>NW_026606179.1:31850000-32450000 GCF_029834395.1 Sorex fumeus
GACACCAGACAGAGGCCCGTGGGGGAGACTCAAAGGGAATGGTCAGTGAAATGTCCGCATCCCACCTGGAGCCTGAGCTGGGGTAGCAAGTGTGCCCAGTAGGACCCAAAGGGTCCCAAAGTTCACACTTGACCCTCCTCCTGGGCTGGGCCTTGGTGGGGGGGACAAGCAAAAAGACTGCCCCGAGAGATAGGAAAGAGACAAGGAAGAGAAACAAAGTTTGGGTTTTGGGACGCTGGGCGGCTGCTTGGGAAAGTGAGCGGGCAGAAGGCAGCTGCCCACGAGGCCACTCCCAGATGTAAGCGAGTTCCGTGGGTCAGGCCAGAAGAAAAGAGGTGCCTGTGTCAGCACTGACCCAGCCGGCTGACCCACGCCATCACGCCCAAGGCGGGGCGCCCCGGCCTCGGCCAGCAGGGAGAACGGGGTGGGGGTGAGGGGCTGAGACAACGCAGAGCAAACCTTTCCACCACCAACACAACACGGGCGCCTCAGAGTCACAGAGGGCTCCGTCTGGGCACCCCCACCGGCACGGGGGTCAAAGCCCAGCTTCTGGCCTCGGCAGGGTCCATCCTCCATGGGGAATTCTTCTTTGCTTGTTTTATTTTTTCAAATTTGGGGCCACAACCTGAAGGTGCTCAGGGGTTACTCCTGGCTGTGCACTCAAGAATCACTCCTGGCGGTGCTCAGGGGATCAAACCCGGGTCAGACATCGGCAAGGCCAGCGCCCTCCCCGCTGTGCTATCACTCCAGCCCTCCACAAAGAATTTTTCTTCCCCCTCCTTTGCCCAAGGTAGTGCCCCGATGCCCATGTCTTGCTTCCCGACCTGCCCCCTCACCCCTTCTATGTTTGTTCACATTCTTCTTCCTTCCTTCCATTCCCCCTCCTTCCCCTGCAGAAGCCAGTGCCCGTCCCTGCCCCAAGGAGGAGGAGTGGGGAGAGGCAGGGCTGGCAGTGAGCTCCCTCTGCACTTCAATCCGAGGTCAGGAGCCAACTGAGGGGAGGGGGAGCCCCAGGTCCTGGACACCACCCTGGGTAGATGCCATTCCAGGAGAGGCATCATCTCTGGTCGGAACCCCTAGCGGTCAGGCAGAGGGTCCTGAGGGGAGGCAGCCCAAGGGGGATGGCGGAGCAGAGCATGAACTCAGGGGAGGGGCTACCGGGCTCAAAGGCGCCGGCCACTGCCCAGTGCGGTGAGCCTGGACTGAGTCTCCATCACCAGCTGTCCGCGGGTGCAGGGCGTGGTGCCCCCCAGGGGCTCCTGAAGCTACTTGGCATTGCAAGGCCTGCACAGGGTTGGTTTAGGGGCGCCCCCTCACCTGGACACAGGAGTCAGACCAGGGTGCCCTAGGACTGGGGACACTGTTCCGGCTCATCCATGTCCCTACCATGGACAGGCACAGAGGGTGTCCAAGTGACCCCGTCCTTCACTCAGCACTTGCGGAAACTTCTTATGGGGACAACCACGGTTGGCCACAGCTAGTGGCCCTGTGGAGCTTCCGTCCAGGCAGGGAATAGTCATTGGAACACTGTTTTTTATTTGAAGGGGGGGGGGTGTTGGTTTTGGGGCCACACCTGGCGATGCAGGGCTTACTCCTGGCTCTGCACTCAGGAATCACTCCCGTTGGAGCTCAGGGAACTGTTTGGGATGTCCGGGACTGAACAGGTCAGCTGTGTGCAAGACGAGTGCCCTCCCCTGTCCGATCTCTCTAGGCCTGGGATTGAAACACTGTAGCAAGAGTAAGTGTAACAGCATAGCCCCATCAGAACCGCCCAGGGAAAATGGGCTCACTCTACACATATGAGCACCAGCCTTGGGAACCCCACATTAAGGGGTGTCCCAGAGAGGTGAGGTCCTCCCCCAGCCTCGCGCTCACAACCCGGGGCTGGAAACCCATTCTGTGACCTCAGTCTCCACTCCCAGGCTCTTAAGGAGCAGGAGGAAGAGACGCCCCCTCTGAGTGGCACACGCCCGGCTGGCACGTCTGCTCTGAGCGGGCCCCCAAGGGCCACTGAGGATGGCTCGGGGTGCACATGGCAGGCAGCTCTGCCCAGGAAGTCACAGCCACAAAGCAGCAGAGGACATCGAGTGCCCCCAGGGAATCTCCTGTGCACCCTCACGTGTACGGGGACAAGGACCGGAACGAGGAAAGGAACCCGGGAATCAGTCCTGGAAGTCAAGCGACTGTTGTCTTCGACTCATTTTACTAGATTTTCAAACTGTAACACTGGAATAACACAGTCAGAGGAGCCAGGTATTTAGACTCCAAAAGTGGAAAAAAAAAAAAACACCTTTGCAAACTGCCTCAGGAGGTTACAGATCAGGGCAGGGAGAGACAGTTATGCCAAGGACCTGGGCTATGCGCCCCCCGCCAGGGGAGGGGGGGCGGGGTCACACCCAGTCACATTCCTGTCTAAAATCTGCTTTGGGGATGAAGATGGTGGGGGGGGGGCGGCAGCTGGTCAGGGGACCCCACAGGAGACCCCAAGCAATCTCCTGGCCCTCGGGAGTCTAGTCCAAGTGGTGCAAAAGGGTGTTTGGGATCCACATCCTCCCCCAAAGGCTCCGGTGCACGAGAGCCTGCCCCAACCAGAGCCACTTCTAGGCCCTTCCCCCAAACCAAGACGCTCATGGGCCCTGCCAGGTGGAGGGTCCCGAGCTGCCCACTGACCCTGCACACGGGAGCAGCCGAGCAGGTGGAACTCACAGCCCGAAAAGCGTGGGCAGATGCCAGGCACAGGGCAACCGGCTGGTCCCGGCCCGAGGTCCCGCAGGCCAGCCGAGCGGTCCTCCAAGAGAGCAAGAGCACCAGACCGGCTCCAACATCTGGGAGGCCAGAGGACAAGCGGGCAGGAGGGCGCCCCAGGAATAGGAGCGCCCCACCCCCAAGGTTCCGTCTGCCCTGGACCCCCCAGCCCACACTCACTGGGCACCGTGGGCTCAGGTGACCATGCAGGGGGAGGCATAGGAGGGTCTTATGGAGCCCAGCTGCAGCGGCCACCACCGCCCCTGGACCTGCACCCTACCGTCCCCCCAGCTTGTGCCCCTATGTCTTGCACGGAACCCCCACCCCGTCCCGTTCCTCCTCCCGCTCTCCCCACTTCAGGGAAGACCTTTCCACTCACCCCATCATCTCAGTGATGCCCCGTTTTGGTCTCACTAGTTACCCCATCTAGAAAGCTGCCGGCAAATGGCCTCTGTGCTCCGTCTCTACCACCTGGACACAACCCAACGTCACCGTCCACACCCATGGGCCCCGAGCACCAAGGAGTTTCAAGGCCCCCACCCAGTGGTCCTGCCTGGCCCCGTGACGCCCTGAGCTCAGCATCTCTCTCTCTCTCTCTCTCTCTCTCTCTCTCTCTCTCTCTCTCTCTCTCTCTCTCTCTCTCACACACACACACATACACACACCCCATACTGCCTATGGGTCTTCCAGCTCGCCTTCGGAAACCCTCCCTACATGCTCAGCCGCCTTCAGCATGAGTCCACATCAGGTCAGTTCTCCAAGGAACTCTTTGCCTCTGGGGACCCAGGGCCAGGTGTGATACACCCCCCTCCCTCTCCCCCCCCCCCCGTCGCTGTGGCTATTCCTCTCTGAGGTCATCCCCTGGACGTCCAGTCCTGGGACACCGCTTGGCACACAGGAGATGCCCAATCTTCTTCCCCTGAAGCCTCAGGCCTGCCGGCCCCAGCAGGAGGGCCAGGAAGGCAGCTCCGACCCAGCGGGGACACCTTCCAGCCTCAGCCCAAAGGATGTGACGGCTCTCCCATGACACGCCACCCCCGCGAGGGCACCAGGGCACCAAGGAGGCAACAGGTGTCCCTGGAGACCGAATGCGGAAACTTCTTGCTAAACGCCTGCTGCTGTCGGCCAGTCCCTGCTCCTCCTACCCCGCCATCAGCCACTCAGCCACAGGCCTCCAGAACCCCTTCAAAACTCTCTTTTCCTTGGGCTGCCCGAGACTCCAGCCCCCCTTGGTCCCCGGAGCCGCTGTCACCCCCACCCAGATCTGGGACTGAGAAAGACTTCATCTAGCCTCCTCCAGGTAAGTCCCCAAAAGGTGCAATTGCTGGGCTCAGAAACCTGGACTTTGCGGGGCCAGAGAGAAAGCACAGTGGGTTGCGCCCTGGCCACCTCGGGTTGGATCGGTCGCCTGAACACTCCTGACTCCCAGGAGTCGTCCCTGAGCACCAAGCGAGGAGTAAAAGGCCCAGGCACCACCACCGAGAGTGGCCCTGGAAGCGAATTAATTAACTCGCGCATGTGGAAGGCGTGCGGCGCAGACAGCCCCAGGAACCATGGGCCTGCTGTCCCCCGGGCAGGCACATGGCCTCACCTGTCGCTGTGCAGTCCCTCCTTCCCCTCGTACCCTCAATACTCCGCCGTCACCTGAGCTCTTGGCGGCTGCCGCATCCCAGGCCTCTCGGCGGCAGGCAGGCTTTCCGTGCCCAGTCCTCTCTGCGGGCAGGTGGGCAGGGCTGGCTCAGCGGGGAGCAGACACAAGCAGATATCCTGGCTCCCCGGGGGACCGGCACCCCACTGCCTCCCACCTCCCTGGGGCCGGGTCCAGCCCTGTCCCTTCATTTCATCTGAGTTACCTGAGTCCCCGTTCACAGAACACCTCCCGCAGTCCGTGTCCCTTACAGTTTATTAACAGCCACTAATAAACAGAGTGCCGGGGCCTCCCGGGCCACAGAAGGAGGCGGGTGGAGCCTGCCCCGGCCCGCTCACTCTCCCCGCACGTCTCGGGCCACGAGGGAACAATTAGGAAGAACTCCCCCAGGTTATATTTAGAAAGGGGTGGAGGGAAAGGTCTCTTCCCTTCGTTTTCATTCAGTGGTACGGGACTCGGCCCCGGCCCCACCTCCCTCAACCGCAGGCCACCGTCGTCTCCCCGGGGCCCGGCAACCACCTCTCCAACTGGAAAGCGGGTTCACAGGCAGCCCAGCCTCTGCCCAGCCCTGATTATGCCCGCGTTTAAAAATAAGATGTGAAAGATGCATTATGTAAGACCTGTAACACTCTCCTGCCCACCTCCGACTCTGGAATCAAAGATCATCATTGCTGCCATCAAAAAAGAATGAAAGAAAGGCAGGAACAATGAAAATAGCTGCCCGACAGGAGCCGGATCAAAGACGTGGGCACAGAAAATGAGGAGCTAGGGGGGCCTTTAATTACTGCCTGCATCCTCCGTGTCCCGCGGCGAGAGGGGAGAAGAAAAGTTTTGAAGGCCACCGGGTTCCACCCCGCTGCGGCTCCTGTCTCCACCAGTTCCCGACAAACTCGCGCCTTTCATTTCCCTCCCTTTTTTCCCTCCTTTTTCTCTGCCCCCCACATGCCAGACAGGACTCCCAGACTCCTCAGTGCCCGCCGTCCACCAGCAGCGAGAGCTCAAAGGGGCTCCTTGGAGCCCCTCGGAGGGCTGGTAGCGGGCTGAGTCCCAGCCCACCAGCGGCTGAGGA
Organism: Sorex fumeus; assembly: GCF_029834395.1. Lineage (NCBI taxonomy): Eukaryota > Metazoa > Chordata > Mammalia > Eulipotyphla > Soricidae > Sorex > Sorex fumeus. Next base: position 31,855,463 of record NW_026606179.1, read on the forward strand.
GTTGGGGTGCCCCAAGAGTGTTGGGGAACCACCGCGGGAAATCACAACCACTTTTTTTTTTTTGCAAGTCTCCCCTGGATGAGAGAGGGGAGAGAAAAAAAAACTCTTCAAATTCACGTCGGGCAGGCCTCCGTGGGGCAGCAGATCAAACCTGAGGACCGGCTGTTTGAGCTCAGCAGCAGAAAAAAGGGTTGCCCAGGGACTGAGCTTAAGTAGAGGCTGGATTAAACTTCAAACGCCAACTCCCCCTTTTTCTACACAGCAGACAGTCATGGCTAATATTGCAATATGGAGTCTAAAAATGCATTACAAATAACTTACTCCGGACCCGGACTTGAGCCTTTTGTATCAAGGGGAGGAGTCAAGGAGATCCCTGGGACAATGGGAGCCCGCCCTCTGGCTGGGAAGAGTAGTCTGCGGGCTGTGGGGAGGCCCAGAGACGACCCCCAAAAAGCCCAGGAGGCCTGGCCTTCCCGGCGCCCAGTCCCGGCCGTCTGCGTCCTGGGAATCCAGGTGCAGTTCATCAGTGAGGAAACGCGCAGGGCCACCAAACGTTTCCAACGTTGAGGTAATCCCACGGTTCAGCGGTGAAAGCCCTGACACTCGAAAAGCACACAGGCCTCACTCAGGCCTGCAGCGTCTGAGTCCCAGGACTCAATGCAAAAGGGAAAAGTCACCAGCTCATAGGTGGCGTGGACAGGAGCAAGACAAAACAGGACTTGTAGGACTTTCTTCTTTCAACACCGTCAGGGTGACAGCAGTCCCCGATAAATTGAAGTCAAACTCAGGGCTGGACGGAAAGCTCAGTGGGCAGAGCACAAGTTTCGCAAGGAGGAGCCCGGGCTCCATCCCAGCACTGCAGGGTCCCCGAGCACTGAGCAAGGGGAGCCCAGGCCCCATCCCAGCACTGAAGGGTCCCCAAGCACTGAGTAGTGTGTGTGTGGGGGAGGGGGGGAGAGGGAGGCACGATTTCTGAGTAACTTCATTCAGCACCACAGAGTAACTTCCAAGCACACCAGGTGTGACCCCCCAAAACAATGCACACCCTACTCCCACCCCCCCCAAAAAATGTTGAATTCTAAATTAAAAAACAACAACAACAAAAATTGCAGGATCTTCTGGGCAGAGACATTTGTCCTTGCCCAAAAGCCTAAGACCCATTTGAGCCCTTATTCGGAAACCTTTGTCCAGGGTTAAAGATAAACAAGGCAGAGAACATGGCTCCAAGGGCTGGAATGCTGTCTGGGGGTGAGACACCTTGGATTTGATACCCAGCACTGTAGGGGACCCCCGAGCACCAAGCTGGGAGCAGACTCTGCGTAGTACCAGGTACAATCCTCTTGTCACCCCCAGAGAAGACACAGACCAGGTGTGAGTGTGCCCCAGGGAACCAGCCCAGGCAGGAACTGAGTGATCATTCTGGTGCCCACCCTCCCTTAAAAAAATGTGCTTCTGAGCATAACATGGGCTGGAGCGGAGCAATAGCACAGCAGTAGAGCGTTTGCCTTGCACACGGCCAACCTGACCAACCTGGGATCAATTCCTCTGCCTGCCCTTCTCGGAGAGCCTGGCAAGCTACCGAGAGTATCTTGCCCACACGGCAAAGCCTGGCAAGCTCCCCATGACGTATTCCATATGCCAAACACAGTAACAACAAAGTCTCACACTGGAGACGTTACTGGGCCTGCTCGAGCAAATCGATGAACAACGGGAGGACAGTGACAGTGAGCATAACATGACGCTCGCCATGGCCATGCCACTGGACCTTGCACCAGGCTGTTTCACTTGCAGCCAGAGGGGGGCGGGTGAGAGCCCTGCCCTCCCCGCCCCAAGGGACACAGCCCCGCCAGCCGAAAACCTCCAGAACCCAGCCGCGCACAAGTGAACCTATTCCTGGACCGTGTGGCCACAATTCACAGCCACGAGACACATCATAAGACACACCCTACTCATATTCCAAGAGTACCACACCACATTCAAATAGTAGGCAACCAACCATAGAGGGAAATATGTAGCACTGTCCTCCCATTGTTCGTTGATTTGCTCTAGCGGGCTCAGTAACGTCTCCATTGTGAGACTTGTCATTACTGTGTTTGGCACATCGAATATGCCACGGGTAGCTTGCCAGGCTTTGCCATGCGGGCGAGATACTCTCGGTAGCTTGCCAGACTCTCTGAGAGGGGCAGAGGAATCAAACCCGGGTCGCCCGGGTTGGCCGCGCGCAAGGCAAACGCCTTACCACTCTGCTATCGCTCCTATAAATATACATATAAATATTTACAGGTATATATTTGAACGGTCACAACGCTCAACCTTTAACGTGTTAGTTCACTTGATCACTTGACTTCCCATTAATCATCAATTTGCTCAAGCGGGCACCAGTTAGTTATATCTTATAAAAAGTCTTAATGGCCCCTGCCAAAATAAAACAATCTTCACACTCTCTCCTCTATGGCTACTTTTTTGTAGCATTTTCAGCATTTTTTTCATAACAAACAATACAAAATATATTACTTCGGTTCTGCTTTGGGACAGGGATTGGGGTTTGGGATGGAAACATCCCAAATATGGTGGTGGGGAGGTGTAATTGTGGCGGAATTGGTGTTTGAATATTAAATATAATCAAATATTGTGAACTACCTCATAAATTTTTTTTTAATTTTTTAAGTGTTTTCTTCTCTTTCTCTCAGAAAAACACTTCTTGTCACTGCAGACAAGGCGGTGTCTTTGGGGCTTGAGCCCGCCACCTTCCCGGCTTGACACCTTGGAATAAGCCTGTTTTTCATGCACTGACTCTTGTTGGCCTTCGAGCAGCGAGTACCCACGCGTAGGCTGAAGAATGGCAAGCCTGGGGTCCGGGGAGGTGGCAGGGCCAACAGGGAGCTGTCACCCAGCCAACGGGGTTCTATCCCCAGCACCCCACATGGTCTCCCAAGTCCCACCAGGAGTGAGTCCTGAGCCAAGAGCCATGAGTAACCCCAGGGCACAGCAATACACAAACAACACACAATAATAACAACAACAACAGTAAGGAGCCTGACTCGCATCAGAGGCCAGGCAGGCTGCTATGGTCCAGACACCAGGGTGAGCCTGGGCTGGGCAGGGCCCCTCAGATTCTAAGTGGATGCTGGGCCAGCCACTCAGGGATCTTAAGAGAATATGAACAGGCAGGAGGAATATGAGAGGGCCTGGGGGAGGGAGGAAGAGAGAGCTTGTGTGTCTGTGTGTCTCTGTTTCTCTGTGTCTGTGTGTGTATCTCTGTATGTCTCTGCGTGTCTCTGTTTCTGTGTGTGTCTGCGTGTGTCTGCGTGTGTTTGTGTGTGTCTGTGTGAGTCTGTGTGTATCTGTTTCTCTCTGTGTGTGTCTCCGTGTGTGCTGTTTCTCTGTGTGTGTCTCTGTGTTTCTCTGTGTGTCTGTTGTGTATGTCTCTGTGTGTCTGTGTGTCTCTGTGTTTCTCTCTGTGTATCTGTGTTTCTCTGTGTGTGTCTGTGTGTCTCTTGTGTGCTGTGTTTCTCTGTGTGTATCTCTGTGTCTCTGTGTTTCTCTGTGTGTCTCTGTGTCTCTGTGTTTCTCTGTGTGTCTGTGTGTGTCTGTGTATGTCCCTGTGTGTCTGTGTGTCTCTGTGTTTCTCTGTGGGGGTGTGTCTCTGTGTCTCTGTGTATGTCTATGTTTCTCTGTGTGTGTCTGTGTGTTTCTCTGTGTGGATCTGTGTCTACCCAACTCTGGACGCTCAGGACATCGCTCAGGAGATGCTGCGTGCCATCCACAGGATGTGTCTTCCTCATCTTCAGAACCCGTTCAAATGACTAGAGTAGCCCACATGTTCCCCTCAGGTGAGCCAAAAACAACACAAAACAACAGGCCACCTGGCCTGTGTGGCAGCTAGAGGCTGCATCAGTGAGCCAAGAACCAAACCCCAGGCAAGGTTTAGGGTGCTGTGTGCCTCGGTCCCATAGACCCAGGCAGGGATGGAACTCGGCAGCAGGGCACTTGTCCTGCACATGTGAGACTGGCACAGCGGTAAATACATACATAAACGTTCGCCTTAAAAATAAAGATATAGGGGCCAGAGCAATAGTACAACAGGGAGGGCATTTGCTATGCACACGGCCAACCCGGGTTCGATCCCCGACATCCCATATGGTCCCCCAAGCACCGCCAGGAGTGATTCCTGAGTGCAGAGTCAGGAGTAACCCCTGAGCATCTCTGGGCCTGGCCCAAAAATAAATAAATAAAAATAAAGACGTATGGGGCCAGCATGATAGCACAGTATAGAGGGCATTTGCCTTGCACGCAACCAAGCTGGGTTTGATCCCCGGCATCCCATGTGGTCCCCTGAGCGCCACCAGGAGTCATTCCTGAGTGCAGAGCCAGGAGTAACCCCTGAGCATCGTCGGGAGTGACCCAAAAAGCCAAATAATAATGAAGAAGAAGAAGAAGAAGAAGAAGAAGAAGAAGAAGAAGAAGAAGAGGAAGAGGAAGAGGAAGAGGAAGAGGAAGAGGAAGAGGAAGAGGAAGAAGAAGAGGGAGAGGGAGAGGGAGAGAGGGAGGGGGAGGGCAGGGGAGGGGGAAGGGGAGGGGGAAGAGGAAGAGGAAGAGGAAGAAGAAGAAGAAGAAGAAGAAGAAGAAGAAGAAGAAGAAGAAGAAGAAGAAGAACTACTAAAGAAGAAAAATAAACACCATCATCACCACCCACGACTGCCACACATCCATCTTGGCTTCCTCGTCCTCAGGACGGCCACAAGGGGCTGGAGGTGTTGTCTGAGGTGGAGACCCCTGGGATGGGTCTGTGAGGAATGGGCTGAGGGGTAGCAGGGTGCAGCCCCCCAACACCAGAGCAGAAACCACAGCAGCCTGCAGGGACCCGCTTCTGCCCCAAAGATGTTGCTGGACAGCCCCAGGCAGGAACATCTCTCCGGATTCTGCCCAGGTCAGGCTGGACCAGGTGGCACTGTCCCCCACACTCCCCCCCCCCCCGCCCCGTGAGGAGGGCAGCCTCTCGGCCTCAGCTGGACCCTTGCCGGGATGAATCCTGTTCCAGGACCACAGCAGGGGCATTGCCAGTCACTAGCCGCTGACCTGGCCTGGCCTGCAGGATAGTGGTCAGTCTCCACTCTCCCCTCTGAACCCCGGCAGCCTCCAAGGCTTCAGACACCCCATGTCACACACGGGCAGATGCAGGCTCACCAGAGGTGGATGGTAACAGATGACAGGTCTGACGGCTGAGAGACGGTACAGCGAATAGGGCGCTTGCCTTCCACGCAGCTGACCCGGACTTGATCCTTGGCACCTCACAGGGTCCCCGGAAACCCCGCCAGGAGTGACCCCAGAGCACAACGTAAGGAGTAAGCCCCCCACACCACCGGGTGCGCGGGGGGGGCCCTCAAAAAGAAGGCAGGGAGGGGCAGAGCTGGAATCTGAGCGCGGGGCTGCGCGTTTCCAGCCTGGCTCTTCCTCCAAAGGTGATAGCCTCTCCGTCCCGGCCACAGCCGGCACCAAAGCGAGGTACAGGCCGGAGTGGCAGGGCGGTACAGGCGCAGGTCAAGGATGCGCGACCTGGATCCAATTCCCAGCACTACAGGGCCCCACCTCACCCTTGGGGCTGGGGAGTGCCGGTGGGCGCCCTGAACCCAGCCTGGGGGGCACCTACTCCCCCACCAAAAAGGGGGGAGGGGGCAAGCAAGAAAGGTGCTACACACAGGCACACACACAGACATATGCACATGCATGCACTCATACATGCACATGCATGGACGCACGTACTCACACCCACCCACATGATAGGCACACATACCTACACGATCCCACATGATAGGCGCATGTACCCACACATACCCACACGCATAGGCACACGTACCCACACCCCCCACATGCATACATGCACACACACACACACACACACACACACACACACACACACACCCTTTGAAACCTGAGCAGGGAACCTGGCCCTGACAGGCTGCCCTGAGCCAGGGGTGGGGGGCGTGAGGGGTGGGGTGAGAGGGGGTGTCAGAGGGATGAGGGCCAGAAGCAGCAGGTCAGGGAGGCTGAAAGCTGCTTCTTCTCTGACCCCAGAGGTCAGGACATCGCAGTCACCGGCTTGCAAAGATGCCTCCTCCTCCAGCCTCAGACCCACAGCGTGGCCAGGCCCTGGCCTGGAGAAGGGCCCCCACACCACAACCATCTGTAGCCTGGGGCGCGCAGCCCAGGCGCCTCTCCCACATGGGGGTGGGGGTTGAGGAGTGGGGAGGTTGGGAGGCGGGCAGGGGGAGCCCAGCAGCGGCCTCAGCTCAGGGGGAGGGCTGCAGGCGATCTTAATGAACTCCTGCGTAGGCAGACACGGCCCTGGGGAGCGCCGGAGACAGAAGTGGTGACTCCCCCAGATGTCCACGGCGACAGCCTACAGCGGTCACGGCCCAGCTAACTGTGCTCCTCTTTCTCAGAAGCAACCACGGCTCTCGACAGGGGCAGGGCAGGGGGTGGGGGTCATGCCCTGGCCACCATTCCTTAGCGGGAAAAAATTTGGCCAGGGTGGGGGGGGTCCCCCGGAAGTGAGTGGGCACCAGCTACAGAGATGTCCCGGCTGAGGGTTCATGCCAGCACGCCAGCGGGGCAGGCCCGGCTCCCGAGTCATCGGCATCTGTCCTCGAGGCACAGGGGAGGAGGTGGCCAAGCCCGGGACCTGCAGCCAGAACTAACTAGTCCTGCCAAGTCCTGGCTGGGGGCCACTGACCAGCTCACTGACCGTCTCCAGATCAGGGCTTCCTGACAAGACCCCCAAAACACATAAATAGAAAAGGAGGGAGGGTATTAGTGGAGAGGGGGGTACAGAGAAGGGGTCAGGAGGGGGTTGGCACAAAGTTGAACGCTCTAGAGAGAGCCATGAGGCTCTGAGCCTGATGGTAGGCATTGGTGACTGCCTGGCACCCCCGGGCACCTTCCCCCACGCCCTAGTCCTCAGGCAGAGGATTCCAGCCACAGGATCTCTGGCTGAGCCACAGGCATCCCACCAAGACCCCCCCCCCAGGAAGCAAGCCCCAAGGGGGTCCGGGTAACAGGACCCACTCACTGGGCTCTGGGGTGACAGCCAGGACACTGCCAGGGGAGGGGGGAGGGAAGGGAAGGGAAGGGAAGGGAAGGGAAGGGAAGGGAAGGGAAGGGAAGGGAAGAGAAGGGAAGGGAAGCATCAAGGGAAGGTGAGAGGAGGGAAGGGGATCATAGAATCCCACTACATGCCACTAGGGCAGAAATGATGATTTATTCATTTGCTTCTCTGAATGTAGGCGCTCATGACTAAGTGAATGACTTAATGAAAACAGCAACAGCCAGCACTTACTTAAGAGCTGGTTACGCACCAAGCACTGCTCTGAGACCTCCTCACGGCCTAGTCCCTTGATTTCCCCCACCAGCCCTACGAGGGTCGGATCATGACTGGCTCTGTGTGAGAGATGAGGAAACTGAAGCTCTGAGTGTGCAGTTGCTTGACCAGCACCACACTGGAAGCAGTAGGAGGTGGGTCAGGAAGGAGGCGGGAGGCGGCAGGGGCCCAATACCCAGTGGACCCACCTTTGGAGCCAAGTCCCTGGTCTGGCCAAACTAGCCCCACAGACCCCGGTGAGCCACAAGACTCCTCAGGGCCAATCAGAGCACTTCTGAGACCAGCTCCTATGACAGAGCTATCCCCTCCTGGGGGTGGGGGGTAGGGGGTGGGAACCCTGCAGTCTCGAAGGAAGAGACGAGCAGGGAATGAAGCCAACAAGGAGGGAAGCCGAGAGGAGAGACCCGGAGAGTCGGGGCCCACGGATCCTGCCACTCAGACACACCTCGCACCTGGGAACAGCAAGCACTTAGCTGGTGCCAGCCCACACCCCCCTCGCGCCCATCTCCTGCCGTGGCCAAGTGTGAACTCAGAGTCTCCCCAGCACTCCTCCGGCCCCCAGCGCACCTCCCCATCCCAGTATGGGTCTCCCCATACTCAGGCCCATGCCATCAGTGCAGGGTAGGCGTGGGAGAGCAGGAGGGAGGTGGGTGAGGAATCTCGGGTGGTCCAAGGCTGCACTGACTCAGCCCAATCTCTCCCGACAGTGCTCGACAGATCCAGCCCGATGTACAGAACAAGGCCTGGATCTTCGTTCCGCTGCCTCCTGCCTGCCGGGGACATCCCCATAGGATTTCCCTATTTAGTTTTATCCTAGATGCAGGCACCGAGCCCTGACCACGTGGGAACCTCATGCGACCCCCGCTGACCCGCTCATGCTGCCCCCACACAGTGGCAGGTCCCTTTCCTCTCTCCTTCAGTCCTCGGCCCCCCACAAACTGAATGCCCCAGGCCTTCCGCTCACACAAGGGAACTCTACACCACACCCAGGTCCACACCAAGCTGCCCCTGAAGCCAGGCACCCTCCGGGTCCTCCACACACCGCGTCTCGAAGCATCTCCCCAACACTCGGGATAGAACTGGCTGTCGGGCCCGTTCTACCGCTGGGGAAACTGAGGCACAAAGAAATTTCCCAGAAGCTAATCAAGAACTCCCAGGGTACAAATGGTGGACCCCATGACGCTGGGCAACTTTTAGTTTATGATCCTCTTACAGACCCAAATGAACTCATCTGTACAATGGGTCTGAATACCTCCGCTATCGTGATAATTCTGAGAGATGGCAAAAGGAATTTATTATATTTAAACGTTATGATTATTCATTTGAAAGTCCAGAAGATCCTGCTTCAAATAATTGGTTCTGGCCCCAAACAAAGCAAATGAGTGAAATGAGTGGAGGCTGTCAGAGAAAGACCCCCCCCTCACCCCGCGGGAGGCACCCCCCTGCAGGGCCGAATTCCAAAACCCTGACTCTATCCGCCCAGTTCTCAAGGTGTTTTTCCACCTCTGGGAGCAGGAGGCCCCGGCTGGCCTGTCCCCTCCTGCGCCTTTGAAGTGCCCAGCATGGGGTTCTGCTGGCTGGGAACCCTGGGCCGCAGAAACTGGGCCTGGGCATGGCGGCACCTACCCGCCCCCCAGCAGGCCGCCTGCCCCCTCATTGTGAGCCTGACTGGGCCTTTGTTGCCACAGCCCAGGCAGGGGACAGCCAGGGACCTGGCCTCATTATGTGCCTGACCTCAGGCCAGCCCCCTTCCCCCTCACTGGGGTGGGAGGTTAATGTGGTTGCCCGCCATGCAGCCCTGGGCCTCCGGGAGGCCCCCTTCCAGGGACAAAGGACCGGCCCCTTCCCTCTCTCCAGGCCTCCCAAACAGCTGCCGGCCTGCGGAGCCCATTCAAGAGAGGCGCAGAGGGGCCTGGCTGGAGGCCTGTGGTCCCGGCTTTGATGGCTCAGGAGTCATGGGGTTGGGGGGTGGGGGTGGGGGGCTCCTTTCCTAGCATCCTTCCTCCCACCCAGGGGAGGAGATGGGGCCTGGAACTGATGTAGGAATGTGTGTGTGTGGGGGGGGGGGGGGGGGGCTTGGGAGGAGGGGGCTGCACCTTTCAGCATGCTGTGGGGACTGCTGCTTCCAGGAAAGGCTCATTCCATGCGCTCGCCCAGGGAGGGGGCCTCTGAGCAAGAAACCCAAAGAAAACCCAAAGAAAACCCAAAGCCCCTCCTCCACCTGGCTTCTGGGAGAACCATTCGGAGGGGCTGCCGCCCGCAGGGCCCAGGTGGTGCGAACAAGACGGGGGACATGAAAGTCCCTCGAGCTCGTGGCATCATCACCCAGCTAAGCTGGGATCCTGAAACCCACGTGTCCAACACCAGGTAGAATCCCGCGCAAGGCTGATCCCCACGGCTTCCCTGGCGAGATCCACTTATTGACGCCCGGTTTGTGTGCGCTGATTTTAATTTCTAAAGACTCCAGGGAAATTTTGTGGTGGGTTTTATTTGCTTCAGATCCTGGGGCTGGACAGGGGGCTCCTGGAGGAGGCCCAGGGAGACCAGCGCGAAGGGGCCAGCCAGCTTAGCAAGGGCAGCATGCCCTGGCCGCAGAGCCAGGCTGCGGCAGGTGTGTGGCGTGGCAGGCGGGCCGGAGCGCAACAAAGGCCCAGCGAAGCCTTAGGCAGGAGCAAGCGTGCGCGCGCACACGCACACACACACACACACACACGCGCGGGCGCGCGCGGGAGCAGGCGGGCAGCTGGGGGGGCCCCCAACCGTGCCGGGGAAACTGCCTGCGTGGCCCATTGTTGGGAAGGGCTGCCTTTCAAGGGACAAAAGGTAGAGGGGGGCAAGACGGCACCCGCGGGAGAAGCAGGCACATCTGGATGGAGCCTAAACTGCGGCCCCATTATCGCGCGGGCGCATCACGTGGAGGCGCGTGTGCGTGCGGGCGCGCGCGGGTGCGGGGACTGGCCACCGCGCATTGTCCTGCCCAGCCAGGGGACGTGGCGCCGGCGCTCTTACAAAGACATCGATTTTCCTCCTCCCCTCCGGAGCAAGATCAGATGAGCTCCCGGAGTGACACGTCCTTAACTTTTCAGCGGGGTTTTCTTTCCCCCGACTTGTTTGTTTGTAATATATTGGGGGAATGGGGGAGGTGGGGGGGAGAGGGAAGAAAAAAAATAATAATAAAAAACACCTGGTGTCTGTGTCTGCCGTATGCGGCCCCCCCACCACACACACACACACACACTCTCTCTCTCTCTCTGCAGCCCCCAGAAAAGCCAGGAGGGCATGTGCTGATTATCTGAGCATGCAGGCAGCTCAGGGGGGCACCCTGGGCTCTCCGAATGCTGGGGGGACTCTAGCAATTGGGGAGGGGGGAATTAATTGCCGAGAAAGCACGAGGTTGTGCTGCGGCTTTGATGCCATCAATTACCATTATCTTGCTCTCCAGGTCCGCCAGCCTGGCCCCCCACTCGCTCCCCCCACCCAGCCCCCTGATCCGGCTGCGTTTAACTTTCTCTGCCAGTCGAGATAGCCCTGCAGATTCCTGGCGGTGCCATGCGGCCTGCCTGGGCTCCGCTGGGCCCTTATCAGCCGCTCCCAGTCAGCCTGGCCCGGCACAGCTGTTCCGGGCCCTCAGCCCCCCACTTTATCTGCTCACGCAGACCCGGGCCTGGCAAACAGCGGGCAGTGCCTGCTCGGCGTTCCCCGGGCAGCCGGCTGGGAGCGCGGCCGCCCGGCTCCCGGCATCCTCCGGGAGTTCATTACCAGCCAGGGGTCCCCCCAGCCCAGCAGCCAAGGTGCCGCGGGCCGCGCCGCCCGGCCTCGCCGCCGGCATCATTAAAACTCCAACCTTCTGAAGAGAAGAAAGAACAAAACCACAAATTTAGATTAATAAAGCATTTGTTGATTCTACAGCAATTTAGCAGGCCCCTAAGAAACCCACCAGAGACCCGCGGAGCTCCAGTAATTTTCTGTTATATTATCTTTCTTGTAAAATACTTCCCCAGACAGAGTCCCCAAAGGGGCTCAAATATCACTGTGACTAACCAAAATCAATGTGCACTCACCTATTGACATTTTTACATAGTTTTTGGATTTAGTATCCAGCCGAAAACACAATCAGCTCCTCTGCCAAGGAACCGACAGGCACTTAGCTAGTCAGCTATTAGTGTTACAAAGGAAAAAATGCAGGCACCCAGGGGAGCAGGGCCAGGAGGCGCTGACGTCAGGGGGTAATTGGGTGTCTGAGAGAAATTGCCATCGGCTGGCCGGCTCCCCTGGGGCCGCGCAGAGCTGAGCTGTAACTCTAATAAAGGAGAGGAAATTCTAGAGAAGGGGGCTACAAAGGAGCCCAGGCAGGCGCCAAAAATAGCCCTCTGGAAATAAATAAATAAATGTGGCCAGAGCATATAGATCTAAAAAAATATAAAATAAATCACAGCCCGGACAGGAGGCGGCGTCCTGGCCTCCCAACACGGAGGTACCTTTGAGGGTTGAAGGTACGCACTACCCCCCAGCAACACACACACACAGACATACACACACACAGACACACACAAATACATACGGGAACACACACACAGACATACAGAAACACAGACACACACACAAACATACAGATACATAAACATACAGCCACACACACATACATATGGGAAAATACACACAGACACACAAACATACAGTCACAGACACACACACACACACACATACATATGGGAACACACATAGATACACACAGCCCCTTCCTCTCTGGAACACTCCATCACACCCCAAGGAGGGCTGTCCCCTGTTGTGGCACACACAAGGGGCAGTGTGAAGACCCTGACTTTGCAATGGCCTCTCCCCCAAAGGCAGTCTCTGGGGGTTGGCTCTGAGGCCCCGGAGGAGGAAGAATCTCCACTGAGGTTCTGGTTGTGTGTTTGTTTTTTGTTTTGGGGTTTTTTTTTTTAATATATTTTAGTGGGCTGTGCGGGGCTTTACAGAAGTGACTTCTAGTGCCCCCTCCTTATGATGGCAGTTTTAAAGGTTCTCGCCACACGGCTGGGGTCTCCCTTGGAAAAAGCCTCCACTCTTGGGGAGTGGGTTGAATTCTTCCCTTTTCCACTCTGCCCCCACCACAGAGGCCCTCAAGGCCGAGGGTCAGGGCAACTTCACTGCCTCCCAAGTGTCCAAGAGACCCAAGTGTCCAAGAGGAAGGACAGGAAAACGTCAGCGCCCCGGCAGCAGCTCCAAAGACTGGACAGAGGGGTTGGGGGGAAGGAGGGAGGGCGGGCGCATCCCAGACCCAGGGACGGTCTGAGCCCCAGAGGCTGCTGGGAAATCCAGGCCTTCTTGGTCAGGCGGGAGAAGGTGGGCCTGAGGAAAGAGATGGCAAGAATGAGACTCCCTGGCTCAGATTCTGTTTCACTGCTTTGAAATAAAGGGGAGAAAAAAAATAGGAGCAGGATTTTAAAAAGAAGAAAGGGGTGGGCTGGGCTGGGCTGGTGAAGCAAAATGCACTTCAACCCAGAGCTACTTGGACACTGGTCTGAACAAAGGTCTGCAGCTAAAAATGTCAAATCAGGGCCACGGGGGTCCTTGGCCTCTTGGGCTGGGAGCCCCTGGGGCTAGGGGAAGGGCCCCCATCCCCGGGGTCTGCCTGGGGCTGTGAGAGTACAGTCCCGCCCCACACACCCAGGAATCACGGCTTCCAGTCTAGGGGGCTGGGGGTCTCATTCCTTCCCTCGCTGAGCGCCTGGTGTTGGCAAGGCTGGAGAGAGAGAAAGGGATCCTACAACTGACAGCCCAGGGGAGGGAAGTGAGCTCGGGAACGCGTCAGCCTGGGCCCTGGCACCAAATCACAAACCTTGAATCAATGATGCAATTGCTTAATTAATCAGCCCGCTCGGGGTGGGTGCCGAGAATGTCTGCGAGAGTCTGACCCAACCAGCTCCTGACGGGCAAGCCCCCCTCCTCGGGCCCCCTCTGCGGGACCCACGGGACCACAGATGGTTGAGCACCGTCTGGGAGTCTCACCAAGGGGGGAAAATGTGAGTTCCCGAGTCCCCAGTGTGAGCCAGTCACTCTGGCAGAAAAGAGGGGGAGGGAGGAGGGGGGAGAGAGGAGGGAGGAGGGAAGGAGGGAAGGAGGGAAGGAGGGAGGAGGGTCTTATCAGCAACTTAGAATTTCTTGGCCTGGGTTACGGCAAGTTTGCTCCCTCAATGTTATTTTCTTGTCCCAGTCAATGAGACGGTAATAGAAATAGAGAGCGCGAGAGGCCTCTTTTCAGCAAGCCAGTACGTGAGTGCCAGATTTAGAAGGAGAAAAAGGCAGCTTAAATTAACCCCAAGGCTTAACATGTTTAAGTCTTGTAACTTTCAAACACCGGTACCAAAGGAGAGTGTGCAGATGGCAGAGGCTGGGATAAGTCACTCTTAGAGGCTCGGGGGTGGGGGGCTGGGGGGGTGGGCAGGCATGTGTGTGTTGGGGAACAGGAGGGCACCCCCCCTCCCTTTCTGCCTTTTCAGGACTTTGCACAACAAAATGCTCAGAAAAGAAAAAAGTCACCGAGAAGATGTGAGTATTTCCTATCAGCTGGCTCCAATTGGGAGTCAGGGTTTGCATGGGGGAAGGGGGGTGTAGGGGGGCGCTGGCCCAGGTCCAGGGCTGATTTTCTCATCTTTAAATGCGCAGAGGGGCGGACGACGGGGAGGGGAGCAAGCAGGCCAGTCACTCCAACCAGCCCCAAACGGTTAATGATAATGAGCCAGGAGCACCCTACAGGAGTCTAACAGCTCCAAGGAAGCACAGAGAAAGGCAGGGGTGGCAGGAGAGAGGTGTTTTCCATTACCAAAAAGGAAAAAAATCATTTTTTTTAAATAATACCCCCCTTGACACTGGGGGTGGGGTGGGGGTGGGGGGCGGGGCTAAAGCACGTCGACTCGGGCCCCTAAAACACCAAAGTGAGATTTAAAAATAGGAAAGTCTCCTCTCCCAGTCACAGATTTTACCGGAGCGTTCTAGAAGGCAGATTAAATGAAGGAAGCTCAAACACACTCAATTTTGTCCTTTAGCAAATTCTTCTCTTTCACTCTTGCATGAAGAAAAAAAATCTCCCCACAGAGTTTTTCTCTTCTTCCTGGTGTGGATCTGGGCCCCTGCAGTGCCCTGTGTAATTTCCAGTTCCTCAGAATTCAGGTATTAATAAAGACCCCATGGGGACTTCCAACAATATAACCCTACATTTTGAGGCATTATGAAAGGAAACCCCCAGGGGTCTGTGGCTCAAATTTCTGAAATGTAGGCATTGTAAAAGGCACCCCAGGGGATGCCCGCAATAGAAATCTGCTGAATTCAAAGCATTTTGGAAGTCCTGGTGGGAGTCATTACTCCCACTGGAAGCTTTTTACAAAACATGTGTTGCTGACATGTTGACAGATTGCTCAGTGAAGTGTTTAGGTGCACGCACAAGGCGGGCCTTTGGAGACGCTTGCGCTGCCAGCGAGTCTCCCAACGCTGGAACCGGTACCATCCATATTTCATAACGGGGGAGGCGGCGGCAGCCGGGGCCGGGAGGAGCGCTCTCCCGAGCAGCCTCCAGCCTCGCACCCCTCCGCCGAGGAGCCACTTAGAGTGGGCCGGCCCGTCCTCTGTGGAAGCCGGGCTGTGCAGCACAGCTGTGAAGGCCCTTGTCTCCCTGCCAAGGGCTTTACTGAAGGAATCTGGAGGCCACCTCGCTGATCACGGCGAGGCGTTGGGCAGACCGGAGCAGCGGCCAGGGGGCGTGGGCAGGAAGCGGGCGCGCTGGGCGGGACCCTGGCCTCCACCTCGTGCCTGGCGGGAGAGGCCGGGGTGGCGGCGGGGAGTGGGGGGCGGGACGGGGCCAGGCTGGTCTTGACAGCGCTCAGCTCGGGAAAGTGATCTGTGACTTTAATAAGGCAGAGGGGCTCGGAGGAATTAGCTGCCTAGGTGACGGGGGGCCAGAGATGGATGGAAATGTATTCAGGGCCTGGTGGGCCAAGGGCCAGGCTGGAGCCCTGGGGAGGTCACTCACCCACAGCCCCGCACACGGCACAGCCGGCCTTGCTGAAATACTTTCTCAGCCACTAGGGCAGTGAGTAACCAGCGCACACACACGCGCACACACGCACGTACACACTCGCGCACACACATGCACGTGCGCACACACGCTCACACGCACACACACGCGCACACACATACACACTCATACACATACACACACGCTTGCACACACACGCACGCACACATGCTCTCACACACATGCACACACACACTCACGTGCATGCACACACACGCACACATGCACGCACGCACACACACTGTGGCAGGGCAACGTGCCATATGCCCACGTTCATAAAATTTTAAAGGTAAGAGCAGATGTAATTTGATCAATGTGTACATGTGCTGGAAGGACACACAGCCATGCACCACACACACATTCCAATGCCTCCCTCCACAGTGGCCCTGCTCTTGCCTTTGGACCACCCCACGCGGGCCCCAGCATGCCAGAGCTGACCTGTCTCACGCCAGGACCACTGGAACACACACACACACACACACACACACACACACACACACACACAAATCACCTCTCTAAATCCCCTTGTTTTTCCTAATTTTGTTCTCTTTGAACCATACCATTCAAATGTGTTGTCAGCTCATGTTGTTTTATATTTTTTATTTCCCCTTCAGTGAATTTTTTTTAAGCCCGGTAAGGAATGCAAGTCTGCTTAGCACAACAGAATTTGAAACCTGGGGTGAGGGGTCCCGGGGAGGGCCGGCCACCAAGCAGGCCACCAGGCTGGCCCTCTGCCCAGACTCCCCTCCATGCTGGAACCCGACTGTGGGTGGTTTGTGGGTCCCAGAGGTAAATCCTCACCCTGGAGGCCAGTCTGTCCTTGCCCCCAACCCTTCCAAAAGTACATTGTAGTTCAACGGATCCATCAATGGCTTTTCGGAAAGAAAGGTGCTTCCGTTCTCCAAGGGACTCCTGAAGACTTCTGGGAACAAAAGGTCCAGAGAGGTGCCTGGCAGGGCCCCTCACCCTGTCAGCCTGGGGTGGGAGTAATCTGAGGACTCACATAGCCGCCACCAGCAGCCCCCAGCCCCACGTTTCTGGAACGGGCTGACTCTGAGGGAGCCTCACGGTGCTGGGTGTTGGTATAACAAGCATCTGTGTGTCTGGTCCCTACGGTGGAATGTCACACAGACACTCCAAAATGCTGGTCAGAAACCTGCACCCAGGAAAGAGAATGAAGAATAGGTGAACACCAAAGCCCCCATGAACCAGAAGGGTGGGAGGATGCCCCCCGTCGGAGAGATCTGGGGGACCCTCTCCTGATTAGTAGGGGCTGACCCAGCAGCGGGACCTCCAAGTTGGCTGTGCTGAAGGAGACCACCGCAGAGGGCGGGACACAAGGTAGGAGAATCCTGGACAAATGCCCACCGGGGGTGCAAAGCCCCCCAAGTGTGCCAGTCCGATAACACATGACTTCCCCCCTATACTGGATACATCAGCCACCCCCCTCCCTCAAAGCCAGGACTGCAGAGACCAGTCCCCTTCTCCTCGGACCATAGGAATTTATGCTGACATCTGAGCAGGGTGACCACACGGCCCGTCTGCCTGGGGCTTCCCAGCACCTGAACACTGAGAATCCCCTCAGTGGAGCCCCTCAGGCCCAGGGTACAGAGGGCACTCGCCTCTACCTGGCGCTGGATCCTCTTGCAGGCAGGGGGAGGCACCAAGTCTGACTGATTAGTCCTGGGGTACAGGAGTAGGGATACAGGAAGACCCCAAGGACGAGGCCGGCATTGGCCTGGGATACCAGGGTACAGGTCTTTGCACACCAGAAAAGCTCCACGGCCAAGTAACTGCGCCTCAAGGCCTTCAAACAGGGTCACACTGGGGCTGGAGCAATAGCACAGCGGGGAGGGCATTTGCCTTGCACACCTCCGACCTGGGTTCGATTCCCAGCATCCCATATGGTGCCCTGAGCACCACCAGGAGTAATTCCTGAGTGGTAACCTCTGTGCATGGCCGGGTGTGACCCCCCCAAAAAAACCCCAAATAAAACAGGGTCACATGGGAACTTTCACCCCCACCCCCAGCCAGCCCTGCCCGCCCTCCTCAGCTTCCTCCTAACCTGGTAGCCACTTAGACCATTGCCCCCACCCCACCCCACCCCCAGGGCAACCCAACCCCTCCGGTCTCTGAGTGCAACTTTGAAACAGCGAGGCTGATTGGGGTGCCATCATCTCTGTGAGACAAGACGGGCAGGAGAGAGCGCCGTGGGGCTCCTCCCTCTCACAAACAGCCCGCGGCTTCTCCACGGGACCCTGAAAGCCAAGGACCTCCACCCAGGTGTCGCCAGTCCAGCACAAGGGGACAGTTGGGGCCACCTGGGCACAGCCGAAGCCCTTAGGAAGGAGACCAGTGTCATACGAGGCAAGCTACTTGCAATCCACAGGGAAGGAGACAGAAAGACAAGCACCGAGCTGTGAGGAGGAGCTCCCCTGTGACCCGGCTCGAGATTAGGGGCACACCTGGTGGTCTCCCAGCTCGGTGATGCCGGGGATTAACCCAGGATCGGCTGTGTGCGGGGCAAACTCCCGCCTCCTTATACCATTTCTGCAGCCCACTGCCTGGGGGTCCTCTTTTCTTCTTTGGGCTTGTCTTTATTTAATAGCTCTTCTGCTACAAACACGTCTGACAAGCAAGCGTGAAACCGGGAAAACTCAGGGAATGACGCACTAGGAGGCCGGAGCTACCGCACAGCGAGGAGGGCGTTTGCCTTGCACACGGCCGACCCAGGTTCAACCTCCAGCATCCCATATGGTGCCCCCAACCCACCAGGAGTGATCTCTGTGCACAGAGCCAAGAATCAGTCCTCCTGAACTCCACAAGGTGGGATGCACCCCCCCATACGCAACAATTTTAAAAACACAGGGAATGACCCATTAGAGGGCTGGAGACACAGCACACCAAGGAAGGTATCTGGTTCGATCCCCAGAACCCCATATAGGCTCCCCAGCCCACCAGGAGTGAGCCCTGAGCACAGAGCCAAGAGTAAGTCCTGAGTTCCACTGGTTGTGATCCCACACACACACACACGCACACAACAATATTAAAAACACAGGGAATGACTCATTATAGGGCTGGAGCCACAGCACAGTGAGGAGGGTGTTGGCCTTGCATGAGGCCGACCCAGGTTCGATCCCCAGCATCCCATATGGTGCCCCCAGCCCATCAAGAGCAAGAGAGCCAAGAATAAGTCCCGAGCTCCACCGAGTGTGATTCACCCCCCCCCCCCACCACACACACACACACACAACAATTCTACAAACACAGGGAATGACCCAAGGGCCTCCAGGTATCTTGAAAAACAGCTCAAGCAAGCAACCCTGAGCAGAGAGGTCTGGGAAGGCCTCCAGGAGAGGGAAGGCTAGGTCTGGCTTTGCGAGGAAGGAAACTTGGGGGTGAGGTTGCATCCAGCAGGGAGAAAGACACAAGCAAGGGCATAGCAGACTTCAAGGCAACAGCCTAGTGGGGAACCAAGGCGGAAAACAGACAGGCCCCAGCCCCGTGGTCAGCTGAGAAAAGAGGGATTTTCAGCTCTGGGAGGCAAGTGGCCCGAGGGACTTGAGATTCACCCGACTGGCTCCAATGGGGGCCCGTCTGTCTGGGAAGGACGGGAGGCCCTCAAAGAAGCAGAGCCAGGCTAAGAGTCACATTCTGCCCACTAGACAGACTTTCAGGAGCCAGTCCCACCCCCTCACCTAGAACCTTCCACCCCGGGTGCCAGAGGGGCTCTGTGTGCCGGGCACACTGCCTCTGTGATGTCCTGCTCCTGAGAGGCAGGTGTGGGCTGGGCCCCGGGCCCCCATGCCTCAGCCTGGACCCGACTTCCAGCTGCCAGAGGGACAGCTGCCACAGAGCACGGAGACAGGTGTCAGAAGGAAATTAAAACAAATGACCCCGCCACGCTTTTTATCATCCATTCATAAAAAATACAGGAGCGAGATGGAAGGAGAAAATAGGTCACTCCAGTGAGATTTACAGTATGATTCAGAAATCCAAACATCACCCTGAGATGCTCAGACTCCAGCTGTCTTCCCCCGGCCGGGGCTGCCTGACCCAGAAAGAAATCCGGAGCCCAGAAATTCAGAGCGAGAGAGGGGGCTTGGGCCCAACATATGAAGGCTCCCATGTCTCATGCCTTCCCCCCCCCACCCGAAGAAAAAAACGTTCCCACTGACCCCCAGAATGACCTTGGCTGAGGCTCTCCTGCTCGGAAAGAGAGCCATCTTTCAAAAACACTCTACTCTGAGAGGTATAGTTCAACGGAAGCCCAGGTTTGATCCCTGGCACCACATGGTTCCCCCCCACCACCACAAGCACCATGAGGTGTGCCCCCCCAAAACCAAAACAAAACAGAAAACATACATCCGAGACCTGGAACACGACTGATGGCTCTGAGCACTTGGCCAGCAAGCACAAAGTCGTGAGTTCAAAACCTGAAATCTCCTGCAAGGGCTGAGGCCATCATGAGAGTCCTAGGGCGTAGGGTTCCTGGCTGGAAGGCACCTGGGAGATGGGTGGCCCCATGGCTTAGAAGTCTGCCAGGGCCAGTCTGCATCCAAAAGATTCCTCCCCCGGGTGGCAGGCAAAAGGTCTTGGAACCTACTTCCTCTCAGTGCCAGCCTGTCCCCTTTCTCCACATTCACCGAGGGGGCTTCCACTGTGGACACGGGGCCACTCACGCTCCTTGACCACAACTAAAGTCGTGCGCAGGGTCAGGGAGTGCCCGGTGAGACCCTGAGGACACCCCAGGCTGCCCCTGACCCCCCACCCCAGAACCACCAGGTGTGGCCCCTGTAAGAGAATAAAATGCAAACACTCGGATGAGAGCAAACGGGAACCTGGCCCAAGCTCAGGGCCCTCCACCAGGTGCGGTCCAACCTGCATTTCCCGGCTTTTCCCGAGTGCTCAGCTTGTCTCGTCGGGAGGCTGCTACTGGCATCTAGTGGGCGAGGCCAGGGGTGCTGAAAGCCTGCTGAGCCAGGGGCAGGCCCTTGGAAAGATCTACCCAACTCCGAATGCCACCCTGTGGCTGGAAATCCCAGTACAAACCTAGCAAATGTAGAGAGAGAGAGAGAAAAAAAAAAAAACAACTCTGCCTTGGCTTGCATAAAGCCGCTGGAAAAAGAGTTTGCTAGATGTGCCAAATCAAATCTTGAAGAGTCCCCAGACTCTTTAAAGTGTGGAGCTTTAGGCCCTAGAAAGCCCAGCTGCCACCCAAACTCTCCTTCTCACCCCCCGCCCAGGACCCCTCTACCTCCACAAGCCGGTTCCGAAAGTTTCTGCAACTCAAAGAGTGGACCGCAGACTGGTAGCAATCCAGAGCCCAAAACAGATGCCGAATATTGTCCCCCACCCCCACCCCAATCTGCTCGAGACTCCAGTGATTCCCAAGCCTTGGAGGTTTAAGAAGTCTACCCTGAGAACATTCCCTCAGCAGCCTGGATATTTCCAGTTGTAGTATTTCCAGGAGTGGGGACCGGATCACCTACAGCCCCCTGGATCTTAGTTGGATTCCCCAGCTCTGCGGGATGCCCAATGTATCCCTGGGAACAACCCCTGAGCACTAACCTGGGAGTAACCCCCAAGCGCAACAGGACCTGGCCCCAAGACAAAGTCTCCACGTGGGAACTGTGGCTTCATGGCAGAGCACTTGCCTTGCACGTGTGAGGCCCGGAATCCCGAATCCCCAAGCACCAAGTTGGAAGTGAGTAGCTCTGAACACCACCAGGTGAGGCTAAAAATGTTTTAAATAATAATAAGATCAAAAAGACTTTAGGTGTGGAGCTGGAGCGATAGTACAGTGGGTAGGGGGATTTGCCTTCCATGCGGCTGACCGGGGTTCGATCCCTGACATCCCATATGGTCCATCTGAGCACTGCCAGGAGTGATTTCCTGAGTGCAAAGCCAGGAGTGACCCCTGAGCATCGCCAGGTGTGGACCCAAAACAAAAACAAACAAACAAAGGCTTTCAGGTGTCTGAGTTGGCAGCACCCCACTGCCCTCTGGGGACACTGCCTCCTGCAGCCAGCCCAGGGGGAGGTGCTGATGGTGGGCATCTCCGTGGAGAGCAGACAAGGAGCCCCGGGCTGGGGACAGCTCCTGATTCCCACAGCCCCCCAGACATACGTCCGCCTTCAGGAGCCCAGATGGAGGAAGAGTTTCTTTTTTGGTGGGGGAGGGTCACACCTGGTGATGCTCAGGGGTTACTCCTGGCTCCTGCACTCAGGAATGACTCCTGGTGGTGCTCAGGGGACCATATGGGTTGCTGGGAATCGAACTCGGGTCGGCCATATGCAAGACAAACGCCCCACCCGCTGTGTTATTGCTCCAGCCCCGGGAGAGTTTCTTAGTGCCCCGTTTGAGTCTGGGGGTGTCAGTCTGTCACTCCTGACGTGCATGCCAGACTGAGCTCTCCAAAGAGCAAAAAGTAAAGGCTGAAACAGCTCCTCAGAACTGCACCACCAGCTAAGTCCCTGCCTTCTAGTGCCCCCCATTTAATTCAGGTGCTCTGCATCCTGCCACAGTTAGTCAAACCTATTCTCCCCGCTGGACTCTGATCTCTCAGGTACACAGGTGGACTCCCCTGGACAGATGCTCCGAGCCCCCCGGGCACATGCAGACATGAGAGCTGAGGCCCCAGATGGAGTAGTCAGGGTTGTCAGGCAGGCTGGGACGTCCACAGGGAAGATGGTCGGGATAGCATGCATAGGACTGAAGGAATGGAGGAAGAGCTGCCTCCTAACGCCCTTCTCTCGACAGCACAGAAACGTCTTTCTCCCGCAGGACACACACACGAGTGTGTTTCCTCCAGTCTACCACCAAAAACGTCCCTCGCCAAGGGACAGGCCACATAAACCACAGGGTGGCGTGGTCTGCGAGACCTCAGGGTGGTTCACAGAGAATAAGGGACATCTGTCCCCCCAGCATGGAAAGTCTCCACAGCACAGTACTTATATGGGGAGGAAAAGCAAGTTACAGAAGAGGTCCCAATACAGTGTCACTTACGTTTTTAATCAGAAATCCATGGGGCTGGAGCGATAGCACAGCAGGTATGGCATTTGCCTTGCACATGGTCGACCCGGGTTCGATTCCCAGCATCCCATATGGTCCCCCGAGCACCGCCAGGGGTAATTCCTGAGTGCAAAGCCAGGAGCATGGTCTGTGCATGGTTGGGTGTGACCCAAAAAACCAAAAAAAAAAAAAAAAGGAAAGAAATCCATGCAACGTGGATTCCATGGATACATCGAGCCCCTATTTCATGGACTCTAAGACACCACGGATGGTAAAAGCAAAACAAAAAAACACTTTCTCTTTTGGGTTGTTGTTTTGTTTTGGGGGCCACACTCAGCAGTGCTCAGGGGGTTACTCCTGGCTCTGCACTCAGGGGTCACTGTTGGTGGGCTCTGGGGGGCCTCTATGGGATGCCGGGGATCGAACCCGGTGGGCCACGTGCAAAGCAAGTGCCCCCCCTGCTGCGCTACTTCTCTGGCTCCAACAAAAACACTTTCAAGGAAACCATGACGAAACACTAATTGTAAGACTCATGCCATTTCTGAGAGGCTCCAGAGCGTCTGAGAAGCTATGCATTTCGCGAACTTTCTGTGTGACCCGGGCCAGGAAGAGCGCACGCTGACCCAGGGACATTCACTGGGGGGTGGGTGGGAGTCAGGGTGGAGAGCAAGACCTGGGGGAATTCAGACCTTCTCAGAAATCTTGGACAAACAAAATACCTTCACGTGTGGGTACAGCTCAGTGACACAGATGGTTTTTCAAAGAAACAGCCGGCAGGTTGCAGCCGGAGAAATAGTACAGCGGAAATAATAATAATAAAAAAAAATAGCACAGCGGTTCGGCACTTAACCTTGTGCGGAGCCGACCCAGGTTCGAGGCCTGGCACCGCCCATGGTCCCCCAGAGCGCACCAGGGGTGATCCCTGAGTGCAGAGACAAGAGAAGTAAGACCTGGACACCACCAGGCATGGCCCCCAAAGACAAAACAAAAATAGCAGGGTTGAGGGGAGGGAGACCTCATGTACCCCCAGGGAGAGACTGCAGCTGGGGAGTCCCAAGAGGAGGGGCCAGAGGCAGGCACACGTGGGGTCCTACCTGGGGTACCTCGACATAGCCCCACGAAGGGGAGGAAGTTAAGGACGCATCAGGAGGGGTCAGAGTCGTGAAGACCAGCAAGAGCAGGGAGAAAATGAAATCTGGGAGAGCATCTCTCGACATAAAGCCCGCTCACAGATGGACACGAGGGTACTCGGGGCCAGGGGCTGTCCCCATCCGCGCCCCAACGGTGCCCTCCTGGACCCTGGCTGCAGCCTGACACCCTCCTGGACGCATCCCCCTCACAGGGAGCGCCTCAGACGCGCCTTCTAATTCCACCTTAATATCCAATTCTCCGAGCCAGGGAGTGCTGACCCTGGTCGCCGCGCTGCCGGGTGACCTTCGCCTGCACACAAATAAAAATAGCTTCGGTGCTTGAGTGTGGGCTCCTGGTCCGATCCTCTGGGGGTTCCCGGGAGCGGCCCCGCCAGCGAGTGGGAACCACGCGCCATAGCAAGACGGAATGAACAAAGGCGCCTCCGAAGCGTCCTGACCTTCCCCCATTCCCTGGCCTTCTCCCCTCCCGGGCAACCACCCTGTGATGCCGTAAACACAGTGACCCCGGGGCCAGGTCGGCCAGGTCGGTGGGGGCCGCGCGCGGGGTGTCTCTGCCATCACGTTCATCAGAAGCTGACCAGGGCAGGTGGCCTTCAGTGTGACCCACCCACTGCTACCCGTCTCCCACGTCACAGCTGTCCCACCAGGCCCAGCTCAGTCACCGACAAAGCTGCCCACCCAGAGGGAAAGAGGGAAATAGAGGCCCCCGCCCCCCCAAATCCACACAGGAAATGCCCCACCCCCAAAATCGGACATGATCTCTAAACTGGGGTTCCCAGGAGCCTTGAGCCAGCCAAGGAGTGCGGTCACCCACAGCCCAGCACCACCCTCACCCGGCCAGGCTCAATGACACCCCACAGGGACCAGGACTGGGAGGGAAGTGGGGCGTCTCTGGCTTCCTGCCTAGTTGTCACTGGTCACAGTGTGCAGTCACTGGAGCCCCCCAGGGCTGCGGACCCCAATCCCTCACCCCACCAGGACCATCACTGGCGAGCCCCCGACTCCCCGGACTCACTGCCCCTGCCCCCGCCAACAAGAGCCTGTTATTAGATGCTCTTCAGCCGCCCTGATGAACAACACCAGCTGTTTCCTGTTGGGACCCGGGCAGAGGGGGTCTCCTTCACACAGGCTGTAAATAAACATGTCGACGAGGTGTTTGTTAAGACAGTGATAAAAAGACATGCGAGGAAGGGTGGAAAACACGGCCTCCGCGAGCACGGACCCGGCGGTCACTGTCACTGCGGCTGGGCAGCCCACCTGCCCCGACCAGGCCACTCCCTGCCCACCGAGGCTCTTCCCACGGGGAAGACCACCAGCCAGAGTGCTCTCGGGAGACGCAGCCCTGGCTGAATCCCACCCGCAGGCTCCAATCTGCCAGCTCCCCTGTTGCTCCTCAAATTCCACCCACTGGCAGGGGGACTTTCTGGGAGGGATACAGGGTGGAAACAGAAATGGATCTCTTCGCCCTGTGTCCATGCCAACTCCTGCCCATGCCCACCCCCACGTGTCCACCCATGCCCATCCAAACATATCCACCCGAGCCCATCAACTTACCCAAGTTCCATACCCGTCCCAACCCATGCCAACTTACCCTGCCCCGTGCCCTTTCCCAGACCCTGCCCACCACTCAGCCACCCCAGGCCTGTCCCTCTCAGCCATCTCTAGGGTGTCCCAGGCTGTTCTACACATTTACCTGCCCTGTCTGTCCGCCTGAACCAAAGCTTCCTGCGGGCAGAGTCGGCCGTGCTGACACCTCGCCAGGAGAGAGAGACGGAGTGAAGGCGGGAATCGAAGGGTAGCGGTCTCCAGCCCCTACACAGGCAGGGTGCATCTCCCACTGACTCCCTGCCCAGCTCTGCAGCCCCCCGCCGGGAGCCTGAGAGAGGAGCTTCTGAGGCCCCTGGGAGGAGGTGTGGCTGGTAGCACCAGACAGGAAGAATTTCCAAACCAGAGGAAACACCACAAGAATCCCCAGGCTGGGGCCAGAGCGACAGCACAGCGGGGAGGTGTCTTCCCTTGCACGCGGCCACCCCAGGTTCAATCCCCGGGACCCCATAAGGTCCCCCTGAGGCCACCAGGGGAGAGCTGAGCCAGGAGTAAGCTCTGAGCATTGCAGGGTGTGGCCCCGAAAAACAATCAATTAGTTTTGATTTTAAAAGGAGGAAATGGTGAGGCTGGAGCACTAGCACAGCAGGTAGGGCGTTTGCCTTGCACGCGGCCAACCCGGGTTCGATTCCCAGCATCCCATATGGTCCCCTGAGCACCGCCAGGGGTAATTCCTGAGCGCAGAGCCAGAAGTAACCCCTGTGCACTGCTGGGTGTGACCCAAAAAGCAAAAAAAAAAAAAAAAAAAAAAAAAAAGGAGGAACTGAGGGCTGGAGAGATAGCACAGTGGGTAAGGCGCTCACTCTACACAAGGCTGACCTGGGTTCTATTCCTGGCACCGTGTATGGTTCCCATGCCTCTTCACTAGGAGTGGTCTGTGAGCACACAACCAGGAGTGAGTGAGTTCCCTGAGCAGCTGGGAGTGGGAGGGGAGGGGGCAGAGACCCTCCACGAGCACTGCAGCAGGAGTAACAGCAGGGCCGAGATTGCCATGAGGACTGACCCATAACCCTCCTGCAGCCCCTCAGCCCCCTCCCTCCTCACCACTCAGCACTCCTCACACAGGGCCACCCGGTCTCACAGCCCCTCCCCCACTCTCTCACACTCTCTCTCTCTCTCTCTCTCTCTCTCTCTCTCACACACACACACACACACATGCATGTGCGCGCACACACACACACCCAGCCCTGCAGGACGGCAGGAGTGTATACACTTCCCCCATGCCAGCCACCCCCCCCACCGACCTCCATGGCTGCCCCGAAGCCTCTGTCTTCTCAGATGCCCCAAACAGTGACGTCATTTCCAAAGGCAGCCAAGCCCCAGCCAGTCAACTCCAAAATAAAACTGTTTAACACAAAATGAACCATTTTATAATCCCCTGTACGCTTCTCCCTGAGTTGGCACACACTGCTTAAAAACTCTGCCAAAACACTCAACCAATAGTTTGGCTTTATTGCAGTCCAGTGCCAGAGTGACATTTCAGATTTCCCTGCGCGCTTCCTGTCCCGAACCCGTGTGCTCCCCCGTCCATACGTGCCGGGAAAGGCAGGAAGCCCACCAGGGTTGCACTCCTGAACCCCCATGGCCAGAGAACAGATGAATCTAGTTGGTTTCTCAGTTTGGGGATGTTCTTTCTTTCTCTGTGGGATGCCAATCGCAGGAAGGATGTCAGGATCCAGAGGAACACACACACACACACACACACACACACACACACACACACGCACACACACAATCGCTCCCGCCCCTCTGCCCACCAACTCTCCTGCCCCCACTATCCTTCCCAGCTTGAAAGGACAGACTGGGGATCCTAAAGGCTCCTAGTGGGGTCGAAGAGATAGTACAGCAGGTAGGGAGCTCACCTTGCACACGTCCAGCCCGAGTTCTATTCCCAGCATCCGAGTTCTATTCCCAGCACCCCGTATACGCCCCCTTCCCCCACCGTGCCCCTCCAGGAGTGATCCCAAGGGCAGAGTCAGGAGGTAAGTCCTGAGCACCACAGAGTGTGGCCCAAGACCCAAAGTAGAAGCCCTGCTCCTGGTCTGGCCGGAGAGGGGCAGGTGTCCCACCCTTGCAGGTAAGTGAGACAATATCCACCACCAGATCCCTCCGCAGTCAACGGGAATGGCCACCTCTGACCTGTCCCCCAGTCTCAGCTGGCTCGCCTTTGGGTTCAAGGGCCCACACGCCATCTCTCTTCAACTTGCTTCTGCCTGGCACCCTCCCTCCCCCACACACACTCCTCTGGGCAGCACCCTGACTTCCTCTAGGGAACATCTGGGGTTGACGGTGGGGAGAGGGTGGTGTTGGAGGGTAGGGGAATCTGCCCTCTGGAGCACCAACCTGGGTATGCCAACTGCGACAGAGCATCGTCAGAGCCCAGAGATGAGGGGGAAACGGCGTCCTGAGTAAGGAGTCAACAGATCCCTGGATCCAGACGCACCTGAAGCTGGAACTACTCCTGACATTGCTACTGGTGCTAGTGCCTCTGGATCCCCGAATCCAGCAAGCTCAGGGTTGGTTTTCTGATACTGGCCGCCATTAATTCTAACTTGCCCTCTTGCAAACACGCTTTTTCTCCCCCATGGCTCTGTGTTCCCTTGAACACACACATACACACACACACACACACACACACACACACGTGTGCTTTTTCTCCCCCACAGCTCTGTGTTCTCTTGAGTGCGCGTGCTCACACACACACACACACACACACACCAGCCTGCCCAGTATTCTGCTGCTCAAGGGGAGCCACGCCAGAGCCAAACAACGCCACACAGCCCCTAGTCATGAGCCAGCGGGGGACCAACGTGAGGCTGCCCCCAGAGCGGGGCCCCGGCTCATGGCAGGATGCTCAGCTCACGCCCGGCACACTCGGGTGGCCGGGCGGCTGGGTGGAGCCGGGTGGGGCTGGGTGGAGCGTACACTTCCTTTGAGCCGCTTGGCTTTGTTGGAGTCGGACTAGGTCACGGAGAAGAGTCGCAGCTACAACAAAGGACCTCTCGTAGCACAACTCCCCTCTCTTTGCCTCTTTTACCCCAAAACCAGGTCAGGATCCAGCTGGAGGCTGTTTCCATCTCAACCTGCGGGCATTTCCCAGAGCTTTTTCAAAACCTCAAATTGGAGGTAACCGAGATTGATTACTCAGGGAACGCAGTTTTCAGATCTTTATACCCAACAGGATCCGGAATTAGCACCAGCCCCTCCAGGAGAAAAGGGGGGTGGGGGCGCTCTGTGGCTCCGGACCACAGAAGAAAGACACGCGGAGGGGGGCTGCACGGATATGGGAGTCGCCAGTGGCAGGCCTGGGTGGGAAGGCAGGGGGCGGGGGGGCAGGGAGCAGGCTGAGTATGCGGGTGATGCCCGGTGTCCTGAGCTCTGCCGGCACACGGCGGGAGGGGGGCAGGGGAGTGGAGACGCAGCAGAACGGACAAATCTGCTCGCTGAGACTCGGAATTACTTTGGTTGCACTTTGCCCTGGAGCGAAGGGTGGGCGACGTGAGCCCCAGAAAACACCAGCTGTCCCCGGAACTCCGCTGAACCCCCTCCTTTATACACCGACCCATACCAGGAACGCTCGGGCCCCGGCAGTCTGACCCTGGAGGCTGTGGGTCTCTGCAGCCCTCCTGGCCCCAGCCCGGATGCCCACGCCTCTCCCCGGCCTGACCTCCAAAGCTCACATGAGAAGGGAGGACGGCGGGGGGGGGGGGGGGGGGTCAGAGATGGGGGGGTCTGGCTTGCTGGGCACTTCGTCCAGCCCCTGCCAAGAGTCAGGAGCCAGTGGGGTTCACAGGAGTACGCGTGCCCACAAGTGACCCCTAGCGCCCACCCAGGGAACCCTCAGATGCCCCAGCCAAGCCCCTCCATGTGGGGCCCGGGAAAGGTCCCCCCTCCTGAAGAGGCCAGCACTGTTCTCAGACCCAGGGGGACGCCCCTGTGACCCTCTAACATTGGCTGTGTGTGAGACAAGGGCACACCTCTGACCAGGTGACCTGTGGGGGGCCCAGCCCTGCACTCACAGAAACAAACAACTCAGTCTGAGGGCCAGAGCAAAAGAACAGAGGGTAAGGTGTTTACCTTGCACATGGTCAATTCTGGCTCGATCCCCAGCCTCCCAGATGGTCCCCTGAACACCAGCAGGAACAATTTCTAAGTGCAGAGCCAAGAGTAACCCCTGAGCATCACCGGGTGTGGTCCAAAAAGAAAAGAAAAAAAAAGGGCCGGGGGAAGACGGCATGGGGTTTGGGGCCATACACCCACCCACCGTGCAGGGGCTATGCCTGGCTTTGTGCTCAGGAGTGACCCCTGGTGGTGCTCGCGGAACCAAGTGTGGAGCCAGGGATTCAAACCAGGGATTCAAACCATGACCTTCCATCCTGTATTATTTCTTCAGCACCAGGCTCCGGTGTTTGCTGCATGAACAACCAACCCTCTCTTCCTTCTCCACGATCCCTTCCTTCTGGCTACACATTCGCTGAAGATCAGCCCTGTCCAAGCACAGCCAAGGAACATCTGTTCTGCGATCATTTCCCGCGTTCTTTCTCGAGGGCGTGTCCACTGCCTGCCCCATGGTGGACACCTCTCTCCCTCTAGGGAACCAGATCAGTGCCATCTATGAAGCCCCCCGGATGTACTCCACCTCCCTGGGGAGGGTCATTCTGGACAGAGGAGACCACTGCGGCTCCACAGCGCGGCAGGCTAGCTGAGGAGCTCTTTGCCGATCCTGGAGACTAAAAAGAGCGTTTCCCAGTGGCCAGAGAAAGGTAGGACAGCAGGCAGGGACCCTGCCTTCCTCAAAGCAGACCCAGGTTCGATGCCTGGCACCCACTATGCTCCTCTGAGCACCCCCAGGCATGATTCCTGAGTGCAGAGCCAGGAGTAACCCTGAGCACTGCCAGGCGTGGCCCCCAAAATAACCAAAATTAATGTTTCATGGTCACAGTCACAGTCCTCCCGTTATTCATCGATTTGCTTGAGCGGGCCCAGTAACGTCTCCATTGTGAGACTTGTTGTTACTGTGTTTGGCATATCGAATACGTCACAGGTAGCTTGCCAGGCTTTGCCGTGCAGGCGAGATACTCTCGGTAGCTTGCCGGGCTATCCAAGAGGGGCGGAGGAATCGAATCCGGCTCGGCCGGGCCAGCTGCGTGCAAGGCAAACGCCCTACCGCTGTTGGAAAAAAAAATTAAATCAAATTAAAAAAAAAAGAGTATTTTCCTCATCTAGCCCAGCAAGCAGGACCTCCCTGTGGAGTGAGGGCAAAGACTCCAGGAGAGTGACCTATCCTTCACCATGTCCCCGGGACATGGGGTAGGGGGTCGGGGTGGGGGGCAAACAGACATAACGCTTTTCCTCGGGAACCTGAGCAGCAGCAGTGAGGTGCTGGAGCCAACAGGTGACGGCCACCAGACCCTGTGGACCCAGAGTGCCCTGGGGGGGCCACGGGAGGCACTGCAGGGGCGTGTTGCATGCAGCAAGCACTGGGTACAAGAAGAGCCTCTGTGAGCACCCCCCCCCAGGAGAGCAAGGACCCGCAGGGAGCCCGGCCTAGGTCCAGACCAGGGACTGTCACATGCAGGAAGACCCAAGTTTAGCTCCAACCTGGTGATGACGGCAAGTCCTAAACTACGGGCACGTCACGGTGCCCCACCAGGGCCAGCAATCTCAAGCCCAGTCCCTCTGTCTCTGCACGGCCAAAGGAAAACCCAAATCCTGCCATGGGCACCTTCCCAAGGCCAGGACCATCCCCCCAGCCAGGACTATCCCCCCCCCCCAGCCCCACCCCACGGGGAGCACTCAGGCTGCTCACAGCTGAAGCATGGCTGCCACCGGAAAGGCACCAGGAAGCACAGAATGGGCCAGGCCCCCGCGTCCAGACGGGTGCACATAAAGAATGGAACCAGCTGCTGGGCCGGCCAACCTCGCAGCTGTCTACAGTGCTCCCAGAAGTTCCCAGAGCCCGTCAGAGAGGCCCACATCCTCTCCGCTCCCGAAGGCTGCGAGCCACCCCCCCATAACTGTTTAGGGGGCCCACGATGACTTGGCCAACACTCCAATGTGTCAGCGTGAAATTCAGCATGTTCCATTCTCAGCGCCATCTGGGGGTCTGCGTTGCAGGGACCCGCCCTCGCCAGTTCAGACCGCAAGCCCAGGGCTCTGGCCACTCCCTCCCTGTGTTCACTGACCGTGTCTCTGAGGACTAGTGTGTGCCACGGTGGTCTCCGTCCACCGTGCCACAGGACTCCTATTCAGCCTGAAGACGAGCCATCCTGAATATCTGGTGGCACCTGGACAGGGTCCCAGCCACCCAAGGTCATTCAGTATAGCTGTAGTTTCGGAACCAGGGATGGTTCCAAGAGCTGATACTTGGCATGCCAGGGGTCCGGTTCCATCCTCAGGGATGGTTCTGAGGGCTGATGTTTGGCATGCCAGAGGTCCAGGTTGATCCTCATCACCACATGATGCTCTGAGCACTGCCAGGGAGTGACCTCAAGCACCTACCTAGGAGTAGACCCCTAGAAACACCAAGCAAGGCCCCCAACATAAATTTTATTTTTAAAAAAAATAGTAAAAATTATTTTATTAAAGGTAAAGGTAAAGGCCCTCCCGTTGATCGTCGATTTGCTCGAGCGGGCCCAGTAACGTCTCCATTGGAGACTTTGTTGTTACTGTGTCTGGCATATCGAATACTCTCGGTAGCTTGCCGGGCTCTCGGAGAGGGGCGGAGGAATCGAACTCGGGTCGGCCATGTTGGGCTGGAGCGATAGCACAGCGGGTAGGGCGTTCGCCTTACAAGCGGCCAACATGGCCGACCCGAGTTCGATTCCTCCGCCCCTCTCCGAGAGCCCGGCAAGCTACCGAGAGTATTCGATATGCCAGACACAGTAACAACAAAAGTCTCCAATGGAGACGTTACTGGGCCCGCTCGAGCAAATCGACGATCAACGGGAGGGCCTTTACCTTTACCTTTATTTTATTAAAACACAGTAACAACAAGTCTCACAATGTTACTGTGCCCGCTCAAGCAAATCGATGAACAACAGGAGGACAGTGACAGTGAAGAATGTTCCAGGCAGGACTGAAGAGATGGCTCAAAGGACCAAGTGCACACTTTGAACGAAGGAGCCCGGATTAAATCTCCAGCATCTCATGGTCCCCAAATGTGGCCAGGAGAGGTCCCCGAGTCCAACCAGGTGTGGCCCAAACCCTCCTCCAAAGAGAATGCAAGGAGGAAATAAGACAACGGCTTAGCACAGCCAGAAGTGATCCCTGAGCACAGAGCCAGGATACAGCCGGGTATGGACTCGGAAAGAAACAAACAAAACAAGCAAGTCCTGTCGGGGGAGGGGGAGAGCCTAAAAACCTAAGGCCTGGGGAAGCCTCCCCTCACCCCTCTCCGCTCTCCTCCCAGCCCTGGGCAGGGCGGGGCCTAACAAAGGGAGGCAGGGGACGATGACTCAGGAAGGGCCTGGCCCCCCTCTGCACTGCTGGTCCTGGGGGTAGTCCTGCTCCCCTGGGAAGGTCATTAGAGGGGTCCTGCTGGGAAGGAGGGGGCCACTAACTAACCCCACACGGATAAGGAGGGCTAGAGAGCCCCCAGGCCAGCTAGACACACCTGAACAGACCCCCATTACTGCCCCGATCAGGGCCACTCCCAAGCCCTGGACTTGACAGCAGTGGGGACACTGTACAGGGGTGGCGGGTGGGGCTGGGCGTGAGTGTCAAGTAGAACGCACAGAGCTGCCCTTTCCAGGACCCCTTGGCGGGTCTCTGTTAGTCAGTCACAGTGTGTTCTCCAATACAGTACAC
The DNA here is from genome assembly GCF_029834395.1 of Sorex fumeus. Taxonomy (NCBI): domain Eukaryota; kingdom Metazoa; phylum Chordata; class Mammalia; order Eulipotyphla; family Soricidae; genus Sorex; species Sorex fumeus. Next base: position 31,888,494 of record NW_026606179.1, read on the forward strand.
TCGCCTCAGCTCCGGGGCCAGCAGCTCCTGCTCCCTCAAGTGGCGGGACCCCCGGGGTTGGGGGGAGGTCCCAGCCCAGTCTACCTCTCCCTCTGGCTGAGGGATTCTGGTGGGCAACCAGTGCGCCATCTCAGAGGTCCTTAAACTTCTACTCTCTCACCGAGAAGTCTCTTCCCGACCCTAGGTATAGAAACGAAGTATAAGCCAAGCACCAATAATAATTCACCATTTTATTTCAAAATACATTTTTTTTTGCCACCCCAGCTGAAGATAGCAAGGCTGGAGTGATAGCAGGGCAGGGAGGGCATCTGCCTTGCATGCAGCCAACCCAGGTTTGATCCCCAGCATCCCATATCGACCTCCAAGCACCACGAGGAGTAATTACTGAGTGAAGAGCCAGGAGAAACCCTTGAGTACCACCAGATGTAGCCACCACCATCCTCCGCCAAAAAAAAAAAAAAAAAGTAAAACTAATAAATTTTAAAAATTAGAAGAAAGAAACTAACTATGTTCAGTTCTACCCAGTGAGCTGTGACAATGCCCTGCCCACGGGAGAAATGCCCCACGTCCCCAAAAGGCCCAGGTGGGCCCTGAAGTCCCAGCATCTTTGGGAACTAATTTTCTTCTATCTGCTCCCTCCCAAGGTGGAGAATGGGACAGATCTGCCTGGCTGGTGCAGGGACAGCTGTGACTGGAGGGGGAAAAAAAATCATAGCAGCACCCCCAGCATGGGGTACAACTTTCAGGACAGAGAGAAAAGGGAAGGGAAGCAGGCTTGGATCCCTACCTGCTTCCTGAGTTTCTATTATTCCGCCCCCCACCCCCACTAAAATCCAGGGACTGGATCCCCCTCTGGAGCGCTCATCAGAAAACATTTGAGGCCTCTTCCCACACGCGGCATCCACAGGCTTCTCATCCACAAGCTCAAGGATGAACCTCAACCTCGGAAGAAGTTCCGAGGGAGCAAGGCCAAGCTCCCAAATGCCGACTCCGTGCTCCGAGCATCCCCAAGCCCAGAAATATGCCCGCCCCCCCCCTAGTGAGGCCACCACATCCCCAGGAATATACACATTCCCCCCAAATCCCCATGCTCCCCCGGCCCACACACCCCAGGCATGCAGGACCCGCGAGGTCGGCCACTGGTGGCGCCCGCCTCAGAAGGGAGGTCCTTGGTAAATGGAGCAGGTCCCCGCCGGGGAGGCAGGAGGTCAAGCAAACGTGGCAACAGTCGCCCCCCATTCCAACACGTCCCTCCTGGTCTTTGAAACTCCCCCTCCCCACGCCCCAGCCTCCCTGCTCTCTCCTTCACACACACCTTCGAGCTGCTCTCCACGCTTAAGCTGCTTAACTTTGCACTCACAACCTCCTAATTGCTGGGTTTCCAAAAGGTCTCCCAGAAATCCTCGGGCAGGCCCACCCACACAGGGCCCAGTCCTAGGGGCTGGGGAGGGAGGGGAAGGGGGTGGCCAGGAGACGGGGCCCCTCCACCTAGTGCCCCCCTGCCTTGCCAGAAAGGCCGTTGCTTTTATTTTTAATTTTATTTAAAAGGCGGTCCAGGGTACCCAAGACACCACAATAAAATGACATTAACTGTAAAATTACATTATTAATTCTTTAATCTCACTCGAGGCGTCAAGCTGTTGCTATGTCCAATTATCCGCATAACCACCTGTCAGGCTCCCGGCGCTGGTTAGCATTACCTCCAGGACAGTGGTGGGCCCGGTGGTCCGTCAGGTCTGCCAGAGACTCGAAGTCCTGCTGACAATGATCGCAGGTGTAAATTGACTCATCCTCCATGTCTTCATCATCCTCATTTCGCTCCTCTTGACTTGTCACGCTGTTCCTGTCTTCCAGCGCCCGGCTGGCCTTCCGATCACACTCGGGGTCTCCTTCTAGGCCTCCTGCCAACGGGAAGAATACAGCCCGTGTCAGCTGACGGGGTCTGGGGAAAGCGCTTTAAAAGACTCGCCGACATTTATTAAGATACATTTAATTACTCCACCTCCCAGGGTCCATTATTCTTAACACCTCTCAGTCTATTAATATATGGATTTTTGGGTAGCATGTGGTGCCATAATTCACAACTCGATTCTTTCATTCCTGCTGCAAGCCTTCGAGGGGGATTTCCTGTCCCCGTCCCTCTGTGCACGGTTGCTGGGGGTCAGGGCCCCATCGAGGAAGAGAAAACCCCACACTTCCCTTGAGCCTCCAACAGCTGTTCCTAACACACCCAAACTTCTATCTCCCCACCCCCCGCCCCGGCAATTTAGAGCCATGAGGTCTCCTCGCCAAGTTCACTCTCCACATCGCCAGCCTCTCCTCCCGAAGCAGTGATGTCAGCTCCTAGTCTTTGTAAGGCGCCCTGAGCGAGTCAGGGGCGTGCAAGTCTGCAGGGCCAAGAAATCACAAACCAGAATCACCCTGAGCACCCACATGCTCTCAGACTAGCCTCAGAATCATTCCACCATCATGTTTTCTTTTGGTTTTGGTTTGGTTTCACCCAGTGATGCTCAGGAGTTACTCCTGGCTCTGCACTAAGGAAGTAATCCTGGCAGTGCTCGGGGGACCATATGGGACGCCAGGCATGGAACCCGGGTCCACATGCAAGGCAAACACCCTACCCACTGAGCTATCTCTCCGGTCTCCACCACCCGCATTCTTAGGATGAAATTCCCAGCCCTGAGCACAGAGCCAGGAGTAAGCCCTGAGCACAGCCAAATGCATCCCTCTCCTCAAAATGCCAGTGAAAATCCAGAGACCCAAATGGAAACTCCATGTGCCTGTCTCCTTCTGCAGTTAGTCCCGGAAACATCTCTAACTGTTCATTCACGCACCGGCAGCGATTCAACGGAGAGAAATCCCTCTCGTGCATGGAGATGTTGCAGGCAAACCTGCATGTCTATGCACATGTGTGTGTGTGTGTGTGCAGCCCGCGAGGTCCACCGAACACGGCAGCTGCCCACATAGGCTTTGCCGTGGAACCTTTGAACCCCTGGGGGGTGGGGGTTGCCAACTCAAAAAAGAAAGAAATGAAGCAAAGGCCGCATCCCTCCAAGGTGGAGGCCACCATGCTACAAACATTCCTGTTTAGAAACAGGTACTGTGACCAGGCTCCGTTCACCACGCCGGCACCAAGCACACCCAGCCAAGCACCCAACTCCCCGAACCCGCACATGCAGGTCCCCTCTTCCAAGAGCCAGCTGCTGTCTGGGCCACGTGGCCCAACACTATGCGCTGCTTGGCGCTGCTCAGAGGCAGTAAAAAAATCAATGTTTCCATTTGTGGCCCATCGAAACATCTCTCTTCTTACCAATTAAGGGATGTACGATTTTTAGGTTCTTTTATTATCAGAGCACGCCAACTCCCGGCTCTATAGCGATCCCATTAAGAGCCAAGCCGCATGTTTATCTCAGGATGCTGGTCGGCCACAAGAAGCAGTCAGTAGAAAAATGAGAATTCACATCTGGGGTCTTCGGTATAGTAAGTCACCGCACAGTCACGGAGACAGTGAAAACTCCTAGTTTATAGTCTCTCCCGTTAATAAAGGGGTGAAAAAAGATTGTTTTTTAGAAGGAGGAAAGAAAGTCATAATTCTGACTTTCTCAACGACCTCAGCTCTCCAGATAGTAAGTTACATTCAGCACCGCCCTTGCTCTACTTTACTTAACACACGATTTAATAGACACGTTTAAATTATCCCCTTGTTTTATTTTTTTGTTTTGTTTTTTTTTTGTTTTTTTGGCCCTATTTACTTGGCAGCACTTTCCATAATAGCTCATCTAATCCGCAACTGGAACCACAAACATTACAATACATTTGATCTCTTTAAGTCTGGTGCATCCTGTTGACTCAGAAGTAGATAAATCAGAATGTCAACTCGGGTTTTTATAAGGCAAAAGCCCATAAAGTCATCCAAGAGTATAAATCTGTTTTAAGGCACTGTCGCCTCCCCTGCCGCAGTCTGCTAATGGGAAGGCGGGGCGGCTTCGAGGAAACGGGTGGGCGGGTGGGCGCAGGAGTGAGCCAGGCAGGGACCTCGTCGTCGTCTAGGGCTCCACGGGGCCCCACGGCCAGTCAGTCTGACTCCAGGGAAGGCAGGAGGAGGTGGAGGAGGAGGGGAAGACTCACACCCTCAGGAAGCCTGAGGGAGCATTACTCCCCGCTGCCCCAAGCCCCCCTAAGCAGAACCCAGACCTTGGGGACCAGAAGTCCAGGCTTCATGCCCAGGGACCCTCACCATAAGGCTGGGCAAAGCAGAACAGGGAAGATACTACTTGCATGCAGCCGAATCTGGTTCCACTTCCAGCATCGCCGGGTGCACCACCAAGTTGGCCCGGGGGAACCCCCCAGCACCGCAGGGACCCCAACTGAACCAGCAATTGGCAGAGAATTGTCAGAAAGCACCCCCTATCCCCCATGTGCACCACTAGAATCGGGACCCCTGAGCTGCACCTGGGAATCCCTTAAAAAGAAAGGATCAATGGGATGACTATTCCATTGGCAGGTGTGAAAAGGAGGCTCTGCGGAGGCCCTCAAGAGCCGCGGGACACACACAGGGACACACACAGGGACACACACACACACACACACACACACACACACACACTTGGACTGAAGCTACCAATGCCGAGGACAGGCTATGGCTTGCCGGATCCCCCAGTTCCCCACAGTTCAGGAAAAGGGACTGTGCACACAGGGTGCTGGGGTGTCGGTGCCATCGGAAACACCCTTGGGGTCTCCTCACTCCAGGCCCTCCCTGAGCAGTGGCTCATTAAGCCCCCAAGAACTGAATCAAAGGCACGTCCCCATTTTACCCTGTCGCACTCCTGCCAGCCCCGTGCCCTGTCCCCAGCATGGGGACACCTCCCCGGGCCCCGTCGGAGGCTGCTGTTTATGACATGACAACATCCTGGGCCAGGACAACAGTGTGTTGCTGCTACTCCTTACGGAGCTCATCTCCTTTCCACGGAGGCCACCAGGGACGAGAAGGAATTCCCAATAGAGGAGAGACCCCCACCCCCCGACTAGGGGGACTCCACAGAAGCCAGGCGCTCACCCAAACAGGGGGCCACACTAGACACTCTCAAAACAAAGGGGGCCTCTCCAGCAGAGCCAGGCGTGGGGAGCCGAGAGCTGTCCCCACCAGCACCTCATGCTCCCTGTATACATGGGTCCTCCTCCTCCAGGCAGCACTCACTGAGGCCTGCCACCACCACCACCCCCACATTTTCCAGGGGCAAAGACTGGGACTCTGGGACGTGGCAGGGCTGGGGCAGGTTTCAACACGTCTGTGTCGGTTCCTGTCGTTGTTGTTTTGAGGCCGCACCCCGTGAGGTTCAGGGGCGACTCCTGGTCTCGGTGGGTACTCAGGAATGTGTCCTGACCGTGCTGAGATGGAACCCAGGGCCTCCCGCAGACAAAGCAGGGGCTCGGGCCACTGAGATCTCCCGAGCGTTACATGGGAGACTGATGGCTCTATCACCCGCCTCCCCGACAGACCCCACAAATGAGCTGTGTGTCCGGGATTTACTGTGAACCCTTCCCAAGGCACCTCCAGGGTGGCCAGTCCCTGTCCTGAAACCCAGCCAGGCTCCTCCCACCACCCTGTGGCCTTGAAGACTCAAGGAGCCAAGAATGGGGCCTGGAGCTGGTGCTGGGTCAGGGGCGTGTGTGGCTCCCCCAGAGCATAGCTGGGTGTGGTCGTAGCATCCCCTGAACACCATGGTGCCGGCATGGCAGGCCCGAGCAGAGCCACACTCTGTACCCTCATCCAAAGCCAAGAACCACTAGGAAGCGCCCCCAGGACCCCCCTGGGGACAGCAAGGGGTCCTGCAAAAGGAGGGCAGGAAGGAACCCCGGGTCAGCTCAGCACCCGGGGCCCCTTGGGGAGGGCAGGGGAGACGGAGTACTCTGCCCAGCTCCCCGCGGCCAGCACACTCACATCATCCTCATCACAGGGACAACTGAAACAGCCCCCCCTCTGCAGACGGGGTGACCGAGGGCCACACACAAGTCACACCAATGCAGGACAGACCCCAGCGGCTGACCTCACGCTCGGATGCTTCCTGTTTTGTTTTGGAGTCACACACAGCAGTACTCAGGGCTTTCCTCCTGGCTCTGTGATCAGGGAACCATAAGAGGTGTCAGGGTTCGAACCCGCGTCAGGTCCATGCAAGGCAAACGCCCTGCCTGCTGTACTATCTATCACTCTGGCCACTGAACAAGTCATTTCTGCTGCTGAGGCTGCCTCCTTCCACCTCCCAGGGAGGGAACCTGCAAGGCCAGCGAGCCTGGGCGCAGCAGGAAAGAGCTGGACCCCACAGCCCGGCCCCCACCCTGAACTCTGCAGCGTCTCAGGAGAGATGAGAGGGCTAGAGCAGGGGTGTCGGGAAGCAGAGAGAGAGAGAGGAGAGAGAGAGAGAGAGAGAGAGAGAGAGAGAGAGAGAGAGAGAGAGAGAGAGAGAGAGAGAGAGATCTCCCTGCTTCTCACTCCTCCTGAACTGACCCGGACAGAGACGCATTCATCTCTGCCAAAATCAAATCTAGTTGTGTGTGTGTGCATGCGTGCGTGTGTGCGTGTGTGTGTGCGCGCACGCTTGTAGGTGGGTGGGTAGAGGGGGCGGGGAGGGGGGAAAGAAAGACAGTATAGCAGGTAGGGCACTTTCTTGGCGTGCAGCTGACCCAGGTTTGATCCCCAGCACCCCAATCCCTGCCAGGAGTGACCCCTGAGTGTAAAACCAGGAGTAAGCCCTGAGCACTACGGGACAGAGGAATTGGGAGCAGAGAGAAAGGCAAGTTCACATCCACCCCCATACTCAGCTGGAGGGCCGTGGACGAGTCACTCTCGAAAGGCACAAACCTCAGGAAAAGAGAAAAGCACCAGGCCCAGGGGCAGGCTTCACCCCTGTAGGACAAGCCCGCCTCCAACTCTCCTCCAGGAAATTATGTAGCCTCAGTGAGGGTCAGTCACCCCCAGGCCCTGGGGGCAATGTAAGAAGAACTCTACATGGCAGCCTCCCAACACACCCCTCCCACACACACACACACACACACACCCTTGGTGCTAACCTTTCTACCCCTTAGCTCCCCTCCCTGGCTGGGGGCTGCCCCCAGCACAGATCAGAAGCCACCCCCGGTTTCCAAGTGTTAATCTCCAAGGAGCATTTTGGAAAATACATCCTTTTTCCTCTTCTCCACCTCCCTTTTGTTTCTGCAGCAACCAGGGATCCTGCACACCTGGCCAGAAGGGCTGCACTCCTCACTGGGCACACTGGACATCATGATTTTGTGGGGCCAAGAAGTGGAAATGGCAGTGCTGGGAGGTATGGCCCTGGGAACAGCTGGAAGTTCCCAGCTGAAGAGCAACACTGTTTGGAAGAGCAACATTGTATCAAAGACGCAGATTCCAGGTGCCTCCTTGCAAGGACAGAGATCAGGAGGAACCTTGGGGATGGACGCTCCACTCCTGGTCATGCCCTAGCTCCCAGAATACTTCCTCTGCATGCTGGGCAGCTGTGCTGGACACGACACCTGCTAGCCCCCGTCACACACAGCCCAAGCATTCATCCCTAGTCCCAAAGTCCAGGAGGCCACCACTATTTATCTTTAAGTCTAAAATGTTTGCAGGGCAGACAGCAGGGTAACATTTAACATTCTACCTAAAGGACCAGCATGACAGCAGAGCCATCAGCAAATATTTTAACACATAATATGCTGTCCAAGTTTTGCTTCTTAAAGAAGGAAGCACCTCAGGGTGGCATTCGAGAGTGCCTGCCTGCTGCTGCCCAGTTGGTACCTCGGCTCAGTGGGCGCAATTCCAAAGCCGGTCATTGGACATTATCATCCATATCTTGTGGATGCGCTTTCCTGGCTGCAGGGGCAAAACTGGGGGACAGAGGGAGATACAGAGGGTGGGAGTCATGTCTTCATTTGGGTGCATGTGATGACAGAGAACAAGGATTTCAAGAAGGATCCAAAGGGCTCCTCGGGCAGCCCAGTTCATTGGCATCCTTTCCCAGAGCCAGGCAGAGAGGGGGTTTCCTGGGAGGCGCAGTGGGTGAGACAGTGCCCCCCCACCCCAGTTTCCCAGATCGCACCACAAGCACCCAAACGATCGCTAGTATTTACAACTAAATTGAATGGGTTAGAGGGGACAGAGGGGACACAGCCCTTCCCAAATCCTCTGCACAGTCCCCACACCAGCAGGTGAGGTCTGGCTGCAAACATCAGCCCTCTGTCTTTTGGGGTTTTTGAGGTTTGTTTGTTTTGTTTTCCTGGGTTGTTTCTGTTTTTGGTGAAGAAAAGTAATTTTTAATTGAGACATACTTATAAAGATGTGAGGAATTTTATTTATAAAGGCGGGAGAGGGGCTGGAGCGATAACATAGCAACTAGGGCGTTTACCTTGCACGCAGCTGACCCGGGTTCGTTTCCCAGCACCCCATATGGTCCCCCCGAGCATTCCCAGGAGTAACTCCTGAGTGCATGAGCCAGGAGTAACCCCTGTGCATCGCCAGGTATGACCCAAACAGAAAAAATAAAGAAAAAAAAAAGATGGGAGAGAAAGAGAAGTACAGGTTTGAGCGCAAACACAGGTTTCTCGAGAGTGGAAATAAGCAATCAAAGAAACATGGAGGAAGCAAGCCAGCAAGATACATGTTCAAGGGAGAAGGCGGGCCTGAAGAGCAAGTCCACGGCTCTTTTACAGGAAGTCACATCTAACGCAGATCCCTGGATATTTCAACACATTCTCCAGAGTTCAAGGGCCAGGCAGTGTGGGCTGACTGACAGGCATCGAGGCTGTGGACACCGGGCCAGTGTCTGGTGAGAGCAGATGGGCCCGCCATGCTCAGGGTGGCTGGCTCTGACCTGGCCCCAGAGCACTGGACAATGAGCATCTCTTCTTCAGAGGCTCGGGGTCTGGGCTCAAGGCCCCTCCTGGGTCTCTCGGCTACTGATACTGGCGGGGTGCGGTTCCCCCAACTAGAACAGGGCATGGTATCAACTCCTGGACTCAGGCTGCTGGGGGGTCCCGAGGAGTGTTCCTGTGCCCCTATCCTTGCAACCCCCAGCTCTGGCTCACAGTCCCTGGATGCTGGAGGCACATCAAACCCAGACCAGCATAAGCCAGTGGCCAGACAGGTCCAGCTGAGGGGCAAGAGAGGTGCAGGCTGAGGGGCTGGAGCGATGGCACAGTGAGTAGGACGTTTGCCTTGCACACGGCCGACCCGGGTTCGATTCCCAGCATCCCAAATGGTTCCCCGAGCACTGCCAGGAGTAATTCCTGAGTGCAGAGCCAGGAGTAACCCGTGAGCAACTCAGGCTGAGGCCCAAAAAAGCAAAAGTAAATAAATAAATAAATAAGAGTGGAGAGGGCTGAGCACAGCTAGGCTGTGGAGCTGGAGCACCTGTCTCCGTGGGGGTCCTGGCGGTGCAGCCCTGACACCCCTACACCCCATTTCCCCCCAATACTTACACCCCCACAAAGGCAGGGCCTGCCTGGCCTCTCCTGACCAGCTCCCAATGGTGGGAAACGTTAAATGCAGTGAAAAGGTGGTCGTGGGCAGGAGGGGAGCCAAAGCCACCACGGACGCCCCCCACCACAAAGAAAACCAATTCCGCCTTCCACCAAGTCTCACTCTGGAGCTGGCAACCTGAAACAAGCCTCCCGGCCATAAAAGTGATCTCGCAGCTCGGTCAGCAGCGCAGACAAAGGCGCCCGCCAGCAGGAAAATTGCACTGCTCCCTCCTCCGGGTGGCCTGGGCGGGGGCCACTCAGCCCTCTCCTGGGTTTTGTCACCAGTGGCCTCTGGGCAGGAGGAGCAGGCGGAGCGGGGAGGCAGCTGGGGAGTCTGATCAATCCTGCGCCTTTGTGGCCTGGGGCTCCTAAATCCTCAGGTTTGGAAGCAGAAGTCAAGGGGGAAGGGGGGGGCTCAGGGCACCAATCATGCCCTGGTGTCCACTACAGAGCGAGGTGCCCTGGGGGGAGGGCCGCGCACACCCCAGAGAGAGGCGGGCCGAGACCGGCTGGCCTAGGATCCAGGGCAGGCTGGCCCAAAAGCCTGGGCCCATGTGCTCTCTGGGCCCCATAGACTGCGTCTATCTGCAGAGTCAGGCGAGCACCGGGAGGAGAAGGAACAGTGTGGAAATAGCACATGCATGGGGGCCAGGAGACAATCCGAGGGTCCTCACTTCCTGCCCTGCAGGGGATTATTGGGCTCATCCACCCCCAGCACTACCTGCCCCCGCCCCGACCGCTGGGTGTGACTCTGGATACCCCACTGCCTGGGCTTTATGGGTGATCCCCAGGAGCACTGAATCCTCGGGGTCACGTATGGTACCACCCAGCTCCCTGCAACCAACAGCGCGGTGGAGAGGACAGGCCCGCTGTCGACCCGGGGTTCCAGATGCGGTTTCCCAGAAAGGGACCCGGGGAAAGCAGACAGGGTGCTCAGGGATGCCCAGGTTTGCTCAGTGCCCCCGAGGCTTGGGCTCACAGGTACCTCTGCCCCCTGCTCTGCACAGCTGCCCTGCGACATCTCTGCGGGAGAGACGCCCACTGTGTCCTTGCTCCCCGATTGCCGTCCCCTCCTGCAGCCGGTGTCGGGCCTGACTGCCAGCAACACTCGGTGCTGATGTGAGCAGTGAATGTGCAAAGGCCGGCTGGCCCTTCCTCCTTGAACATGTACGATCTGTCCAGGGGAGGGGAGGAGGTCAGCAACACAGGCCCTAGACCCCAAATGGGAGTCAGGACCTCCTCCCGGGCTGGGGAACGCCACATCGATGCCCACACTGCAGGGACCAGGACAGGGGCTTCCAGAAAGGGCGAGGAAGCTGCATAGAAGGAGCGCATTCATCACAGAGGGAGGCACCAGTGGGGACCCACGGGCAGGCATCCCGCGCCTGCGTCTCCCACCCACCCCCTGGGCCTGCGGGCAAGGAGCTCTTTCCCGGCTCCCACAGATCACCACCCCTTCTGCTCTATTTCAGCTGGTTTCCCTCAGCCCCAGAGAACCTGGTGCCCCACACAAGTGGGTGCTGAGGCATTCCAAAAGTCTCCAACAATCTGGACGCTAAGGCAAGGACAAAGGTCCACACGCCACATTGGGGGGCCTGAGCCAGGGACAATACAGGGTCCCCTCCTCCCCAGGGAAGGATTTAAATGAGGGACCTTCCCCAAGACCCCACAAATGCATTCCTGCACATCCAACTAGGGGAGGATTAACCACAGATCAAGGGTCAAGTGGGCAACCCACAGGAAACTTCCAGACCACCCTCCTCCCGGGGTTCTGCGGATGGCCCCCCGCAGGCGTGAGCTATGTGTACACACACTCCCACACCCCACTCACCACCCCCAGCTCATCCTCAAACCGTCACTTAACTCAGATTTCAAACGGCTCTGGATGTTCTTTAGTCAACATGAAGCAGAAACCTTTTATTAAATGCTGCTAATTTTTTATTGATCACACTGAGAATCATTTCATTTTCCATTACCGCAAATGTCTCCTATCAGGGCTCCACGATTCCACTTCTTTATTCAGTCTCAAGCAACTTGTCACTTTTAATCAGTTTTCAGGTTCCGTATTGCTCAAAAATTAGAAAGCCGATGCTCTGTGTCATTATGGCTTTTGTTTAAAAAAAAAAAGGAGGAAAAAAAAAGTTTCCATACTGGAGACATTATTGTGCTTGGAATAAATATACATGAATCAAATGCAAATGAAATTCCTCCCTGGCTCTAACCAATTTTAGCATTAGCTTTTATAATTTTTTTAGGTTTATTTTCACGGAAAGACTGTTCATAATTATTGCTCGTTGCTCTCCCAAAACACTTATGTTACTAAAGTGTGAAATGTCTTCTAACACAAAGACAGATCTCTGGGAAGTAATTACAGAAATGCATTCAGGGGCAATAATTCTATATTAGCTGTCAGCGGCAGACACCCTCTGAAAGGCACTTGTTATGAAGGAATTATTTGTGTGAGTGCTGACGGCGTGGCAGGAAAACCCAAACTGAAAGGCGGTGTCCGACCAGAAGCCGGGGCCCCTCCTCCGGGGTCGCCCGAAGTTGAGATCATTACCTTGAAGCCCAGCCGGCACGTACCTGACTGTCTATTGTGGAGACGGTTTGGAGACGCACGTTGGTCTTGCCGTTCCCAGCGTGGTGCAATTACCCCGAGTCTCAAAAGGATTCTGCCAGGAGCTTGTCACAATAGGGAGAGAGGAGGTGGCAGGGTGTCTATTAAACGCTAACTCGTGTCACCAAACAGAATTTTCAAGAATTATAAATTGCTGCGACGCCGCACGGCTGACCCCCTCGCGCTAGGAAGAGCCCAGAACATTATGGGAAAGCGTGAACAGAGGCAGGAAGGCGCATGGTGGAGAGCCGGCAGGGATGCTGCCAGACACAGCCCGCCCCACCCCAACCCCCAGCCCCCCGTGCACACCTCCTCGCCCCACAGGAGGTACATGGGGGGGTTCTGAATGGGGGCTTGCCCCATGATCCCAGAGCTGCTGCGTCCCCGGCGGTCACCACCGATCCCTGCCTCTGAGCCTCGGTTTCCCACGTGGAAGAATCCTGCGGGCCCAAGTGCAGAGCACAGTCGAGGGAGGCCTAGCAACAGCCGTGGAGTCGCTAGGCACTTGGGCACAACAGCGCCAGGACAGATGAGGCCATCGGAGGAACTGGCTGGCCTCGGAACACGGGGAGACAAGCAAAGTATCTTCCAAGGCACACACCCAGGGCACCCGGGCACCACTATGATCATCACAAGCCTCAGTTTCCTGAAGATCACTGGTCCCCAACCTGGACTCCCACACTGGGGAAAGGGATACACCGAGAAGTCATCCATCCACTCACGCGCCCACCCCACAGGCGCCTGTGAAGAAATCTTAGAACAAAGGGCAGCTTCCACTGTAAGCAACCGTGGGCTGGCCCACCCCGGCCACTGCCCCCAGACTCACCACCTCCTCACCCCCTTTTGAGGCTCACCCTGGTACTGCCTCACCTCCAAGTCCCAGGATCCAACCCCTGAGCCAGGCCCGGCGGGCAGGAACGAACACGGGGACAAGCAGGGCTTGTCCAAACTGAGACAGGGTTCTGGACCCGGGGAAGGAAGGGTCCAGAAGGCACTTAAAGGAACGGCAAGAGCAGGAGGAGAGGGCTGGGGACAGAGAGGCTGACCCATGGCCAGTCCCTTCTGGTGGCTTGTTCCACTCCTCTGTTTTGGGGTGCGTCGGGGGGTTGGGGCCGCACCTCATAGTGCTCAGAGGTTACTCCTCATTCAGTCCCAGCGGGGCCAGGAATCACCCCCGGTCTCCTGCATGCAACGCAGGAGAGTTCCTGCGAGTTCACTGGGAGCGTGTCTGTAATCAACACGCAAATGCATCAACAGCCGATGCAGAGGAGGAGGCCAGACGAGGGGGAATACTCAGGGTGGACAGCACCCAGCGATGAGAACCAGGCTGAGAGCTCCACGCATGATGAGGCGTGCCCGTCCAAACGCAGCACAGGCAGACACACGAGTTGCTGAAGCCAGGCTGCGACGGGACAGCACCGATGAGAGGGTGAGATGGGCAGCAGCTGCGATGCCCACAGTGCACTCATGTGCTCCCAGGACAGGGCAGAGACAGGAAGTGAAGGGGCCAGGCCCCGGCAGGCAGAGTGCTGGGCACACTCTGGGTTAAAGGGCTTCTGGCCCTTCACTCGGGGTAGTCAGTGTCTCAGAGAGCCCGGCAAGCTAACAAGAGTATCTCACCCGCACGGCAAAGCCTGGCAAGCTCCCTGTGACGTATTCGATATGCCAAACACAGTAACAATTGTCACCATGGAGACGTTGCTGGGCCCGCTCGAGCAAATCGATGAACAACGGGAGGACAGTGACAGTGACAGTGTGTTTTTTTTTGGGGGGGGGGGGGGTACCACACCTGGTGGTACTCAGGGGTCACTCCTGGTTCTGCACTCAAGGATCATACACTCTTGGCAGGGTTCAGAGACTATATAAGGGGTGTCAGAGATCCAACTCAGGTCAGTCACGTGCAAGGCAAGAGCCGTACCCACTATCCTATCTCGCTGGTCTCTATATCCGAAATACTGCATACACACACACACACACACACACACGCAGGCACACACATGCAGGCACACACACACACACGCACACACACACACAGAAACCCACAAAATATTGCTGAGACACTAGCATTTTTTCTCTTTTTTTTGGGGGGGTGGGGGTGGGGGGAGAGGAGGCCTCCCAAGCTGGGAGCAGGGAGCCCAGGGCCTTTCCCAGTGATGCAGCCAGCTGGGCCGGCAACCGGGGCTCAGGCCTGGGAATGCAGGACCACTCAGAGTCTGCAGTGCTGGGACCACCTGGGCAAAGACGTCTTTTAAGATAAAAGTCTGCCGAAGATGACAGGATGACACGGACGTGAAGGGAGAGTTTAGTGGGCTGAGCACCTTGCTCTGTCCAAGTCAGAGGGCTGGCACTAAATAAACCCTCAGCACGGCCAGGAGAGCCCCCCCCCCCCCGCCGAACCTGAACGGATGGCGTGTGACTCAGTGGTCTACAGGGTGCTCTGCTCCAGTGCACGGCATCCTGAGCCTGATTCCCAGCACCCAAAGGAAAGCGGAAAACCAGAGAAGTAGAGTGGAAGGCACAGACAGCCCTGACTCAGGAGGAAGGGGGCACATGAGGAGGGGCCCGCAGGTACCTGGGAGCTGAGAGGTAGAGACGGGTGTTTGGAAAGGGGCTGACGTGGTGCCTCTAACACAGTCAGGCAAACCCACATTGCTGCCAGCAGGAAACGTTAGCTAGAAAATGTTTCTGCATTTGTTTGTTGTATTTTGTTTTTGTTTTTGTTTTTTCGCTTTTGGGGTTACACCTGGCGATGCTCAGGGGTTATTCCTGGCTCTGCACTCAGGAATTACTCCTGGCGGTGCTCAGGGGTCCCACATGGGATGCTGGGAATCGAACCCAGGTCAACCACATGCAAGGCAAACGCCCTACCCACTGTACTATCAATCCAGTCCCCCCCTTTTTTTTGGTAATTTGGGGACCACAGCTGGCAGTGCTCAGGGTTTACTTCTGGCTCTGTGCTCAGGGGTCACTCCTGGCTCTGTGCTCAGGGGTCACTCCTGGCAGGCTCATGGGACCATAGAGGAAGATCAAGCCCAGGTCTTCTGCATGCAAGACAAATGCCCAACCTGCTGTACCATCACTCTGCTCTCTAAGAAACATTTCTGATGAATGAATATTGGGAGCTTCTGGATGGAGAAGGCTCCCAAGGAAGGAATCAGCCCAGTGAACAGCATTCCTGCATCTGAGACCCCACGCCCATCCCTGGGCAGTCTGGGCTGGCTCTCATGCCCACATGCCCCGTGAGCCTCACCTCCTGCTCCACAAGCCAGGACGCAGGGGGCAGCCAAGCAAAGACGCATCTGTGCAGGGAAGGAGCCGGGATGCCCAGCACCTGCCCCCTAGGAGGGCCCTGCCAGGCGCTGCTGAGTGGAGGGAAGGCAAGAAGAACACAGGCAGAGGTGCCCACATGTCCACCCCCACTGGGACCCTCCGTCGGACCACACCGCCTTGGCCAGCTTTCAGCAAATGCAGGTTTTCCACCTTCCGGGCTCGAAAACCAGCCTTCCACCCCCGAATATCAATCTGCAACTCTGACTTCTCACCCGTTTTCCAGCCCTCCTGTAGGCTGAGAATGTGAATCACGCCCGGGTCTGGAAAACCACCTTTGGGGAGATGAGAAACGGAAAACAGTCTAATCGAAGGAGGAACCAGGTACGGCCGAAAACGCAGCCTGGCCCCCTTCCATGAGAGCACACACACACACACACACACACACACACACACACACACACACACACAGAGAACGGAAAAAATTACTCCAACTCTCCCTAGGAAAGCGTGGGGCTGGAGAGCAGGTGGTTGCTAAGGAATCACAGAGAAGCGTGTCAAAGGATCACTGGCTACAGGCAGGGTCAGAGTTCAAGGCAGCTTCTAGAAATGTCTGCAGTAAAAATCCCTGCTCTGTGTTGGGCAACGGGAGGATGAGCAGACCTCACTGGGCCCCCACTGTGACCTTCTCTGCTAGGAAGCAGGCACCCGCCTCATTCCAGAGGGGGGAAACTGAGGCCCAGACACCGGAAGAGGACACACAGAGAGGGACAGAGCCAGGATTCTAATCTCCAGGAAACGGCGCGCTTCTGGGCAGGGCGGTGCTTCCCTGGGAGCCCAGGTTCTGACCTCTGTGGACTCACCCCAGGTTCTGACCTCTGTGGACTCACCCCAGGTTCTGACCTCTGTGGACTCACCCCTCCGGTGCACAAAGGGTGAACACTGCGGTCCAGACCACAGCAGAAAGGCACAGGTAGAGAGCGGAGGCAGAGAAGGACAGACTGCCCCTCCCTCTCATCCA
Organism: Sorex fumeus; assembly: GCF_029834395.1. Lineage (NCBI taxonomy): Eukaryota > Metazoa > Chordata > Mammalia > Eulipotyphla > Soricidae > Sorex > Sorex fumeus. The sequence continues at coordinate 31,904,915 of NW_026606179.1, forward strand.
CCTGGAGTGGACCAGCCACATCCACACCCACCAGGACGGGCCCCGGGACATGAGGATTCATGGAGACCATACGGGATGGGGCGCACCCAGACTTCCCAAAGGAACCCACACTCTGACCCTGGGCATCTCTCAGGCCGAACAGGTCAGGCCACAGAACCCTTTCAGGAAGCCTGAGAACTTCACTTCCCCGTAGAAACAACGAAGCTTTGAGAAAGAGACTCTCTCATTGTTGGTAGAAATGTCGACTAGTCCAGCCTTTCTGGAAAACAATATGGGCTTTCCTTAAAAAACTAGAAATTGGGGCTAGAGCAATAGCACAGTGGGCAGGGCATATGCCTTGCACGTGGCCGACCTGGGTTCAATTCCCAGCATCCCATATGGTTCCCCAAGCACTGCCAGGAGTGATTCCTGAGTGCAGAGCCAGGAGTAACCCCTGTGCATCGCGAGGTATGACCCAAAACCAAAAACAAAAACAAAAAGACTAGAAATTGAGCTTCCATATGAACCAGCAATATCACTTCTGGGAATATATCCCGAGGGTGCAAAAAAGCACAGTAGAAATGATATCTGCACTTGTATGTTTATTGCAGCATTTTTCACACTAGCCAGAATCTGAAAACAACCTGAGTGGCCAAGAACAGACAACTGGTTAAAGAAACTTTGATACATCTACACAATGGACTACTATGCCGCAGTTAAGAGAGATGAAGTCATGAAATTTGCTTATAAGTGGATGGACATGGAGAGTATCATGCTAAATGAAATGAGTCAGAAAAAAAGGGACAGACACAGAAGGACACACTCATTTGTGGAATATAAAATAACATGAGACTAACACCCAAGGACAGTAGATACAAGGGCCAGAAGTTTTCTCCACGGGTGGAAGCCTGTCTCATGAGCTGGGGGAGAAGGCAGCTGGAATAGAGAGGGGATCACTAAGTCAATGTTGGTTAGAGGGATCGTTCAGGATGTGAGATGTGTGCTGAAAGTAGATAAAGGACCAAATGTGATAGCCTCTCAGTATCTATATTGCAAACCATAATGCTCAGACGCAGAGAGAGAGTATGGGGGAAACTGTCTGCCATGGAAGCAGGGGGAGGGGTGGGATGGGGTAGGGGGAGGGAGATTGGGGGTATTGGGGGTATTGGTGGTAGAAAATGTGCACTGGTGGAGGGATAGGTATTCGATCATTGTATGATTGAAACTCAAACGTGAAAGCGTTGTAACTGTATCTCATGGTGATTCAATTTTAAAAGAAGAAGAAGAAAGGGTTCTAGGGGGAAATGGAGGAAGAGGGAGGAGGAGGGGGAGAGGGAGGAGGAGGAGGAGGAGAAGGAGAAGGAGAAGGAGAAGGAGAAGGAGAAGGAGAAGGAGAAGAGGAGGAGGAGGAGGAGGAGGAGGAGAAGGAGGAGGAGAAGAAGAAGAAGAAGGAGAAGGAGAAGGAGAAGGAGAAGGAGGAGGAGGAGGAGGAGGAGGAGGAGGAGAAGAAGAAGAAGAAGAAGAAGAAGAAGAAGAAGAAGAAGAAGAAGAAGAAGAAGAAGAAGAAGAAGAAGAAGAAGAAACAACAACAACAACAACAACGAGGCTTTGCTGCTGGTGACAGAGATCTCTGGTGACAGAGATGGTGGTAGCCATAATGGACTCCAGACACACGGACAGGGCCAGGAGAATAGGACTGAAATCCTGGCTCCCGAGATCTGTGCCCTGGTGAGCAGGGCTGTCGTCTGCCCTGTGCATAGAGACACGCAGAGACTGTCAGAGAGCAGAGCCCAGTGGCACGCACACTCTGACCTCATCACACTGCCGCGGGCCGCAGGCTCTCTTCTAGGGAGCCCTTTATTGGGTGTGGGGGGATATCCTGTGATGCTCAGGCTTACTCCTGGCGGCCGTGCACAGGGAATCATGTGCAATGCAGGGGATGGAACCAGGGTTGGCCACACGCAAAGCAAGTGTCTTACCCTCTGCACTATCTTTCAGGCTCCTGGGAAGTATTATTATTGGGGGGGGGGGGGTCACATACAGCGGTGCTCAAGACTGACTCTTAGTTCTGTGCTCAGGGCTCACTCCTGGCAGGACTCAGGGGACCACATGGAGTGCCGGGGGACTGAACATGGATCAGCCGTGTGCATAGCGAGTGCACTACCCACTGTCCTATCTCTCCAGCCCCCTGGGGAGCACTTTAGGAGTTTGCCTTGACTGCTCCCTCCAGAGGGAAACCACCTTTCAAAACCAGCAGCACCAACGCCTGGTGAAGTATGAACGGGTTGCAGAAAAAACTCGGGGCAGCGGGGGTGGGTCGTCTTGCCCTGCCAATGGGTTTGCCTCAGCCTTGGTATGAACATGATTCTCTGGGCAGGCACTTGACTCTGCCGGACCCAGGGCCGGCAGCTCTGTGTCACGAGAGGGCCTGGTAAAATGCAGACGAAGCCGCTGTGAGTATGGGCCCCAACTCTGAACTCAACACGCCTCCATCTCCTGCCCTCAGTTCTTAGTTACCTTAGAATACAGCTCAGGAAGAACACATTTGCCTGGCCCGTGGGTTCAATTCCCAGGACAGCCTCAGCACAAAGCCTCGGCACGAAGCCCAAAGGCAAAATATAAAATACATACACAAATATCATCCTGGTGTCTTCGAAAAAATGAAAATCACAGTGATGTTCCCATACAGTTTTTCAACCACCACACAGAGCAGTGGACTAATAGGGCCCTATGATCACTGTACTCCCGTTGTTCATCGATTTGCTCGAGCGGGCCCAGTAACGTCTCCATTTTTTGAGACTTGTTGTTACTGTGTTTGGCATATTGAATACATCACGGGTAGCTTGCCAGGCTCTGCCGTGCGGGCGAGATACTCTCGGTAGCTTGCCGGGCTCTCCGAGAGGGGCGGAGGAATCGAACCCAGCTCGGCCAGGCTGACTGCACGCAAGGCACACACCTTACCGCTGTGCTATCGCTCCAGCCCCAGACTGAGAGGGCACCCGGGGGGGAAAAAAATAATAAAGCATGCTTTGCACATGGGTGCTGGGCTGTCCTCCCCCAAACGTTCCAGTCTCGACCTATCCCATCCCCGCTGGGTGAGGCTGCCTTGGGGGGAAAGATGGATGCCTGGGGCCCTGAGGAGTGGCCGAGGACCCCCCAAGTCCCAGAGTCAGAGTCACCAGGGTTTGCTCCCACATGTGTACCGGCACAGACACAGAGCAGGGTGGCCAGCAAGTCCCATCTCCGGGTATAGCTTCCACACATGCACACATGGACCCACATGTGTTCCCACTCTCACACTCCCATGCACATATACACACGAGCTTACACGGGGGAGACAAGTCGGGGTCTCTCCCAGGAAAGCTCAGGGAATTCCCGCTCTGGGAAGTCTCTCTCCGTGGCTTCCTCTCCTCTCCTCTCTACCAAGTCGCAAAGGTTTTTTTCTCCTTCCTGGGCATGAAATGAGGCTGCTTCCCAGATTTCAACAAGGCCCAGGGGTGAGTTTCCAGGAAGCCCCCTCCTTTCCTGTCCTGGGGGCAGCCCCGGGTTGGGGAGGTGGAGTTGACCCCCCACGTTTCTGGGAAGCGGCTGCTCCAGGAACCCCACGGTTCTGCCACCTGTCAGCCCTGAGTCACAGGGCGGAGTGCTGGAGACACTGCCACTGGTCGCGAACTGTTTCCGAGATCTTGTGGGTGCCAGAGACTCCTCACGCAGGAGGCAGACACGGCCCGCCGGGTGTTCACCCTCCAGCGTGGGGAGAGCGAGGAGCAGAGAGAAACCAAGATTCTTGGTCTGCAGAGAACAGTGAAAAAGGCGAGGAAGGGGGCTGAGAGTCCAGCTGTAGGGGCCCTGGGGCTCACTGAGGACATGGGCGAGCCCATGGGCTGGGGAGAAGGAAGGTCCTCGTGGAGAAGAGTGTTCTGAAGAAGTGGGGGGTGACAGAACCTGAGACGCAGGAGAAGCACGAGGAGGCCACTCAGCCTCAGGACCACCTGGGCACCCAACAGAACCACAAAGGAACGTGACTCTCAGGACAGCACAGGAAGTCCCGGCTGGACACTCGGCAAACGTGCCCCACGGAGAAATAAGGGTCTCTACCTCTCCGGCCCGCACACATGCACAGACGCACAGACATGCACACCCTTGCACACACGCATGGTCCCCCCAGCTGGGTCAACACTGCGAGCCTGGGAGGTCGCTCGGCTCTGTGAGGGTGCCGTGGCCCAGCACCAGGCTATGAAGGCAGAGCAGGGCTGGAAACCTACCACCAGAGGGTTTCCAAATTCAACCAAAGAGGAAATTCCACTCGGAACCATTCCCAGAGTCAGAGAGAAAGTCACAGCAGCATGCACGCACACGCAAACGTGAATATGCACGCACGGGCACACATGTGGACACACACATGTGTGGGCACACTCATACACACATGCATGAACACGCACATACATACGCATGCTCACACATGCACGCACACACATACACACATGCATACGCATGTACACACGCTCACATGTGCACGCACACACATGCGTGCACATACAGAGACTGCGCACACACACGCACATGCGCACACTCGCATATGCACACTCCCTCTGCTCACCCGCAAACGGGACTCACCACACTGGCGGCCCCCTCAGAAAACGCCAGTCCTGGTCAACCTCTAAAGGGGAGCCAGGGTCATGCCTGGGGGAGTCCTTGGGCACGGATCCCCGGGAGAGGAGCGGGAAGGCTGTTCAGGCCTGTGGCTGGGGGGAGCAGCTTATTCTAAGAGCTGGGCAGCCAGGGCAGCAGACCCCATGGAGTCTGGACGGAGAAACCCACAGCGATACTCATGAGAGGCAAGCACGGGGCGCCCTGGTGAGCAGGAGCCATGACCCTGCTTTGGGTTCTGAGCTGTGTGACCTGAGCTCGTCATTAAACCTCTCAGAATCTCAGCTTCTTCCTCTGTACTAGAGGAGGCGGTGATGGGACAGGAGGTCACAGAGGGAGCCAGCACCAAGGGCATCTAGGCACCAGGAGGGGCTCTGGACTTTCGGGGTCTCCGCCCTCTGCCATTTGCAGGTGCGGGGAAGGAGTGGAGCCGCCCCGGCAGCTGCTACTGGGTGAGGGCCTGCCCAGGTCTTGTCCACACAGCAGTTCCTGTGGACAGGAGGCAAGTCAAAGTGTGGCTTTAAGGCCCCTTCCCGGGGCTGGAGAGATGCAGTAGTCGGCTGAGCTCTTGCCTTGCACCTGGCCAATGTGAGTCTAATCTCCAGAATCCCATATGGTCCCTCAAGCCTGCCCGGAGTGATCCCTGAGCTCAGAACCAGGAGTCAGCCCTGAGCACCATCAGGTGTGACCCCGAACAAAAAACAACAACAAAAACAAAACACCAACAGATACCCTGCAGTCAGAGCCCACCCACCCCCTGTCATCTACAGGGAGAAGCTGCCATCTCCCAATAGCCCTCTGGGTCTACGTAAGTTGCAGGCTGGCAGGACTGTCCCTCCAGGGTTCCTGACACTCTCAGCCCAGCCGGGGACACCACACACACACACACACACACACACACACACACACATACACACACACGTACACTGTGAGCACCAGCTGCACAGTGCCGCCAGGGGAGGGGCCCCCCACCCTGGAGCAGAAGGTCCAGGCACCAGGAGAGGTTCAGATCAGGACTTTTGGAGTCTCTGCCCTCTGCAGGCATTCGGGAGGGGGCCGGCCCCTGCAGCTGCTCCTGGGCATGGGCTCATGCCACCCAGCCCAGGAGAGACCCCAACTCAGGTACGGGGACATAGACACGGAGCTCGGGTGTATTTCTGAATCACTGGAAGCTCGGGAGCACCCCAAAGCAAAAGCACCCCTAATTCTGCTTACTGTGAGATATAATCAAGGGGGGGAGGGGCGGAAGGAAAAGGGAAGGGGGGAAAAGAACTTTCCGCCCCCCCCCTCCAACAATGTGCATTGAGCACCAGGCAGAATGGCCTTCAATCCTTCCTCAAAGGCCCCCCTGGGCAGAGCACTTCCGGCAGACAATTGGAGCTCAGCCGGGATGGCTAGCAGGGCTTGGCTGCCTTTGTGCTACCTAATTCCTGACTCGGGTTTGCAGCTATTTATTTCTAGAACAATACCTCCCTGCAACAGTTCCTCGCGTGTGGCAGCGGCCACAGCTCGGCCTCCTCGGCTCCCGGGAGGAGGGGCGGGAGGTGTGAAAAGCCATCTAAAAGAGGTGAGTGCCGGCCGCTGCAGCCCTGCAGGTGCAAGCCTCATTTGCAGCTCTCAGGAGCCGGGCGTTGGCAGGAGAGACCCCCAGAGCGGGCCGGACACTCCAGAGCGCTGAGCCTCAAGGGAAGGGTGGAGAACGGGGGTCCGGCCCCCAGAAGCCACTCTGAGGGCCCCGCGAGATAATTAGCCGGCTCTCAGCCCCCTTTCCCACTGCTGCTTTCTCTCCCTTTCGCTAATCTTTTTCTAATTTGCGTGGCCGCTTCCTGCTTCCTCCAAGCCACCTTAATTGGAAACTCTTTAGTTCACACGGAAAGTTCCTCTGTGCTCTCCGAGGACACCTATCGAGGGTGGAACCGGGCTCTTCACAATAATTCTTACCAGACATGGCTAATAATGACCCTCTTTCACTAATGAAAAAAACACACAGGCCCACATTGTGGCTGCGGTAATTAAGCCTGTGACGAGTTGAGGTGGAGGGAAATTAGATTTATTTACACGCGGCTCTGCAGCTGATGAAGAGCTGGGTCGGGGAGACTTCTAATTAGCCCTCCTTTAGAGGGTGCGCGCTCCCGCTCCCGCGTCACTCCCTTTGTAAATTGCAGCGGGTTAAAAATAATAATAATAAATAATAATTAGCCAGTCTTCGAGCTGAAGTCTCTCCCATAAGCCTCTTTAACCCCCCGAATTGTGCTGCCCAGATGCTGACAGTAATAAAATGCCTGAAGGGTTCCAATTCTGAGGCCCCAGCACACAAGCTCGCCAGCCGACTGCCTGTCCCCGGGCCGGGTGTGTGGGGGGGGTGCAGCTCTCAGAGGTCAAGGGCCAACACCACCTTGCATGCCCCCCTGAGTATGGCCCCCAGCTCTGGAGGTGCCTGCCCCGTGCCTGCCCACACAATGACCAGCATGAAATGGCGACATAAGGGAAGGGGTGATGGAAACGCAACAGATCAGAGGCACTTCTGCACAGAGATGAGGATTGGGGGGCAGCGGGGGACAGGCGTGATCGTTGGGAATAGCACTGGGGCCAGCCTCGGGCTCAGGAAGGAGAACCAGGGAGCCACGGAGGAGCTCCGTGGGAGGGAGGGGAAGCTGGCATTTAAGTCAAATCAGCTCAGTGCCCGTAGAGGCCACTGCAGCATCCAGGGTGCTGAGAACACACTTTGTCCATGGCTAACCGGCTCCGCCCTGTCCACGTGGATGAAACGGAATCTTCTGGAGAGAGGCCAGGTCCCAGGGCTGCGAGCACACGGGCCCAAAGCTGGGGGCTCACGTCCTGGAAGCTCAGGATCTTAGAACCTGGTTCCCGCCATACAGCCCACGGCACAGTAGCAACCATGGCGGCCACGCCCACGGACCCACCCCTTTAACAATGAGCGCTGCATGCAGCTAGACACGGCACCGCTTTCAGAACTGTTGCGACCCTATCCCTGCCTGACCAAGCAACGGGTCCCTCCGGCCCGGCCTGAGAACCTCCAGATGAGACCCCCGCCCCCCAACTCCTGTGGACCACCAGGATGGGTGCTCTCCGAGTCATGTGGAGGACCACAGAGCCTTGGGGGTGTCACAGCCAGTGAGGGGAGCCGCCATCTCTCTGGGCTCATCCTCCCCACAAGACGGGGAGAGGCCGCTCATGTGGCCCCTGTCAGGGGGAGCTTCCTTCGTCAGGAGGGGCCTCAGTGACCCGATCCTCCCTGGTCGCCACGGGTCCCACGGCGCGCACCTCCAGGAAAGGGAGACAGGTACGAGGCACCACGGAGAGATGGATGGTGCTTCCCAGGCTGCATCAGGGCTGGAGGGACTTGGCGAGAAGCCAAGCTAGAGGAGGACGGCCACTGCCCAAGGACAGCGGGACCCCGACTGTCCCCCTGCAGGACAGCCACCAGGGGCCCTGGGAGCTCCATCCAGCTACCGGGATTTCTCTTCTGCGCTCCCCGCCCTGCCAAAGAGAAAGCCAACTCCCCATGGCTGTTTGGGAATGAATGGGCCCACAGACGCACAGACACCCTGAGTCACATTTCCTCCACTTCCCACCATGTTTTGAGGACTCCAGGGGCCTGGAGGGGTCTCCACTCCTCACTAGGCCTCATTACCTCTGCCATAGGAACACCCAGGCGCTCCTCCTCACCCTCACTGAGACGCTAAGGATCTCACAAGTCGAGGTATCCTTGGCCGCGTGCTTGCTGCCATCTTTCCCACCACCCTGGGCTTGGGAACGGCCCCCGAGCTGAACCAGGAGACCAGCCCCAAGGCCACAGCGAGGAGGATGCTTGAAGCTTCCAGGACACAAGGAGTCCTAGATGCCGCGGCTGGCACAGCCATGCCAAAGGTTAACCCTATTTAATGACCAGTATTTCAAAATCCCCCATGCCACCGCCACCACTGCTGTGTCTAGAATTTCACACAGATCTGCAAGGTATCCAGCTGCTCGGGAACTCACACCCATCCAAACACCCCGATGCCAGCCAGCGGCCACCCACGCTCCTGGGTGGGGAGCGAGAAGCTGGGCTCAGAGGGAAGCACTCCCACCATCCACCTGGATGAGCAAGTCTCGAAGACAAACAACCTCATGAAGACACAACCCCTCGGGGAAGACACATAATCTGAAGATGCACACTCTCGTAAAGACATACTCCTGAAGACACACTCTCTGAAGACACACTCGCTCATGAAGACACACACACTCATAAAGACGCACTAGTGAAGACACACTTGTAAAGACACTCTCATGAAGACACACACTCTTGTAAAGACACACACGTGAAGATGCACACTCTTATGAAGACACACTCTTGTGAAGACACACTCATGAAGACACACACTCGGGAAGACACACCATGAACACACACTTGGGAAGATATACTCCCAGGAAGGTACACACTTTTATGAAGGCATGTTCTTGTGAAGAAACACACTCATGAAGCCACATTCTTGTGAAAACACACTGTTGTGAAAACACACACTGTCATGAGACACTCATAGAGACACACGCTCTCATGAAGGCACATACTCCCGTGAAGACACACATTTGGGAGGACACATACTCTCATGGAGATACACTGTCGTGAAGACACACTCTCATAAAGACACACACTCTAATGAAGACACATTCTCATAAAGACACATTCCCATTAAGATACACAGTCGTGAAGACCCACTATCGTGAAGTCACACTCCTGTGAAGACACACACTCCCGTAAAGACACACATTCATAAAGACATACTTGTGAAGACATACTCCCATGAAAACACACATTTTCATGATGGCATATTCTTGTGAAGAAACACACTATGAAGGCACACTGTCGTGAAGACACGTACTCCCATGGAGACACAAACTCTCGTGAAGATACACCTCGTGAGAACACACACTTATGGAGACACACAGTCCCGTGAAGACACACACTCTCGTGAAGACACTTGTAAAGACACTCAGGAAGATAAATCCCCAGAAAAACATACACTCTCGTGAAGGCAGTCTTGTGAAGAAACACACTCATGAAGACACACTCTTATGAAGACACACACTTTCATGGAGACACACTTTTGTGAAGACTTGCTCTCATGAAGACACACACTCATGATGACACTCTTGTGAGGATACACACTATCAGGAAGACACATTCTCATGAAAACACACTCTGGCAAAGACACTCTTTCACAAAGTCACTCATAAAGACACACACTCCCACACAGACACACTCTCGTGAAGACACACACCACACCCTCATGATGACACTCTTGTGAAGATACACACTCCCATGAAGACACACTCTCGTGAAGATACACACTCTCACAGGCTGTGGCCCCAGCTCAGACCTGCCCGCACAGCAGGCATGAGTGAGGAGAACGACTTCCCCAAATGCTCTGCAGGCCCCAGCAACAGGCCAGTATGGCCCTGGTCACTTGAGCTCAGAACCCCTGCACCTCTGCCCCCAATGTCCACAAAGACTCACTCAGCGGTGTGTTCAGCCTCTCATCAAATGGATACTTGACATGTAGGAGAAACTAGAACATTCACCTGCCCATGGTGAGAAGGCATTTATAGCAGGAGTCTGACCATCAGAGGGACCCACCTCAGGGGTCTGTTTTAGAGGATCTGGAAAGAATCATCCTTTTGAAAACGGAGAACTCGCACTCCTTGATGTGGCTCTGCGGAAGGCATGTATGAAGCCCTGAGTTCATAAGAAGGAAGAAGGAAGGAAGGAAGGAAGGAAGGAAGGAAGGAAGGAAGGAAGGAAGGAAGGAGGAAGGAAGGAAGGAAGGAAGGAAGGAAGGAAGGAAGGAAGGAAAAATCCCAAGAGATAATCCCAACACTCACAGCTGGTGTGCCCCTCCCCGACCCATGCAGACACAGTTACACATGCTGCAAACACAACCACAGACATGAACAAAGGATACACATGTGATGCCAAGCACCCAGATTTTCACACGGGCCTACAATACATACGTGGCAGTTAAGAAGACATATGACACAGTAGCATGCATAGGTAAAGAAAGTAAGTCTTGCGTATCTGAGACTTACATGACTCAGACACACTGACAGTCACACATGGCACAGAAGACACCAAAAGTGCAATGTGTAAACAGATACACACACGACAATAGGCACGTGGATCCAGACACAAGTCACAAACATAACACAAATGCAGAGTCACAATCAGACAGACACAGACACTCAGGTGGACACACAGCACTCATGTATGTGAACAAACAGAGGGAGACAGTCACACTCCTGAATCCTGCACAAAACACACATCATGGATCTGGACACTGATGTATATCTGACAATCACACATGTGGATACACATACACATGACATTGTCCCACCCACAGACACTAGTACACACTGACAAAGACACGGTCACAAGCAGGGAGACACAGACACACAGTCACATATATGAACAACAGTCTCATCATAGTCACATATATGGACAGTCTCATCATACAGTCACAAAGAGGAAAGACTCAGTCTCATCATACAGTCACACAGAGGACAGACACAGTATCTTCATACAGTCACACAGAAGACACACAGTCTCGTCATACAGTCACATACATGACAGACACCATCTCGTCATACAGTCACACAGAGGACAGACACCAGCTCATCATACAGTCCCAGAGAGGATGGACACATCTCATCATATAGTCACAGAGAGGACAGCCAGCCCCATGCATTAACACACACATCTATGCCACACGCAGCACGCAGACAGACACCCACAGGACAACAGACATACACAGCGGCATTCCTGGACACAAATGCACAAGAACACATATGATAACCGGCACACTGGGTAACATGCCTGGACCCAGACGCAGTCCAGAATCACGCATGAGGACGGGTCCATCGCCTGTGTCCTTCTCTGGCTCTTCCTCTGGCTTCCCTGGTCCTGTATCATGTGGGGTCCCCACCGCGCCCGCCGGCCAGCCACCTTGCATTCTCCCGCCCCCAGACTCTGCCGCTCGTGGTCCGACCCCTCCCCAGTCTTCGCTTCCTTCCTCAGCATCACCAACTAGGCGCACGCCTGAGACCACGGTGAGCACAGCCCACTGCTTCTATTCCACCAAGGCCATGACGCGTCTCCTCACCCGCCAGGCACCAACTTCCTGCGGTTCCTGCTCCTCTCGGTAACACCCAGGCTAGAAGTCAGAGAGCAACATGGAGGGGCTACATCTTGGGGTCCTCGGTCTCCACAGCCAAACTGTGAGGGGAAGGAGAACCGGCGGGGATCGTGTAAGGGAGCCCCTCCAGCCTCCCTATCCAGCCGCCAGAGACTCAGGAAGCCAGGTGGGACAAAATGCAGCCCCCTGCCACCAACGCCCTGTCCAGGTCGGGAAAGAAGAGCTCGCGGACAGGGCAACGGTGCGAGTGTGCTGTCCAGTGTGGGTCCCCATGCGAAACCACCCAGGGTCCATCTACAGATGAACAGCCACACCGGAGAGTATTAGTCAGACCCGGAAAGGAAGGTATTGGTGACAGGGGACACAGCATGGCTGACACAGAAACACAGTGCCAACCCGGGACCAAACAGGCAGATTCCCTTCCTCTGAGCTTCCCAGAGTGGTCAAGTTCATAGGCAAAGAGCAGGATCCCAGAGACTGGGCGCTTCGGATTAGGAAGACAGCACTGAGGGTAGCATTACTGCTTTGCACATGCAGACCTCGGGTTCAACCCCCGACACCCCACAGCGTTCCCCAAATTCCTGAGCACTGAGCCCAGGTGTAAGCCCTGAGCACAGCCGGGTGTGGCCCACACACAAACAAACAAACAAACAAACAACAACAACAACCAAAGCAAAAGACGAAAGGTTCTGGAGACGGAAGGGGCGATGGTCACATAGCAGTACGAATGCGGACAGTTCTGTGGGTGAACCCTCTGGGCCACGTGCCATGTGTATTTTTGTTGTTGTTGTTGTTGTTATTGCTTTTGGGTAATACCCAGCGGTGCTCAGGGGTTACTCCTGGCTCTGCACTCAGAAATTACTCCTGGCAGTGCTCAGGGGACAATATGGGATGCTGGGAATCGAACCCAGGTCGGCCATATGCAAGACAAACGGCATCCCCGCTGTACTATCACTCCAGTCCCAACCATGTGTATTTTTGAAAAGTTTTCATGGGAGAGAGACAAGATGCTGAGAACAGGCAGGCAAGAGTACAGAAAAGGCGACACGGCATTGTCCTTGCCGGGGAACCCACCAGGCGGGGGAGAGCTGATCTGTTCACTCTCATGCCCAAGTGAGCTTGAGGGGGCCACGAGGAGTGGGCTCTCCAACCAGAGAGGACAGGGAGACCTGGCAGCTCTTGTCTCCCGACACCACTGCCAGAGGGAAAGCCAGCTAGCTGGGTGTTGATGGGTGAAGCCATCGTCAGAGCGAGCCCTTCCTCCGGGTTTTCTCCCACGCTGTCGCCAAGCCTGCGAGCCTCGGGAGCAAGCCCTGGGCTCTGACTGGCTCCCCTTTCTTTGGCTTCTTGGAAAATGACGTTTGCACCCTGGGGGGCGCAGGAAACTCGAATACGGCAGGCCTGAGCCTGCATGAGGGGACACTGCCAGCTTCCAGCCAGGGCCCGCTGGAACCCACAACACACACACACACACACACACACACACACACACACACACATTCCTCGGCTTCCGAGCAACAAACAGAGAGGGGCTCAGTCCCAAAGGCCGCGTGCTCCACTCCCTCCCAGCCCAAGCGGCCTGTGACCATGCCAGGCACAGGGGAACCGGCCAGGAGGCGCTGACCGCTGGCTCCACTTGACAGAAGGGGAAACTGAGCCTGAGAAGACCAGCAGCTAAGATTTGAGCAGGAGGCCACGGGCAGATGGGAAAGCCCGGCGGAGACCCAGAGCACACCGCTTAATGGTCGGGCTCCGGGAGCTTTTAGAGACATTCCACGATGTGGGGGAAGGTGACAACCTGGGTTCCCAGGAAGGCCCAGAGAAGTGGGAGTCAGCGTGAGCCAGGCAGGGCGAGGGATACAGAGACCGAACCAGCCCGGCACATCGGCACACGGACTCGGCAAGCCTGGCGCTTTCGAAGCACTTGATCCTACGGATTTGTTTGGTGGCAGGGAGGAGAGGCTTGGTTCCCATGCACAAGGGCAGAGACAGAACAAGGCTCGGGCACTAAGGAACAACTGGGGGAGAGGCTGCAGACCAGCCCGTTCCCAGAGCGAGAGCTCAGCCTAGCAGGCCTCCTCCACGCACGGCCCCAGGAGCAGCCCGGCCGACGGGCTGTTCTTGCAGACACCAGGCACACACAGGTTCCTCGTAGCGTCGCCGTCAGACCGCCGCCACACACGACCTCCCGCCAGCCAGGCGCTCGCGCCTCCATTTTTTTAATCGCTAATTAATTTGGATGGAGCTGTCTTTAAAACGAGACTTACGTGGGGTCCTCCCCACTGTCTGCGAACCAATTTCATTACAACGGAAACCGTGTTGCCAAAATGAGAAAACCCCTCCTTTCCAGGCCTGTGCCCTTGAAGGCATCTTATTAGGAAAGACCATTTCTTAATTAACATTTTTGATCTTTAATCCATTACACATCCCTCTAATCCTGCGCGGAGGTGCGGCTGGCCCACTTCCGCGGGCTGGCTTCGGGCTGCGCCAGGCTGGTAATTCCTGCGCTGAGGGCTCGTTCACAGCTGGACTCCGCCTCGGCCTCACTCAGACACCATCCCGGGTCCGGCCGCGGCTGCACTTCCCGAGTGGGAGCCGGGAAGGGGGGTACTGGCACAGACGAGCCCGTCTGCAGACCGGAGTTCATTTCATTAACCCCTGAACCCATGTCTACTCTTCCCAGAAGGACTGCGAGCAAAAATCGTTTCCGCAGCTCTGGTTCCCACCAAGCGTGACAGCCAGAGGCAGGTCTGTCCTGGCCCCATCTGGACCCACCTCCAGTGGCTGGACCACACATCCCAACACAGTGCTGGTCCCACCAAGGTCCTACGAAAGCCCTGGGCTGACCTGATGACCTTCTTCTTCCTGGAAGTCTCCCCTCATTTGGGGGAACCTCCCCCTTCTGGTCTGACCGCCTCTTCCATCTCCCCTCTTCATCCCGCCCCTCACTGTGGACGCAGCCCTAGGTGGGCGTCTGTTCCCATATTCTGTGTGTACTGCCACCTCCCATGAGTACACGCCACCTTTAAACGCCAGGACACCCCCACTGTGTCCCGTCTTCCCCTGAAGACAGGGCCACTCAATCTCCAAGAGGCCTGGCAAACTCAGGGTCACCACGCACCACACCTCCTGGGCCCCACCACCCCCTCTGCCCACACAAAGGGCTCCTCCAGGGTCCCACGGGGGGCAACTGCGCCCCAGTCCCCCTCCCAGCATCCTGCCTGCCTCGACTTTCCTCCCCTCCCCTTTCCTCAGCCATGAATTCTGCTGAGCTCTGCTGGACCGGCCCACCCCGCCTCCCCTGGACAAAGGCATCAGGCAGATCCTCCCGTCCACGGGCCTACTCTGAGTCCAGACCAACAGCTGCTGTGACCTCCGCCCCTCGCCCCAGCCATAGTGACATCCCTCCTGGCCACCAATCAGCCTGACTCACAGCCTGGGTGGGGAACTTCTGGAAGGTTCTCCCATCTGTGCGATGGCCTCTTCTTCCTCTTCCTCCTCCTCTTCCTCTTCCTCCTCCTCCACACAATGGTGTCTTGGGACCCCTGGGCGCCCACCACACCCTTTTGCCCCACTGTGCCCTCCCCAGCACCCTCTATCTGGCCAGCCTGCAGCCACATGAGTGAGATCACAACAGTCTGTGCTGGCTGGCAGTGCTCACCACAGCACACTGAGGGCTTCCGGCCACCTCAGACCATAGCCCAGCAGACACACAGTCACACCTGGGGCTGAAGGCAGTGGGGACAGTGCGGCCACTTCTGGTCATCAAGGAAGTTCCCTTGTCAGCTGAGGAGGAGGCCAGACTTTGAGCTGAGCTTCCACCTGTCCGTGCATCCTTGGGACCTTGTGCTGCATGACCAGGGAGCAGGAAGGCATGGCAACCCCTGGGCTGGGTCAGCCCAGGTCAAGGACATGGAGACTCGGGATAAGGCTGGCCCCGAGACAAGGCCTCCCACAAGGGCAGGCAAGAGGGTAGGCCCTGAAGGGCAGGGGCTTTGGGGGTCAGGGGGCTCCAGAAGGGAGTTCAAATGAGGACAGAGAACAGAGCAGGCACCCCCTCCTCTACGAGACTGTCCCCGAGACTGGTGGAGCCCCCCCACCCCAGTCTCCATTCCCTAACAAAGCACCCCGGTGAGGCCCTCACAGAGACTTCTGCTGCCGGTGGCCCCAGAACTGGTTAGCTGAAGAGCTGGACCCGCAGCAGTGGGCTCCAGACTCCGGGCTAGAGGCCTTGCTAGGCTCCCCTTCCCTGGAGAAGTGACCTCTGGACTATACTGGGGCCTCTTGCAGGCAGGACAGAGGCTGCCCACGGGGCACCTTCCCAGGAGACAACTCAGACCCACCCAGGGCCTGCTCCCATCTGGCCACCATCTCAACGTCCCCACGTTATCTTGCCCACATGGCTCCTTCCCATCTCCCTGGCCCCACCCCATCTCGTTCATGGCTCCTCCCCCATCTCCCTGGCCCACCCATCTTGCTCATGGCTCCGCCTCCATCTCCCTGGCCCACCCATCTTGCTCATGGCTCCGCCTCCATCTCCCTGGCCCCGCCCCATCTCGCTCATGGCTCCTACTTCATCTCCATGACGCTTCCCCATCTCGCCCATGGCACCTCATCTCCCTGGCCCCGCCCCATATCGCCCATGGCCCCGCCCCATCTCTTTGGCCCCACCCCATCTCACCCACGGCTCCTCCTCTATCTCCATAGTCCCGCCCCATCTCACCCATGGCTCCTCCTCCATTTACCTGGCCCCGTCCCATCTCGCCCATGGCCCCGCCCCATCTCCCTGGCCCCACCCTATCTCACCCACAGCTCCTCCTCCTCTATCCCCATGGCCCCGCCCCATCTCGCCCATGGCTCCGCCCCCAGATACTGCCCAGTTCCTCCCAGACATGGCCACGCCCCAGTCTCCCAATCCAAGCTCGGCCCCCAGCTCAATTCTGTCCGGGCCACTGACCAGGCTGCTCAGGCACCTTCACTTGACCAGCCCATTCGCAGCCTAGCCCAGAGCCCACCCTCAACGGCCCTGGGTGGGGGGAGCGGTTCTGCCTTGGGAGCAGGGGCATCATTGGTCCTCAGAGCTGGGGACGGGGTCAAGGGGGGGGGGTCCTCACATGCATATCAAAGCAGCAGAGATTAAGACACAAATACTGAGACTCCAGTGACAGCTCCCACCCACACAGGGACCATACCTTCCTGTGCCCCAATGTACAGCAAAACCTCCTTAAAGGAGCAGCGCGTGGGATCTGGAGGCCAGCCCTGTTCTGTGCCTATGTTGGCATCCCAGAACCAAGGACAGGGGCGGGTGCCCACGTAGGGAGGCAGACCTGCCCCAACCTGCTGGGAGGCCTTGGTCATGCCTCAGCTCTCGATGCTGTACCCCTACACTTGGAAACAGAAGGACAGTGATGCCTTAGACGTACCTGCTGGCCAGGGGCCTGGGAGACACAGAGCCAGTTTGGGTACTGACCGGCCACTTACCTACACAGAGCAGTGTGAACCCTGAGAGCTCCCTCCGCCAGTGGTGGGTGCTTGCCCCAAACCCCGCTTCCTGGACCCCCCAGGGGTCGAAGGCTCTGGGCTCTGCAGGACGCGGGGCCTCTGCCTGGCTGCAGTCCCAGGCCGGCCATGGCTCTCCCGCCGCACATTTGGGGAAGGCATTTCCTCCGTTCCGGGCCTTCGGGTCAGGTTTCCACCCAGATGGAAAGTCCCACCCTGGCCCCCCAGCCCAGGGGAGCTCACCATGGAAACTCCAGGGCACAGGGCCCCTGGACGGGCTTCCCAGGGCCAAGGCCACAGCCCTGCCAAGCGGGAAGGGGCCCAGAGGGGTTCCAGCTGGACTCCGGAGCTCAGGCACAGAACAAAGCGCGTGCAAAGCAGAGAGCGCTGTGTGGGGCGAGCTCGCGGGGGGGGGGGGGGGGTGTGTGAAAAGACCCTGTTCCAGGGTCCTTTCCACCTTTCCAAGCCTCAGTTTCCCTGACTAGGCCCTTCTGCACTCCACCGGAGACTGGACTCCATTCCAATGAGATGAATAAATACAGGGATCCGGTCCCAAATGAACACACGGGGCACAGCACAACGTGGGCCCTCGGATCCCCGTGCCAACACTGCCCATTACCGTCCAGCATAGACCTGGTTGTAGGGGGCTTGAGGATGACTGAGCAGCAAAGCTTCAGTATATAAAGAGACCCACCCCGCCCCCCCAGGGGCTGGAGCAATAGCACAGAGGGTAGGGCATTTGCCTTGCACGTGACCAACCTGGGTTCAATTCCCAGCATCCCATATGGTCCCCTGAGCACTGCCGGGGTAATTCCTGAGTGCAGAGCCAGGAGTAACCCCTGTGCATTGCCAGGTGTGACCCAAAAAAGAAAAAAAGAGAGAGAGAACGCCCCCCAAAGACCACAGGAACCGGGGGGGGGGGGGGGTGGGTGGCTGGCCGGAGACGGGAAGTGGCCTCAACACAAATGGGAGCCAAGCGCAGTTTCCGAGGTGAAAACGTGGAAGGGGGACTTGGGGGCATGGCTGGGGGAGTCATCGCGACTGACTCTGGCTCACCATGGCCGTTGTGCAACCCTGGAAATCACAACCAAAGGGAAGGCAAAGGGGAAATAAAATGTCCAGGCAGGACCCAGGAGTGAAGGCACAGTGGGGAGGGCACTTGCCTTCCTTCCACGTACCCAACCTGGGTGCAATCCCCAGCACCCCTAGTGGTCCCCCAGGAACACCAGATTCCTCAGCTCAGAGCCAGGAGTAAGTCCTGAGCACCACTGGGTATGACCCCAAAAAATAAAAAACAGAACAAAGTCAACGCAAAATCTAGAGGGGCCTCTCCCAAGAGCACAGAGCTAGCGGGCTGCTGGGTGGAGCATTAAAGGAACCTTGCGGCAGCATTCAACCAGGCCCTCAGGAGAGTAACCAGAGTCAGCTACAGCCGGCCAAGGGGCCTCATCCTCGCTCCACTCTCAAGGACAGGGAGCCCGAGCATCCCTTTGTCCAGATTATGCTGAAGAACTCCAGGAAAGAGGCTTCTGTACGGGATTGCAGGCCAATCCTGACACCGTGCCTGTAGCTTGCTCAGTGGCCAGTGAGGATCCGGCCAGTACATCCCTCAGCTCTGCCAGGGAAAGCACCCCAGTGTCCTGAAGTCAAACACTCTCAGCCCAGGGACAGCCAGGTACCCCCCCCAACCCCCATCCCATTTCTCCTTTGTCCCTGGAGGCACAGCGACCCTTACCTGAGACTCAGCGGGAATCACTTCTTCCCCCTAACAGGGGGGACCTGAGCCCTCCTTACAGATGAGGCAAAGGGAGCCCCAGGACGAGAACCCTCAAAACCAAAAGCTCATCACAGCACTGGGCCCACCTGCCTGCGCTCAGGGCCGGACACCTGACAAGGAGTGACGAGTTAGGGGCGGTGGGCCCGGGCCTCAGAGACAGCCTGGTACTTCCGAGCCCCGCACTGGCTCTGTCTGTGTGGCCCGAGACTCTCCTGCCCCTCACCCCTACACAAAATGCAAACCTCTAGCCCACTCCCAGGCGAATTAACCGTCAACTAATCCGACCCCCAGCTCTGCCGCCCTGGGCTCCGGGAGGGCGGGGGGTGGGGGAGTGGGGGGGGTGCCAGCTGCAGAGAGGGAAGCAGGTGGGGGTCTGCCCGGCTTTCCCCTGGGGGATGGCACGGCAGGCCGGGCTCCATCACAGAAGCGGCTGCTCCAGCCTGGACGGGCCAGCCCAGCGGGTGTGGAGGAGATGCCCTGCCCCACTTCCTGCCCATTTGTGGCTGGCCAGGAGCCCCTGCAGCCAGCACAGGAAATAACAGGGGCCCCCAGAGGCCGCCCAGGGCGGGAAGAGGCCATTGTGGGTCTTTGTTTCAGTTTCCCCAGCATTCCCTGGGCTCCAAGAGGCCCCTGGGAGCGCGTGCACAGAGCTTCCCCCACTCTCCCGCTGTCCAGCCTCCCCCAGCCCCACCCTGGGGACAGGCCCAGCGGGGGCCCTGGGCTCTTAAAGTGGCAGGTGCGGACCGGAAAAATGAAGTCACGTCCAAGGTGGGGGTGGGGGCGCATGTGGCCAGGCAGGGACAGGACAGATGGCCCCCGGGGCTGCGCCTGGACCGGGCCAGCCAGCATCATCGGGTCCCCAGCAAGAGCTGGATCCCGGGAGGAGAGAACATCAAAGGGCTGCCGGGTGAGAGTGGGACGACACACAAAGCAAAAGGCAGAAGAACACGGAGCAAGGAGAGAACCTGAACCCCGCGGCAACAGCCCACCGGGAGCCTGTCACCCACGAACCAGCGAGGAGCGGGAACGGGAGCCCCGAGCCCTGCGTGGGCCTCTCTCTGTGTGCGTGTCTGTTCTCTGGACAAGAGCACCAGGCACACACGTGTGCGTGTCCATGTGCACACGGTCTGGTGGAGGGTGACTGTGTGTGCACATGTGTGTCCCTGCCAGCCCTCGAGTGCACGTACATGTGTGCACGTGCCCCAGTGTGGGGTCACACACCACACTGCAGAGCACGCGGGCCTGGCGGGCACTCACTAACAAGTGTCCCTAGCCTGACCTCAATAGGGCTCATGGCACCTCCTCACTCACTCTCATTCTCTCTCCGTCCAGGCACTGAGACGTCGGACTTCAGAGAGCAGCTCCTGGACCTCCGGACAGAGGGGCAGGGGAAATGGCTCAGGGGGGTGCTGAGTGCATGTTTTGCATGACGGAAGCCTTGGCTCAATCCCCCCAACACCAGAGGAGACTGTCCCCGGGCACCCCCCCCCAAGATTGGCCCCAAAAACCAGTCAAAGAAACCAAGGGTCAACGTTGCTCTGACCCCCACAGGCCATGAAACCTGGCAGCAATTTCTCCGCCTCTCTGAGCACCAGATGCTCTCCTGTGAGTCGGGAAGGACGAGACTGAGGTCCGCGGGGTTACCAGGGTCCACCTGAGGGGGTGCAGTCTGGCATGCAGCCCCAGGATGGGGCCACGGATGCTCTGTTTGTGGGTCGTGAGTTACTGAAATAACAGCAGCCGAGGGGAAACAGCACCCCCACTCCACGCAGAAGCCCCACCTGCGTGCTCCACTCAGGACCTGCCCGATCCCCTTGGCTGTGGCGTGAAACCAGCAACCACCAGTGAAAGCCAATCCTCCCCCCAAGTGGGCGACACCCGCCCCCGGGGCCTCAGGTGTAACTGGGGGGCCCTTTCAGTGTGTTGGCCTAGGGAGTGTGGCTTTCCAGGGAGCGCTGAGTGATGCGCCTTCTGAAGGGGGTGGGAGGCAGCGGGCCAAATCCATATGGGAACTCTGAGTGCCAGCACCCAACCACAACAGAGGCGGAGGGGATTAGGAGGGGTGCGATATTGCCGCTCGAAGCCAAGTGGGCATCCATTAGTTACTGATCGGGTTCCGCCTCATCCACAGACGAACCGTGCGTGTGTGCGTGTGTGTGTGTGTGTGTCCATGACGGTGCGTGTGCATGCATGTGTGTTAAACACACGTGCCCCCCACACCTGCCGGAATGCTCAGGGGCTTTTATGAGAATATCAGCTGGGGAGATAGCTGCCTGACCCCTAGGGGCCTCCCACAGCCAACACCCAGGCCACCGGCTGACACAGCCC
Source organism: Sorex fumeus (assembly GCF_029834395.1). Taxonomy (NCBI): domain Eukaryota; kingdom Metazoa; phylum Chordata; class Mammalia; order Eulipotyphla; family Soricidae; genus Sorex; species Sorex fumeus. The sequence goes on from NW_026606179.1 coordinate 31,926,338, forward strand.
TGAGAATATCCGGCTCTGGAGCTAGCTGGGTCCTGCGGAGTGCCCGCCCAGGAAGCCAGGTCCAGCAGGGCAGCATAACGGGCTGGCCTTGGTCATTTCCTACTGGGCACTGACCCATGTCGGCACTTGGGGTGTCGAGCCCCACCCAGGGAAGGAGCGTGGTCATATGTCGCCTCTGGGCCTCGGCCAAGCCCTGCGGGGGGGGGGGGTGGGGGTGGGTGAACGCACCCTCCCAGCCCAGCTCCTCCACTTAGGAAAGCTGCTGGCCCCACCATGCCGGGCCAGTAGGAGTGAGGACGATCCATCTGACCCTAACCCCACAGAAGCACAAGGCAGGCTAGGCAGAGCCTACCTGGGCACTAAGACCTCCCCCCATCACACACACACACACACACACACACACACACACACACACACACACACTCTGTTATCAACGCTGAGAACAAAACGGCAGCCTGCGAGATGGCTGAGAGGCTGGACACCAGAAACCCACTTCTGAACCCTGATACCTCCTGGAGGGACCCCCAACCAGCAAGGGGGGACCAGCTCACCCAGCCCCACACACATACTGCTGGGAGTGGCCAAAAACAAAAAGAAAACAAAGGGACAAAAAAAAATGCAGTGCGTCACAGGGACTCCAGCTGACCCGCACGGATTCCCTCCCCATGGCCTTCGGAATTAGGGCATCAGCTCCATTTCAGATGAGGAAATGGAGGCACAGCGAGGTCAAGCACCTTACTCAAGGTAGCACAGCTCCTCGGAACAAAGCGAACAGAGACCGGAGTCAGCTGCCGAGGGTACATATGCACCAAGAATTACGGGTGAAGTTCTCCCCGGTGGCAAACCTCTGCCAGGCTCCTGGCAGAGGTTACCAAGTCCAGGCTGAGCTCTGGGAACACAGAGACAGACGCCTGACCACTGTCTCATGGCACAGCAGATCAGCAAGGCAAAAGAAAAAAAAGAAAAAAAGACCCACCTACAGGAGGAGTGTCACCTCTACACAGAGGACAGGGCAGCTGCTGAGGCTGGGGTGCAAGAGAAGCAGGCTAATTATGGGGGTCTATCACTGCATGTTGAAAGAGGAGCTCCGTAGCAGAGGCCCAGAAAGAGCAAAGGCCAAGGGGCAGGGGCAGGGGGCTGCACTCTTCACACTTCCTAAGTCCTCACCACCACCACCCCAGCTGCAGGGGGTGCTGTGAGTAAGGAAGGACAGAATCTTGGGTCTGGGTGCAGAAGATCACGGAGCCAGTCTTGAAAGTGTGAGGCGGCCCCAAGTTCCATCCAGGAGGCTGCCCGTGTGCACCGAGGGCGATCGTGGCAATCTCTGGCTGCCTGGAGCCCTGGCATCAAGGCAGCACCTGTGACCCCTGTGCCTGTGGCCCCCAGCCCCGCGAGCACCGTGGCCAAATAGAAGAGCCCCAAGATCCAGCATATGCAGCCTCTGGTCATCATAACAGCAAGGGAAAGGGGAGGGGAGAACACAGAATCCAGGGCCGGAGAGACAGTAGTACAGTGGGGAGGGTGCTTGCCTCGGAGGCAGCAGACCTGGGTTCGATCCCCAGTACCCCATATGGTCCCCCTAGCACCACCAGGGCTGATCTCTGAGAGTAGAGTGGAAAATAACCCCTGAGCACCGCTGGGTGTGACCCAAAAAACAAACAAACAAAGACACACCGAATCTGGGGCCCGTCCACATCACAGAGTCAGAGCCTGTATTTTACAAAGAGCCAAACTTGCTGGTGTGTTCTTGAGCAATGCTGGCTGTAAACCACGCCAGGATGCACAAGGCTGGACAGCACACGAAGACCACCCCAAGGCTGGAGGTGCAGCACTCCCACGCCCAGCGGAGGCCTGGTTCCCGGCCAGGCTCAAGTCACCATGGAACTCCCGTCCCCGAGGTCTGGGGCCTTCGGGAAACCCACACGACGGGCTCTTCCCCATTTCCCCCGCTCGGAAAACAGAGCAAGCACCCCCTGCATTCCCGAGCCGCATGACGGAGAGGAGGAACCAGGACAGCAGATACACTTGGGGGGGGGGTGGAACCCCAAAGAGCAAGGCTGTGAGCAGGTGACCCCACTGCAAAGACAGGGAACAACGGCAGAGCCCGGCTGGGCGCTGGGCTAAAGGGACCAGGAGGGGACAGCGTCCTGCCTCTGAGGAAACCAGGGTGCACAGGATAGACAAAGTATACAACAATGAGCAGGAACCACCCCCTCACACACACCCCAGCTCAGCACCTGTGTACACACGCACACACACATGTACCACACACGGCACCCATATGCCCAGTCATGCATGGACTCTGCACACACATGTTCACCACACACGGTGCCCACATACACGCATGCCTGGGCTCTGCACACATGTGCAACACACCCAACACCCACGTGTACACGCATGCCTGGGCCCTGCGCACACAGGCTCACCACACATGGCGCCCACACACATGAAACCTGGGCTCTGCACACACGTGTCCATCACACATACACATGATGCCCATGTGCACACACATGCCTGGACTCTGTACACACATGTTCATCACACACGGCATCCACACACACATGTATGTATGCCTGGGCTCTGCACACACATGTCCATCACAACAGCACCCATGTGCACACACACATGCCTGGACTCTGCACACACATGTCCATCACATACATACGGTGCCCATGTGCACACACACACATGTGTTCACCACACACAGCGCGCGCGCGCGCACACACACACACACACACACACACATGCCTGGACTCTGCACACACGCCACACAGCAGGCCCTGTAGACAGGAATGACCCCACAGGGCCTCCTGGCTGGTCCAGAGTCAGCCTGGGGGCACACAGGACGCGTCACTGCCCCCTCGACAGGCAGGATGGGGAGGGACTGGGCTGGCGCCGCAGCTCCCAGCACGCTCACGCACAGACACACACGCGTGCAGGCACCCACGGGCACGCGGGCGGGCGCCCCGCCATGGCACGCTCACCATGGAAACAGAGTGGCCCCCTCCGCTCCAGACGCCACCTGAAGGTTCCTGAGGCCTCCGGGGCTGGAGAGCGGCTCAGACAAAGGCGCAGCCGGGGCGGCCTGGCCGGGGTCCGCGGAGCAGAGCCGCCGGCGCATGCCTGCCTCGCTCCCCTGGCGAGCCGGGCCACCGCGGCTCCTACCCAGCCTGCCTGGCTCCTCTCAGCCAACTCCCCACAGACGCCCCGGCAGCGCTAATGAGAAACTCCCCAGCTGGCCCCATATAAAAACGCATTTCATAAGTCTGGAAGCCGCTAAGAAATTTTACATCTATTCCGGACTTTTCTGCTCCTTAAAAGGTCCCCTGGTCCTCCTCGTGGCCGTGACGAGGCTGGGGGGTCCAACCAAGCCGGCTGGGGCCAGGGGGGCCTGGAGGCTTCTGTCTCCGGTGGCCACAGTGTCACGGCAAGAGGAACCGGGCAACGGGTGCAGGAGCCCAGAGAACACCGAGAACTCTAAAGGCCACTCGGCTCAGGGTTCAAGGTGAAGGACCCTGGGAGACGGGGCGCAAGGGTGGTCTCTCCAGCTTGCGTCTGAGAACGGAGAGAACCGGCTCCAAGATGCTGCGCCCCCAAGACAAACCCCAAAGGAGGGAAAAGGTCAGTCAGGGCACTGCTCCTGGAATCCCCAGAGAAAAGCAGTCCTGACCAATGCGGGACAGTGGTCCTGTCAGATGGGGGAGGGCAGTCCTGACCAGTGGGGGAGGGTGGCCCTGTCCGAGGGAGGAGGCAGTCCTGTCCAATGGGGGAATATGGCCCTGTCTGATGGGGGAGAGTGGTAGTGTCTGATGGGGGAGGACAGTCCTGACCAGTGGGGGAGGGTAGCCCTGTCTGATGGAGAAGGCAGTCCTGTCCAATGGGAGGAAAGCGATCCTGTCTGATGGGGGAGGAGGGCAGTCCTGGGAGTGCAAGGAGAAATAAATGTCCATCCCACAAGGACCCCAATGCAGCTGGGAGAAGAGGAGGATTTAGTCCCACAGAGCCCAGGGCTGATGGGTGGCCGCAGATAACCTACTGCATCCCCCAGTGTCCGTGTAGGTGAGCTTGCTTCTACCCCGGGTGCCCGGAAGGGGTCAAGGAGAAGGGTATCAGCAGACGCGGGGCCGGGCCAGGTGGGTGGGGTTCCTGTGAAGCTGGGAAGATAACCAAGAGCAGCTCTGAGGAAACACCCAGCTGGAGGTGGGCCCGGCCCAGCAGGCTGGCAAGGGAAGGGCAGGCCAGGCCGCAGAGGGCTGATACCCCATCGCCTGCACGTTTCCACCCTCAGCGTAGGCCAAGACCTGGATGGGAGGAGCCGCGGGGCTGCACACTGCCCCATGAGTAGGATGGGGTGCAGACCAAGGGACACGAGGCTTCCCCCTCCGTGGGACCTGGCATGCCCAGAACCAATGCCGCCCTCACCCTGAGCAGTTCCCCACCCCAGTGCCCTAATGCCAGCCTCAGCAACAAAGGGCCAGGAGAGACCCGTGGGGTCCAGTGTGTGCCCACCCAAGGCCTGGCCCGTGGAGTCCAGAAGGTGCGAAACACCGGCACAGCACCCTCTCGCCTCTGAGAGAAGCCAAGCAGGCCAGTGTCAGGCGAGACTCTCACCCCCGTCCAGGAAGGAGCTGGGCACAGAGCTGCCCTTGGGGCCCCGAGCCTCGGCGGCTCTGCAGAGGTCAGGCGGCGAGGGCGGGTTCTGAGAAGCGACCCTGGAGCTCTGAGTACCCCCAGACGGCCGCAGGCTCCAGGGCTGAGCACACGGGTGCCTGGAGCACCGCCGAGCCTCTCAGCCCGGGCGGACAATGTGCATTCGGCAACACATCTGACCAACAGACCTCTGACGGTGCACCACTCACCCCGGGCCCTCCTGCCCTGCACCCCTGCTTTGTCCACGAAAGCCCGGTCGGGGGAGAGGCCCAACTTGTACAGAAAAGCAGGTGGAGATGAACCGAGAGCCAGTAGTCCCCACCCACGAGATAGAGAAGGGACCAGCACCTGGGCTCCCGGCTCAGACCCAGAGATCAGAGCTACGAAGGCCAAGTTCAGAGTGTGTGTGTGTGTGTGTGTGTGTGTGTGTGTGTGTGTGTGTGTGTATGTGATGAGGAGGGAGGGGTGCGCTCCTGAAACCCCCCCCCCCCGCAGGGCTCATGAGTCAAGGAGTGGCATGGCCTGGTCTGACCTGACCCTCCCATGGACAGGCGGGAAGGAGAAGGGGCGCAGGGTGGGGGCAGCGAGAGGAGTGGGCAGGGGGCTGGCGGGGAGTTGGGCTGGGAACAGGAGATGCACGGGGAGCGGCCCCTGTCAGGGAACAGAGACACCTCCTAACGTGGTGGCCACGAACAACTTCTCTGGCCTGAAAATGCTTTTTCAAGCGTGAGCTCTCCAAAAGAAAGCCGCACCTTCACGTGAGGCAGGCGAGAATCCACAGTGACAACGCCAGAAGGAGCACAATACACTACGGGCGGGAGGAGCAGGCGGGGACTCGGAACCTGTACCCATGCGGGAGAGACAGCAAAGGGAACAACAGCCATGGAGAACAGCGGGGCACATACTCAACAGTCACTGAAAACAAGCGTCTGATCAATACGGATGGAGCAACACAGGTGACATCACACGGGGAGCATCACAGAAGACATCACACAGAGCACCCCACATGGAGCACCACAGGTGACATCACACGGGGAGCACTACATAGGGAGCACCAAATGTGACATCACAGGAGCACAACATAGGGAGCAGAAGACATCACACAGAGAGGACCACACATGTCATCACAGAGAGCACACCACAGGTGACAGCACACAGGGAGCACCACAGGTGACATAAAACATGGAGGACCTAAGGCGGCATCAAACACGGGTGACCACCGGTGACACCGAGCATGACATCAAACACAACACAGGCACACCACAGGTGACAGGGCTGTCTACCAGAGCCCAGGGGCACACCTGAGTCACCCACACTCAGGTCACACTCACGGGACCCAGTCACCCACTGGCCCAAGCTAAGATCCAGTGGTGGCAATCCTGCCCCCGCAGGGCCCCTTCATAGGGAAGGGCCAACAGCAGAGCTGCAGTGACAAGAGGAGCCGCAGGGACTTCAGGCTGGGGACGGGAACAGAGGCAGAGTCTCAGAGGCCCGGGGTATCCTGTCAGGTCAGGACAATGCTTTGGCGGTCATGACGCGGGCAGCACACATGCAAGCCCACTTGGGCCGCGGGGCTGGCTGCTGTCAGAGCTCATGCCGCCATACAAATGCATGGCAATGCAGGGAGACGGGAGCCGGGCGAGAGACAGTTGGCACAGCGGGGAGGGCGCTCACTTTGCATGTAGCAGACCCAGATTTGATCCCTGCGCCACATGTGGTCTCTGAGGACCGCTGGGTGTGGCGGGGAGGGGGGAGGCAGGAAGAAAGAAAAGTCAGAATGCAATAGAAAACTGTTCAAAACTTTTTTTTTTTTTTTTTTTGCTTTTTAGGTCACACCCGGCGATGCTCAGGGGTTACTCCTGGCTCTGCACTCAGGAATGACTCCTGGCAGTGCTCAGGAATGCTGGGATGCTGGGATGCTGGTAACTGAACCCGGGTCGGCCGCGTGCAAGGCAAACGCCCTACCCACTGTGCTATTGCTCCAGCCCCTCAAAATCCTTCTCTGACAAGGCCCCAGTTGCAAAGGTGGCAGGTGACAAGTGAGTCTGAGAGACACGGTCCCGGGCCAGGCCAACGAAAACTGCAGGGCTGGTCACCGAGACCCTCCTTCCCGCCACGTCCCAGGCTGTTCGAGCCAGAGGGTCCTTGCAGCAGTCGGGGCCGGGGCTGCTCCTCCCACCTGGACCTTCTCCAGCTCACCCAGGTTCAGGTCCGAGGCAGGTAACAGTGGGCACAGCCGGGGATGCCCAGGTCCCCGCAAACTAGCTCCCCTACCCACCCGGCAAAACACTCATAGCCCACCCTACTCATCTCACCCTGCACCCCTGGGGTTCTGAGGACGGAGATCCTCCCCCAGGGACCACCTGGGGTGCTACAAGGACCTTTTCCAGCCCCCAGCTGCCACCACACCCCCTCACCCCCTTACTGGCGGGTGGGGTCCACTCCCTGCTCCACACAGGGGGACCGCAGGGACCCTGCTGTCCACACGAGGTGGCTGTCCTGGGTTTCGGGGAAGCCATGCGCCCTATAATCTTCCTGGGCACCTGGCCCTACCCCAAGAGGTGGCCAAGTGCCGTTTCCTCAGTTTCACAAAAAGTGTTCTACGACAGCAATTTTCTACATTCACTCTGGCCTTCGGCCCCATGCTCCCCCAGATGGACACAGCCCCCGCCCCCCCGCCCGAAACTGGTTCACAAGGAATTTCAGGAATTGCTGCTAGAAAGTGCCGCTGACATCCGCAACGGTTCAATGCGACGTGGTGGCTAAGCGCTTGCTCCACCATGCCTGGCACCCGCGAGGAAGTGCCCGATCAACGCAGCGTCGCCCACCCAGGACCCGTCTCCCAACCGACCTTGTCCTGCAACCCTGGATTCACGCCCCTGCCCCAGCCAGGCCCAGGGGACTCAGCTGACTCCCCAGCCCAAGCCAAGCCCAACAAAACGGGGAAGGAAGATTGATCACAGGCATGCCCCGTGAAAACTCCATCAGACATGGGCCAAAGGAAACAAATATCCACTATAGCCGTGGGTAACGCGGGCGGGATGCTCAAGGCGGGGGGGGGCCTGGCTGGCGCAGGCGGGCCCGGGGTATCCGGGCGGCCGGGCGGGGAGGCCCAAGGCATCCAAGTCTCCTCCCACACATGCGGGCCATAGGCTCCGCTGGCGGCTGGGAGCCAGCACAGCCCACGCCCTCGGCCGCTGCCCAGCTCCCCAGGGTGACTCCAAAGCTGGCTCTTCCACGACAGCATCAAGGGGCGGTCAGCAGGGGCCCCCACATGGTCACAGGGCCCCTCACCCCTGCCTCTGCAGACCAGGGGGCCGGAGGGCGGGAGCCGGGACACCTGGTTCCCTGCCTGGGTTCCCCACCCTCTGGGAGCACTGCTGGGGGCAGGGTGTCCTGGGCCCTGCATAAACGGGATTGGGAAGCATGCTTGCCTGGTTTCGGAGTGCGCCATGGAGAGCCACCTCTGAGACAGAGTGGAGAGTGTATCATCCGCACGAAGGGAGAAGGGTGGGGGGCTCAGCTGCCCCTCTCCACACCCCACCCGGCTCTGGCTCTGGGGAGAACCAAGCACCCCCACCTCTGGCTGGAGATAAGGCAGAGAGTCCCTGCCACAAAGACCAGGCACCCAGAGCCCAAATCTGGGCCAAACCCACACTAATCTGGGCCTTCGGGACTCCCCAATCATAAGGAGCTGGGTTTGAGGGCTGGTTCTCTGCTCCCCACCTGCCTACTTTTGGCTCACATTTCCCCAGAGTGTAAGCGCTCCCATAACCCCATCAGGAGGTGCACTGCACCCCGCTACCCAGACTCCAGTTGACGGTGATCTCGCTCAAGTGACACCAGCATTAATCACCTCAAGTCACCAATGTCTATAAACTCAGAGATGAGAAATGGCACCATTCAAGGGTCAGGTGTTGGGGCTGGAGCGATTGTACAGCGGGTAGGGCGTTTGCCTTGCACGTGGCCAACTGGGGCTCAATCCCTGGCATCCCATATGGTCCCCCAGCACCACCAGGAGTAATTCCTGAGGGGTAACCCCTGAGCATCACTGGGTGTGACCCAAAAAGCAAACAAAAAGCAAGTATATGCGTGTGTGTATGTATATATATATATATGTATGTATATAAATATATATACACACATACACAAAGATCAAGTGTTCATAGATGCTAAAATATTGTTCATACTGTCTCAGATCAACTAATCCTCTCTCCTAGCCTCAGTTTACATGCCTAAAAAAGGCGAGGGTGGGGGCTGTTGAGTGATAGTTCAGCGGGATAAGCATTTTCTTTGCACAAGCCCGACACAGGTTCAATACCCAGCATCCCCATATGGTCTCCTGAGCACCGCTAAGACTGATTCCTGAGCACAGAGGCAGGTATAACCCAAAAAGCAAAAAAGAGAGAGAGAGAGACGGGGGAGGGGAGCAGGGTCAGAGTCCTGCAAGTGACCCTCATAGGTCACCTACACAGTCTCTAAGACTGAACTGGCCCAAAGCCTCCAAGAACCCAAACTCAGAGGTTAGAATCCTGCATAAGGCCAGCCGGGCACCATGGCCCAAGGAGGCAGGTCCTGTGCCCAGGAGAGGTGCCCACTAGAAGCAGCACAAACAGACTGTCAAACCCTCAGGCAACAGCCAACGACGCCACCCCAAAGTTCCAGCGCATAAGGACTTCAGTTCCAGATTCTCGACCCTCCACCAGGAGGAACCCCTCGTTCACCCACTTTTCCTCCACCCCGGGGATCTGAGGTGCAGAGGAGCCAGACACAGGCAGAATAGAGCCAGAAACCAGGTGCCCAGCTCCCAAGTCTCCTCATCACGTCATCCCAGCCACAGATGCCTGAGTGGCAGGAAACGGGGGGCCGGGGTCTGCTGCAGGCAGGCCAAGCAGCCCCGCCGGGAAGGGCCAGGAAGAATTTTCCTTCCAACTGGAGCTTCGACATACCACAAAAAGTGGCATTTTTGTAATTAAAATGGAATAAATTTGCAGCGACGCCCATGGCAGGGGGTCCAAAGCCTGGGGGCTGGTGGCCCCCCTCAGACTGTACCCACAAGAAGGCCACGTGGCCCCCAGGAGAATGGGGGTGTATTAGTCTCCGTGGGTAATGAATTTTATTGGCCAGATGGAACTGATGTAAGGAGCCATGCTGCACGGGACGGTCTGGACTCCGCAGGCAGGAATGTGACGCAGGAAAAAAATATAATCTCCTACAGCCAGCTGGGTGGATGCCCAGGACCCCCGGGCCCTCTCCCATGAGCCCTTGGACACTCACCTGTCACGGAGGAGTCCCAGGCCAGCGAGAAGTCTGAGGCCTCCCCTTCTTCGACTGAAAGAGAGAACAAGAAAAGCGTCGGTGAGCATCAAAGCTAGAAAAACGTCAGGGTGGATGGGGGTGGGGGGCTGGAAAGTACAGTGGGTAGGGCGCTCACCTGGCACGTGGCCAACCTGAGTCCAATTCCCCAGCACCCCATATGGTCCCCTGAGCCCTTCTGGGCATGCCCCCTGACTGAGAGCAGAGCCGGGAATAACCCTGAGCCCCGCTGGGTGTGTCCCCAAAACCCCAAAAGAAAATAAGAAAAACGGGTTGGGGGTTGGGGGAGGGTGGACAAGGGACACAGCAGGGGACGAAGGAGAAGGGATGCCTGTGAGGACCCCTAAAACAGCCACGATCCTTGTGAAGGTGCCAACCTGCAGAGAGGCCTTTGCCTGGGTTCACAGAAACGTGGACTGATCATCACAACAGAGCAGCAGAGATGCACACGACTCAGCCCCCTCGCCCCTCCCTGCACCCCCCACCCCACCCCACCCCGCACACATCACCAACCACAGCCGGAATCGTCCTGCAACTTTGCTGGATGGAAACACAACTGGCCACGTGAGTCCAAGCCATCTGTGGACACAGTCCCCTCCCTCAACTGGCAGCCGCGGTCCACCCGCGGAGGCCCCCTCAGACCACCCCCGAGATCTGAAGGCGTCCCCGGTTATCCCGAGAAATGAACAAGGGCGCTCACAGCGGTGGCCGAGGCCCGAGGCTCTGCTCCCCACACGGAGACCAGGTCCCCCAGCAGAGCTTTCGAACCCGCGTGGTGGCCTCTCTCCCGGGGCGAGCAGTGACGCAGGACCTCGGACGACCACTGGCCACTTCAGTGCGCCCGCGCGCCCCCGGAGCCAGGCTCCCACGGGCGCAGACGTCGGCCTGCGGGGCGGGCGGGTGGAGATGATGAAGGCCACGCACCCAAACACAGCAGAGACTCCATATGGCATCATAAAGCGCTCGTCCTGGAATTAATCCCAGTCTGGGGCATGTAATAATATTAAAAGCTGGGTTATGGACTTTGTAAATGGAACTCTGATGAAGCCAAAAAATGTGCACACATAGGAGTTTTCCAGATTTAACGGGTTCTGAAGTTCTGCACATGTGCAGGCGGGGCCGACCACAGCCCGCCCACTTCTCTGAACCGTCTAGGTCTCTGTCTCTGTCTCTGTCCCTGTCTCTGGACTCTGGGGGAGCTGCCCCAAGCTTCCCAGGCACACCTGCCTCTGCTTCCCACCCACAGACACTCAGAATGGCGAGGGGATGGGCTTGGGGGCCTATGGCAGGAAGAGGTCAAGGTGAGCTGGGCTAAAGCTGGACCGTCTTACAGACCCTGGCAGGCTCAGGCACAGGGGAGGGCGATCCCAGCCACCCCTCCACAGCCCCCCAAAAGGCAAGGCCCAGCCTCAGAGCAGCGAAACAGGAGCTATACTAGCCTGGTGAGTGGCCAAAACCTGGCTTCACATCCCAACTGCCACTGGGAGCTCTCAACTGGGGCAAGGGATTTTGATACTGAACCTGGGTTCTCCCATCGCATCCTGCACCCCGAGTTGCAGGACTGATCCCTATTTGCAACGCTGCTTCTTGGAAAGCTGCAACTAACCCAGCCCACAACAGTTTCCGGCTCCACCGCAGGGAGGGCAGAGGGCAGCCAGGCTGTCTGCAGGACCCAGCACGCGATGGCTAGCCCCGCTCTCTCATGCCATGAATAACCTGCTTCCTTTCAACTCTCAGAAACAGCGCACCCGAGCAGGAACCCCGGCAGTTCTCACGGACGCTCTCTCTTTCCCAAGGAGGAGGAACTCGGAACCGAGAAAAGGAAACGCCGAGGCAAGCGGGACTGAGACGGAAACCTGTGTTTGCTTAGCGTGCTGCAGCTGCGGGGGGAGCTGAGGCTTCCGAGATGCAGCTTTGCAGAGATGAAGCAGGACCTGGTGTCAGACAAGGCCGACGTGACTCACGGAGCAGACGCCAAGCAGCCTCTGAAGCACAGGCAGCCTCGGTCCCAGCCACGGGAGCGAGCCACGCCTGGAGGAGCATGGGAACAGCCCCATCCACGCCCGCTACCTTCACGCATCTGAGCCATGAAGGAACCCGCCCCTCACGGTTCTGTACCAGGACACGGCGCCTTTTCCACCAACTGCAGGGTCACCACGCTGTCATTTTTGTGGGACACCTTCACAAGATCTGCTGGGTCCCTAAAGCTTGTCCCAGGATATACTCATGACCTGTGTTCTCCCCTCGACCTCATGTCCCCCAAGGATCAGGAAAACAGTTCCCTCAATATATACACACAGTGCGCACGCGCACACACACACACACACACACATCACCACCACCACCACCACCACCACCCCAGGGCCCAAGCTACGCTCTTGTTGGGAAGTGCCACTGAGTGTGGGTGAGTCCTGGCTGGCTTGGTCTCCTAAGGAGAAGGGGCCGGCCCCAACCCTGCAGGACCCGTGTGTTTTATTCTATTATTTTTTTTATTACTGAATCACCGTGAGATAGTTACGAACTTTCATGATTAAGTTTCAGTCATACAATGACTGAGCACCCATACCTCCACCAGTGCACATTTTCCACCACCAATGTTCCCACTATCCCATCCCCTGCCTCTGTGGCAGGTACATTTCCTTCTTACTGTCTCTCTACTTTGGGGCATCATGGTTTGCAATACAGATACTGAGAGACTATCGTGTTTGGTCCTTAGTCTACTTCCAGCACACATCTCCCATCCCGAGTGATCCCTCCAACTATCATGGACTTAGTGGTCCCTTCTCCATCCCAACTGCCTTTCCTCCCCAGCACCTGGGACCGACTTCCAAACCATGGAATGATCCTCCCAGTCTTTATCTCTACTGCCCTTGGGTGTTAGTCTCCTATGACATCACTTTATATTCCACAAATGAGTGCAGTCATTCTCTCCATACCCGTGTCTTGACACCTCGGCCAGCACCACGAGGGGCTCGCACCAGGTGGAATAGTGACCCGCACAAAGGCACTTTCCTAGAACTGCTGGCACCCCCACGAGACTCTGGCCCTACCCATCTGAGCACACTGGCCTTCGTGTATTCTGCACGGAGGCCACATCAAGTCCCTTGACGCCATCAGCACATGCCAGAAACACGCAGAGCCAGTGAGAGCCTGAAAGGTAATGTGCCCTTGAGGCCACGCGTGTGTTCCTGACCCACACACTGAGAATGTGGGAATGCCCCAGGAATGCCCGCCTAAGAGGACTCAGGAGCCTGCGCTGCTGCAGAAGGAAACAGAGTGGATGGGGCCGCAGGGCTGGACACGAGGCCCTGACCTGGCCATGGAAGCAAGGCAGGGCTGAGGCCCCCGCAGGAAGGGTGTAGGCAGGGGCAGGACTGGGGGGTAGGGGAGAGGCAGGCCAGCTCCAGGGCAGGTCACAGGTGAGAGAGATGACCCGGAGAAGCCCTCCCAGACCCACACAGGCCCTGCTGCTCAGCCTGGCTTCCAGGACCCCGGGCGGCCCCGAACATAAGCTCCAAGACAGACGCAGGCACACAGGTGTCTTCCCAGAAAAGGACCCAGAGTTTGGATCCTAAAGGTCAGGAACCAAACAAATGCTGGAGGATTTTTTTCAGTTTGGTTTGGTCTGGATTGTTTTCTAGAAGCTTCCACCTGCCATGCTCAGGGCTCCTCTCAGCTAGTGCTCACTCCCCGTGGGGCTCCAAGGGATCACGTGGTGCTGGGGATGAGGCCCGGGGCTGCAGCATGAGACACACACGCTCAGTGCACTGAGCTAACTCCCAGGCCAGCTCCCACACTGAAACAGTCTAATTACCCGGGGGGGGGTCTTCTCGGCGGCCCCTCTGGCTGCTGCGCCCAAGGTCTCAGCGAAACACTCTGTGCTCTGGGCCCAGCAATCGCCCAGCCCCCGCGTCCTGCCTGGAAGCGATGCTACGCCAGAGGAGGTGAGGATGCAGGCAAGGGGCACGTGGCCACACGGGGACCCCACCCCACCCCCAGACTGGCTCAGGAGAGCCGAAGAACCTGAGGGCCCGACTCCAGGTGAAGCAGAAAAAACACCCGCCAGTGATGCTAAGCGACATCTGGGAGAAGGCAGAGAGGACCACCAAGTATAGTTGTGAAGGTTGTGCACTGCACAAGAGTTCCCACAGAGGGGCACAGGGGGGGCCTGGAGTTTATCTACTCTTCCCGTCAGGCCACATATCCAGGCACAGGGCTGTGAGTGCCCAGCAAGAGGTGCACCAAGTCTGCCGTGACAAAAGCAAGGCCAAGCTTCTCTCTCACCCAGGCAGAGGTGGCACAGGGGAACTCCCAGTCAAGTGCCAACATACTGAGGACCAGCCGCCCATGCTCCAGACCCCTCGGGTGGGCAGCTGAGCCCACGAAGGTCACGAAGAAGTATAGCTCCCTCTCAACTCCCCGAGCTCAGACATCAGGGCACAGGGGTGCAAGGGTCCCAGCCCAAACCAGGGTCTGCTAGAAAGAGAATAACTTTATCACTGCAGGGGCTTCAGGGGTGGGGGGTGTCTCCCTGCTGTGCCAGGGCACTCCGAGGAGACAGAACCTCCAGCATCTCTGGTTTGGCAGGAGGGAGCTCCTGAAGCTGAGCTCCTCCTGGCACGTCCCTTCCCACATGCCCGTCTTTGAGCAACCACTGCAACAGCACGGGCCCACGGGCAGGGTTACCCAGGCTCTTTGGGATCCATGAGGGTCTCCTCGGCACACGCGTCTCTGAGACTCTCCCCAGCACCCTCAATGCTGGCTTCAGAAGCAGCACCTTGAAAGCATCCCTCTCACATCCACCCAGCCCGTGTCTGCCCCAGTCTCCTGGCTGGGCCACCTGCAGAGAGGGAGGACAGCGGCCGGCCAGGAGCCAGCCGAGAGCTCATAAACAGAGGGTAGGCTGTGCTCACAGGCAAGGAGAACCTTCCAGAAGCTGCCAGAATGAGAATCCGGCAGCAGGAGAGACGAGGAGACTCAGGGTCTCTGCAAAGAAAGCAAAAGCACGGAAGGGTCTGGGGGAGTGGGCGTCAAAACAGAGGTCTGCCAGGACCCTCCCCCAGGGCTCCCGTTTACAAGCCATTCAATCTGGCCCAAGTACTTGGTCCTCCCGACCTTCAGTCAGTCTCCTGCTCCGGGAAGCGGGGGTCTCGGTGCCGACCTCACTGGGGGCTGGAGGGACTAAATGAGATGCTATTCCCAAAGCACTTAGCTCTACCAACGCCAGCTCACATTACTGGGCTAATTCACGCTGCCCCTCTGCCCCGGCTCCTGGCTGACGGCTGCAGCCTCACGGTCTGCAGGGATGTGGGGCTGCGCGCTGAGGAGTGGAGCCCTGTTCTTCTCAGGGTGCGTCCTGCGCGTGCACACGCACACACACACACACACACACACAATGTACACACAGAGTGCACTCACTAGCTCAAAACCAGACCATACCACTGCTCAGACCTCAGTCACAGGGCAGGAAAGAAAGAAACTGAGAGTCCCAGTCACGGGGCAGGAAGAAAGAGACACTGAGCATCCCAGTCATGGGGCAGGAAAGAGATACTCAGCACCCCCAGAGCAGCAGCAAGAGGCCCACTGCATGTCCCCAGCTCTCCCACCCCCACTCCACACAGCCCCCCATCATGTTCCACGGGGGTCAGAGAACAGGCGCTCGCCTGAACTGCCCTCTACTCAGGGAATCCTGCATTGAATTAAGCATCTTCCTGTGTTTATAGGTTTCGGGGGGCTGGGGAGTATGGCCCACAACCACCCCACACCACTCCAGACCATCCCCACTCCCACAGCACCCCACACTATCCTCACGCCCACAACACCCCACACCACCTCACAGCATCCCAACTTGGAGCGATTATCGATGCTGCAACGAAGTTTGTGACCCCTGACACAGCGGTGACAGCAGTCATAAAGGGACAGGAAGTCCGTCAGGACTGGGGTACATGCTCCCTCCTCCGGGCTTGATCCCCGACACCCCAGGGTCTCCTGAGCACCACCCACTGGATGTGGCCCCAAGCCCGGTGAGTCAACGAATAACATCAAGGATTCCTTTGTTTCCTTATTTATCTAGGTGCCACGCTGGGCCCCACTGGACAGGACTCAGCAGTGGCCCTGACAGTGCTCTGGGCCACAGTGTGTGGAGCTGGGATTTGACCCAGTCACAAGTGACGTGGCTGCATGCAAGGCAAGCGCCTTCCCTCCCATGCTGTCTCTCAGCCTCCAGAGAATCCTGTGCTGGAGGGGCTGGAGGGAGCACCAGGCTAGAGCACCCCTGAGAGCTTCTCTGCAGCACCACCCAGGGGGGGCCCATGTGACTTCCAACTCTGCAGAGGCCGAGAGGCACCACCTCCTTGGGCCTCACACTGAACCCCAAGCCAACTGTCCAAGATTCACTGGAGGGAACCCCAGCCTCCTGAGCACTGCTGGAGGAGTTTCTGGAGCTGGGGAGAGTTCAGGCAGTGGGATACTAGCTAAGTACATGTGAGGTCCTGAGTTCGGTCCCCAACACTGCCTACATGGCCCCATCCCTACTCAGCACCACTGTGCGTGAGACCGGGGGCTGAGGAGAACCCCGGTGCTGGCCTCTGAACCCCAACTGGACCCCACTGGAGGCCCCGCTGCGCCTGGCCCAGAGAGAAACCAGTTCCTGCAATGCTGACCAGCACCTTTCCCATGTATGCCGGAGAAAAGGAGCAAATACTCTGAGCCTTCAAACTAGGGAATTAAAACCATGGCATTTTTAGGAGGCACACACACCCGGAGGTGCCCAGGGGTCATGCTGACAGGGCACAGGAAACCCTCTGCTGTGCTTGGGTAGAAACCGGGTCGGCCGCACACACAACACACACCACACTACCTCTCGGACCCCAAATATAACTGATCTGTGTGCAAACACTTCCCAAGTTCCCAGGAACCAGAGCTGGAGTAAGTCTCCAACACCTCTGGGTATGGCACCAAAAGAAGAGAAAAAACAAAAACCACAGGGGCTGGAGCAACAATACAGCGGGTAGGGCATTTGCTATGCACATGCCTTACCCAGGTTCGATCCCCAGCATCCCATATGGTCCCCAAGCACCACCAGCAGTAATTCCTGAGTGCATGAGCCAGGAGTAACTCCTGTGCATCACGGGGTGTGACCAAAAAGAAAGAAAAAAAGACCAAAAAACTAAGTAACAACAAACAAATAAACACACAAAACCCAACTTCCCCAAAGGTTGTGACAATCCAGAGACCTGAACAACACAAACTGTTGTGGCATTTGCTTTTCTGATTCCGGCTACAAAGCAAACCCATGTGTCACGACAAATGGGTCTGAGTCCCATGATGGTGACCCAGGAGTAGAAGAAGTGAAGTGCCACTGGTGGGTCTGGTGGGTCTGACTAAATCTCCCGAAACAGAAATCAGAATAGATCATGGGACGGCTGGAGGTGGGATATGGCTGTAGATAAAAGGAGGGCCCAGTCCCATCGCTTTGGCTGGACCAGCATCTCTTCCCCGACCAGCATCTCTTCCTGGACCAGCATCTCTTCCCGGACCAGCATCTCTTCCCCGACCAGCATCTCTTCCCAGACCAGCATCTCTTCCCGGACCAGCATCTCTTCCTGGACCTGCATCTCTCCCTGGACTAGCATCTCTCCCCGGACCAGCATCCCCCTCTCCTCCCAGACTGCAGCATCAGGTAGGGATGCATGCCCGGACAGACAGCCCAGCACAGGTAAAGGCCCAGACAGGGGCAGAATACAGGTAGGGCTCGGACACCCAGGTTGAGTGGCAAGGTGCTGAGCACAGGCGTCTCACCTAAGGGCACAGGGCCACAGCTGCTGGTGACTAGGAGAGCCGGGACAGAATGGCAGGAGCTGAGGGTACAGCTGGGAGACCCAGCGATTGGGAACAGGGCACAAGGATCTCCCCTACATGCACATGGCCGTGGCTGCAGGTTGGGGAAAGCGGACACGGGACAAAGAGTGACACAGGGACAGAACCTGGCCGTCAAACTGCATAGGAAGAGACAGAGCAAGCAGTCATTCGCGGGACAGGGCAATGTCAGGAAGAGGACGAGTGACATCATTCACGCACAAAGGAGAGGCCTGGACATCTGCGGAGCCCCCGGATCCCTGGACCCATCGGCTTTAAAAAAAAAATTTATAAAGTAGTTCATAAATATTTGATTCCATTTAATATTCAAACACCCATCCCACCCACCACCATTACACCTTCCCATCACCATATTTTGGGGTGTTTCCACCCTGAGGTCCAATCCCTGCTGCAATGCAGAACCAAAATAGTGTATTTTGTATTGTTTGTTATGAAAAACCGCTGAAAATGCTACCAAAAAAGTATCCTTAGAGGAAAGAGTGTGGAGATTGTTATATTTCACCCAAGGGCCATTAAGCCCTTCTCTAAGAGATCACTAACATGTTGTTAAAGGTTGATGGACCCATCAGCTTTATCTGAACAATAAATTCTAACTTTTAACGGGCCGAATTTTGCATGCAGATCTTTCATACTGTTCTCAAGGAAACCCGCCTTTGTGCCAACAGTACCAACACAGATCTCCTGGGCATAATCCTGTCGCCCCCCCAGGTCCCCTGCAGGACAAGCCGTGGGGAGCTGTGTCCACCACAAGCCTGCTTGGGGAGCTGTTGGTTCATGGCCATAGCAGGCAGTGCTCAGGGGACCGCATGGCGCTGCTGAGGGCGAAACTCAAGCCCCCACAGGCCACCGAGAGGTCTGGGTCTCCCGGATACACACCAGTGATGTTCCCTAGGACCTTCCCAGACGCACGAATGTGAAGGCAGAGCTGGTCCATTCTGGGGACTTTTGAGACATCCTGTCAATCAAAGTGATCCTGACCTTTTCTGCCTTTCATTTCCCTACTCCAAGGTGAAATTTTCAGGACAACCAAATTAAAATGCAATCATTTAGTGGCTGTAGTGATAGCACAGAGGGTAGGGCGTTTGTCTTGCACACAGCTGACCCAGGTTTGATTCCCAGCATCCCATATGGTCCCCTGAGCACTGCCAGGAGTAATTCCTGAGTGCATGAACCAGGAGTAACCTCTGCACATCGCCGGTGTGACCCAAAAAGCAAAAAAAAAAAAAAGCAATCATCTAAGGAAGAAAATCTACACATATAAATCAGGGGGGACCTGAGGCAGCCCAGCTCTTGTCTGGGCCTCGCCTGTGGATTCAGGGCACAGGCCTGGACCTTGGAGCATCTCATCCAAACATGTGGGGTCAGCGTGATGGTCACTGGCCCCAGTCAGAAGCACCAGCCAGACGTAGGCACATGTGCCCCTAAGAGCACTCCCTGGCCACCCCGGCCCTAGGCTACAGATAACCCCTCACCTGCATACTGGCCTTGATCAAAACAAGTGGCCTGAAGCTCAGATCTCTGGGTTGAAGAAAGCTCTGGAGGCTGAGCACATGCTTTGCACACAGGAGACCCTGATCCCAGCCCTGGGCACTGAATCAGGAGCAGCCCCTGAGCACTGAGCCAGGAGTAACCCTGAACACCACCAAAAACCAAAACCAAGCAAGATCAAACACCTGTCCACGGTGGTTGGCTGTACAACCTGGGCAAAGGTGCTGTCTCTGTGCTGTGGCCCTGCCACGTGGCCCCGTGGACACAATGAGAAGGTGCTTATCATGTCAACAGTTCAGAGCCTGAGACCTGACATTGAATACAGAGTGTGACAGGACTCCCTTCACACTGGGTGCCCAGCTCCCTTCCCAAGGGGGTCTCCATTGCTCCCCACTCCAGCTCACTGGGCATAGGACCTAAGAGGAGTGACCCCAGGGACACGAGCACATGATGAGCTCTAACGCGGGCTCACATGCTCATCCCCCGCGCCCAAAGGCCCTCCGAAGGGGTTGGCAGCTGGCACCCATTTCTGACAGAAAGATGCAAGGCCTAACTGAAATCCACCGGGAGGGAGCGCGGGTGTAAGGCCCAAGCACTGACCACCACCCCACCCTGCCTCTCCATCCTCATTCCACCGTGTGGCAGTGAGGGGCTGAAATGATGCCTCTTCCCCTAAAGCTTCCAGAGACAAGCCTGGGGGTATGGTATGGGGGGATCTGCCAGCCTAGCCCAAAACCCTCCTATCTGCCGTGTGGCTGGAGCAATCACTCCACTTCTCTGAGTCTCCCATCCATGTCTGTGAAATGACAGCTCGGGTGGTTTTGGGTTTTTTGTTTTTGTTTTTGTTTTTTTTCTTTTTCTTTTTCTTTTATTTCCCTAAAACAAAGAGAAATAACACACGCAAAGCTAAATGGGACGGCTGTGTCTGCTCTCCGTCAGGGCCCTTCAGGATTGGGGTGTTTCCTGGAAATTCCCTTTCTGGGGAAGCGCCTGATTGGACCTCACGGCTCAGGGACTGTGCCCAACACCCCCCCACACACACACACAGGCCACCCTCACATTTAATCGGGCTCCCTAGGAGGTGCAGTGCCTGCTTGGATATATATTTTGTTTCACGGGCCACCCTGCACGGCCTGTTAACCAGAAACGCGCGGCATATAAACGCAGCTTTACGGCGGGGCCTCGATTCCTCACTGCGGCCTCACTGCCTGCTGCCCTGCCGGGCTGTCCATATCTGCTGGGAGGCGAGAGGCGGCGGGGGGCGCCCCCCGGACATGCCGCACCCCAGCCAGGAGCCCGCCCTGCCAGAGAGGCCTGGACGTGGCCTGGGTCCCAGCCTTCCCCCACCCCTCAGGGACACGCCGGCAGCTCCCGCCCAGCTCCGTCTGCTGTGAGGGGAAGGAAGGAAGGGGTGAGCCCAGCGTCCCAGGCTGGCTTTTTTCTCACTTTCCTTTGAAGTGCCATAAAGTAAAAACTAATAATTAAAAAAAAAAATTTTAAAAAACTCTTAACTTCTGTGTGCAAACCTTCATAAATAAATGTGATCTGTGGATTTGTCTGGGCACCAGCAGAGAGGAAACGAGGGTCTCCTACATGTGCACTTGGCCTGGGGGCCACACCCACCATGCTCGGGGTCACCGATGGCCCAGTGCTCGGGGTCACTCCCAGCAGTGCTTGAGGGGTCACGTGGTGCTGAGAATCAAAGCCTGCTGTCTCCGGCTGGTCCATCTGATTTCGGACACATGAACAACCTCTTTCCTCACAGCGAAAGCCCCAAAGCCTGCCCTCCCGAGAATGGGCCACAGCACCCAGTGCCACCACATGAACCCCAGGGGCTGCCCCCAGGGCGGCGGTCACTGCACTTTCCTCTCAGGACCCACAGGTGTTCGGGATCTGACTTAGAAAGGCATCTCAAGAGCACAGGTGTGTCTTCATGGTCAGGAGAAGGGGGTAAAGGCTGGAATTTTCCTGGCCCACAGCCCAGAGCAGTGACCGGGGCACCCGGAAGGCCTCTGGAGGCCTTAGCCATCTCCTGACAACTTATCTCCATCATTTCAACTGGCCAAAGTTCCTGACCAAAACCTGGAGCTGGGGCGTGGGCCATAAGACAGTGTGGGGAGGGCACGTGCCTTGCATGTGGTCCATCCAGGTTTGGTCCCCGGCACCCCAGAGGTTCCCTGAGTCCCTCCAGGAGAGATCCCTGAGCACAGAGCCAGGAGTAAGCCCTGAGCACAGCTGGGTATGGCCCAAAAAGGAAGGAAGGGGGAGGGAGGGAGGGAGGGAGGGAGGGAAGGAAGGAAGGAAGGAAGGAAGGAAGGAAGGAAGGAAGGAAGGAAGGGAGAAAGGAAGTAAGGAAGTAAGGAAGGGAGGAAGGGAGGGAGGGAGGGAGGGAGGGAGGGAGGAAGGAAGGAAGGAAGGAAGGAAGGAAGGAAGGAAGGAAGGGAGGGAGGAGGACAAAACGGGGTGGGGGTAAAGGCAGGAATTTCCCTGACCCACAGCCCAGAGCAGCGACTGGGCAGGTCCCTACTTTGGCCAGGATGCAGTACCCCCTGCGCCGAGTGCTGGGTCAGAGAATATAGTCCCCTCCACCACCAGGGGTCACTCCTGAGCACACAGCCACAAGAGCCCAGAGCAGGGCTAGAACTACTGTACAGCAGGGAGGGGGTTTACCTTGCACGCGGCCAGCCAGGGTTCAATCCCCAGCACCCCATAAGGTGCCCCCGCGCACCGCCAGGAGCGTTCCTGAGTGCAGAGCCAGGAGTACCCCTGAGCCCCGCTAGGTGTGCCCCATCCCCTAGAAAATGGAAAGTGCTTTCCTTTTTTGGAGGAGGAAAAGTGTGAGGGGACTTTGGTCCACACACTGGGCCCCGCGATGCTCAGGGACTACATGGGGACAGGGCACGGCCATGCGGGGGGGGGGGGGAGGGGGGTGAAGCTAGGGTGGAGCCTCCTGCATGCCACGCCATGCTCAGGCCACTGGGCTCTCTGGCCCCCAGAGCACTTCCTTCCTCGGGGCAATCACACACCTTTCTTCCAGACTTCTTGCCAACACACTCGGGAAACCTCAGAACTCAGAAGCACGAACAGCCGCACACAGAACACAGCGTCCCTGCCACAGTCCACACGGGAGCACGGAGAGCTGCACCCAGAGCACAACATCCCTGTCACAGTCCACATGGGAGCACGAAGAGCTGCACAGGGAGCACAGTGTCCCTCTCACAGTCCACACGGGAGCACAGAGAGCTGCACACAGAGCACAGTGTCATCCCTGCCACAGTCCACATGGGAGCACAGAGAGCCACACACGGAGCACAGCATCCCTGCCACAGTCCACATGGGAGCACGGAGAGCTACACAAAGAGTACAGCGTCCCTGTCACATTCCACACACGAACACGAAGAGCTGCATACAGAACACCACATCATCCCTGCCACAGTCCACATGGGAGCACGGAGAGCCGCCGAGCACAGCGTCCCTGCCACAGCCCAATGGGGAACATGGAGAGCCACACACGGAGCACAACATCCCTGCCACAGTCCACACAGGAGCACGGAGAGCTGCACACAGAGCACTGCGTCATCCCTGCCATAGTCCTGACATGGGAGCACAGAAAGCCACACACAGAGCACAGTGTCATCCCTGTCACAGTCCGCATGGGAGCACGGCCACACACGGAGCACAGCATCCCCGCCACAGCCCGCCGGGGAGCACGGAGAGCCGCACAGACAGCACTACGTCCCTGCCACAGTCCACAGAGGAGCACTGTGAGCCGCACATGGAGCACGGCACCCCTGCCACTGTCCACACAGGCGCACGGAGAGGGCGTGTGGGCATCTCCACCACCTGAAACTGCGGGGCTTGGGCGTGAGCACCGGCAGTCTCTGACGAAGGCCGGGAGCGCAGGCAGGCATCCCACAGCCTCGCTGCAGCCCCCGGGCCCATCACAGCTCCGAGAGGGAGGCAAGGGGACAGACAGCTGCCCCGGCCGGGAGGAGCGGAAGGGGACCTCCCCACCCAGAGCCGGAGCCCCGGGATCTCCCCGGATCAGCCTGTCACCAGCTGCATCTCCAGCAGCACAAAGCCAGCAAGAACCAGCTTGAGGGAGGCCTGGGGAGGGAGGGTACGACAGAGGAAGGCCGCAGGAAGGGCCAGGCAGACAGTGACGGCAGCTGCCCGCAGCCCCCTGGGCCCGAGGCTGGCTCCGAGCCCTGGAACGAACGCAGGGGCTGCACTGAGCCCACCCACCCCCAGCCACACCTGCCCGGTCCCCATAGCCCCATGGGCCCAACACTCGCCAGATGTGCCCCCCCCGTCCGGGGGGGGCGGGCGGCGGGGGGCGGGGGGCCGAGTTCACTCTCCGAGCATCCTGTGATAATATTTGGCTGCGTTTATTTGACTCTCTGCTTCAGAGGGTAGAGAGACGGGCCGGGAAAATCAGTCTGGCTTCCCTCGGCCAAAACACAGCCGCCCACACATCACGCAAGGACACCCAGCAGGAGCGGCTCCCCGAGAAACACGTCCCAGTCATGCAAGAGGGAGCGGCCAGGGCCCCACCCCAGTGTCCACCCAAACTCTCCCTCCTGACCCGGCCCCTGCCTGCGGCTGGAGGCGAGCAGAACCCACAGTCACCCCCATGTCCCGGTCCAGGGTCTTGAAAACTATACACCTAGACGGACCCCTGCCCGCCCCTCTATAGCATGACCCTGACCCCCCAGGGGGGTGGGGGGCTCGGAGACAACCTCTGGATAGGTTTGCAGGAACCATTCCTTCCCCTCCTCCTGGGGGGCTCTTCCTTGGTGCAACCCTCACCCAGCCCTGGGGGGTCCCGAGTCCTGCTTCTGGCCATCAGAGGTCTGGGTTGCAGTGTCCCCCAGACCCCCCCCTCCCCAAATGGCACAGCCAACACGGGGCTCGGCCACCCATCAGACAGACACCATCTGGCAGGCCTGCCCTTGCTGACCGCCTCGGCTTGCCCTCCTGACGCCCTCACCCCACTGCCTGGCCCCCAACCAGGGACGGGGGGAGGGGAGGTGTGCGCTGAAGGCCAAGCCCCCACCATCCCATGAACCCAGCACCGGAAGGGGCGTGCAGGACCCAGTCGGCTGCGGCAATGGGGCAGGAAGGAACCCTCTGGGGCTTGGAAAGAGGGTCTGGAATCGGGCAGGGGCCCCCCCGCTCCCAGGCTCCTCGCGCCAAGGAGGACGGCCCCGAGAAGGACCCCAAAAGCATGAAGCTGAGCCTGGGGGCACCAGTGCTATTCCAGAAACTTCCAGATCCTACTTCTGTGTGGGAGTTCTGTCTGCAGTGGTGGGCTGTGAGCAATCAGCGTCCCCCCACCCACCTACACCCTGGGCAGACCAGGCACCCACACCAGGGGGCCGGGCACAGAAAGCTGCTGCCCCATGTCCCCATCTCCCGCCCCGAAGCACCCCGCAGAGCTCCAGGGGGTGGGCTCCCACCATGCTAGCTGCTCAGGCTCCTAGCAAGAGGGGCCCCTTCCTACTGGCCCACATACCCCCAGACGCACCGAACCGCAGTCCTTTCTTGCAGGGCAAAAAAGTGCTCTGGGAAGAGCCAGAAGGAAGCTCCCACGGCTGCGTGTAGGCTTTGCACCGAGTTCAATCCCCGGGACCCACAGTCTCCTGAGCTCCGGGTTGGGAATAGTGCTTGAGCACCACCAGGCGTGACCCCCAAAGAAAGAATAATGCTCTCTGGAAAACGGAGGCCCTCAACTGAAATAGAGAGGGGATCACTAAGACGATGATAGTTGGAGGAATCATTCGGGATGGGAGATGTGTCACTGTCACTGTCCTCCTGTTGTTCATCGATTTGCTCGAGTGGGCCCAGTAACATTGTGAGGCTTGTTACTGTGTTTGGCATATCGAATACGTCACCACGGGGAGCTTGCCAGGCTTTGCCGTGAGGGCGAGATACTCTCGGTAGCTTGCCGGGCTTTCCCAGAGGGGCGGAGGAATTGAACTCGGGTTGGCCGTGTTGGCCACGTGCAAAGTAAATGCCCTACCCGCTGTGCTATCGCTACAGCCCGAGAGATGTGTACTGAAAGTAAATAAAGGACCAAACCTGATAGCCTCTCAGTATCTGTATTGCAAACCACAATGCCCCAAAGTAGACTGAGGGTATGGGGGAAATTGTCTGCCATGGAGGCAGGGGGAGGAGGGCTGGAAAGGGGGTGGGTAATACTGGGGACATGGATGGTAGAGAATGTGCACTGGTTGGAGGGATGGGTGTTCAGTCACTGTATGACTGAAACTCAAACACGAAAGCTTTGTAACTGTATCTCACGGTGATTCAATTAAAAAAAATTAATTTTTAAAAAATTAAAAAAAGAAAACCGAAAGGCCTCTGGGCGCACTGCTCAAGCCCCAGGTCAGCCCCCGCCTCCTCCTGCGAGGCCTGGATGGGGTAGAACAGTGCCTCCAGCCAGGGCCTGCAGATTCAAGGGTCCTGCGGCACGCACAGACCCACACACGCATGAGCATAGCAGCGAGCAGCACCCAGGCCCAGCCCGAGCCGGACCCCGATGAACGTCCTGTTTCGCTGCTCAGTCTCCCCGGCACATGGGCCTCGTGCAGATCCCTGTAGAAATGGGCCCCTCTGCCCACGATCCCCTCAGGGTCCAGCTGTGAGTGGCGCTGTGAGCCCCCCCACGCCCGGCCCCCCTCACCCTCCTGGAGGCACGGCCATTCAGGGCCCCCCCCACACACACACACACATACACCCCGTGCTCTGCGCTCATGGGAAGGCAGCTAAGGGGGCAGCCAGGGAAGCGGGGCTCCGGAAACCGCATCTCAGGAGGGCAAGGAAAAACGCAGGCACTGCTGGGCCCGTGGGGGCCGGCTGCAACACCCCCGCCCCCCACCCCCCGCCCCGGCTGTCCTCGGGCCTCTAAAAGGCTGTCACAATACAGAGTGACAGAGCTGGCCAGGCAAGCCTCCTCCTCCTCCTCGTGGGGTCATGTGGGGAGTCACGAGAAGCTCAGGGAGGGGATTCCATGAGCAGAAAGGTGCGTCCAGAGGAGCGAGGCTGAGGGCAGGGAGGGTCCGGCTGGGATCGAGGGAACCACGCCGGCCAGGAGAGACAGCTACAAATCGGGATCTCACTCCATCGCAGGGCGCCCAGCCGTGAACTCAGCCAGGCTGAGAGCGAGCCTGGCCCCAGCCCAGCCGTCCCCGAAGCGTCCTGGGTGGGGGCCCTTCTGGGTGTGTGCAGAAAGGCACGCCTGGGAATGTTTGTGTGAATCACGGCGGCCTTCCGCACTGCACGCCGGAGGTCCCTGTTGTCACAAAAGCAGACGCTGGGAGAGCGGGCGTTCCCCCGGGAGCAGGATGGGGTAGGGAGGGGCTACCTCTTGGTCCACCACCCGTGGCCGCAGCTGGCCCCTGAGGCCCCCAGAGGCTCAGACCCCACCCCACCTGCCTGCCTCAGCCACCCAGCTTCATTGGGGAATCGGACAGCTGGGGGTCCAGGAGAGACCCCACTGTCCACGCGCTGCTCACTTGGGACGAACATCACCAGGGCAGAAGCCCCTGCCTGGGGCCGGAGCCATAGGACAGCGGGAGGGTGTCTGCCTTGCTAGCAGCTGACCAGGATTCGATCCCCGGCATCCCATAGGGTCCCCTGAGCACCACCAGGAGCAATTCCTGAGTACAGAGACAGGAGTAAGTCCTGAGCAAGGTCAGGTGTGACCCCCAAACAAAAACAAAACAGAAAGAAAATGTGACTGCGCTCTGTCTCCGCAAAGACCTGGCAAACCGCTGGGCGTGGACACTGACGGCGTGGCCGAGTGCCCAATCCACAGCGAGCCTCCACGTCACCAACCAACCCCAGGGAGGGGCTCTGAGTCATCCCTCTTCCTAAGTGAGGAAACATGCTCAGAGAGGTTAGGACACTCACCCCCAGCCACACAGCCAGCATGCCACGCAGCCGAGCCGGGAGCCCAGAACAACCCAGAACGTCGCAGCTACAGAGCACCACGCCCTTCCCCAGGCCTCCTCAGCCCCCAGTGCTCTCTGCGAGGGGAGAAGGGACAGTGCTAACGCCAGGGGCTAGCCCGGAACACAGTGTACAAATGGGCACCGAGACCATTCTGATCTCGCTGCCCATTGCTCGGGGGTCCCATCCACAGTAGCAATGCTGGGTGGGACATGGAGGGTCCTAGAGTGGAGGGCAGCAACAGGGAGATAGGACCCAGGCAGGGGCACCCAGGCTCCTCACAGTCCCCATGCTCGAGCACGCCGGGACCTTCTGACGGCACCTTCAGTCAAGGCTGCGGGCCCGGGTGACGCCCAGACACTCCCGGGCACGAGCACGGGCCCTGGGGCCCCGCACCCCGCACACAGTGTGACTGCAGCCACACTCCACTGTGCACTGAAGCCGGGCACATCAGAACACAGCCGGATACAGCCAGGCACAACCAGGCACAGCCGGGCATAGATGGTCGCAGATGGTTACAACTGGGCACAGCCAGACACAGCCCGATAGAGCCAGACACAGCCGGATACAGCCGGTCACAACGAGTCGCAGGAGGTCACAGCCAGGCACAGCTGGTCACAGATGGTCACAACTGGGCACAGCCAGACACAGCCGGAGACAGTCAGATACAGCCAGACACAGCCGGATACAGCCAGAAATAGCCAGATACAGACGGCCACAACCAGTGACAGGTGGTCACAGCCAGGCACAGCTGGGCATAGCCAGACAAAGCCACCACCTCTGCAGTTAGGCCCCTTCAGTGACCTAATGGATCCACCCACTCACCCCTCCCACAATATAAGCTTGAGGTAGTTTTTTTTTTGGGGGGGGTGGAAGGGTCCAAATCCACCAGTTCTCTGGGTTTACCCCCATCTCTGTACTCGGGCATCACTCCTAGCATTGCTGAGGGACCATCTGATGGCAGGGACTCAACCTGGGTTGGCTGTGTGCAAGGCAATATGCCCTATCCACAGCGCGATGTCTCTGGTCCCACAAAGTTTCTCCTTAGAGGAGGCAGGTGTTTGGGGCTTCCCCCCCCAACCCCGGACTGTGCTTAGGGATCGCTCCTGACAGAGCCCAGTAGACCCCATGCAAAGCCTTTTATTTGCTCATTCGTTGGTTGGTATCCAGGCCACACCTGGCTGTGCTCAGCACTTTCCTGGCTCTTCGCTCAGGGGTCACTTCTGGCCGTGCTCAGAAGACAACATGTGGTGGTGGTGGTGGGGGGGGGCAGAGATCAAACCCAAGTGCCTTGCCTGTCGCACTGTCTCCCCAGCCCCTGAGCCTGAGTCTTAGAGTCTGACGCTCACTTTCCTGTGGACAGATACGAGAGTGTGGGTGTAACAGACCCTCAGACATACGACCATCAACTGTGCGCTCAGCACCCACCAGCTGCAACTAAGCACCCACTGACTATGAGCTCAACACCCACCAGCTGTAATTCAGCACCCACCGGCTGTGACCTCTGCACCCAACGGCTATGACCTCAGCACCCACCAGCTGTAATTCAGCACCAACCGGCTGTGACCTCAGCACCTACTAGCTGTGACCTCTGCACCCACCGGCTATGACCTCAGCACCCACCAACTGTAACTCAGCACCCACCGGCTGTGACTTCAGCACCCACTGGCTGTAACTCAGTACCCACAGGCTATACCTCAGAACCCAACCAACTGCAACCTCAGCCCCCACTGGTGACCTTGGCATTCACCAGCTGTAACTCAGTACTCAGTACCCACCGGCTGTGACCTCAGCTCCCACCAACTATCCGAGCCTTGACAATTGATTCTAGCTTTGAGGTCTCAGTTTCCTGCCCTGAAGCATGGGGCCAAGCAGCCCTGCTGGGAGGAAACAGAGGCCGCGAAGCCCAGAGCCCCATCTCATGAAGGAAAGGACAGGATCCGCGCCCCGCCACCCCAGCATTCCAGAGAACTGGCAGGACAGACAGCTCCTGATGGGGGTCAGAGTACCAGGCGTGTCAGGGCTCCAACTATGATGGGGTGGGGGGTGGGGGCACCCTGGCCTGTGCACAAGTAACCTGGAGTACAATCTCAGCCCACAAAGGAAATGAGAGAGGGGGGCTGGAGCGATAGCACAGCAGGGAGGGCGTTTGCCTTGCACGTGGCCGACCCAGGTTCAATTCCCGGCATCCCATAGGGTCCCCCAAGCACTGCCAGAAGTAATTCCTGAGTGCAGAACCAGGAGTAACCCCTGAGCATTGCCAGGTGTGACCCAAAAAGCAAAAGAAAAAAGGAAATGAGAGAGGTGGGGCCCGCCCCCCCCACTTGCATCTGGCTTGGTGGGAGACTCCCCATGGTCTAGCGCTCCATCTGAGGTCCAGCGCGAGGTCGAGGTCAAGAGAGGGGTTGTGACAGGAGCAACCACAGACGGGGCACAGGCTGATCTCATGGCACCATCGTGGCACAGCCACCCGAGGAGACAGCGTGCATGGGACCCCGGGCACAGGGCACCCCTAACCTGGAGCAAGTAGAGCTGGACAATAGGGCCGGTGACAGCCATCCACGCAGATGCTCCGTGGAAGAAATTCGAGAAAGCTGGGAGGGTGCACACACCTTCCTGGCTTCCAAGTGTTCCTGCTGATTCCAAACAAGTGGAGTCCTGAGCAGCCAACGAAATCAGCCGATTCTGGGGCTGGGCAGAGCGGCTCCGGTGGGCGGCCTCAGCTCGGCACCCCCGAGAGCCCCCTCGCCGCACGGTGCCCGACCATGCCGGGGAGGTGCTCAGGAAGCGTGTTTCCCCCGCAAACCAGTCTTCCTGGGTGGCCGAGACCCCAGCACTCGTCACAACCCCCTGTCAAAGGGCGCTCTTGGCAGAGATGGGATTCTGGGGTTGAGACACAGCTCAAGCTACCCGGTGCAGGGCGGCACATGGGACATCCAGGTTCGAGTCCCAGCACCGCAGGGTCCCCTGGGCACCACCGGCAGAGGTTCAATAACGCAGAGCCCCTTCTATCCCCAAAGGAAAAACTTTCAAAGCACTTCTTATGGCTCTTGTTGAGGAGATCTGGGCAACATCTCTATCCAGGGAGAGCAGAAGTGAATCCTGAGGAGGACAGGACAGTGGGACACAGCAGAAGGAAGAACTCCGCTCAGCACTCACACACTCTCCCGGTACATGCCACAGCGGGCTAAGGGATGCCTCTCTTGTCTGATTGGTTGGTTGGTTGGTTGGTTGGTTGGTTTGGGGGCGACAGCCGGCAGTGCTCAGGGCTTTCTCCTGGCTCCGCGCTCAGGGATCACTCCTGGCAGTGCTCAGGGGAACCCTATGGGGTGCCAGGGATCGAAACCAGTTGGCCGTGTGCAAGGCGAGCGCCCTCCCCGCTGTACTATCTCTCAGGCCCCAGTGGATGCCTATTTTAGCTAAGCTGCTAGTATTCTCCCCAAACGCCAGCCTGCCCAGGCCCCACCCTGTGTCTCCCCAGCAGGGACATTCCCATCACGTCTGTCACCTCCAGGGCTCCACGGAGGCTCTGCCACCTGACCCTGGGAGGCGGGGACAACAGGGGCCTGGCGGTGGGCAGGGAGAGCAAGTTATCTCCACTCCCACCCCCTAAAATGCTGACCGTAGGTCTAGACAACAGCAAAGACGCTGCTAAAATTACGATGAAGTCTTTCCCCCGAAGGCTCGGTCACATCTGATTTTTAAACAGGCTGCAGAAGTTTCTCCCGGCCCAGCCCAGCGCTCTGGAAGGGGGCCTCAAGTTTGGAAACTCGATCACAAGGAGTCAGAGCTCTATGACAGTGAGGAGGGGGCTGGCCTTGCACACGGCCGACCTGGGCTGGATCCCCAGCACCCCAGACAGTCACCCAAGTCTACCAGGAGTGATTCCTGAGCACAGAGCCAGAGGAAAGCCCCGAACACCGCCAGCTATGCCACCCCCCCCCCCACACACACACACACAAATAATTAAACTCAATCATGAGGAGCAGAGGGTCAGAGAATATTTCCAGGGAGGCAGGGTGGGAAAATGGAGCAAGGTGACCGCCCTAAGCGCCCACAGCCCCAAGGCCCTCTGCACCCCCAGGTCTAAGTTGGGGAGACTAATGGGGATTCTGGGCTGGAAGAGACCTGGGAAAGGGCAGACAGGGCAGGACACCCAACACAAAGCCAGAGCGCCAAGCCCACCACGTGCCCACACACCTCCTGCTCTCCACTCTAACCCTGGGTGCCATGTGCAGCCCTCGGTCCTTATCCCGACAGAGGAGAGAAGCCAAGGTCATCTCCATCCTCTCAAAGCCCCTGTCAGGGCGGCGGGAAGACAGCTCAAGAGTGACACAAGCGAGGCCCTGAGTTCAAACCTGGTACTTCACGGCCCCGGAAGCACCGCCAAGTATAGGACTGTTGACCCCAGCACCACAAGGTATAACTGTGGTGGCCCGAGTACTGCCAGATATGCCCCCCCCCAGCCCACTGGATCTGAGCATCAAACTGTGTGGTCCAGGTACCAGCAGGAGTGGGATCTGAGCCCCCAAGGGACATCTTTCCCCAGGAAGTGGGAATGACACCCCACCCACCACCCACCACCCACCACCTACATACACCCGCCACCTTGCCAACAGAGAAATAGCCCAGCGCCACAACTAATCTCAAAATGAACATGTCGCCACTGAATCGGGCAGGCTGACCTGGGCTGACAGCTCTGGGGGTCCTGAGGGCCAACAGTCCTTTCTGCCTGAAAGCCCAGCAGCCCACCACATCTCCAACGCAGAAACCAACACCCTCCAACACAGAAACAGCCCAGCTCCACAATTGACCCCCATCAAGCCACCAGGACACCCAATCCTTCCGGCTCCACAACTTCTGGACCACGAGGCCACATAAGCAGCCAAATTTTAAACACCTCCAAATTTCACGGCACTGATCAGCCCAGGAGGGTGACAGCAGATCTGATGGGAAAGTTGCATAGAGACCACCAAGCTCAAGGAGTCTAAACAATAACACAGAGGCTCCAGGGGCACTAACCAGCATAGCAGACCCCAGACAATGACTTTCATAACCTCACTGTGAGATATAATAGTGATCACAAATTGACTTTTTCTTTTTGGCATCACACCCGGCGATGCACAGGGGTTACTCCTGGCTCTGCACTCAGGAATTACTCCTGGCGGTGCTCAGGGGACCCTAAGGGATGCTGGGAATTAAACCCGGGTGGGCCACGTGCAAGGCAAAAGCCCTACCTGCTGTGCTATCGCTCCAGCTCCAAATTGACTCTTTATTGATCTAAGTTTTGATCATTCCATTTGCCTTTGTGTTGTGACAACCAATGTAAAGAAAGTTTGTGCCTGCAAGGGAGCAGAGGCTGGGGTGGTGGGTGAGAAACGGGACACTGGTGGAGGAAAGTTTCACACTGGTGTTGGTGGGACTGGTGTTGGAACCTTAAATGCCTGAAAAAAAATGTATTATGAACAACTTGGTAAATGGAGGAGGAGGAGGAGGAGGAAGAAGAAGAAGAAGGAGAAGAAGAAGAAGAAGAAGAAGAAGAAGAAGAAGAAGAAGAAGAAGAAGAAGAAGAAGAAGAAGAAGAAGAAGAAGAAGAAGAGGAGGAGGAGGAGGAGGAGGAGGAGGAGAAAAAGGAAAAGAGGAAGAGGAGGAAGGGGAGGAAGGGGAGGAAGAGGAGGAAGTGGAGGAGAAAGAAGAGGAGGAGGAAGGGGAAGAGGAAGAGGAAGAAGAAGAGGAAGAGGAGGAAGAAGGAAAGAGGAAGAAGAGAAGGAAAAGGAAGAGGAAGAAGAAGAGGAAGAAGAAGGAGGAGGAGGAGGAGGGGAGGAGGAGGAGAAAGAAGAGAAGGAGAAGGAAGAAGGGGAGGAGGAAGAGGAGGGAAGTAGGAGAGGAGGAGGAGGAGGAGGAGGAGGAGGAGGAGGAGGAGGAGGAGGTGGAGGAGGATGAAAATGGAAGGAGGAGAATGAGCCCCAAAGAAGCTGAGAGTCAGTTCTCCAGGAGCACACGGCAGGCGGCAGCCGGCCAGCGTCCACCCAGCTGTCTCACCTGGGTCCACACCACTTTCTTGCTCCCTAAACTCATTCAACGGTCACCCCACATGAACACACCCAGCCCTCTGCGTGCCTCCCCCAGGCCCATGTCTGCCCAAGTCCCTTGGAGCAGAGCTCTGAAGCTCTCACCCAGTGTGGAGAAAGACTCCTGTTACTTGAAACCCAGTCCACCTTGACCCGTCCCTCCCGGCACTGGGCTCTTCACACTCTTCCAAGTTTCTACTCAGAACCAAGTAACGTCACAGGGGCGGGGACTGCCGGGAACATCTCGGGCTCTTAACACATCTGATTTTCAAATTCATCTTTGGTCACCGCGTGCTCAGGCATCACTGACTGCTGCCAAACGTCTGACAGCACCCATATTCGGGGACAAGACCCATATGGGGTGGGCTGGAGTGACAGCACAGCGGGTAGGGTGTTTGCCTTGCACATGACCGGCCGGGTTCAATCCCTGGCATCCCATACGGTCCCCCAAGCACTGCCAGGAGTGATTCCTGAGTGCAGAGCCAGGAGTAACCCCTGTGCATCGCCAGGTGTGACCCAAAATGCAAAAAAAAAAAAAAATCACATGGGTGGCATCCACAGTCTAAGACACTGGGACCCCGAGCACCACACCCTCAGCCTCAGCCGTGCTCGCGGCCAGGCTGCACGGAACCCCCTGGCAGTAATGCAGAAAACCCCTGAGTGCTGGACGCCGCTCACTGACCCATGATCCTGCACACCTGCTGCAGGGGCTGGGCGCCTGTGTTTCCAACAAGTTCCCAGGTAACACTGATGCTGCGCGGACCATTCTGACAGCCTCAAGTAGCCAGACTGGGAGCATCATGATGTTGAGTTTGGTGCAGGGGCCGGAGGGGGGGGGGGAGGGGGTGGAGAGAGGAGAAAGAGCAATAGCCAGAGTTGCTCAGGGGATCCTCCCAGTTCTGTGCCAAGGGGTCACCAACAGCAGGTTACTCAAAGAACCAGGCAGTGCCAGGGATGGAACCAGTGTCTGATGCAAGGTAAGCGCCTTCGTCCCTTTTCTACGTCTCAGTGTAGCAGCTTTAATTGAAATTAAATAAGGTTTTAAATAATAATAATTCCTGGCCCCTTCTCAAGAGCTCAACAATATGCCCGACCTTACCTGGGGAACTCGGGTACAGAATGTTTCTTTTACTGGACGATATTGGCCTTGATTCCTGAGAGCAAGGAATCAATGGACAGGAATCATGTCAGCATTTGCTGATTATCATATTTTACGACTTGGAGCGATAATACAGCAGGGAAGGCACTTGTTTTCACCTGGGTTCGACCCCCAGCACCCGATATGGCCCTCCAAGCCCAAGAGGAGTGATCCCTTAGAGCAGGAGTAAGTCCGGAGAATCACCAAGCATGACCCAAAACCAAAAATAAAACCACCCAAATAACCCACCATATTGTACA
Source organism: Sorex fumeus (assembly GCF_029834395.1). Lineage (NCBI taxonomy): Eukaryota > Metazoa > Chordata > Mammalia > Eulipotyphla > Soricidae > Sorex > Sorex fumeus. The sequence continues at coordinate 31,961,092 of NW_026606179.1, forward strand.
TGAGGATAGAGCCTAATATCATGACCAGCTCGTCATAAGCCTTCACAACATGTTAGACAGATGGAAGGGGGTATGGATGAGTGAATAATAAATGGATACAGGGGCGGGAGTGATGGTGTAACGGGTAAGGAGCTTGCCTTGCAGGTGGCCAACCCAGATTCAATCCCAGCATTACCTATGGGTCCCCAAGAACCGTCAGGAGTGATTCCTGAGCGCACAGCCAGGAGTAACCCCTGAGCACCGCCAAGTGTGGTCTTAAAAAATAAAAATGGGGAGCTGGAGCGATAGCACAGTGGGTAGCGGGTAGGGCATTTGCCTTTCATGCGGCCAACCTGGGTTCAATTCCCAGCATCCCATGTGGTCCCCTGAGCACCGCCAGGAGTAATTCCTGAGTGCAGAGCCAGAAGTAACCCCTGAGCATCGCTGGGTATGACCCAAAAAGCTAAAAATAAATTAATTAATTAAAATGGTGGGGCTGGAGCAATAGCACAGCATGTAGGGCGTTTGCCTTGCACGCGGCCAATCTGGGTTTGATTCCCAGCATTCCATATGCCCCCCCCAAGCACCTCCAGGAGTAATTCCTGAGTGCATGAGCCAGGAGTAACCCCTGTGCATCGCCGGGTGTGACCTTAAAAGCAAAAATAAATAAAAATGGATGGAAGGGCAGGCGGGTGGATGGATGGATGGATGGATGGATGGATGGATGGATGGATGGATGGATGGAAAAATCGCTGAGTACTGAATAGAGAAATGGATAGAAAGATGGGTGGATGACATGTAGACAGACAAGGGGCAGGCGATAAATAGATGAATGGACAGATGAATGGAAGGTGAAAACTCTGACAGGGGCAGGAGCTCCCGGCGGCCAAACCCACTGAGGGAACAGACCGCCATTCAGCAGATGAAAGGTGAGGCTTAACTCCTCACATCGCCTAATTATCCTGTGAGAGCATTAATCCTTCGTTCAATCCCACAGCTCCTGTCCCCAAATAAGGTGCCCCACCTAACGGAGAGCAAGCTGCACTGGAGGAGAGAGTCAGTCTCAGATGCCTTGACTATTTTGAGTTCCTGGATACCTAACGAACAAGAACTGACAATCTGCCGTTAATAGCTCTGGTTTGGAGCGTCTTAAAGACATTTCTTTTCCAACTTAGTAACCCAAATAAATTTAGCAACTTTTTTTTAATAGGGAGAAATAATTAAAGAACAGATGGTGTTGCTTACTTTGAAATTTCTGCTCTAAAATAGATTCTGTGTGCACCTTGGTTGGAGTTCAACCCCCCCCCCCCCCCCGCCCATCCGGGTGTCAGAAAAAGGAGACCAACTCACTAATTACCTGGCTGTCTTTCCCCTACAAGATCCCAATTTAAGAATCTCGTTTCATTCTAAGAAAATTAATTCAAAATGCCAAATAATTTAAAAATGTATTAAGATTCCCCTTAGACTAGGAAGCAAAAAGGAGCTTTCATCTGTCTGCTAAGAATCACCTTGGATGGAAGGACTGAAGTTGAGCTGTTAAGATCTGATCCCCACAATTGCGCTTTTGGCAAAGCTATTGGTTCCATATGTCCACACAATGTTTCACTTAAAAAAATCTCTGTGCTTTTAAATTGGTCTCTGACCATTTCCCCGCCACCGTCTCGAGCCGCCCAGCGCCTTTTCCCACCCCTCGGAGTCTTGTTCTCCTCGGAAGCAGACTTTTATTTGCATTGGAGGTAACCTATTTCCAGCATGCCAAAACCTGTTCACTTTCAAAGCCACTTTTGGAAATTTTATAGCCTGAAATGGAATAAAATTTAAATTGAATAAAATCTGAGATCCGGAGTCCCGCACCCCTCCACCCACCCCCCCAAAAAAATGAAACCGGTTTATAAGCCAGCTACCCAGACATGGAGGAAAATCTTCTCGGAAAACCCCCCCAGGGCCGGCCGGTGGGGAGGAAGCGGGTCCACTGCCGCCTGCCAAACGCCATTTGGGACTGGTTCTAGAGAAGAACCAGAGCCGGGCATAAAATGCAATTATTTAAATCCAGAAAGAAAAATGTTTGCTCTGAGAGTTGGCAGCCGCCAACTGTCTCCAACTAACTCCGTGTTTCGGGCTGGCTCCATGCACGTGTGTGGGGGGGCGGGGGGGCGCTCCCCGAAGAGCACATGGATGGAGTGTCACACCAGGCCCTGGGGTGCCGGCGACGTGCAAGATGAAAGGTCGGAGGGCTCTTCCAGGGGGAGAACCAAGAGTTCCACCCTACACCCTTGGGAGGACAGAGCCACATGCTCCTTTAAACCACAGGTTGCGACAAGAGAGGATTTTCTCTGTCTTTGTTTCTCGCTCTGCCTTTGTCCCCGGCTGGCAGCCCCTGGCCCCTGTCTGCCTCGGAGCTTTCCCTCCCCCGGCGCCTGGGTGTGAACGCTTCATCTGCCTGTTCCTCGGCCCTTTGTGGCCCAGGGAAGGAGACAGGCGCTCAGGCCCGGGGCTGGGGCCAACCCCCCAAGGCCAGGGCCAACTGCAGCCTGCAAGTCTGCGGTGAGAGGCCACGATGAGGTCTGCTTTGACACCCCCCAAAAGGGGCCTCTGAAGGATGCCTACGGAGAAAAACCAATCAGCACCCATCTCCTGACCAGGTCCAGGAGAGCTGAGACATCAGAAAAGAAAAAAGAAAAATCCAGTTAAGGGGCCGGAGCCATGGTACAGAGGAGAGAGAGAGGTAGTGCTTGCTTTTGCACATGGCTGACAGAGATTCGATCCCTGGCATCCCAGGTGGTCCCCTGAGCACTGCCAGGAGTGATCCCTGACTGAGTGCAGAACCAGGAGTAGGCCTTGAGCATTGCTAGAAAAATCAAGGAAGGAAGGAAGGAAGGAAGGAAGGAAGGAAGGAAGGAAGGAAGGAGGGAAGGAGGGAGGGAGAGAGGGAGGGAGGGAGGGAGGGAGGGAGGGAGGGAGGAAGGAAGGAAGGAAGGAAGGAAGGAAGGAAGGAAGGAAGGAAGGAAGGTAGGTTGGAGTGATAGCACAGCGAGTAAGGCATTTGCCTTGCACACGGCTGACCTGGGTTCGATTCCCAGCATCCCATATGGTCCCCCAAGCACTGTCAGGAGTAATTCCTGAGCGCATGAGCCAGGAGTAACCCCTGAGCATTGCCAGGTGGGACCCAAAAAGAAAAAAAAAGGAAGGAAGGGAAGGAGGAAAGGAAAGAAGGAAGGGGTGAAGAGAAAGGGAAAGGGAAGGGGAAGGGGAAGGGGAAGGGAAGGGAAGGGAAGGGAGTTAAGACCCATTGCCTCCAATTGTCCCCGGCTGGCTGATAAATCACTTCCAACAAGAACAGGGGCAGAACTGGGGTGGGAGAGGGGGCGACGGCCCTAATAGAGAAAAGAAGCCACAAGCCCAAGTGGCTGCAAAGCCCTTCGTTGGCACATGTCACCCGAGCAGGAATTTCCAAAGACAAGTTGGTTCAGGCCGAGAGGGGGCTGCTCTCGCCTCCTCCTCACCACACTCATCCCACTGCCAGGCCCCCGCTGGGTCCAGAGGGATGAGACGACACACACATCTAGGGCAGGACACCTGCCTTGAAGCAGCAGCCCTGGGTTCAATCCTCAGAGCCCCGCCAGGAAGGATCCCGAGCACAGGGTCAGGAGTCAGCCCTGAGCACCAGCAGGCGAGGCAAAAAAAAAAAAAAAAAGAAAAGAAAAAGCAAACCAAGAAAGGAGGAGGGCTGGAAGTTTCAGTAATGGTATTGGAACCCAGCGTCTAAAAGCAGAGAGAGAGAGAGAGAGAGAGAGAGAGAGAGAGAGAGAGAGAGAAAGAGAGCGAGAGAGAGAGGGAGAGAGAGAGAAAGAGAGGGAGAGAGGGAGAGAGAGAGGGAGAGAGAGAAAGTCCCTGCCATAGAGGTGGGAGAAAAACTGGGGACATTGGTAGTGGGAAATGACACCGATGAAGGGACAGGTGTTGGAACATTGCATGACTGAAACCCAATCATGAAAAACTTTGTAACTGTGCATCTCACGCGATTCAATAGAATAAATACATAAATATACATTTAAAAGCACCCTCCACGTCCCAGTCCCTCAGCCCTCCGCTTCTCCATGGGAGTCTTTCTTCCCCTTCAGAAGAGAACACCCAGCACAGACGGCCCGTGAAATCATGGGATCTGGCTCTGGACGCAATGGGACACACACGTGTGCCTTTCTGCTGGGACTTTGTGTTATAAATATCCACGTGGCCCTTGGCAGGAGAGAAAGGTTCCCCACTGCAGTTCCACAGGACAGTCGCCTCCTGCAGGGAGTCTCCCAGGATGCAGAGCCCTCCTTGTGAGAGTGAGTTCAATCCCCAGCATGGCCCCACAGGCCTGACTGGGACCCCCAGCGCCCTGCTCCTGGGGTCCCCCATGACACACCCAACTTGTACAATCCCCACCCCCCACCCCGGGCAGGCCAAGTGCAACTCAGGCCATCACAACAAAAGACAACAGAGAGGGGAGAAAAGGGGAACAAAATTTTTTTAAGGTGTGGAGGGTGGGGCTGGAGTCATAGCACCGCGGGGTAGGACGTTTGCCTTGCATGCGGCCGACCTGGGTTCGATTCCCAGCATCCCATATGGTCCCCTGAGCCGCCAGGAGTCATTCCTGAATGCAGAGCCAGGAATAACCCCTGAGCATCGCCGAGTATGACCCAAGAAGCAAAAAAAAAAAAAAAAAAAAAAAAAAGTGTGGAGGGGTGGAGTGATAGTACAGCGGGGAGGGGCATTTGCCTTGCACGGGGTCAAGCCGGGTTCAATCTCCGACATCCCAGATGGTTCCCCACATCATCCATGTAGCGCCACGAGTGATTCCTGAGTGCAGCGCCTGGTGTAGCCAGCCCCCTGAGCATCGCCGGGTATGACCCAAAAAGTCACAGATAAATAAGTAAGTGGAAGGAAGAGGAAGAGGGGGGGAAAAAACCCACAGGACTGCTGAAAGCAGGCTAGCAAATGTCCGAGCTCAAGACAACCTTTCACGATGATACCCCTGCTGCCCCATTTAACAGACGAGGAAACTAAGGCTCTGAAGAAGAACCACCTTGTCGTCCAGGCTCGTCAGCAGCAGACAGAACAGAACTGCCCGACTGACGCCTCTGTGAGAAGCAGAGAGGCCTTTGGAGCAGACAAGCCCGTGATCGACCTTGAACTTAAGAGGCTCCAAGCCCCGACTGACCGACCAGCACGGCTAATGGGGCAGGAGAAACTCGAGCTGGCCTTGGATGGGAGCACAGGGCATTAGGGCTGGCGGCAGGCCGGCATCCCCACCTGGAGGCCAGCCTCCCTCGGCTCCATTTCACGGGGCCTCTGCTGGGAACAACCTTTTCTCCGACTACAAAGCGGCTCCCCTTTATCAAGTGCTGACTAAGTGCCAGCACCGTGCTAAGCACTTTACCTGTGTTATCTCGCTTAACCTTCCCCAGCACGCAGGCCGGCGAGCGTCCAGAGCCGGCGCGGCCCTCCACGGCCCACAGCTGGTGAGCCAGTCGCTGGGGAAGCTGGTTTGGTTTCTTCAGTGTTAATTCTTCCCTCCTTTATTGAGTCCCCGTGAGATGCGCAGTTACAGAGTTGCTCAGGACGGGCTCGTCAGGCCCACCATGATCCAGCACCCGCCCCCTCCCCCTGGCCGCCAACGGTGTTGAACTGGCCTCTTGTGCAGTCCTGTTCCTAAGCTCGGTTCTCTGCTTCCCTCAGAAGGAAACTCCCGATTGATATGATAGTTCTCCTCCGGTGTTTGGAGACTGTGTTTTTTGGGAAGGGGGGGGGGGATGGCATCTGCAGTGCCAGCAATGGAGCAGGGCCCAGCCTCCACTCCTGTGCGGTCCCTCCGACCCCTCCTCTTCTCCTTTTCAGGCATTCTCAGAAACCTCTGCAGCACTGCAAAGGCGGGGTCAGGGGGTCAGGGATCAGGGGTCAGGGAAGAGAGCTGGAGCCCGAGAGAGGGAAAGAGCTCAGGGTCCACTGAGGTGGGACAGCTGCCAGGGGCCCGCGCCTCGCACGCTGCCGACCCAGGTTCAATCTCAGCATCCCGTCTGACCCCCGAGAGCAGAGGCAGGAGGAAGCCCGAGCACAGGGAGGGAGAGAAGGACGGACGGACAGACAGTGCCCACGTATCTATGCAAAAGCCTAATATACACAACGTACGGACACCCACACGCACAGAAAACAGTCTTCATGGGCTGTTTCAAGTGGGTGTTGTGATGAAGAAAAAAATTTAAATCCACTGGTAGAGGAGATAGCTCAAAGGGCGGGAATGCACGTGGGAGACTCGGATTGGACCCCAACACCACAGGGTTCCCCCCCAAGCACCAAGTCAGGGGAAGTCCCTGAATCTGCCAGGTGTGGCCCAAATACAGGGAGGGAGGGGGAGAAAGGGAGGAGAGTCAGGGGACGGGAGGGGAGGGAGAGCAGGGGAGAGGAGGGAAGGGAGGGGAAGGGAGGGGAGGGGTGGGGAAGGGAGGGGAGGGGATGGGGGGAAGGAGGGAAGTGGAGAGGAGGAAAGAGAAAGGGGGAAGGAGGGACAAGGAGAGGAGGAGAGGGAAGGGGAGGGAGGGAGGGAGGGAGGGGAAAGGAGGGAAGGGAAGGGGAGGAAAGAGGAGGGGAGGGGAGGGGAGGGGAGGAAAGGGGAGGGGAGGGGAGGGAAGGGGAGGGGAGGGGAGGGAAGGGAAGGGGAGGGAAGGGAAGGGAAGGGAAGGGAAGGGGAGGGGAGGGGAGGGGAGGGGAGGGGAGGGGAGGGAAGGGAAGGGAAGGGAAGGGAAGGGAAGGGAAGGGAAGGGAAGGGAAGGGAAGGGAGAAAGGAAAGGGAAGGGGAGGGGAGGGGAGGGGAGGCAAGGAGGGAAGTGGAGAGGAGGGAAGAGGAGGGGAGGAGAGGGAAGGGGAGGGAGGAGGGAGAAGGGAGGGAAGGGAAGGGGAGGAAAGAGGAGGGGAGGGAAGAGAAAGGAAGGGAAGGGAAGGGAAGGGAAGGGAAGGGGAAGGGAAGGGAAGGGAAGGGAAGGGAAGGGAAGGGAAGGGAAGGGAAGGGAAGGAGGGAAGGAGAGGGAAAGGAAGAGGAGGGGAGGGGAGGGAAGGAGGGGAAAGGAGGGGAGGCAAGGAGGGAAGTGGAGAGGAGGGAAGAGGAGGGGAGGGAAGGGGAGGGAAGGGGAGGGGAGGGAAGGGGAGAGGAGGGAAGAGGAGGGGAGGAGAGGGAAGGGGAGGGAGGAGGGAGGAGAAGGGAGGGAAGGGAAGGGGAGGAAAGAGGAGGGGAGGGAAGAGAAAGGAAGGGAAGGGAAGGGAAGGGAAAGAGGGAATGAGAGGGAAAGGAAGAGGAGGGGAGGGGAGGGAAGGAGGGGAAAGGAGGGGAGGCAAGGAGGGAAGTGGAGAGGAGGGAAGAGGAGGGGAGAGAAGGGGAAGGGAGGGAAGGGGAGAGGAGGGGAAAACAAAAAGGCTCCTTCTCGACAATTCTCACCCAGGTAAAAACCCCCAACAGACTTGCCTTCCCATCAAGCCTCCCAGTTCCCCCAGAGGCTTGTGATTGCCCCCCCGCCCCCCCCCCCCCCCCGCCAACCCCAGCAAGACACGGGGGTCCCTGACCCGCCTCCTCCCGGGCAGGCACCTTCACTGCATGGCTAAGCTCACAGCTTCCTTTCTAGAGTAACACGCACAGCCTGACAGTGAGAACTACACCCATTCCTCAGCGGGACACGCGGCCCAGCCCACGGGCTGGCTGCCAACCTACCCCCCACACCCACACCCCCGCCCTAAGGGGGACCGGCACTGGGGCCCTGGACTAGGGAGCCCCAAAGGGCAGCCCACGGGGTTTCGAAAAAGAGGCTGGCCTGTGGCCCGAACTCCACCCAGAGAGCGACCCTTCTACAGAGAAATTCTTGTCCAGAAGAAAACCTGTGTCCCAGAGCTCTTCCCAGGCACCCCACCCCCCAGCGGGCACAGCGGCTTAGGAATCCACGGGTGACACCCTCACTCACTCACACACGGGCAGGCGGCCACCCTCCTCTGGGCGGGGAAGAAAGTCGTGAGTGGGTTTTTAAGACTCGAAATAAAAGTTTAAATATTACGTGGAAATTACTAAACAAATCAAATCACTGTTAAGTGGATGTCATGGGCTTTCTCTAGACAATACGTTTAATGAAGATTATTGTCCTCCTGGTTATAGTTTTAGATTTGCATTTTATTATCAGAGAACCACTTATGCATTACTCTAGGATTTTCATTAGGTAAATAAATTTTTATGTGGATTTCATTATATTCCCTTGGCTGAAATCCTGATCACTTAACGGCAAGAACACCGCTCTGACATCCTGTGTGTCAATCAGGATGTAACTGTTTCCTCTGGATGTTGAAAAGTCCTTTTTTAAAGATGAGTGTCGGTGGCGAGAGGAAGAGGGATGGGGTCAGACTCGGGATAGATTCTGTGTCCCGTTTCTTTTTTTTTTTTTAATTTTCTATTGAGCCACCGTGAGCTGTGTCCCGTTTCTAACATGACATCCACACACGGAGCCAACGGAGGGATTTTCTACTTACAAAGTCCTAACGCATGACGTCACTTACAGCAAAGGTTTGGTATAAGAAATGTATGACAGGCATTTTTCTGGCGCTTTCTTCACCCGGCTCGGATCTCTCAGGCGGACGGCACGGGGCAAACAGAACGGAAGGGCAGGTCAGAGCCAGGGTGGCAGAGCTAAAGCGACAAGCTGAGACAAAGGCAGAGGAGACGCATTCCTAGAACCACAGCCACTGGCAGGGAAAAAAAAAAAAATCTTTTCTAAGAAGTCTAATACGAAGCAATTAAGCTAATTGGAATCTAGATTGTACCGGGTGCCTCCGGAAACTTGAGACCGAGGGAATCTGGGTGCTGGAGAAATCTCCCCTTGCTGTGAATAAGTGATGGAGTGAATGAATGATGCAGCTACAAGAAACCCCCAGCAGCCAAATCCTCCGCACCCACCCACTGATCCTGTCAGACCAAGGAGGGGCAAGAGGGGCCAGGGGTGCAGAAGAAAGACTTGCTGTGACATAACAGGGTCTGTGTCAAGCACAGGCTGCTGGGCCCCAGGGTGTGTCCCCCGCTCCGGCCCCGCCACCCAGCCCATCCAGCCCAGAGCACTCCAGAGGGCTAGCTAGTCTTCCTTCACACTCGCCTTTCCTGAGAGCCACAGAGAAGCAAACACCTCCCGAAGCCAGAGCCTGCAGCCACACCACCATTTGTTGGGGGAAGGAGCATAAATCAGGGAGGAAAGCACTTCCTGAGGGACGCCCCCCCGCCCCCACCCCCGCCGCCAGCCTGAAAACAGGTTTCTAGGGGGACGGCCTGATGGCATCTTAAACCTTGCTTTTGCCTCGGAAACGGGGTTCAAATGCTCAGTACCCCTGATCCGCTGAGGGCGCCGGGGAAAGGCAATCACTTCACTGACTTTCATTTTCACTGACAATAATGGCACTGACTTCGCGGAGTTGTGAGATTAAAAGGGAATTCACACCGCCTGGGAGAAAATACTGGCAAATCCAGAACACAGCCAGAACAGAGAGAACTCCGAAAACAGCAGTCACAAAAATCAACCGCCCAATTCAAACATGGGCAAAGGGCCGGAATAGACATTTCTCCTCTGTTGTTGAACTGGAGCGATAGCACAGCGGGTAGGGCGTTTGCTTTGCATGGGGCTGACCCAGGCAACCCAGGTTCGATTCCTCCGCCCCTCTCCGAGAACCCGGCAAGTTACCAAGAGTATCTCACCTGCCCGGCAAAGCCTGGCAAGCTCCCCGTGATGTATTCGATATGCCGAACACAGTAACAAGCCTCACAATGTTACTGGGCCCGCTCGAGCAAATTGATGAGCAACGGGAGGACCGTGACTCTGTTGTTTGTTTGTTTGTTTGTTTGCCACACCCAGCTGTGCTCAGGGATCAGTCCTGGAGAGCCTCCATGGACCATATGGGATGCTGGAGATCAAATCCGGATCGGCCGTATACAAGGCAAGGCCAGCACGTTACCTCGGTACTCTCTCTCCACTCCTTCAACAGACATTTCTTACAAACTACAAAAGTCCAATGAGCCCATGAAATGATGCTCAGTTACTAACCTCAGAGGAAGGTAAATCAAGACCACAAGGAATACCAGCTCCCACCCATTAGGATAGCTATGAAAACTAGGTGTCCAATAGTACAGTGGGTGAGGGCACTTGCCTTGCACGCAGTTGGTTCAGGTTCAATCCCTGGCATCCTATATGGTTCCCTGAGCCCTACCAGGAGTTAATTCTTGAGTGCAAAGCCAGGAATAATCCCTGAGCATTATGGGTGTGACCAAAAAAAACCTTTTTTTTTTTTAAAAACCAGAAATTCACAAGAGCTAGAAAACCACAGACAGATTAAGACTTTCGACTTTCGTATACTGGTGGTGGAACAAGGAATGACAATCGCCACAGAAAGAAATCTGGCCATTCGCATCCAAAAATTAAAAATGGAATGACACTAAGAGCTAGCCATTCTACTTCTCGGTAATGACAGAGAACTGGAAGCAGGTTTCCCAAAGGGAACCAGACACCCAGGTTCACATGCTGTCCTCAACAATGTGGAAACAAGCTGCATCACCCACCCCAGAGCAGAGGAAATGCATGAAGGAAATGGGCCCTGCAGGGACTACCACGGGATACTGGTCAGCCTTAAAAGGGAAAGGAATTAACTTGGAGACCCAATTCTGGGACTTCATCCACCTGGATGAAGGCATTATGCTAAATGAAATGAGTCAGTTACACGATGACAGATCCCATGTGATTTCACATCTAGGGTGTATTTGGTCAAAATTGTAGGGCTGGAGGGTAGGGATGAGGGAACAGAGAGCTCAAGGGGCCTCAGACAGGGCAGGGCAGGGCAGGACCCCTGGGTTCCTCCCCTGGCCCCCCCGCCAGGAGAGACACCTGAGCAATGAGTGGAAAATAGCCCCAGAACCCATCTGGGTTTGACTTAAATACAAAAGCAGAACAAAACAAAACAGTGGTGGAGAGGGGGCTGGAGTGATAGCACAGCGAGTAGGGCGTTTGCCTTGCATGTGGCCGACAGGGGTTCGATTCCCAGCATCCCATATGGTCCCTCACGCACCGCCAGGAGTAATTCCTGAGTGCAGAGCCAGGAGTAACCCCTGTGCATTGCTGGGTGTGACCCAAAAAGCAAAGCAAAAAAAAAAAAAAAAAACAGTGGTGGAAATGGTGGAGATATGCAGGGCAGCCGGGGAGGGAGTCCCTGCAGAACCCGGTGGTCTCGGCTTTGCCACAGGAGGCATGTCCCCATGTGGCGGGAAGCGAGTCACAGGCGTGCGTGGACTGAACCCCTCCAAACTGGAGTCTGCCAAGCCGCTGCAATGGGACATTTTCTTTTTTTTTTTTAATTTTTATTAGTGAGACATCATGAGGTACAGTTGTAGACTTACAAATTTTTGTGCTTGGGTTTCAGTTATACAATGATCAAATACCCATCCCTCCACCAGTGACAATGGGACATTTTCTGTCCCGTGTTTTTTACCACAATGAAAAATAATGGAACAAAGAGAGAATTGGATGCAAAGTGACTGGGGGCACAGTAAGAACTCTGTCCCCAAGCATTTCTCGGAACCGAAGGTCGTCTAGACCCTAACTACTAAACGTGGTGGGGGTCGCAAAAACTGAGGTAGGATTTATTCTCAGTGTTGAGTTGGCACACCTAGTTTACAGCCCTGGGGTGGCGCACACCTTTCTCAGGGAAAGGGTGGCAAGTGGAAACCCTTTAAGGACCCTTCTTAAAAAGAGCCCTCCCGGGGTTCACTCTGCAACCCTTTTTTTCCAGTGGCTGAAGACTTTCCAGACTACCCAGATTCCAGTTTCCAGGCTCCAAGATTCGAAGAGGGCAAGGGTCTCCTTAATCTCTAATCCCCAAGGAAGTTGCCTATGGGACCCACTCAGGGGCTTCTCTGCACCCTTCCCCGGGCCCATGGCAGAGGGTGGGAATAGGAAAGTAAGAAGGATGAAAAATTTTAAAAAAAGAAGCCGGGGGGGGGGGGTCCTTCTAATACGGCAGAAGGAGGTTTGGATGCTTTTCTTCTTCTCTCTCTGTTATTTAAAAATATTCTGTGGGGGGCTGGAGCCATAGCACAGCGGGTAGGGCGTTTGCCTTGCACGCGGCCGACCTGGGTTCGATTCCCAGCATCCCATATGGTCCCCCGAATTCTGCCAGGAGTGATTCCTGAGTGCATGAACCAGGAGTAACTCCTGTGCATCGCCGGGTGTGACCCCCCCACCAAAATAATCTGTAGGGCAAAAGCGAGAGTCCAGCAGGTAAAATGCTTATCTTGCACAGGGCCAACCCGCGTTCGACCCTGAATGCCCCCAGGAATAAGCCCTGAGCACAGAGCCAGGAATAAGCCCTGAGCACAGCTGGGTGTGCCCCCCCCCAAAAAAATTAAATTAAATTAAAAAGTGAGTTGTGGGGCCACAGAAATAGGACAACAGGTAGGGCATTTGCCTGGCACAAGGTCGACCTGGGTTCAACTCCCAGCATCCCATATGGTCCCCCGAGCACCTCCAGGAGCAATGCCTGAGTGCAGAGCCAAGGGGTAACCCCTGAGCATCACTGGGTGTGATGCAAAAAAAATTTTTTTAAAGTGAGTTGTTCGGGGGCTGGAGAGATAGCACAGCGGGTAGGGCGTTTGCCTTGCACGCGGCAGACCCGGGTTCGATTCCCAGCATCCCATATGGTCCCCTGAGCACCGCCAGGAGTAACTCCTGAGTGTAGAGCCAGGAGTAACCCCTGTCCATCGCCGGGTGTGACCCAAAAAGAAAAAAAAAGTGAGTTGTTCTTGCTGGGAAGGGGGGGGGACACGGTGTGGGGGATAGGAGGGAGGCATACTGGGGTTTGGATTTGTAGCTTCGCCCATGAAAGGCGAGTCCCTGGCCTTCCCTGTATCTGTCATTCCTGCGCTGAGCGTGTGCCTGTTCGTCCTGTGAAACAGAAGGAGAGAGGAAGGAAACTCCGGGGCTGCTCAAAACATCTTCCTGCTCAAAATGAAGGCCCCAATCTGACTTCCAGCACCCCTGGCCACTGCCCTCCTTTATCCACCCACTCAGGGCCTCCTCATGCTTCCTCCCCCTCGCCCTTGCCCCTTCTGCCCCGGGCCTTTGCACATGCCAGTCTACAAGTGGAGGAGTCAGCTCCTGCCACATCTTTCTCCCAGTCCCTCCTCCGGGTCCTCCTACCCAGCCCAGCACCCAGACCTCCCTCAAACCACACACACACACACACACACACACACACACACACACACACACTACTATCCGACCAATACCAGTTCCACATCTTTCTCCCAGTCCCTCCTCCGGGTCCTCCTACCCAGCCCAGCACCCAGACCTCCCTCAAACACACACACACACACACACACACACACACACACACACTACTGTCCGACCAATACCAATACCACATTTTTCTCCCAGTCCCTCCTCCGGGTCCTCCTACCCAGTCCAGCACCCAGATCTCACACACACACACACACACACACACACACACACACACACACACACACACTACTGTCCGACCAATACCAACCAGGCGGGCACAGTAGGTACCTCACTGCTGCTGCCAGGCCTCAGGGATCAGATGCTTGCAAGGAGGCTAAGTGGAACCCATTCCCGCCCGTGTGTGAGAACAGCCCCCAGAAACTCATCCCCACACTTTCTCAAGAGCCTTGCCCTGAAAGGACCAGGTGGGACTGGCTGAATTTTCTCAAACTCAAGACTTCTCACTTGTTCTGCAGAACCTCCTTCCTTCCTGCCCGCCTGCCCATGAATACTGACCCAAGAGCCAGGGAACGGCCCTTCTCCAGGGTCCTGACCCCCGCGGCCTCTTTCTGGAAGCCTACACCATGGCTCAGTCCGGCCGCCCACCCAGCCAGCACCGTGCGTGCCCCCGACACGACGCCCGCCACCACCACCACTCCGAGTCACACTTGTCCTCAAACATCTCCTGTTTATCTTGGGAACGGTCTAGATGAATAGTCCGTTTGTTGGAAGAACATAATATTTTCCTTGGCTTTTTAGGCCACCGTCTGGCAAAGACGCTTTCTCCGTGGAACTTTCTGATGGCTTTACGCGAGCAGTTAATTAGAATTATACAGACATGTTTATAGAAGTTTAAATGAAGCATAGTTCGAGTTTGTGAAAATATATATAATTACTCACACCGACACTTCCCACTGAAAAAGAAAAGGCGGCATAAGCAAGATCCCTCAAAGCAACAGCAGGCGTTAGTTAGCAAAGCCTCCACCGGTTTCTACAGTGGCACTCGGGAGGGAGGGGGGTCTTGGGGAGACAAGCGCAGTGGGAGCCCCCCACGGCCCCCCACCAATCACTTTCTCATTCGGCTAAGACTGCACCAGTTCGTTCTGAGAGGGCCCTGGGTGGACGGGGGCGTTCCTGCTGCATGCGACACTGCCACTGGACCCCATCCCAGCCATGGAAAAGTCTGGAACCCGAGACCCCCACAGGCCTTCTGTTCCCATGGCGAGGGACCCCGGTCTGGACACCGAGTCATATTTCGGCAGCCTCGCACTCAAATGCAGGGGAGCTTTGTGGCAGCTGCCCAGGGCTTTCGAGGCCCTTCCCTAAGCTGGGGCCACATGCCTTCTGACTGGATCCTCCCTCCATCTCCGCTACGCTACCCCACCCCACCACTAGGCTGCCCAGCCTGGCCCCATCGCCCCTTTGCTCAGTCCTCCACGCCCACACCCTGTCAGTGCGTGCCCAAAGCCATGTCCCCTGGTCCCCGCAGCCACCAATCTGTGTACTCCCATTGGGTTATTCATCAAAACGGGGGCGGAGTGATTGTATACAGCGGGTAGGGTGCTTGCCCTGCAGATGGCCAGACCTAGGTTCGATCCCTGGCATCCCATAGGGTTCCCGAGCACCGCCGGGTATGTGATTCCTGAGTTGCAGAGCCAGGAGTAAGCCCTGAGCATCATCACTGGATGTGGCCCAACAAACAAAACAAACAACAAGAACAACAAGGAGCAGAGGACTGGGAAAGACTCAGGGACAAGCCAGCTGTCCCCATCTGCATGTCCCCGGCAGAGCAGCCGGGCACCTGGTCACACAAAACCAAAGGCAAGGGGTGGACTCGCTACCCTTCTGAGGCCACTGTTGTCTCCCAGGCGAGGAGGGTCCTGAGCGAGACCTGCTGCCCCAGCCGGCCGTGGGGGCAAGGGGCAGGCCCAGAAGGGCAGGCGGGCACGGTCTACCTGCCCGCTTCTGACTCTGGGCTGACCTGCTCCCCCATCTGGCCCACCTGTCCTCAACCTGCATCCCATGTCCCAATGAGTCCGACCCCCACGGGTGGGTTATTCCACAGAACTAGCCCTTGGAGAAGTCGTTGCCGCGAGCTGGGTCCGCAGAATGAACTCAGGACCTCACAGCATCACGGGGCCACTGAGTGCATCTCTTTGTGCGTTTCTTACTTTTTCCTTGTTTGAGGTTTTGGGTTGCTTTTTTCTTTGGGTGGGGGTGGGGGGTGAGGGGCAGGGGTCATGAAGGGTATGCCTGGCAGTGCTCAGGGCTTACTCCTGGCTCTGCACTCAGGAATCACTCCCGGCGGGGCTCAAAGGATCGTATGGGTTCCAGGGGTAGAACTCGGGTCAGCCACGTGCCAGGCCAGCACCTTACCTGCTGTCCTGGCAACTCATTCTGGCTGTACCTAGTCTTCAGAGAGCCGGAGGATGTAAAAATGCAGAGCCAGGAGTATCCCCTGAGCATCGCTGGGTGTGACCCCCCCCCAAAAAAATAAAAAAGAATTAGGCCAAGGGGCGCACCCGCTTTGGCTTTCTCGGAGGCCAAGCCCCCCACTGTGGGCTCCAGCACTGCACAGCTCAGCTTCACCGCTGGCTTCGGTGCTTCTGCCTCTGTCTCTGCAGGGTGGTGGCCCCACGGAAGAGCCCAGCGTCGGGGATGGCGGGCTTCTGCGGTGAGGCCAGGGCATAGGTGGGGAGGGCGCAAACATCATTCCTGAGGCGGACAGTCATCCCCAGCCTGGATTCTCCATCCCCACCGGCCTCTTCTCAGTCAGATTCCACTCCCATCACCAGCAGATTTAAAGCATGTTACCGTCCACCGAGAACCTACGGGGCTGAGCTGCTGACCCAGCCGGCGATGCTGCCGGCGTCTACTAAGCACGGCGAGATCCTAAAACGCTGGTCTGCTGGGGCTGGAGGCTCTAAAGGGAGCCGCTGAGGAGGCCTAGAATGTTCTCAGCAAAGGCAAGCTCCTGGGACTCGGGGGATGACCTCCCACAGTGACTCCTTCTCCAGATCTCTGCCCAGGGCCAGCACAGACATTAGGAGGCCTGAAACCCACAGTCCCTGGGGCATAGCCCGGGGCGCCAAGGAAGCTCCTCTATTAGGCTGGGTCTGAGCTGGGGGGGGGGGGGGGGGTGCAGGATGAAAGGTTCAGCAGAGCAAGCACCGGGTGATCAGGACCCCCAAAGAAAATCCCCAGGGGCCAGGCGAAGGGATGGAGAGGCAGACGCCTGCTCAGCCCAGGGTACCCGGGAGGCACAAACACCCCTACAGGGGCAGCCAGCCCCCCCTCCCCCCAACACCTCCCACAGTCTCTTCTTTTGTTTTGGGTTTTTCTGTTTTAGTTGTTTTTGTTTTTTTTTTTTGTTTTTTTTTTTGGCTTTTAGGGTCACACCCGGAGAGATGCTCAGGGCTTACTCCTGGCTCTGCACTCAGGAATTACTCCTGGTGGTGCCGGGGTACCAGGGATGGAGCCCGGGTCAGGCACGTGCAAGGCAAACGCCCTCCGCACTATACTATCACTCCAGCCCCCATGGCTACGTCTGTTTGTCAGGAGGGAGAAGCAGATAATCAGAACGAATTTTCTATATAAAATCGATAGATTTTTTTAATGCTGGTTTCTTTCCTTTCTTTTGTTTTGTTTTGTTTTGTTTTTATTTTCCCTTGGTCGGAGGAACCATACCTCTAGCAACCCTCAGGGCTGACTCCTGGTTCTAGGCATAGATGGGACTATAAGGAGTGTTCAGGATGGAACCCAGGTGGGCCCTATGCAAGGCAATTGCTCCCTACTTGGTATACTTCTGCTCTAGCCCCTGGTTTCTTTGAAACCTGAGCCAACCACTCAAAACCAAGCCATGGAGGTCAAAGAGACAGTTACAGCTGGTAGGGCGTCTGCCTTGAACGCAGATGACCAGGTTCAATCCCCAGCTTGCCATACGTGTACGGTCCTCAGAGCCAGCCAAGAGTGATTCCTGAGTGTAAAGCCAGGAGGAACCCCTGAACACTGCCGGCTCCGGCCTCCAAACCAAACACAAAACCAAAATCAACCAAGCTATGGGCCACCGATTTGCAACTTTCATGGAAAAGACCGGAAGAGCCCAACGGAAGGGGAGATGCTGGCTCAGTTCGTGGTCTCCTCCTGCCAGGGCATCCCTCACTACACTGCAGGCCCCGGGCGCCCCTGGCGCCCCTGGCTGGCATGTGCTCACATGCCTGGAGTGGCTGATCTGCGTCTGCTGGTCACAGGCTCCCGCCATCAGGCCAGGAAACGGCTCTCCTCGGAGAGAACTCCCAGTCCCCGTTTCCTCCCCGAACAGGAGGGATTTCCGTGCATGCGGGAAGCCAGCCCCGCGCATGCGTCCGATGCCAGGGCTGGGGCCCCTGGTATTTATACAGTTTCATAAACTGCGAGCGATTATTTTGTTTCATAAGAACAATCACTATGCAAATGAAACCTCCAGCTAATACAAACAGGGCTGTGAAATGCACTTGCCAATGTCTATGAAAAGAAACTGGGGCCTGGCGCTGACCAAGTGCTCTAAGAGAATGTTTAATCACAAAATACATTTGAGTGAGGAAATTAGGCAAATGAGAAAAGACGCCCTGACTTCCCTCCCAGAGCCCCCCACCCCTCCCACCCTCTCCTTTATTCGGCAAGACAATGACGGTGAAATGAAAAGGTTCCCAGCGGACGGACAGATGTCAAGACTCACAGAGGAAAAGCAGGAAAACTCGGAGGCCAGAAGCACAGGCTCCCCATTGCCGGATTGTGGGGGGAGGCCTGGGATGGTGGGGGGCAGGACTTCCCAGTAGTCCTTTTTTTTTGACATTTTATTTTTGGTGGCATTGTCGGAACAGAGGAGAACGTGGAGAGGGCTCAGGAAGGCTGGGGCCAGGGGGCAAGGCAGGGACAGCTCAAGGGACACGGGTCTGAGCGGCTGCCGCAGTGGACAAAGCAGATGCTAGGTCAGTCCTCAGTGGGGAGTGGCACCCGCCCGGGGACCCAGGTCCGGGGCCGCAGGACTCGGGTTCTGCACAGGCAGCCTGGGTCTCGGCCCGCTGCAGGGCAGACAGCTGGCCTGGGGACCCAGGTGGTGGTACCCTAGCAGGGAGGGACAAGGCCAGGCAGGCAGGCGAGCCTATGGAGGCGAGGGTCGAGCTCCAGTCCCACAGTGGCCCCAGAGTGGGTCCGAGTCAGAGGTCAGGGCCAGGGGGAAGGTGGTCGAGGTGGAGCACTTTCCTGGGAGCACTTTCCTCACACTCAGGAGGAGGCCCTGGGGCTTGGGCAGTCAGACTGAGTACATACAAAGCATCGAACAGGCTCGCCTGGACCCAGAAGCTCTGTGACATCTAGGTGACCGCCCTCTCTCTGGGCTCCAGTGGTCGCCCGCCCTCCAACAGAGAGCAGGACACCGGGCCGCCCGTGCCAGGGCCCTCCAGCGCTCAGCCAAGTCCGGCATACAGAGCCCGTCATCGTTGTCCGGGTCAGGGCTCCTGGTGGAAGTTCCTGGAGCCACGAGGGTTAAGTGCAGAGGCAGCGCCTGCCACCCCCCCCACCCCCGTCGGTGCCCCCCCCCCAACCCCAGTGGCAGGCTCTCCAGCAGAGGTTTACGGGAAGAATGGGGGGAGGCTGGAGCCAGGGGGGCCCGGGGCAGGAGGGGTGGTAGAGGGCCCTCTGCAGCCGCGGCTCCCCGGGGCCGGGAAACCGGAGCCGGCCTCTGGCAGGGCCTCCCAGGGGCCTGGGCCGGGGCAGCTGTCCAGAACTGTCTGTCCACGGAGGGGGCAGGGAGGCTGCCACTCGGAGCACGCTGTGTGCCAGTCCCTGGGGCCGCCGGCTCGGCCTGCTGGCTCCATCCAGAACCCGCCCCTGGGGACGCTGGGGGAGGCGGCCAGGATCACAGCCGCCGGCTGCGCACGCCCCTCCCCCAGCAACAGGGGACTAAAGTGGGTCAAGGAGGAAGGAGGGGGCCCAGGAGGGCTGGGGGAGGGGCTGGGGAGCGCGAGAGGCACCCAGGGGGAGGGGGCCAGGGGAGAATGCCTGAAACAGCCAGACCATGTGTGCGCTGGGCTCTGGGGGCCCAGGGCGGAGCAGCAAGTGAGGGGCTTGCCGGGGAGTGGGGGGTTGTTAAAATCACCTCCAGTGAACTGTCCCGGCTCAGGCCCCCCACCCCAGAGTAGAGTCCTTCACTTCCTCCCACCCCCATCCTCCAGCCCCCACCCCCCCACCTCCATCCTGCTGGCTCAGACCTGGAGCTGGGCCCAGCCAGGAGGTGTGAGGAGGAGAAGGAGGATGCCCCGGCTCGCTGGACCGCGGGGTGACCACCGGGCCAGGCCACACGGAGAGCATGAGATCTCGCCAGGGCGAGCCATTCGAGTGGGCCCTCCATCCCCACAGAGGCTCCCAGGGGAGCCTGGCGCAAAATGAAAGGGGGGAAGCAGGAAATGCCACAGGGGCTGTTGGAGGCAAGAGGGGAAGTCAGACCTCAGGCCCCTGAGAGGCAGGGGCTGGGGGGCCACAGCTCAGCAGACGGATACCCGGATCCCCGGAGCTGGGCTGGTCGGCCCCCACCCCGGCTGGCCCTGCCTAGCCCATCACAGGCTGCTTCTCTCCCTGCTCCCCCACCCTGCATTGCCAAAAAAAAAAAAAAAAAAAGGAAACTGCCACCCAGGCAACTGGATAGGGTCCAGAAACCTCTAGGGTCGCAGGTTCCAGGAAGGCGCGCAGGAAAGGGTGGAGGGCGGGCAGGCAGGCAGGGGTGGGCGCCCAGGCCCGAGGACTGTCAGGAGGCTGGGGAAGATGGGCCGCTGTAAGAGTCCTGGAGAGACAAGGGCCAGGGACCCTCCTGCTCCAACCCCGGCTCCTGGGACAGGCCAAGGGGCAGGAGATCAGGCTCCCAGCCCGGTCCCGGGCCCAAGAGACAGCGAGTGGAAAGAGGCCAGCAGGCAGGGCCCTTTAAGTCCTCTGCGTCCCTCGGCAAGGCCACCCACCCCAACCCCCACTGCCAAGATTCCTGGGCTGAGCCGCTTGGCCTCCAGGGGCCTGGGGGTGGGGGGGACAGTGGCAGGGAGCGCACCCCACACTCCGCACGCACGCAGCGAGCCAGCACCTTGGGCCTGGCACTGCCTTCTCACCACCCACCCTTCCTAACTGGGCCAGGGCCTCCCTCGCTCCCCACCCCCAACACCTGCCCAAGCTGCTCCCTCCCACGGGTGCCAAGAGCAGCGCCTGGCCTGCCCGCAGGCATGGGTGGCCATGGTGGGATTTGGGGGAGGGTGCGACTTGGCCGACTTGGCCGTCAGCTGCAGCCTCCGGGGAAACAAACATGGCATTCCCAGCCTCCAAGATTCACTGTCGGGTCTGGGTCCAGCCCGGTGCAAGCTCCTGGCGGGGTGGAGGAAGCCGCCTGGTCACCGGGCGCGGGAGAGGTGGCAGGGACGTCAGGCAGTTTGGCTGTGGCGGTCACCTTGGTGCACAGTCCCTTCGCTGGCTTGCAGGGAGGCACTGCACCAGGGCCGGGGGCGGGGGGGGGGGGGGGTTCACAGGCGCTTGGCAGGCCCAGGCAGGTCACAGATGCTCCGCGGACGCCCTCCTCTCCTGCCCCCATGGAGAAGGGCAGACTCTCGAAGGAAAACACAGCAGCGCGGTGTGCAGGGGGCGCCCCAGAGAATCCTGGCCACCACAGTGCGCAGGGATGTGGGTGCGTTTAGGCACTGGGTGCGAGAAATCCGCAAAAGTTGGGGTGGGAGAGAGCACATCTGCACATCGCCGGGTGTAGCCCCAAACGCAAAACGAAAATTCAAAACAGGAGCCAGAGAGAGGACGGGGGTGAAGGAATACCTGTGGCTGACTAAAGTTCGATCCCAAGCACCTCAACCCTGCCAGGAGTGATCACTGAGCACAGAGCTAGGAGTAAGCCCTGAGCAGCACTGGGTCTGGCCACAAAACTGAACAACAACAACAGAAAAAAGACATCTAGAGGTCAGAGCAATAGTACAGAAAGGAGGGCACTTGCCGTACATGCAGCCAACCAGGGTTCGATCCCTGGCATCCTGTCTGGTCCCCTGAGCACGGCCAGGAGTGAGCCCTGAGCAGCATCACGCCCTGATGAAGTCCTTCTGAGCACAGCTGCACTCATGCGACAGCAGGAGCAGTCATTGTCTCCCGTCTGGCCTTGGAGCGAGCACGTCCATCTCCAAACTAAGGTGTGCAGAGGGGCTCCGAGCCTGGGGCAGCAGGGGCCTGGAGGTCAGAGCCCCAGGGACAAGGGGATGTCGGAGAGACGAGCAGCGCGGCTGCAAGTGGACGGGAACTAGGTCAGCAGGGGCGAGACCAAGGGTTTCTCTGGACCCCCTTTACTTCAGCTGGGAAAGGAAAAGTCTGGAGTGGAAGAAGAGGGGCTGGAGCCATAGCACAGCGGGAAGGGCATTTGCCTTGCATGCGGCCAACCCGGGTTTGATTCCCAGCATCCCATATGGTCTCCCGAGCACCGCCAGGAAATAATTCCTGAGTGCATGAGCCAGGAGTAACCCCCCTGTGCACTGCCGGGTGTGACCCAAAAAAGCAAAACAAAACAAAACAAAAAAGAGTGGAAGAGGAGGTGTGAGAAGGCACCTGGGCACCCTCCCAGCCCTGTGAACCTGGGTGGTGAGGGGTTCTGCAAAATACGGGGGTCTTTACAGTTCAGAGTGTTAGTGGTCTGCCCTGGGACTCTCCACAAAAGACAAGGACACTCCAGGCCCAGCCTCGTGTGTGTGTGTGTGTGTGTGTGTGTGTGTGTGTGTGTGTGTGTGTGTCTGATTCTGCGACCCACACCCAGCAATGCTCAGGGCTTACTCCTGTCTCTGCATTCAAGAATTACTTCTGATGAGGCTCGGGGACCATAGGGGTGCCGGGGAGCAAACCCAGGTCAGCCAATGTGTGGACCCTCTATACTATTATTCCAGCCCCCTGCCTCCTCTTCATCCGTGTGTGCCCTGCCCCTCCAGAAACACACACAAACACCCCCCCCCAGCCTCAGTCCCATCTGGTCCTCACGGGGACTCCAGACTTCCCTTCTCGCCCTCTCCATGCCTGGGGAGAAGAAGGGGGGGGGGGGTCGCCCTGTCCCCCTGGGACAGTCGTCAGGAGCAACTGTGATTGGGGAGTCCGAGACTCTCACTACCTCACTCCCAGTCCCCTGGAAATGCCCTGAGTACCCGGTCCTCGCTCACCGGGTGCACCTGGAGGGGTGCACATGAGGTCCTGGGAAAGGGTTCGGGGGAATGGGAGAGGGGGAAGAATCCATCCAGGGGAAGGAGGGAAGGGGCTTCAGGAGGCAGACCCTGAGTCCGGCTTTCCAGTTCCCAGATCCTGTGTATATGATTTAGCAACCCAGAGCAAAGGCCCTCACTCTGGGATGCCCACACACCTGGTGGGGGTGGGGCGGGCTGGACACCGGCTCAGCTTGGGGGGTGGGGGGGACGCAGTTACCTTGGTCCGTCTGCCCCCCAGTCCACCAGGGAACCTCCCCTTGCCATGCTGAGTGATTGAAAGCCCATGCAACGCTCTCTAGGAGCCAGTGCTGAATTTCTTTCTTTCTTTTTTTTTTCCCCTTTTTAACCAGTAAACACTTCTGGATGGGCCCCCTCCGGCTGTCCACCGCTGGGGGGGTGTGGCCCTGGGCCAATCAGTGCCTGCCGTCCCCAGAGGGCTCCCCTGCGCGCACATCTGGCCGGCGGGGGCCCCGCGGCCCACCCAGAGCCGCCCCCCGGCCGTGCACTAGACGCCCACCCCCCGCCGGGCGCGGCCTTCCCAGCCGGCCCCCCGCCGCGGCCGCTTTGTGCCCGGACCCGGCCTGAGTTATTGCGCTGCAGCCGTGGAGCCCCTCCAGGCGGGGGTCGGCCGCCTCAAAGGGGTCCCGGGGCCGCCCCGCGGGGCCGGCAGACAGGGCCCGGGAGGGGCCACGTTCCCAAGCGCCCAGCGCGGCTCGCCCCGGTGCCCCCTTCCCATCTGCTTCCTCCCAAGCCCCCTCTTCCCTCCCTCATCACAGTCCCCGCCTCCCTGCCCCCTGCCCGCGGCTCCCGGACCCCGAGGAGGCCCCGAGGCCCCCGGATCCCAATCCAGCCCAGCCTCAACCTGCTGGGCCGGGCTCGGCCTGTCCGCCCGCCCTGGGCACACGCGGGCGCGGATTCTGGGCTGTGCCCCTGAGGGAAGGGCTGTGGGAGCCGCCTGGCCTCGTTTCCCATCTGTCGGGTGGGGGTGCGAAAGTGGGTCCAGAGCCACGCATGCCGCACTGGGGACTCGGTGGCGCGAGGATGCAGGGGTTCGGCTGGAGGGGTCCCAGGGGCACAGGCCGGGCGCTAGGTGAGACCCCACTAGGGCCCCAAACTCTCTCCACCCCATCCAGCTGCCATCTCGGGAGCCAGGACTGTCCCTGGGACACCACGGGAAGGCCCAGTGCCCGTCCTCTCCGTATGGGTGGGGAGCAGGGCCCAGCTCCCCCAAGCACCAGTTCCCAGCTGACCCCTCCATCAGCAGCACCCCCAAGACCTTCCCGGAGCCAGGGCCCTGCCTTGCTTCAGACTCTGGGCCTTGTCCTTGGCCCCTCGTCCCCACTCCCGAGAAACTGCGACCTGTTTCCCATGGGAGACTCAGCACCTTGAACAAGCCAGAGTTCAAGAAAGGAAAGAGGAGGAAGAGTACGGAAGGGAGGGAGGGAGGGAGGAGAAAGAAGGAAGGAAGGGAGGGAGGGAGGGAGGGAGGGAGGGAGGGAGGGAGGAGAAGGAAGGAAGGATGGGAGGGAGGGAGGGAGGGAGGAAGGGAGGGAGGGAGAAGGAAGAAAGGATGGGAGGGAGGGAGGGAGGGAGGGAGGAAGGAAGGATGGGAGAGAGGGAGGAAGGAAGGAAGGGAGGGAGGGAGGGAGGGAGGGAGGGAGGAGAAGGAAGGAAGGGAGGGAGGGAAGGAGGGAGGGAGGGAGGGAAGGAGGGAGGGAGGGAGGAGAAGGAAGGAAGGAAGTAAGGGAGGGAGGGAAGGAGGGAGGGAGGGAGGAGAAGGAAGGATGGGAGGGAGGGGGGAAAGAGGGAGGGAGGGAGGGAGGGAGGGAGAAGGAAGGATGGGAGGGAGGGAGAGAGGGAGGGAGAAGGGAGGGAGGGAGGGAGGGAGGGAGGGAGGGAGAAGGAAGGAAGGAAGGAAGGAAGGGAGGAAAGGAGGGAGAAGGGAGGGAGGAAGTAAGGAAGGAAAGAAGGAAGGGAGGGAGGGAGGAAAGGAGGGAGGGAGGGAGGGAGGGAGGGAGGGAGGGAGGGAGGAAAGGAGGGAGGGAGGGAGGAAGGAAGGGAGGGAGGGAGGGAGGGAGGAAGATAGGGAGGGAGGGAGGGAGGGAGGGAGCAGCCCTGGAAAGGCGAGAAACCCACAGGGCACCGCAGATGAAAGGCCTCCGTGACAGCCAGCCCAGTGAGTCTGGATCGCGCACTCCGCGTCTCCACAGCCGCGCGCTGAAGCACGGAGAGCAGCCCTGCACGTTCTCAGAACATTTCACAGTTTCAGCAACCTTTGCCAATGTGCTTGGCCGCAGAAAACATAAGTTATTCTTTGGAATGAACAGCAACAGAGTCCTGGAATGGGTTTTAGGAAAAGCAAGAGAAAACTCACTTCCCACTCTCCCACCCGGCCTCTGGGTGAGCGGAGCCTTGAGGAAGGAGAACTGTCTTCTTCCCCGGCCCCTTCCTCTTTTGCTTCTGCTTCGCAGGATCAGGTCTGGAGTGGCGCTTGGCACCGAGCTGGGGCTCCTCAAAAGCCAATGAACAGCTTCACAGCAAACTCACGAATGCTGTCCACCCCCCCTCAGCTCCTCCGTCCCTGGGCCCATCGTCGGAGCCAGGCAAGCCATGACCGGGGCCTCTTCCCCTGGGGGTGGACTCAGGCTCTGCGCACACATGTGTTGAGCAAACCCATCCCCCATGCACAGGGTCAGTTGGACACGGATACACAGACTCACACCCCACACAGCCTCCTTCCTGACCCTGCTCCCTGCTCCCTGTGGCCTCAAGAAGGCAGCAGTCCTCGGGCCGGGGAGGGGGGTTGCTTCCCTTACACGTGGAGGGTCCGGGTTTGACCCCCCACATCCCATATGGTCCCCTGAGCCCACCAAGAATGATCCCTGAGCTCTGAGTCAGAAGTAAGGCCTGAACACCACCAGGTGTGCCCCCCACCAAAAAAATAATAAACAGAGTGGGTGGAAGGCAGCTGTCCTCTGGTGCGGGGTGGGGGGGCGGCGGCAGGATCCCCAGTCTGAGAGGGGAGTCTCCTCGTCTGCAGGCGGCATATGAAGGGAGGGGTTTTCCCACCAGTTGTCTGGCACTGCATCTGGGCACACAGTAGAAGCACAGAACAAAAAGACTGCCCAGCTACTGGGCTCTTCGGAGGCACAGTTCCAGCCCAGGCCCCTCACAGCCGACTCAACAGCTCCACAAAGCCCTGGCCTCCTGCAGGCCCTCAGCGTCCACCCTCATCCTCCCCTGGGGCAGAGGCCCCGTTTCCTGGAAAAGGAAGCTGAGACCGACTGTAACTTGCGTGGATGTGGGTGGGCTGGGCGCAGGGAGCCCAGGCTGGTCCCTGAGTCAGTGGCAGCAGCCAGACGGCCCCCACCCCCACCCCAGCTCATTCTTACCCTTTTCTTAGGCACAATTCTGCCACAAGGTTCACGGGATGACCTGGACATCTGACTTGTCCTCTGCAGACCAACAAACATTCGATTCCAACTGATGGGCAGGGGGAGGGAGGGGGTGGGATGGGGAACGAGCCAGAAATCCCCACCCGAGAAGGGGTCACACCAGACCTGAGAGGGGCCAGGGGCACGTAAGGTCCAGTTCAGTCCCTGGCACCCGGCACCCGGCACCACGCGGCCCCTGAGCACTGCTGACTGGTTGTCCTGACCCCTCATTCCCACTCCTGAGAATCTGCAACCTGTTTCCCGTGGGGGGCTCAGCACCTTGAACAAGCCAGTTTTCTCAGTAACAAAAGGGTTACTGAGAATGAGGAGGAAGGGAGTGAGGAAGGGAAGGAGGGAGGGAGGGAGGGAGGGAGGGAGGGAGGAAGGAAGGAAGGAAGGAAGGAAAAAGAGAGGAAGGAAGGGAAGGGGGAGGAAGGAAAGAAGGAAGGGAGGGAGGGAGGAAGGAAGGGAGGGAGGGAGGGAGGGAGGGAGGAAGGAAGGAAGGAAGGAAGGAAGGAAGGAAGGAAGGAAGGAAGGAAGGAAGAAGAGAGGAAGGAAGGGAAGAGGAAGGAAAGAAGGAAGGAAGGGAGGGAGGGAGGAAGGAAGGAAGGAAGGAAGGAAGGAAGGAAGGAAGGAAGGAAGAAGAGAGGAAGGAAGGGAAGAGGAAGGAAAGAAGGAAGGAAGGGAAGGAAGGAAGGAAGGAAGGAAGGAAGGAAGGAAGGAAGAAGAGAGGAAGGAAGGGAAGAGGAAGGAAAGAAGGAAGGAAGGGAGGGAGGGAGGGAGGAAGGAAGGAAAGAGAAAGGAAGGAAGGAAGGAAGGAAGAAGAGAGGAAGGAAGGGAAGAGGAAGGAAAGAAGGAAGGAAGGGAGGGAGGGAGGGAGGAAGGAAGGAAGGAAGGAAGGAAGGAAGGAAGAAGAGAGGAAGGAAGGGAAGAAGAAGGAAAGAAGGAAGGAAGGGAGGGAGGGAGGGAGGAAGGAAGGAAAGAGAAAGGAAGGAAGGAAGGAAGGAAGGAAGGAAGGAAGGAAGGGAGGGAGGGAGGGAGGGAGGGAAGGAAAGAAGGAAGGGAGGGAGGGAGGGAGGGAGGGAAGGAGGGAAGGAAGGAGGGAAGGAAGAAGAGAGGAAGGAGGAAAGGAGGGAGGAAGGAGGGAGGGAGGGAAGGAAGGAAAGAAGGAAGGGAGGGAGGAAGGAAGGAGGGAGGGAGGAAGGAAGGAGGGAGGGAGGAGGGAGAGAGGGAAGAGGGAGAAAGGAGGAAAGGAAGGAAAGGAGGAGGGAGGAGGGAGGGAAGGAAGGAAGGAGAGAGGAAGGAGAGAAGGAGGAAAGGAGGGAGGAAGTAGGAGGGAGGAAAGAGGAAGGAGAGAGGGAGGAGGAAAGAAGAAAGGAAGGAAAGAAGGGAGGGAGCGAGGGAGGGAGGGAGGGAGGAAGGGACAGACTGAACTATCTAGTCCAGTTGGCCAAGTATCACTGTGACTGGCCCCCAGGCTCCCCCCACCACCACCACCACCACAAACAATAAAATGTTGAGATACTGCCTGCAAAGTGTATAGCTCAGTGCCAGGATCCAAGAGGTCCAATCAAACGCAACCGCCTTCCCAGGCCTTATCAAAAGGAATCTCCAGCCACTGCCAGTCCCGATCCCACCCCAGGACACCTCGCGCTTCTCTGCCCGGTTCCACGAGGAGGATCTCTCGGCCGGCTCCAGACAGAATTTCCCCACGGCAAGGCCTCAGCCGACTTTGCCTCTACATTCTCCTTGGAGCCCAGGCTAACTAACGGTCTCACCTGGGTAAGACACTCAGGATTTAGATGGATGGTGGGCGGATAATGGATGGATGGATAATGAATGAATAATGGATGGTGGAGGGAGAGATGATGGGTGGGTAGTAGACAGAAGGATGAAAGAAGAGACAGGACTAAAGGATGAGCTGAAGAAAAGAAATCCCCAGGGCCCGAGCTATAGCACGGCGGGGAGGGCGTTTGCCGTGCACACAGTTAACCTGGCTTGGACCCCGGCATGCAGTACGGTCCCCACGGCCCTCCCCTCCGGGAGTGGCTCCTGAGCAACACCAGGAGTGTCCCAAACCCCTCCCACAAAAAAATCATAATCCTGACTAAATATAAAAATAGTTTAGGGGTCAGAGCACTAGCTCAGTAGCTAAGGCACTTGCCTTCCATGTAGCCGAGCTGGGTTTAATCCCCGACATCCCATATGGTCCCCCTACAAGCCCACCAGGAGTGAGTCCTGAGTCCAGAGCCAGGAGTAAACCCTGAGCACCGTCGGGTGTGGCCCCAACACCAAAAAAATGAATGAAATAAAAATTGGAATAAATCATAAATAATTTATAAGGTCACTGTCACTGTCCTCCCGTTGTTCATCGATTTGCTCGAGCGGGCCCAGAAACGTCTCCATTGTGACAACTGTTACTGTGTTTAGCATATCGAATACATCACGGAGAGCTTCCCAGGCTTTGCTGTGCGGGCGAGATATTCTCGGTAGCTTGCTGGGCTCTCTGAGAGGGGTGGAGGACTTGAACTCAGGTCGGCCATGCTGGCTGCGTACAAGGCAAACACCCTACCCACTGTGCTATCGCTCCAGCCCAATTTATAACGTAAGATAATTAATAGTCTTTACTACTAATAAAGTTGGACTGGAGCGACAGCACAGTCGGTAGGGCATTTGCCCTGCATGCAGCTGACCCGGGTTCGATTCCTCCATCCCTCCCAGAGAGCCCAGCAAGCTACTGAGAGTATCCCACTCACACGGCAGATCCTGGCAAGGTCCCCGTGGTGTATTCAATATGCCAAAAACAGTAACAACAGGTCTCACAAAGGAGATGTTACTGGTGCCCGCTCGAGCAACTTGATGAACAATGGGAGGACAGTGCTAAGTGCAGTGCTACTACTAATCAAGGCAGTGCAAAGAAAACAACAAGTAGCCAGGAGATGGCTCACTGTCTGTGTTTTACCCTCCCAAGGTCCAGATTTGATCCCCCACACCACAATGTCCCCCAGCACTGCTAGTAACAAACAAGCCAGGAGTGACCTCCAGTAGCACCAGGTGTTGGCCCAAAACAAGCAAACACACACTCAAAGAAACTATTTCTTGTTTACCAGATTGGCAACAAGGGAAAAAGAGAAGAAGGGTAAAAAGAGAGAGAGAGAAGGAGAGACTGCACCCCATGCCTGCAAAGATAGGAGAAATATGTGCTGGCATCTAGCACTGGCGGGAGACTGGCCCTGCCTTTGTGGGGGGCAATTTGGAATTATCGCTCAAGTTTTCCAAGTGACTACCGTTGACCTAAAACTTACAATTCTAGGAATCCAACTGAAGAAAGAAAGATTTATCAACACAAGACTCTTTGATGGCAAAGAAAACTGGAAGCAGTTTCAGGAATGGAGGAGTATAAATAAATTCTAGCACGTGCATTTTCCAGAGCAGACTGGGTTTCTAATGCTAACTCTCTGTGATGGTGTCTAGACTACTGGGTCTTTTCGTTTGTTTGTTTTTGTTTGGTTTTATTTGTTTTTGCCAAACCCAGCAATGCTCAGAGGTTACTCCTGGCTCTGCACTTGGGGATTACTCCTGGCAGGCTCAGGGGACCCTAGGGAATGCAGAGGATCAAACCAGGGTCCACGGAGTGCAAGGCAACTGCCCTCTCCGCTGTACCGTTGCTCTGGCCCCAGACTACTGGTTCTTCATTCTGCCTAGAACCTTAGAAAAAGAGCCTGCGGCCAGCCATAGTACAGAGGGTACGGCGTTTGCCTTGCCTGGGGCCAACCCGGGTTAGATTCCCCGGGTTAGATCCCCAGCATGTCATATGGTCCCCCAGCACCTCCAGGAGTGATTCCTGAGTGCAGAGCCAGGAGTAACCCCTGAGCACTGCCGGGTGTGACCCCCACCCCCATGAAAGAAGGAAGGAAGGAAGGAAGGAAGGAAGGAAGGAAGGAAGGAAGGAAGGAGAAAAGAAAAGAAAAGAAAAGAAAAGAAAAGAAAAAAGAAGAAAAACAGCCTGACCTGGAGACCCAAAGACTCGTGACTATTGGGTCTGTTGTGGAACTATGCAGTGGTTTTCTTTTCTTAAGTGTGTAAGATGCTATTAACATGAAACCAAGATGGGAAAAATAGCAAAGAATGGAAAGTATAGTCAAGCAGTGTCGA
This sequence comes from Sorex fumeus, assembly GCF_029834395.1. Classification (NCBI taxonomy): domain Eukaryota; kingdom Metazoa; phylum Chordata; class Mammalia; order Eulipotyphla; family Soricidae; genus Sorex; species Sorex fumeus. The sequence goes on from NW_026606179.1 coordinate 31,991,239, forward strand.
GGTCACACACATGCTTCTGTGTAAAAAAAGAACATTCTGGGGGACAGTAGGTAGGGCACTTGCCTTTCCCGCAGCTTACCTGGGTTCAATCCCGGCACCCCATATAGTCCCCCTAAGCCCCGGCAGGAGTAAAACCTGAGCACCACTAGGTACAGCCGCAAAACTGAAACAAGCAAACTAAAAAAAGAAAAAAGAAAATTCAGCTTAATTCTGGGGGTGGAGTTCAAGTTATTTTTCTGTCTTTGTAAAATTAAGTTTTTTTTTTTTTAATTGAACCACGGTGAGATACACAGCTACAAGGGTGTTCATGGTTGGGTTTTAGTCATACAACGTTCCAACACCCATCCCTCCACCAGCCTACATTTCCTACCAACAAGATCCCCAGCTTCCTGCCCACCCCCCACCACCTCCCACCATCACCCTCCCCCAAGATATTTGTCTAAGGTGTGCAAATTAGGTTTCATCAGATGCAAATAGGACCTCTAAGGGCAGATTCCTAGAGGGGTGGGCAGCAGGACCCAAGGCCCCTGCCAGGCCCGAACAATAGTGCAGTGGGGAGGGTGTTTTCCTCCTAAAAGGCGCACCCCATTCCATCCGCACCTGCTGTGGTCTAGAGCCAGGAGTAAGCCCTGAGCATCACCAGGTGTGACCCCCCACAAAGAATAAAACTTTGTGCCTTGGTGGGGGACCCCCACTTCTAGCTGAGTCCCAGGCCTCCTAGAGAAAAGCCCGGAGTTCCCTCCTCTTCCCCTGCCCTGTGGTCGTTATCTATGAAGGGAAGCGCTACTGCTCCCGGGCCGGACACTGCCAGTACGCGGCCAGTACTTCCGACCAGCACCTCGGCCGGCACAACACTTACTAGTCAAAAGAGAGAAAGAGAGAGAACGAGTGTGTGTGTGTGTGTGTGTATGTGTGTTGTGTCTGCACCTGTGTGTCATGTGTGTGCCTGCGTGTCTCTGTGTCTGTATGTCTATCTCTGAGTGTATGTGTTCCCTTGTGTTTGTGCGTCTCTGAGTGTGCACGTGTGCCTATGTCTCTGCATGTTTGTGTGTCTCTGTGTATAGTACATCTGTGTGTGTTTCTGTATCTGTGCCTGTATGTGCCTGTGTCTTTGTATGTATCTATGTGTATGTGTGTTTGTGGAGCCCATGTGTGTCTGTGTGTGTGCCTCTGTGCCTGTGGGTTTATGGAGATTGGAAAGGGGCAGGCAAAGGGCCTGGTGCCAATACCTGTGGGGTCACAACTCTCCATGGGTCCTCTCAGGGGATCAGGCTGGCCTGTTGGTGGCTCTACAAGGGACTATAGGGAACCTGGACCCTTTGACCCAACAGCACCCTGGATTAGGGACCTTGCTGCATCAACGCCCCCAAATTTCCTGGCGACAAGGGAGTCGGGGTCACCCAGGTCCTTGAAAAGATGCTGCCGTCGGGGACATGTGAGCCCTGACAAGCATCTTGACCACGCACACGGGCCCTGGCGCAGGGAGCGGCCAGCTATGCCACTGCTGGGTTCCAGAGAGCCGTGTCCCAGGCTTCTCCTGCTGGACTCTGCTTTAGAAGGTAACTTACAGTATCATCCTTAAAAGTCAAAAACAGGGGCTGGAGAGATAGCATAGTGGGCAGGGCACCTGCCTTGCACACAGCAGACCCAGGTTTGATCCCCAGCACTGTAATCTAGTCTCCCTGAGCCCCACCAGGAGGGATCCCTGAGCACAGTCAGATGAGCTCCAGAAACCAAAAGTGAATAAACCGAAGTAAAATCATCTCGGTGAGAAAGATCGATCAGCAGCTGAGCGCACACTCTGCATGCAGGAGGGATGAGCTGAGCCCCAGGTACACGCACCCAGCACCAGGGCAGGGAGCACAAACAAACACAGAATTGTCTTTCCAGCCTATGTTCTTTGGAGTCAAGCTTCTGTGCTTTTTACTTCTGTGTTCCAGGAATTAAAAACCTCAACTACTGGCTTGCTCTTCAAGCCCGTGTTCTTCCTCCCTTAAACACACACATCGTCAGCTTGTCTCTAGGCCCCTTTGCTAGCTTCTTCCACTCTGGAGAAGCTCCGTGCTCTCTTTCGAATTTCCTCTCTTTCTCTCTCCTCATATCTTGCTTAAGAGAGTTTTATTCACCAAAAACGAACTTTGCTTCACTAAAGCAAAAGACAATCCTCAACTGTCCAAAGCCCTCGAGTGCACCGCCCGGTTCAGGGATGGGACACGAGGCCCCCAGAGAGAAGTTTCGTCCAATATCACAAGGCGAGAGACTTACAGCCCTCCCATGCCCTCCTGCGCAGAGAAGCATCTTGACCCAGACCTTCAGTGAAGGGGACTTCCTCATCCTGAGCTCTGACTGGAGACGTCACAGCGAGTCCATCCCACTTTCTCCTTCCCGCCTGCTTCTTCAGACTCCACCCCTCACTCATGGCTCTCTGAGGGGCATCCTGCATTCCTCCAAGGTCACTTTAGAATCAAGTCCAAGCTGCACAGCCTAGCCAGCACCCAGCCGGGTCTAAATTAGCCAGTCTAGGGGCTGGAGCAATAGCACAGGGGGTTCGATTCCCAGCATCCCATATGGTTCCCTGAGCACCTCTAGGAGTAATTCCTGAGCGCATGAGCCAAGAATAACCCCTGTGCAATGCTGGGTGTGACCCAAAAAGCAATAAATAAATGAACAAATAAATAAACTAGCCAGTCCAATGTGGCCAGACAGCAAGACAGAGGGTTGATAAGAACTAGAAGATGTGTCTAACTCAAAATTATCCCGGGGTAGCCAGGGATGCAGGAACAAGGTGCCCTGTACACCAACAGGAGTGACCCCTGAACATGCTGAACATGCAAGCCTGGATTGGCCCGATGAGTCTCCTCTTGTTTTTAACATATAAAAACGATGTGAGCTGGAGAGATAGAACAGGAGATAGGGTATTTGCCTTGTGTGCAGCTGCGGCCACAACCCTGGTTCAAATCCCGGACATATGTCCCCCTGAGCACCACCAGGAGCACTTCTGCCCACACAGCAAAGAATAACCCTGAGCATCACTGAATATGCCCCCCCCCCAAAAAAAAGGTGGTGGTGGGGGGGAATGATGCGTGACAGAAAGCCTTGGGTATGTTGTAGGTAGAAATTCACACAGAGAGTACTACAGAGTCCCTAGTTCTGGGCACAAGCCATGACCGGTGGGGCAGCTCTGTCCTCCAGGGAGAAAACTGGGGAGGGTCGCTGAGCGAGCCTGAGGATGCCAGGCGCAAGGCAGTGACCCTTGGAGTCCACTCTCCCTCGCTGGGCTTCTATCCATGTGCTCACTCAAGAATTCATTTACTCAGTAACCATCATGACTGACTCTTCAGCCATTCATTTGTTCACCCAGCCATTTCCTCACATAACGGGACTGAACACTTACTAATTCAAGAAGTTTGGTTGGGGCTGGAGCGATAGCACAGCGGGTAAGATGCGTCCCTGACACGTAGGCAACCCAGGGTCAATCCCTGGCATCCCATATGGTCCCCCAGGAGTGATTCCTGAGTGCAGAGCCAGGAGTAACCCCTGAGCATCAGCGGGTGTGCTCCCCCAAAAAAAAGAAAAGAAAAAAAATGACCGAAAAAAAATAAAAGGAAAGAAGGAAGGAAGGAAGGAAGGAAGGAAGGGAGGGAGGGAGGGAGGGAGGGAGGGAGGAAGGGAGGAAGGGAGGGAGGGAGGGAAGAGTGGAAGGAGGGAGGGAAAAAGGAAGAAAGGAAGAAGGAAGGAAGGAAGGAAGGAAATCAACAAAAGAGAAAGAAAAGAAGCAACAGCTCATTAAGTAAAGCACTTGTCTTGCATGTGGCTGACCATATATCCCCCAGAGTTCCCCCTGGAGTGATCCCTGAGCACTACCAGGAATGGTTCAAAAGTCAAAAAACAAAAAGTTCTTTTGGGGCTGGAGAGCTAGTATGGGGATTAGGGCACATGCAAGACCCCCAAACATCGCCCAGCGAAGCACTGTGGTCTCCGAAGCACCCCCACATTGGCCTGGTGGTCTCCGACGCTGCAGGCAAGGCCTTCAACTGAATGCAGGCTAGCCCTGCGTGGCCAGGAAAGGTCCATGCCTCCTGCACTCCGCTCGGGTGACCGCCAAAGAGGAAAGATTTTGAAGGACAACCCAGACCAACTGAGAGGGCCTGAGCCCTGGGAGCCCCACATCCCATGCAGAGACGTGGGTTCTCCCTGGCTTCTCCCACTCCCCACCCCCACAGGAAGGGGGTTTGAGCTTCTCTCTGTGGGCCCAGGAGGCAGAACCAGGACCCACGTACCTCAACTATGAGGCAGGTACCAGCTTGAAATAAGACCATGAGATTCAAGTTTAAAAGCGCAGAGAAAGGGCCGGAGAGATAGTACAGTGGGTAGGGCATAGGCCTTGCAAGCAGCCAACCTGGGCTCAATACCCAACATCCCACATGGTCCCCCGAGCACTGACAGGGGTAAGTCCTGAGTGCAGAGCCAGGAGTCACCCCTGAGTACTGCCCAGATGTTTGGTTATTAGCCCAAAAACCAAAACCAAAACAAATTGATGAAGGACTGAAGAGCAGGTAGGGCACATGCCATGGACACAGTCGACCCAGGCTGGATCCCGGGGGCCCCATATTGTCCCCCAAGCTCACGCATGAGGAATCATCCCTGAGAGCAGAGGCAGGAGCAATGCTAGGTATGGCCCCAAAACCAAAAAATATTAAAAACAATGATGGGGGACAGAGATAGAGCTGGTGGGGCAACTGTCTTGCATGCAGCCAACCTGGGTTGAATCCCCAGCATTCCATATGGTCCCACCTAAGGACCGCCAGGAGTAATCCCTGAGCACAGGGCCAGAGCCAGCCCTGAGCACCACCAGGTGCGGTCCCCAAACCATGAATAAATAAATAAATCACAAACACCCTACTCCCCTCCAGTCCCACCCCGTCGCACAGCTGTGGCAGACCAGACTGGGTAAACTAAGGAAACGCAAGAAGTGTGTAGGGGGAAGGGGGGCGGCCTCCAAGACCGCCTTAGACTCAGGGCTCTGAGGGTTCTGAGAGATCCAAAGGCAGAAAAAGGGAAATAACGGGCTGAATCTTCCCAGTATGGGCCCCAGGGCTCGGGAAGGCTGCAGTCTCCCAGGAGGACTTAGGGCAGTGCGGGGCTGGTGGGGGGGGGGAAGGGATGAGGAAGAGTGTGAGCACTGCTCACTGCACCCCCGAGCCCAGTACCCTCGTGCCGGCCCCATCTGAGACCCCCACTCTCCTCCCTGGGGGTCTCTGGAGCCAGCGCCGTCTCTATTCTAACCACGGTCAAATCCGTGGCCCTGAAGACTCAGAACCCAGAAGTTGATTCTGTGCTGCCAGGGCAACTCTGTCCTGCCGCCACCCCCCCCCCCCCGGGACGAGACAATGCCCCTGCAGTACGGCCACTAAGGCCAGCTCCCTGAGCAGGTCAACCCCAGCCCGCACGCCAACACTCTGCCTGCGGCCAATGAGAGTCGGTGCAGCCAGTTAGGTGAGCAGTATGTTTTATTTAATTAGGATCAACAGAAGAGATAAACCTCACAGCAGGATAGGGAATGACAACGCTGCAAAAAAAAAAATAATTCATGCCCAGGTAACAAAAGGGCAACTTTCAATTACAGAGCAAAGCGGGCGAAAAGAGGAGACGGGCGCTTCTGCGGAGGGGAGCGGCAGGACGGTCTCAGGCCCCAGGCCTAGGCTGGGGGTGACGGCAGAGGCGGGCAGAAGCACCCGAGAGTCAGCCGGCTTGGCCGGTCCCTGCTCCCTACGCAGCAGTCAGTGAGGTGCGAGCACGCGCGACCCGCAGGCTGGGGCCAGCAGTGTTCTGCCCGGCAAGTGGGGTGGACTTGTGGGGCTGTCCACCCAGGCCCCTGGGCTAGCTCACCCCCTGCAAAGACTGAGACCCAGACCGGGAGCTCTCAGCCCAGGGACTAGGGGAGCACTCAGCATCACAGCACCCACCCTTGGCCAGTCACTCATCGGCACACAGACCTCATCCACACACGGCCCTCGCTGAGTCCACGGGCCGGGCCTCCCCACTCCCGGCAGACCTATGTCTGCATCGGGAGACGTATGTCCCAGCAGTCTCCCAATGCCCCAGGTCACCCTCTTCCACATGACCTCCTGGAAGGGTGCTGGGACCAGGGCCCCAATTCCCACCAGTGTGTGTGTGTGTGTGTGTGTTTGTGTGTGTGTATGTGTGAGTGTGTGTGTGTGGTGGTAGGGGGGAGTCCAACACTGTGAAGGTCCCCAATGCCACACACACACACACACACAACACACACACACACACACACAACGGTTAGGAAGCAGTATGGCATGTGTTTTCCCTCACCCTTGACAAAAAGAGAAACGAGACCAGAGAGAGAGAGAGAGAGAGAGAGAGAGAGAGAAAGAGAGAATGTGTATACAGCGGGGAGGGTGCTTACCCACTATGCAGCCGAACAACTGGTTCGATCCCCTGCACCCATATGGTCCCCTGAGTCCAGCTAAGAGTGATGAGTGAGCATAGAGCCAGGAGTAAGCCCTGAGCACTGCCAGGTGCGGAAGAAGGAAGGAAGGAAGGAAGGAAGGAAGGAAGGAAGGAAGGAAGGAAGGAAGGAAGGAAGGAAGCTGAGCACCCCCAGACCATTCAGGGAGCAGCTCCACGATCTGGGCCCAGGAACAGGCCACAGGAAACCGCTTTCCTCAGCCAAAAGTGACACCCGCAGAGCAGAGGACCCACTAACCTGGATGAACTGGGCTCTGTCCCCAAACTAAGGCTCCCCTGACTGTGTCGAGGAGCAGGCCTGCCACGGTCTCCCTGAGCACTTCGGGCCAGAGGAGGGATTCTGAACAAAGGCCTGGCCAAGTTTACAGCCCAAGGCAAGCCCTCTAGAGCCCCCTTGGCGGGATTGGGCCACCTCCACCCCCCACAGCGCAACCTGGGTCCCCCCCCCCGCACCCCTCCCCCAATCCTGCCCGACTGACGTCAGCCCACCACCACCACCACAGCCACAGGGAGGGAAACTGTGAGCACACGAGTGCGCCCCTCCACAGAGCCCCATTTTATATCCCAATTCAGAAGATGACACGAACATCTGCTTTCACTTCAAGACATTAATTTTCAATTATTGGAGAAAAACAAAATTAGTCCTGACAAATTGCTGGCGAGCACAGGCTCTTGTCTGGCGGCTCATCCTAATAACTTCAGGGGCCCAGTTAGTGTCCTCGGACCGTCTCCTGATAGGTCCCTGTCACCTGCAGTCCATGACAGCTCTGACGAGCTCTTCGGCGGTCACAGGATCAGAAGAACTAAGGCCCTGTGCATCTTCTCTCGTCCGAGACGGCATCGCTCACAGTGGAGGAGAATGCAGAGTAGCCAGGGCGCTGGCCTTGGACACAGCCAGTTCGAATGCCCGGCACCATTTCTGACTCCCCCAGCCCTGCCAGGAGTGATCCCTGAGCACAGAGCCAGGAGCAAGCCCTGAGCTCAGCTGGCTGTGGCCCACAAACCAACCCAACAAGAAACAGTTATGCTCTCGGGGCTGGAGCGATAGCACAGTGGGTAGGGCATCTGCCTTGCACACGGCCAACCCAGGTTCAATTCCCAGCATCCCATATGGTCCCCCGAGCACCACCAGGAGTAATTTCTGAGTGCAAAGCCAGAAGTAACCCCTGAGCATCGCTGGGTGTGACCCAAAAAAAGCAAAAAGAAAAAAAAATAGTTATGCTCTCACCCCAGTTCTGTGTGGGACACTGCGAAACCTGCCTCTCTCAGAGGCACTCGGGGGCTGAGGCAGATCCATCCTGGCGGAAAAGGAGAAGGCCCGCTGCCTGGCACGGACAGGCAATTCGCATCTGCCATCTGCAGCAGGAGAAGAGGGATAATAGCTCTGGGCCTTTCTCCCCCACCCCCCACCACAGGACTCCCTTCAGTCCAGGAGCCCAGCTCAGCCCAAGTCACAGTCTATACAGGACAAAAGAAAACCTTGAATGTGTCCACCCACCGCAAGGCCCCCGGAGTGCAGAGAACAACCCACTAGATTGGAGATTAACATTTCCAGTACAGAGGGCAGGACACTTGCCTCGCACACTGACCCAGGTTTCAATGCTAGCATCCCAGAAGGTCCCCCAAGCCCTGTGAGAAGTGATCCCTGAGCAGAGAGCCAGGGGTAAGCCCTGAGCACTATAGGGTATGTATGACCCCCCCGGGAGAGAGAGAGAGAGAGAGAGAGAGAGAGAGAGAGAGAGAGAGAGAGATTATCGTCTCGTTTGATAGCAGTTTTATATATCTTGGCAGCTGAAGTCACCACATCAATGGGAAGGCAGAGAGATGTGAATGAGCAGAAGCACCCAGAGATACCTTTTGACAATCTCGGGTTTTGACTTGTCACAACTGAAGCCAGAGTGTTATTTGTGTATTTGCCTAGCTAACGCAGTCGCACTCCAGGGGTGGGTGGCAGGAACGCCGGGGAGGCGAGAGGGTCAGAGAGAAAGACAGAAACACAACAACAGCCCCAGAAAATTATATCCCTAAGAAGAGAATGGAAGATGCTGCTACTTCCAAAGTCAACTCGGTAACTGAGCTCCGACATTGTGTAATTGACTTTGCAAGTAGAACAACAGCTACGTAACAAAGAAAACGCCGGTGTTTTCACAGCGCTAATCTATAACGCTGGGAGGCCCTCCCGCTGTCAGGCCGGGCTGACAATACAATAGCTTTCAAAGGGATATTACCATCATGCTTTTATTCCTGACATCAATCAAGACAAAGAGAATCCTTTTCACAAGACATTAAAAATCAAACCTTTGTACAAGAAGATAGGTAAAACAGCATTCTCCTTAAAGGCAGCAGCACGGAGCAATCAGCTAATTGGCACTCCCAGAAAGAGGTAAAGTATTTTATTTACTGAACGTGCAACCCCGATTGTTGGCTGTCACCAATCCTGGCAGGTAAGCAAGGAATCAAAAGTTTCCCTCGACATTTACACACACAAGCGCCAAAAACTTCTCCCAGGACTCCGCAGTCCAGGCTTAATTAATTAGTCCATTTTGGGTGCAGGATGATTCTGATTACTAACTAAAGTGGGTATGCACAAAACGCCCTTGCACACTAACAGGAATTTGTGAAAAAGGAAAAAAAAAGTCAGATTCACCAACCAAGGATGTGGCACCTGTCCCCAGGTACCCGCAATAAGACAGGGACCAGTAGTTTTTCAGGTGTCCTAGACCTGCAGACAAGAAAGGAGTTCCAGGGGCACCAGTACAGCAGGTAAGGCACTTGCCTTGCACATGGCCGATGCGGGTTCAATCTTAAGCCCACCAGAAGCAATTCCCTGAGCGCAAAGGAAGGAAGGAAAAGAGGAAGGAATGAACTGTGGGCCAGAGACCGCTCAGTGGGCTGGAGCACACACCTAGCATGCAGGAGTCTGCAGTTCCATCCCCAGCTACCACACGGTTCCCTGAGCACCAGCACCAGGAGTAACCTCCGAGGAGCAACTGGGAGAAGCCTTTGAGCACTGCTGAGTGCACACCGGAAGGAAGGAAAGAAGGGAACGAAGGAAGGAGAGAAGAAAGGAAGGAAAGCAGGCAGGAAGGAGAAAGAGCCCTGGCATCTACTGCAAACGTTCTTGAGATAGGAAGAAAATGTTCTTGCAAACACCAAGGTCCAGGAAAATAAGAAGCCCCTAATGTTGGTCAGAGTTAACTAAAGCCATCCCCCCCACCTCCCGACCTTGGTCAAATGATGGGGCCATGAGGAATCCGAGTCACCCTCGGATGGCCGACCCTCAAGACACTTTTAGGTAACGGCAGAGCACCTAAAAGTTCCTTGGGGATGTCGAGGAACCTCCCAGTCCAGGAGCCTGGAGCTCAGAGATGCTAGTATTTATAAGATCTTTATCGTCACACTCTTCTAACCCCAGCCTGTCAAGGGGTCCAAGATGCCATGTTCCCACACCTCTATGGGACTTGATAGAACGGCAAGTCAAGATGACCAGAGTGATAACACAGAAAAGGTAGGGCTCTTGCCTGATACACAGCCAACGTGGGTTGGAACAGCGGCATCCCACATGGTCCCCTGAGCACCGCCAGGAGTGATCTCTGAGTGCAGAGCCAGGAGTAAAGTCCTGAGCACCACTGGGGGTGGGGGTGGGGGGGTGGGGGGTGGTTGCCCCCAAAACAAACAAACAAACAAACAAAAAACCATATAGTCCCAAGCCTCCAACTATTGCTACGGAAGCTGGAGGGGAGAGAGAACTCACTGCAGAGGCTGGAACCCCTCAGGAACTCAGAGCAGGGGAGTTTGAGACACTTTCCTCTTGCACCCACCAGACCAAAAATCATGAGTTTTGCCAAAACTGTGGAATTCGCACAGCAGCAGGGGCCGCGGCTGCCTGCAGGCAGGACCGGAGACCACCGTTGGTTTGTCAACAGCGGCTGCACGACAGGTGCCGTTCCCTGGCCAAATATTTTTAAGACGCAGAGACTTGCCCCACCGGTGCTTCGAAGAATCCTGGTTCCTCCCTGTGCCACCACCTCACCCCGCCCTCTTCCAAGCGCCAGGCAGCCTGCCTGCACCCCGGCAGCAGGGGCAGGCTCCTTGCGTTTACACATCCAAATGAACAGTTAAGAGAAATCAATGCATCTAATTGCCAGACTATTAAATCCTACATCAGGGGAAGAATTCCACAGCCACCAGCTTAAGAGTTGGCTACCGATATAGCAATTATTGCAACTTTCTATTAGATTGAGCCAGACCCGCCAGCCTCCGTCTCCAGCTAGGCAGGCAGCACGCAAAAGATGCTGCACTCCGGTCCTCTCCTCCCGACGGGCACCCCCCTCCAACCGCCCGCCCCGGCTCCTCTGTGAAGGCACTGCAGCATGCCACCTCGGTGCCAGGCTGCTACTGCTGCTGCTGTTGAATAACTCTCAGACTGTTGAGTCGAGGGCACCGTGCACCTTCAGTTATGCGTGGACACAAGGCACGGATGTGAAGCCAGGTTCTGGTACCCGGGGCATGTAATCATCTGAATTGGTTGTCATGATGTTCTGAGTTTTGGTTGTGTTATTTTTTAGAGAGAGAGAGAGAAAGAAAGAAAGAAAGAAAGAAAGAAAGAAAGAAAGAAAGAAAGAAAGGAAAGAAAGAGGACTGGAGTGATAGCACAGCGGGTAGGGCGTTTGCCTTGCACGTGGCCGACCCAGGTTCGATTTCCAGCATCCCCTATGGTCCCCCGAGCACCTCCAGGAGTAATTCCTGAGTACATGAGACAGGAGTAACCCCTGTGCATCACCAGGAGTAACCCAAAAAGCACAAGAAAGAAAGAAAGAAAGAAAGAAAGAAAGAAAGAGGGAAAGAAAGAAAGAAAGAAAGAAAGAAAGAAAGAAAGAAAGAGGACTGGAGTGATAGTACAGCGGGTAGGGCGTTTGCCTTGCACGTGGCCGACCCAGGTTCAATTCCCAGCATCCCCTATGGTCCCCCGAGCACCTCCAGGAGTAATTCCTGAGTGCATGAGACAGGAGTAACCCCTGTGCATCGCCAGGAGTAACCCAAAAAGCACAAGAAAGAAAGAAAGAAAGAAAGAAAGAAAGAAAGAAAGAAGGGAGGGAGGGAAGAAAGAAAGAAAGAAAGAAAGAAAGAAAGAAAGAAAGAAAGAAAGAAAGAAAGAGGGCTGGAGTGATAGTACAGCGGGTAGGACATTTGCCTTGCACGTGGCCGACCCGGGTTCTATTCCCAGCATCCCCTATGGTCCCCCGAGCACCTCCAGGAGTAATTCCTGAGTGCATGAGACAGGAGTAACCCCTGTGCATCGCCAGGAGTAACCCAAAAAGCACAAGAAAGAAAGAAAGAAAGAAAGAAAGAAAGAAAGAAAGAAGGGAGGGAGGGAAGAAAGAAAGAAAGAAAGAAAGAAAGAAAGAAAGAAAGAAAGAAAGAAAGAAAGAGGGCTGGAGTGATAGTACAGCGGGTAGGACATTTGCCTTGCACGTGGCCGACCCGGGTTCTATTCCCAGCATCCCCTATGGTCCCCCGAGCACCTCCAGGAGTAATTCCTGAGTGCATGAGACAGGAGTAACCCCCGTGCATCGCCAGGAATGACTCAAAAAGCACAAGAAAGAAAGAAAGAAAGAAAGAAAGAAAGAAAGAAAGAAAGAAAGAGGGAGGGAAGGAGGAAGGAAGGAAGGAAGGAAAGAAAGAAAGAAAGAAAGAAAGAAAGAAAGAAAGAAAGAAAGAGGGGAGAGGGGCCAGAGTGATAGTACAGCAGGTAGGGCATTTGCCTGGCACGCGGTCGACCCAGGTTCAATTCCCAGCATCCCCTATGGTCCCCCAAGCATCAGCAGGACTAATTCCTGAGTGCAGAGCCAGAAGTAACCCCTGAGCTTCACTGGATGTGATCCAAAAAGCAAAAAGAAAGAAAGAAAAAGAGAAAGAAAGAAAGAAAGAAAGAAAGGAGGGAGGGAATGAAAGAAAGAAAGAAAGAAAGAAAGAAAGAAAGAAAGAAAGAAAAGAAGGTGTAAAAAAATAAACAAGCAGCAATTACTGGACAGAGAGGATGGTTTCCAGACAAGAGAGGATGGTTTCTAAACTGTGAGCCCCCTGAGCCCCTTCCACAGCAGGATGGTGGTGGTGGGGGGTCGGGGGCTTCACTGGGGAAGGGGAGAGGAAAGCTAGGGCTGGATGTCAGCTGCCCCCCCCCCCCCCCCCCCCCCCCCCGTCCTCGCAGAAAACAGAAAACGAAAGAACCTAGAGAGGATTTTGCTTTGCCCTTCCTCCAAGATCATCGACATTTAGCCAAACAAATCTCGACAATTTACACTTGTATGTGGTCTCAGCTGAATCAAGAAACCTGTAACCTCAGAACGCCTCTATTTATTACATCTCAATTATTTCCATGGAAACACAAGCCACGGCGCACACTCCCGTTCCCAGGTCTTGAGACCACCCAATTTATAAGATGGACTTTGGAGGCGCGTCGGGCTGGCAGGAGAGAAAGACAGCGAGGGAGGGGAACTCAAGAGAAATCACTGGGGGCAGTTGGCATCGGGGGAGAGGCCTGTATTTGTTCATATTCAGAACGGTGATTAACAGGCAGCTGCTGAAACCAGAAGACGGACAGAAGGACACACCGTTCTAAAGTTTTAGGGCCGAGGCTGGAAAAGTGTCTTCCCCTTCCAAATCAATGATGAGACTGGTGGATGGGTGAGAGAGACCGGGTACCACACCTCCACTCACAAATCTCACTCCCCGCCCCCCCATGCCCCCTGTGGTACCAGCAGCAACAAGAACATCAGGGAGACCGTTGAGAACAGCCCCAGAGAACAAGGCCAAAATTATCAAAGGGACCAGATCCTCACCACTGCCACACCATACCACCAGGGAACAAAAAGGGGAGACGGGATGGGGAGGGAAAGTAGGTCAGAAAATGTGACTTCTGGGGATGGAGAAGACAGTGCAGCTGGCAGGGCGCTGGCCTTGCCTGCAGCTGACCCGGGCCCGACCCTTGGCACGCCGTAAGGTCCCCCGAGCCCCTCCAGCAGTGATTCCGGAGCACAGAGTCAGGAATATGCCCTGAGCACGACCAGGTGTGCCCCCCCTCAAAAAAAGAACCATAAGGAGGCTGGAAGACATAAGACTTGCCTTGCACACAGCCAACCCAGGGTCAAGCCCCAGCACTTTCCAGCACCCCCAGGCATAATTTCATGACCACAGAACCAGGAGTAAGTACCGAGCATTGCCGGGTGTGCCCCCCCCAAATAAAAATACAATAGTACACACAGCCAACCCGGGTTCAATCCCCAGCATGTCATATGGTCCCCCAAGCCCCGCCAGAAGTAATTCCTGAGTACAGTCAGGAATAACCCCTGAGCATTGCCGGGTGTGACCCATAAAGCAAATAATAATAATAATAAAGTAAAAAAAACCTACGGGGCTATTCTCCCCATACCAGGGCCCTCTTCTCGGTGTGCCAGGCATCCTCCCCGGTGACTGGGTTTCTCCGCAGATGGACAAATGTCCCGAGAGACAAGTGACCCCACTCCGGAAGGGAGGTTTATGTCTGTGAGGCCTGTTTTGATTTTTTTCGAATCAAACGATGCCTACGTTTTCACATCAGACTTCCCGAGCATCCACCAGAAATTGTTAGATTTCTGTCCTTCCTGCTACGGGCTTTCACGTTTCCGAGATCAATTACGAATTTACAGTCAAGCGACTTTCACAGCACCCTGACACACAGCAGTGGAGGCAAAACAAAACCCGAATCAAATGTAAAAGGGCGCCCCTGTTCCTTAAGAAGCACCATCAAGCGTCTTTAAAGGTGAGGACCCTGTCGCTTTAAACCCTGGGTGCGAAGCTGTCCCGCGCGCACACACAGACTCCAGAACACACTTTTGAATATTGCTGGAACAAGGGGAAGGCCCTTCCTGAAACAGCAATAAATCCATCACCTGCGGGAACTCTTACCTAGTCGAATTATCTCTGCTCTTAATTCTTCCCAGGCTATTAAATAGCCACAGCTCCACCCTGATCACCCCTGCACACTGAATAAAAGACGGAATAGTACACAGGACAAGAGCGGGCTACAGCTTCGAGAAAAGCCAAAGGGATGGTAGGGCAGGGGAGTGGTGGTTGGGGGGGGCGGGCGGGAATAGTGGGACTCCTGCATGCAGAGCTTGCCCTGTGGTGGGAGGGCAAAGCGAAAAAAACGCTCCTCCGAATGCTTGGGCGGGCGGACCCCACTTGGCTGCCTCTCCCCCATCACTCAGCTCGAACTGTCTGCTGTACATACAAACACTTAGAGCAGCTCATTAAAAAATCATTTCCAGGCTCATTTCGGGAGAGGCCGATGCTTGAGTCTCTTTGAGCTCCAGGAGCGGGTGTAGCAACTCGGGGCCAGCCGCCCATCTGGCCCTGCAGACGGGTTTACTACCTTCACTTTCCGCGTCTCCCCTCGGCAAACAAGGTTCTGAGACCCTCCGGAGGCTACAGGAAGCTCTGCATCTTCCTTTAGGCAAAAAAAAAAAAAAAAAAAAAATCCCCCTGCCTGGAGACTTGACTCCAAAAATCAACGGCACAAGTCACCTCAAACTATTTCCCAACCAGAAATCCCAATTCGACCTTTCTTTCTGGGCATAAGCAGGGAGCCCAGGAAAAGGAAAAGAAAATATTATGACAAGCCCCAGAGCCCTTGGAATTGGAGAAAGGACAAACATCTACCTTTTACCCGGCCCCTTCTTTGGGGGGGAAAGGGGGTCTCCTGATCTGCCGGGATCCCCTAGTACTGAGGAGCAGGTCGGACTGTTCCTAACTGGGACCCCGCCAGCGTTTGGGGAATGAAACGACTGCTCTCAAGGAAAAAGAAGAAAGGGAATCGCTTGGTTGCTGCGAGTTGGACCGACTTGATCGTTTCTAAAATGCCAGGGAGCAACTCGGGGGAGCCAAGTGCCCTGGGACTTTCAAGGAGAGGAATGGCGGGTACCTGACCCTGCGGGCCAGGCCAGATTGAGTGCAGGCATCCCAGCCAGGAGCAAGGCAGGCAGGAAGGGAGCAGGACGCAGCGCCTTCCCGCGCAGGCCTCCAGGAAATGAACTTTTCAGAGCAGAACTGGGGTAGGGCCAGAGGTCATCAGGGGAGCCCGGGAGAGCACAAGGGCCTCGGGACCGTGGGCTGCAGAGACCTAGCAACTCTCTGGCCCCTCTGCCACCACCCCCGACCCCTACCCCACCCCCTACGCCCGGCACGGCGGGCTGCCAGGCAGGCACCCACCCCAGGGGCTGGAATCTGGACAAAGCAGCCGGAGAGGCCTGGAGAGGCCAGCGGGTGGCGGGGAGAGGGCAGGGGCAGGGCGCGCTGGGCGAGGGGGAGGGGATCCGCTCTCCGGGGGTCCGCGCGTGCAAACAGAAGCCAAGCAAGGAAACAAATGCGTGTGTGCGTCCCTCACCAAACGTGCGCTCTCGGGGGACCCTCTCGTGCGAGAAGCCCTCCAGTTGCAAAACCGCCAGCAAAGCAAGGAACCCGCCGTGGAGGGGCGTGTGATGATGTGTGCGTGCGTGCCTGTGTGTGTGTATGTGTGTCCTCACGAACGGCTGCACTGCGGGGCGGCCCCGACCCGGGGAGCCGCCCGTGGGGGGTGGGGGGTCCAGGGCGCGGGAGCCCGGTGGTCGGGGTCCCGGGGCGCCCTCCGCGGCGCAGCGAGCGCGGCGGCCGGCCGCTGCCAGCGCTCCCCCGGGGGGGCGCCGCGTCCCGCTGGCGCGGCGCAGACAATGAACTCCTGGCGGAGGAGGCTCCCGGCCGCGCCGGCCTCGGTGGAGGAGGCAGGAAGTGCGGGGGGCCCCCCGGGCCGGGAGCGCGGCGGCCTGGGCAGGGGGGCAGGGGCCCGAGCGCCGCCGCGCGCCGCCGCCGCGCGCCAGCAACGCCCCGCCGCCCGCGGGAGTCCCGGGGCGACGACGCGGGGACACGGAGCAGCGGCGTCGGCGAGGCCCGGGGCGTGGGGGTGGGGGGGACCCCGGGAGCGCGGCCTCGGGGCTGCCGGCCCTCCCGGGCGCCGGCGCTCGCCGCCGCTTCCTTCCTCCGGCTGAGATTCGCAATCCCCGCCAAGTCGGGCCCGCACCCCTTGATTGGCCACGCGGGCCCGGGGCCCGCGCGGAGGGCGCAGCGAGGGTCCCTCGGCGGCGGCGCCCCCAGGCCCCGGCCCGGAGCGGGTGGTGCGGGCTGGGGTGCCCGCCGTGCGCCCCTCCGCCGCCGCCGCCGCCGCCTCCTCCTCCTCCTCCTCCTCCTCCTCCACCTCCTGCGCCCCGGCTTCCTCCTCCCCCTCCCCTCCTCCTCCTCCTCCTCCGCCGCCGCCTCCGCCTCCGCCTCCTCCTCCGCCGCCTCCTCCTCCTCCTCCTCCTCCTCCTCCTCCTCCTCCTCCCGGCTCGCTCGCGGGTCCCCGGCCGCCGGTCCCTCCTCCCGCGCTGCCCGCTCGCCCGCGCGGCCGCCGGGCCTCGCTCGCTCACCTTTCACCGAGCGCGGCTTCGCCTGCTTCCGCCTGGACATGTCCGGGGCTCCCGGCGCTCCGTCGCCCTCCGCCGCCGCCGCCGGCTGCCCCCGCCGCCCCCCGCCGCTCCAGGCAGCCCCGCTCCCCCTTCTCCTCCTCCTCCTCCTCCGCCTGCCTCTCGGAAACTTTCTTTTTTTTTTGCAGCCGGGTCGGCGTCGGTGGGGAGCGGATCGCAGGTCCCGGGCGGCCTCCCTGGGGGGGGCGGCCGCGACCGGCCGAGGCCGCTCCGGGGCGGGGGGAGGCCCGGGGGGCGCGCCGGGGCCCTGCCTGTTGCAATGCGGCAGCCAGGGGCTCGCAGTCCCAGCGGCGGTCCCAGCGGCGCGGGGAGTCCGGAGGCCACTCGGCCGAGCCGAGTTATGCAAAAAAAAAAAAAAAAAAAAAGCCGCCCCCCTCCTCCTCCTCCTCCTCCTCCTCCTCCTCCTCCTCCCCACCCCCCCGCCGGCCCCCGGCCCCTGCGGCCCCCTCCCTCCCTCCCCCACCCCACCGCCACCCTCACCCTCCTCCTCCTTCTCCTCCTCCGCCCCTTGCCGGATTTTTGTGCAAAGTTTGCAGGCGTCCGGCCACGCAGCCCAGTGCGAAGCTCACAATGAGCCCATCTGAGGAGGGGGACCGGGCTGGAGACGAGGGGGGGTCTCAGGGGGAGGAGGAGACCGGGAGGCAGTCGGGAGCACTGAAGCTCAGAACCCCCAGGAAAAAAAAAAATTAAAAAGCCTTCCAAGGATCCCTGCCTCGCAGACACAAAAAATAACAATAATAATAATAATAATAATAATAAATATTAAAGCCTAAAAAAAGAAGAAGAAATGCCCAAACCCCTGGTTTGGAGATTATGAGGGATGAGGAAGGGGGGTCCCTCAACTCAGCCTACTTAGAGGGGGTCTCGAAACGGCCGCAGTGGCCTGGAAGCCGCAGCTCGGGGCCCCGGGCTCACGCCCCCCTTCTCCGGCTCCCGGCCCGGTCGGCCGCCGGCCCCCCGGAGGAGGAGGAAGGGGCGCTCAGGCAGCGGCGGACAGGCGCGCCCCGCGCCCCGGGCATCGCTCAGCCCGTGCGCCGGGCCGCCGCCGCCTGCCCTCGGGCTGCGGTGCTCAGCGCGCGGCGCGCAGCCGATCCCCAGGCCGGTGCCAAGTCTCCGGCCCCGCTAGCTGCCTCCATGGGCCAGGGGCGCGGAGGAGGGGGAGGAGGCGGCCGCGGCGGCGGCGGAGGAGGAGGACGAGCAGGCGGCGGCCAGGCTCCCGTCCTCCCGGGCAGCGGCGGCGGCGGCGGCGGCGGCTGCGCCCCGGCTCCTCCGCGCTCCAGCCGGCGCCGGCCCGCCCGCCAGTCTCCCTTGCGCTCCTGTCTTCTTTGTGGTCGCTGGCTCTCCTCCTCCCGATCCGGCTGCTGGGGCTGCACTGCAGAGACACATAATAAAGCCAGGCTTGGCTGGAAATGTAGCCGGGTCCCAGCAGGAGGATGTGAGGAGCGGAGTCCCGGCGGGGGAGCGCTCTGATCCCGTGGGGCGCCCCGCACTGCTCCGGCTCGGATCAGACGGAGAGAGGGCCAACAGCACCGAGCGATGGACAGCGCTGGAAATACAGCTCCGGCCGCCCGCAAAACCCGGACCGCGGCGGCGGCGGCAGGCACGGCGCGGGCACCGCACCCGCACGCGGGGCGCCCACTCCGGCGCTGGCTGCTGGCACCGGGGGCGGTAGGAGGGAACAGACACGGGCCCCACGCGTGCCGTCGAGCTCTCCGAGACGCACTACTATCACAAACTGAAAAAAAAAAAAAGTGATGGAATGGGGCGGGGTTGTGTGTGTGTGGAGGTGTGTGTGTGTGTGTGTGTGTGGGTACCACACTGGGATGAAATGCCCTTTTGCATCGCCGCCTCTGCAATTTATGTTTCACGCACCTGAATTATTTCCTCCGGCCGGTGTTTGAGGACCATTTCTGGCCCCCTTTACACGACCGATCGAAACCCTGCTTGCCCCACACCTGCCTTTGGAGGGTTTCCGTCACGTGGTCGCACACTTCCTAGGTAAGGCCATCCCTGGGGCACGGAGCCCCAAGACTTGGCGGGAGCATCACCTGCCCCTACTATAGGGACCAGAAGAGTCAACCACGTCGCACTTGCCACCAAGTTTTGCCCCAGCCACGAGGGGGCGCGTCGCGCCTCTGTAACTCGAACCAGCGTTGGTCTTGGAACCTACCCGGGAAGGACTCGGATTTAGGGGGGTGGGGGAGAAAAAAACCTCCCCCAGGCGGCTCCCCGCTACCTAAACCGTTTCTTGGAGACGCCTCCCTCCCCCCCCACCCCCACCAGCTGCAGGTCCTGGGGGGGTAGTCGCCCGGACATCGCCCCCCCTCCCGGGTGACTGGCGCCGCCTCGGGCCGGCTCGCCCCGGAGCTGGGGGAGCGGAGCGGGTGCGCGGCGCAGCGCTGAGGGTTATCAATCTCGCGGATCGATAAGTTGCCACTTGGAGAGAGGAGGGCCGTGTCCCCTCGGAGACGAGTTACCCAGGGCAACCTTTCACGGAAAAAAACCCGCTGCTGCCCTCCTTGTGCCGCGCACCGGGGGGCCCGGCCGGGCAGCGGCGCCCGCCCCGCAGCAGGGCGCCCGCGCCCCGCCGGTCCCGACCCGCGCGGGGCCCCCCGCGGCGCGCTCTGCGGTGCGGCCCGGCCCGGCCCTGCTCTGCGCTCAGAGGGGCTCCGGGCTCCCGCCGGGTGCCGGGCTGAACTGCTGGGCTGGATGCCACCCCCGCAGCCCCC
The DNA here is from genome assembly GCF_029834395.1 of Sorex fumeus. Lineage (NCBI taxonomy): Eukaryota > Metazoa > Chordata > Mammalia > Eulipotyphla > Soricidae > Sorex > Sorex fumeus. The sequence goes on from NW_026606179.1 coordinate 32,010,998, forward strand.
CGCGGCTCGGAAGCGCGCGGGCGGGCAAAGTGCGTGGAGAGGCCAGAGGCAGGGAGACGCTTTGGGGGCTGCAGCGGCGGCGGCGGCGGCGGCGGGGGGTGGGGGGGGCGCCAAGCTTGCGCGCTCAAGGCCGGCTCCGAGGCACGCGGACAACCCTGACACCCGGAGCGGGCGAGCGAGCAAAACCGCCTCGGCTGGGCCCGAACTCCTCAACCCTAAGCCAGCAGCCCCCTCCCCGGGTTCGGGCTGCCAGTGGCCCCCCACCCCGGGCTCCCGCCCTCCTCCCGGGCCGCCGCGTCCGAGAGTGACCGACCGACAGCATCCCGGCCTCCCCGGGGAGGAGTGTGGGATGGGGAGGGGGCAGTGGGAGCCGCCTCCCGACGCCCGGGGAGGCCGGGGTTCGGCGGAGAGGGGGTGCCCAGGGCCACCGCCAGGACAGAGGCCGCGAGGCGCCGGGGACCGAGCCAGGAAGGAGGGGCCGAACCGGCAGCTCCCCCCACTACCCCCGCCGGCGCCTGGGATCGAGGCCCGCGGAGAGAGGCTGACAGGCGGCAGATGGCACACGCGGGGGGAGGGGGCCGGCTGGCCTGGGCTCCCGGGTGCCCCCGCCGCGGGCCGCCTCTCCTAGGGGGAGGGGGCGGAGCACTGCCCCCGGCTCGCCCGCCCGGGCTCTCTGGGGGGCCCGGAGACTGCGGATCCAGCCCAGCCAGGAGCCCGGAGGGAGAGAAGAGGGAGGACAAAAGGAGCGCGGTGGGGAAGGGGGTGTGCAGGAGGAAAGGAGGGGTCACAAGGCGGCGTGGGGGCAGTCGGAGACCCGCGGCGCTGCCTCTGCCCCCGCCCCAGCCCCTTTCCCGGGGAACTGCGGAAGGCGCGGAGGGCAGAGGCGAAGATGAAAAGCTGGGAGGGGGTGCTGGGGCTGGGGGCGGGGGGGGGGGAGTGCACCGTCTGCACCAGGGAACCGAGGCACCAGGCTGGGGTCCCGCAGAAACACACAAAGTTTTCTGGCCCCTGCGCGCGCGCCGCGGTCTCACGTGCGTGGCCCCCTGCCCCCCAGCACCGCCGCGCTCCCGGGGCTCGGTCGCTCCCGGGGCACCCCGGGGAGCTCCTGCACCCGCCGCCCCCCACGCCCGGGTCTCCCCTCCCACCCCCCAGCCCGCCCTCTCTGAAGCGCGCTTCAGTGTTAACTCCTTCCAGAAGTGTTGTTTTAAGGGAAATTCCAGAGCAACTAACAGACCTTCCCAGGGGCTCTCTGGAGGCCCTGGCTGAGGACAGGGCGCGCTCTCCAGTGCCTGGACCTCGCTTCTTGCCCGTTTGGCTTCCTGGAAGCCCAGGCGGGGAGGAGGATGGGGGAAAGGTCTTTTCCCGGCGGTGGGTTATCGTCCCACCTGCCTGCTCCACGCTGGAGCAGCGGGTGCAGGGCGCCCTTCCCAGGGAGGATGGCCCTCCGCAGAGCAGCGGCTGGGGGAAACGCAGGGAGCCACCCCCCGGGAACGCAAGAGTAAGTACCGGCTCTTGCGTGTGCCGGCCCGAAGACCCAGCTCGCTCGCGGAAAAGCGCGTCCTCCTTCCAACCAATCAGAGCTTCCCCGGAGGAGGGGCGCCCTCGCCCACCCCTGGATTTCCGCGAGCTCCTTAACGAAGCGTCCCTACACACAAGGTTCCTTTCTTCAGTTCCAAAAAAAAAAGGGTGTGTGTGTGTGTGTGTGTGTGTGTGTGTGTGTGTGTGTGTGTGTGTACGGGGAAACTGATGCCTTGCGGAGCAGCCTGGTGAAGGAAGGGGCGCTGTTGGCATCCAAACAAGATAGAACAGGGCCCCCGAGAGACAGCACTTGCCTTGCACGAGGCCAACCCAACTGGTACCACCCTGAACCCCACCAGGAGTGTTCCTTGAGCACAGAGCCAGGAGCCAGAACAGACCCAAACCAACAAGGTAGGACTATGGAGTCAGATTAGCTTGAACCCAGTAACTCAGCAGGGCCCAGAGTTATTTAAAACAGCATGCGTCTCCTGGGTCACCCTGCGCCCAGCTTCTTAAACTGGGTTAACCCCTCCTATGGGGTGTACAACTGAATGTGGCATGCTCAAAAGCACAGTAGAAGGTTTCTGAAACCACAAGGGCCAAGAATTCATTCCAAATCAGCCCCCCGACCGAATCCGGGTATTTCAACAGCGTCAGCTTATGCTGTGTGACTGGTGGAACATGCCAGAGCAGTCCCCTGTCCTGAGGGTCCCACAGTTGTGAGCACTTGTCGGGGCTCAGACTGAGGCCCACAGCCAACACCTCTCTCAAGTCTTCTCTCTCCTCCCTGTCCTTCCTTCTTAGCTCCCTTGCCCCTCAAGGTCAACCCTGAGAGAGAGAGATAAATGCTATTTCCACAACCACAAATCCCCTGCTTGCATGGGCAAGTCTCTCCTTCCTGTGGTCCCTGAAGACTGACAGACACAGGGCTGGAGCAACAGTACAGTGGGGCAGGCCCTTGCCTTGCATGCAGCCAACCCAGGTTTGATCCCAGGCATCCCAGGTACCAGTCACGCAAGCACTTCAGGAGTGATTCCCAGAACTAGCAGTAATCCCCAAGTAACTCCAGGTGTGGCCCAAAAACAAAAACAGAAAAGCTAACAAACATGTCCCTGCTTTCTAGAATTTTCTCAAAAAAAGAAAAAAAATCTAGACTGTTCCAACAATAGTCTTGAGGGGCTGGAATGATAGCACAGCGGGTAGGGCGTTTGCCTTGCACATGGCCAATCCGGGGTTTGATTCCCAGCACCCCATATGGTCCCCTGAGCACCACCAGAAGTAATTCCTGGATGCAGAGTCAGGACTAACCCCTGAGTATCATCAGGTGTGACGCCCCCCAAAAAGTACTCTTGATTTTCCCCCTTTTTTTTGTTCTGCACTGTTGTTTATTCTAGGTCCCCTTTAGGAGTGGAAGGTAAGTTGCGGGGGTGCCATGGCGGGGCCCTCGCCACACAGAGGTACACCTGGAAGAGCCCGGCTGCACTGTGATCAGAAGGGGCTCCACTCCCACCACTATGTCTCCACATCACTGTTCGCAGAGCGGAGGGGCCTCTCACAGGGCGTGGGCTGGGAGTTTCTGGGGTAGAGAACACCCGTCTCTGCTGTTCCTACTTAGCTGGCATTCGGGGAGGGAAATCTTGCACATGCTCCTGATACTCCCCCAAGGTCCCCAGAGTCACTCCCCTCCCCCGTGATCGCCACTCAAAGAGGCCAGCAGTGGTCCCAGACAGCTGCCTCCCCTGGGCTGTGGGAGGCAAGAGCCAAGAACAATAAGGCGGGTGTGGGAACCTCCTGGTCTTCTCCAGTTTCTGTTCAGCTGGGAAAGCCATTTCTATTTTATCATCATTATTATAATTCTTTAATTCTTCCAGCGTCAGCAGTCTTCGCAAGGAACACCCACAAGGCAACAAAGAAACCAACTTGGCGGGAGCATCCCTGGGGGACCCCCACCCTCAGAATACTGGAGACTCAGGCCCTGGCCCCAAGCCTCCAACTCTGACTCCTGCGGAGGCCCTGGAGTGCCGCACCACCAGCTGAGCCAACGGGGTCACTTGTTGCTTTGTTCTCTGGAAATCCTGCTTTCACAGATTGACTTGAAAAAAAATACCAAACGCAGTTCTGGGTCTAAAGAACTCACCAGATGCAGATTCTGCAGGACCGATCCCAAGGCCTTCAGTGATAGGTAGCTCCATCAGTCACCAATGTTTTGCTGATTAGCAACCTGGACATAAATACATTAAAACAAATTTTTTTAATGAAACCTGATGATTTAAAAAGGGGCTATCTTTATTCTTTTCTTTTTTTAAAGAATTTTTAGGGCTGGATAATACAGCAGGTTGCGCTCTGTGCAAGGCAAGTACATTTGTCATGCACAAAGTCAGCCTATATTCCATTCCCAGCATCCCATATGGTCCCTGAACCCACCAGGAGTGATTCCTGAGTGTAGAGTCAGGAGTAACCCCTGAGCATCACTGGATGTGACTCCCTCGAAAAAAAATTTATTTTATTTTTGAGTTACACCCAGCATGGTCAGGGGTTACTCCTGGCTTGCACTCAGGAATTACTCCTGACTGACTTGGGGGACTGTGTGGGATGCTGGTGATCGAACCCCGGTCAGCAGCGTGCAAGCAATCACCGTCCCCACTGTACTATCACTCTGGCCCAAAAAGAACTATCTTTAACTATGAAGTTAAAGGCATTTTCCTGGGTTGGCACTTAGCTGGTCACCACCCACATAGAGTTATGTCACTTTTGCAGGGAGGGAGCTTGGGTCACACCCAGTGGCACTCAGGGCTAACTACTTCTGCTCTGCTCAGGGATCACTCCAGATGGTACTCAGGGCACCTTATGTGGTGTTGGGGATCTAACCAGGGCTGGTCATGTGCAAAGCGGTCACCTTCACATTGTACTATCTCTCTAATCCTTCTCTTAAAATTTCTGCTTTAAAATAAATTTCTTGGGGACTTCAGAGATAGGACAATGGGTATGGTACCTGTTTTGCTCACTTATGGTCAACCTGGGTGTAATCCCTGCCATCCCATGTGCTCCCGAAACCCGCCCCCCAGAAGTAATTCCTGAGTGCGAAGCCAGGAGTAATCCCTGAGCATTGCCGGTGTAGCCCCAAACCCCCCAAAATAAAAATAAATAAATAAATTTCTTGGGGCAGAAAAGATAGAACAGCAGGTAAGGCACTAGCTCTGCATACAAGACCTGGGCTTGATTCCTGGCACCAGAGAGTCCCCTGAACCTCACTAGGAGTGATAATTCCTGAGTATCGAGTGAGGACTAAGCCCTGAGCACCAGTCGGTATGGCACCCCACAAACATAAACGAATGAATAAATGTATTTCTGTTTTCCTCAAAGTAAATGTCTGGTCTGTATACCTATATGAAAAAAAAATCTGGCCAACAGGGTTGGCAATGGAAGATTAAGAAACCTATTTAGCACAATGTTCTACAGACTCTCTGCCTTTGCCTGAACAGACCTAAAACGTTAGGGTTTGCCTCCAGTTTGATCCGTGGGGTTATTGCCAGTCTTCCATAGGGCTTCTGTGCCCCGTCCCTCCCCTAGCAGAGAACACAGACCCCCTGGGCGTGAGAAGGCTATTCGAGAGGGCATTCGGACTACTCAGAGAACCACTAGTGCAAATGCTGGGACCTCAGAACAGACGAGACTTTGTGGGCACTGTTTGACCCTTGAGGTAAGCCTGCTTACTACTGACCACCTCACAGTCACAGGATTTGGTCCAAGACTACCAGCTAGTAGAGAGGTTATGCAGAGTTAGAGACCCTTACTGACCACCAAAGCCCCTCTGTTACTATTATTCTTTTTTTAAAATTTTTATTAGTGAAACACCATGAGGTACAGCTGTAGACTTATAAATTTTTGTGCTTGGGTTTCAGTTATACAATGATCGAGTACCCATCCCTCCACCAGTGCCCGTTCTCCACCACCAATGATCCCAGTATCCCTCCCACCACCCATCCCCCCCATCCCACCCCACCTCTGTGGCAGGGCATTCCCTTTTGTTCTCTCTCTCTCTCTCTCTCTCTCTCTCTCTCTCTCTCTCTCTCTCCTTTTAGGTGCTATTGTTACCATTATTCTTTACCTAAAGGAACCTGCAAGTGTGCAGGATCAAACCAGCTCACAGGGGCCGGCGTGATAGTAAGCAAGGAAGGCCCTGGCACATGGCTGACCCGGGTTCCACCCCTTACTCCACAGATAGTTCCCTGAGCCCTGCCAGGAGGAATCTCTGAACAGAGAGCCAGGAGTAAGTTCTTCCAGTTCTGAACCACCAGTGTGGCCCAAAACCAAGGGAAAAAAATAAATAAACAGCTCAGATTATTTTACAAAATAATCTAGTGTTGGACCAGAGAGAGAATACAGCATAGGGCGCTTGCTTTGCATGTGGCCAACCCCAGCTCAATCCCATCGTCACATATGATTCCCCTGAGCACAACAGGAGTGATTTCTGAGCACAGAATGAGGAGTAGCCCCTGAGCATCACCCAGTATGACCCCAATACCCACCCACCCACCACCACCACCACCACCACCACCCAATCAAATATCTGTTATTTCCTGTGTGCATCTCTTTCCACCTGCCTACACCCATCAAGAAAGAACCTTCCAGATGCCTAAGCTCAAGAGAAACGGCCTGGAGAGTTCAGAAAAGCATAAGGGTGGGCGGGGGAGGAGTTGGGGAGTTGGAGGGAGGAACGGGCAGAGCCATAGTACATGCAGGGCTCTTGCCTTGCACACAGCTGATCTAGGTGCGATTCCTGGCACAACAAATGGTCCCCTAAGCCCTGCCAGGAGTGATCCCTGAGCTCAGATCCAGGACTCGCCAGGAGTCACCAGGAGTAAGTCCTGAGCACCACCCAGCACATAGACCATACATGGGTTTGTTTGTTTTTTCTGTCTCAAGCACCACATGTGGTCCCTAGAGCCAGCCCACCCAGAGTAAACCCTGAGCACCACTGAGTGTGGCCCCCAAACAAAAGAAAACCAAAAAAAAAAAAGCATGTGTGGACCCAGACAGATAGTCCAGCAAGTAGGAAGCTTTTCTTGCACAAGGTCCACCTGGGTTCAGTCCCTAGCATCTCATATTCTCAGGCACTCTGAACCTACCAGGAGTGATCCCTGAGTGCAGAGCAAGGAGTCAGCCCCAAACACAGCCCCACGTGGTACAAAACACAAGAATAGAACGGAAAAGAAGACAAGCATGTGTGGTCCTTACACTGGGCGTGGGGGTCTGAGTCTGACCACCCCACCACATTTCCTCCTCAGGGCCCTGCAGGTGCTCAGCCCTGGGAGGCGGAGAAATCTGCCTGTCCCTCTTGGGGGAGGGGGTCCCTGGAGAGAGCCCCCCCCCCCTACAACTCTGCAGCCAGCTGGTTTCGAGGGCGTGGGGAGGGAGGGTTGATTGTTCTGTTGTTCTTATTTTTCTTGGTTTGGGGCAGTCACACTGTGTGGTGCTCAGGGCTTACTCTTTGTTCCGCACTTGATGTTCATTCCTTGAGGGGTTCAGGGGACTGCATGCCGGGCCGGGGATGATCGAGTCTGGTTCAGTCTCACGCAAGGCAAACAACCTAAGCTCTGTCCTATCTCTCCAGCCCTCCAGAAAATGAAAATCTCCTGTGAGGTTTCTGGCCCCCTGGAGCCTCCGGGTCAGGGAGACAACCCAGAGGGCTGGCACACATGCTGTGTAAGTGACAGCCCTGGACTTGATGGACAGAACCACATGCTCCCCCCGAGCACTGCCTGGAGAGAACCCCCCCAATCACCTGCACCCTGAGTGGCTCCTGAGGCACTGCGGGTACAACCCTACAACAACAACAATAAAAAATCCCCTTTGCCCTTCCAACTGGGTCTGAAGCGGGTTCAGGGCAGTGTGCTAAATTTTCTTTTTTATTTTTTGCCTTTTTGGGTCACACCCGGTGATGCACAGGGGTTACTTCTGGCTCTGCACTCAAGAATTACTCCTGGCGGTGCTCAGGGGGACCATATGGGATGCTGGGAATCGAACCCGGGTCAACTATGTGCCAGGCAACACCCTACCCGCTGTGCTATCGCTCCAGCCACAGTGTCCTAAATTGTCACAGGCAGCCCCATCATGCCACAGAGCCCACCGGATGCCCAAGTGATTCTGGGTGTTCTGGAGAAACAGGAAGCCGGAGCCAGGCTGCAGTCAAACGAGGCAGAGTCCCGCCAGGAGGGAAGGCCTCCGAACCCCAGGAGCAGTGGCAAGGGGGAGATGGGGCCCTGGCCGAGCGGCTGTGGCAGGAAAGCCGTGTCCTGGGGACTGCCAGGCACACAGTAAGGACAGCACAACCCCCAGCGGCCGGTGGTCTCTCCAGCCTTTCGCCAGCCCGGCCCTGCCTGGCTCTGCCTTCGGGCACTGCAGCTGCCCAGAATGGACTTGGATCCCCGCCCCCAGGTGGAACCTCTGTTCTCTGCTTAAGTGATGGAGCAGATCTGGTAGCCCTCCACCCTGTGGCCCCACGGCACCGGGTCAGAGTTCAAAGCCAGGGGGAGGAGAGGAAATTGGGGGAGGGGGGAAGAGACAGAAGAGAGGCCACGAGGCTGGGGGGCAGCGAGCAGGGGGTGGGCCCGAGACCCTGCACCCCGCCTGGCGCCACGTTTCCCAGGCCTGCTGCTGTCCCCCCCCCACCAGGGCCGCCCCCCTCCTGGTCCTGCACATTGGGACATGCCAGGGCCTGGCTTCCCAGGGGCAAGAGGGAACTCCCGCAGGGGACTTCAAAAGCCCAAATGCCTTTCAGAAAGGAACTCAAACTTTCTGCCTAACCAAAGCCTCCGTGGGAGAAGAACAGGCCTAGCCCTTTTCTTTTTAAGTCTCTTTATTTTCCAGCCGGCTGGCCTGGTCATTCTCTTTTTTTCCTATTATAAACGGTCCCAGCTGCAACACACAGGGAGAAAAAAAAAACCATCTCCCCAGCCCGGGCAGGGGCCGTGCGGCCACAGCCGGCTGGCTGGCCTCCTGCGGCAGACAAAGGCGACTCCAGCCTCCGGCACCCACTGGGAGAAACCCGGGAGCACCCCACCCCCCACCCCCACCGGAGCCAAGGCCGCAGCAGGAGTGAGGGGAGGACTCGGGAAGTTTTGCCAGCGCTCCAGACCTTCTCCTGCCCCTGGGAACAGAGCCTCCTCCCAGCCAAGCCCCGGACTCCCGGGGCGCCTGTTTTCAAGGGCAGAAAATGAAAGATCAGCGGCTCCCCACCCCCACCCCGCCACCAGTGGCCACGGGATTTAGGGCTTTAAACCTAGAAGGTTTAAAGTCCACCGCTGGCTGGGTCACTGATGTCTATTGGGGGAACGGCCTTCCCTGAGGGTACATGGACAGCTAAAGTCAGGGCTGACCTTTGAACTGAAAGGCCCTGAGAGGCTGTGAGGGCTGGGGTGTATGTTTTACAACAGGAGGGCTGGGTTCAATCCCTAACCCACATGGTCTCAGCGCCCCCCCAACCCCCCCCCATCCCGCCCCGTGAAACGTCCAAGTGTCCTCCCTTCCTCCCTTCCCACTCCACCCTCCAGCAACAGCCCCCCGGCCCCCAGAACAGCCTCTGAGCTCTCCGGGGAGGAACCCCAAACAAGGAGCAGATACACACAAAAGAAATAATAGAGAGTAGGGGGCCGGAGTGATAGGACAGCAGGTTGGGTGATTTGCCTTGCATGCGACTGACACAGGGGCTTGATCTCTGGCATCCCATATGGTTCCCTGAGCACCACCAGGAGTAATTCCTGAGTACAGAGCCAGGAATAACTCCTGAACATGGCCAGGTGTGGCCCAAAACGCCCCAAAAATTAAAAATTGAAATAAAACAAAACAGAGGATAAGGTGCTGGCTTGCATGTAGCAGACGCTGGTTCAATCCCCAACACCACTTATGGTCCCCTAAGCACCACCAGAAGTGACCCCTGAGCACAGAGCTAGGGCTAAGCCTATTGGGCATGGCCTAAAATTTAAAAAAAAAAATTTTTTTCGAAGTGCAAGGTTTGCTCCAACCAAACGTTGGCCGGCGGATGAAATATTGACATACCAGAATCAAAGCTCATTCTGCCCCTAACACAGAAGACAGGACTTATGGCCCACCGGAAGTCACCAGGCTACATTGCATGCTTCTTCACTCCCTGTCCCCTACAGATAACAGGCCAGACCAAGCACACTAAGTCCAATACTAGGTAGCATAGAGATGTTTTGTCCCAATGTTGCTAGGTGAGCCATGGGGGTAGGGGGGGTGTCATTTCATGTAGTGTTGAAGTAAATCTGATGTGCTTCATATTCTCAAAAACCTGCCTCTTGGCAAAGTTACTGATTGGGGCCCTGGGAAGGGGCTCAGCGTCTGCCTTGCAAGCCAGCGTCAGGCCTGGAGTTTGATCCCAGGTACTGCCTACAAGCACCAAGCTTGATCCCAGCACTACACAAGTATGTGGTCTCCACCATGCGGCCAGGGGTGGGAGCCCCACAACCCAGAGTGGCAGCCCCACAGCTACAGGGTGGGGCTCCCACAAACCGTAAGTGCACAAGCCCCACAATTAATGTTTTCACCCCTCAGCGAGGCCCCTCTACCAAGCAAGCACCATCTCCACTCACCCCAATAATAATAGGAGCAGCAACTCCCGGGGGTGCTCAGGGTTAACATATTTTTAATTCCATTTATTCTATTTAGGAGGGGGGCACTACAGCTGGCAGTTACTTTTGTTTGTCTTGTTTATTTTCTGGGCCACACCCAGCGCTGTTCAGGGCTTACTCCTGGGTCTGTGCTCGGGGATCACTCCCTCAGTGGGCTCAGGGGGACCATACGGGGTGCTGAGGTTCAAACACAGTTTGGCTGAGTGCAAAGTAAGATCACCCCTCCTCCCTGCTGTGCTACCACTCTGGTCCTGTTTCTTTCTTTTTTTTTGTGGGGAGGGTCACACCCAGCAATGCTCAGGGATTGCTCCTGGGAATGACTCCTGGCAGTGCTCGGGGAACCATATGAGATGCTGGGAATCGAACCTGAGTCAGCTGCATGCAAGGCAAACACCCTCCCCGCTGTGCTAGCGCTCCAACCGCTCTGACCCTGTTCTTAGTTGATGTGGTTCTTGTTCTTTTGTGTGTGTTTTGGAGCTGCACCTGGCAGTATTGGGGGTCTGACCCGGTTCTGTGCTGGGGGCACCAGCAGAGTCAGTCCTTGGGGGTCCAAGGAACCGGGTCCCCTGCATGCTGAGCATACTGTCTTGAGCTGTCTCTCCAGTCTTCAATTTTATTTAGACTTGAATGTGTCCCCCTCCCTTCCCTGTGCTGCTGTTGTTGTTCTGAGGATGGGGCTTCATACACACTCTGGTGCTTGCTCCTTGGGTGTCACTCAACTTTATGTGGGTGTCACACACCTTTACCATGTGCTTGCCATACCTGGCAATGTGCTAGAGGCTAGACACGCAACTGTGAGGCTGGGGGGTGGGTGTTCAGACATGGCCACCAGGACCATGCTCCAGGCAAGGGAGACACACCAGGAATTGAACTCGTGGCCTCAAACTTGCCAGGCCGCATGCAGCCACAAGGCCTGGGCCCACTCCTTGTTTGTTTGTTTGTTTGTTTTGTTTTGTTTTGTTTGGGTTTTTTGCTTTTTGGGTCACACCCAGCGATGCTCAGGGGTTCCTCCTGGCTCTTCACTCCAGGGGTTACTCCTGGTTCTTCACTCAGGAGTTACTCCTGGAGGTGCTGGGAGACCATATGGGATGCTGAGGATCGAACCTGGGTCGGCTGCGTGCAAGGCAAACACCCCATCCACTGTGCTATCGCTCCAGCCCCCAGTCCTTGTTTGTTTGGGTTTTTTTTTTTTTTTGCTTTTTGGGTCACGCCCGGCGATGCACAGGGGTTACTCCTGGCTCTGCACTCAGGAATTACTCCTGGTGGTGCTCAGGGGACCATATGGGATGCTGGGAATCGAACCTGGGTCAGCTGTGTGCAAGGCAAACGCCCTACCCGCTATGCTATCTCTCCAGCCCCGCCTTTTTTTTTTTTTAAGTGTTGACAACTGGTTTAAGTTTTTGACGTTCTTATGTGGATTTGGGCCAGACCTAGAGTTTGGAGCTCTTGGACTTGGTGCAACCTGGCTGTCTCCTAGCACCAGGAAAGTGGGTGCTGCTCCAGCAAGGGGGAACTTCTCTGGTGGCCTTGGCATGAGGTTCAGAGGTACAGCTTGTACCCATGAATCGCTGGATTGGGGCCCCAGTTCTGCTACGCCCTGTGCACTGCAGGTACGCACCCTGGTGCCAGCAGGACATGGCCTGCGCCCCCGAGGTCCACAACGAAAGGGGTCCTCTTACTGTTTCATCCAGAGTATACCTTTTGAGTCCTTGGAGCCTAGTGCTATGGACCCCCATGAGGCCAAGGAGTAGCACATGACAACCAGGAGACAATAAGGGAGCCCTGCAGCTATAGCTGGTGGGTGGGTGACCCACCTCCTGGAGTGCAGTCCACCTTCAGAGCCAAAACAATCAATCAAAATCTTCGGCCCTCTCACCCCACTAATGTTCCGGAAATGTCTCTGGTGTCCACAGAAAGCGCGTGTGTGTAGTGGGGGGGGAAAGGGATGGGGTCCACACTCCTGTGTCCCACCCCAACCACAGTCTAAGGAAGATACACTCCTTCCTCGCCAAGCTTCTCCCCAGTGCTGCTCTGAGAGTCCCTACATGACAGTGGATGCGCAAGGGTTCAAGTCACACCACCCTTAGGGATGGAGCCAGGGCCCAAGGCACAGTGGACCCCCCTAAGGAGCTGGGGGTTTCCTCCCTCTGTCTCAGCCTCGTCTGGGTGTGGTGGATCAAGTGACCTTGTCTCTGCTCCGTTAGAGTTGTGTGAAGTCCTGCTTGGGTGCTCCTCCATGCTCGGTGCTCAGACGGTCACTTCAGCCCATGTAATTTTCCATGGGCACGTGTTTATTTATCATCTTGACTGAGGGACTGTCATTTCCAACACTCTACTAATGGTTAGTTTCACGCATACATCATTCCCACACCAAGGGACCCACTTCCCTCCACCAGAGTCCCAAGGTCCCTCTCATTCCATATTCCCCCACCCCATAACCCTGTAAGTCAAATTTTATGGTTCAGATCTCCAGTGCTCTCCAGTTCTGTTATCTCTTTAGCTGCCCCCTGACTGTGTGTCTTGAAGTCTCACAAATGAGAGAGATCATTCTGTGTCCATTCCTTGCGTTGCAACTGATTGTACTTTGTGATGGAAGCTCGAGTACATGGATGCATGGTTATTTATTTATTTATTTATTTATTTATTTATTTGACTTTCTGGGTCACACCCGGTGATGCTCAGGGGTTATTCCTGGCCCTGCACTCAGGAATTACTCCTGGCGCTGCTCGGGGAACCCTATGGAATGCCGGGGAGCGAACCCGGGTTGGCCACGTGCAAGGCAAATGCCCTACCCGCTGTACAATTGTTCCAGCTCCAGATGGATGCATGTTTAGACTGACGCAGTCTCCAAGTAGGGTGATAAAGATGGTTTCAGGGAACAGGAGCCAGCTTGCTGGGAGATTGGACTTGCTGTCCAACCACTCCAGACCCTAGGTAGCCTTTTAAGTGGTTGATGCTTCGGTCCATGAAGAAAAGGGAGAAAGAACCTCAAAGCTTTGACTGAAATTGCGTTTTTGGACAAGATGAAGAGTGTCTGCTGCCTGTTTCAAATGAAAGCTCACCCAGGAGAGACAGCAGAGGGGTTTAGCTTTGAATGCTGCCCACCTCAGTTCCATCCTTGGCACCACATAATCCCCCAGATATTGCTGGAGTAGCCCCTAAAAACACTGTTGGGAGAAATCCCTAGCACTGCTGGGTGTGGTCAAAGCCCCACTTTTTTTTCTTTTTGGGCCACACCCAGCTATGCTCAGGAGTTACTCCTGGCTCTGCACTCAGGAATTACTCCTGGTGGTGCTCAGGGACCATCTGGGATACCAGGGATCGAACCCAGGTTAGCTGCGTGCAAGGCAAATGCCCTACCCACTGTGCTATTGCTCTGGCCCCCAACCCCCCCTTTTATAAAAAATAAACAAATATGCTATTTGTATTCAGCGAGATGGCTCAAAATATTAATGTCAGGTTTGCATGCAGGAGGCCTGGGTTCCATCTCTGGCACCACAAGGCAGGAACAAACCAAGGAATGTGCCAGGAGCAGCACCCGAGCACCACCAGGACATGTGCAAAGAAGTACATTAGATAGAATTCCTTTATACTATTTAAAGCCCAAATTTTAAATAATATAAATAAATTTAAATTATTTATAATTATTTATACAAAATTAAAAATTCTGTCACTCTGTCACTCTCCTCCCATTGTTCATTGATTTTCTCGAGCAGGTCCAGTAATGTCTCCATTGTGAAACTTTGTTGTTACTGTGCTTGGCATATCGAATACGTCACGGGGAGCTTGCAAGCTTTGCCGTGCGGGCGAGATCCTCTCGGTAGCTTGCCGGGCTCTCTGAGAGGGGCGGAGGAATCAAACCTGGCTCGGCCGGGCTGGCTACGCGCAAGGCAAAAGCCCTACACGCTGTGCTATCCCAAAAAATAAATAAATAAAAATTATTTATACAAATAATAAATTAAAATGTCAAGGGGCTAGAGCAATAGTACTGTGGGTAAGGCACTCACTTTGCATGTGGTCAAACTGGGTTTGATCTTTGATATCCCGTATGGTCCTGAGCCTGCCAGGCGTGATTTCTGAGCACAGAGCCAGGAGTAAGCCTTGAGAACAACCCGGGTATGGCCTCAAACCAAAAAATAAATAAAACAGAAAACAAAATTCGAGGGACTCCAGTAATAATAGTACACGGGGGGGGGGGGGGGCCTGGCCTTGCACACAGCTAACCCAGGTTCGATCCCCGGCATCCCACAGATTCCTCCGAGCACCGCCAGGCGTGATCCCTGAGCGCAGAGCCAGGAGCAAGCCCTGGGAATGACCAGGAGTGGCCCCCAAACTAAAAATAAATAAATAAATAAATACATAAACTAAAACGCTCTCCCAGGTCAGGGACAGTGGTGGGCAGCGGACTGGAGATGCTCCCGGGCTTGCATCAACAGAGGAGTTCAGGGCCTTGACTAGATGCCAGCTCTTGAGTAGAACTCGAGCACCAAGGGTTAGGAGAGCAGAGTTCCCCTGTGACCTGAGGCTGATTATAAGTCAGGACCAAGACTCTCCCTTCCCTGGCCCTGTCACCCTCTCTACCTGCTGTGTCCCTTGGAACAGTGAGGACAAAAAGGAAGGGCTGCCTCTCAGGGGAGGGGAGGGGAGGGGAGAGGAAGAGAGGGAAGGGGAGGGGAGGGGACGGGAGGGGACGGGAGGGGAGGAGAGGAGGCCGAATCTTCTGGGAAAGGGGTCAAGGCCAGCAAGAAATGCCAGCCTCCTCCCCAGCTCCCCAACCCGTCCCCTGGGCTTAGCCTAGCCAACACTGCCTGGGCCCCAGCTCTACACCGCTCTGCACCAGCCCCTCATGGCCTCGTCACTTGCCACTGTGGAAACTGTATTTGTTCTTGCTCCACGTGTATCTTTTCTGATAGATCACAAGCTTCATTTTAAATTTTAATTTTATTTAAAAAATTTTGGGGGGGAGTGGAGTGATAGTACAGCGGGTAGGGTGTTTGCCTTAGGGTCCCCCAAGCATTGCCAGGAGTAATTCCTGAGTTCAGAGCCAGGAGTAACCCCTGTGCATAGCTGGGTGTGATCCAAAAAGAAAAAAAATTTTTTTTGGTTTGGGAGTCACACCCGGTGATGCTCAGGAGTTATTCCTGGCTCTGCACTCAGGAATAATCCTGGCAGTGCTCAGGGGATTCTATGGGATACCGGGGATCAAACCCGGTTTGCCGAGTGCAAGACAAATGTCCTACCTGCTGCATTATCACTCTAGACCCAACCATAAGCTTCTTGAGAACAAGGCCCTGTGTACCTTACAGGTCTGTCTCTGATGTGTAGCGCAAACCTAATAGAGTTTAGGTGCTAAAAGATTTATTGGGGGTCAGAGCAATGGTGCAGTGGGTGGGTCACTTGCCTTGCACATGACCAAGCGGATTTAATCCCTGGCATCCCATATGGTTCCCGGAGCACTGCCAGGAGTAAGCCCTGTGCAATCCCCCCCACCCCGCCCCCTCCCGAAAAAAAAAGACTATTGGAAAGAATGTCATTTTACCCTCCCAAAAGAAATAGAGACTGGGGGTATGGAGGGAGCATCTGTTCTCACACCCTGAGCAGCTTTGCTTTATAGTTTGTCTTCCAAATCTATTCAAATTCCTGAACTTCCCATCCCCAAGACTGAATTTAGAGTCTAGTTTTCAGCTAAGGATAACGTTGCTATTATGTGATCCTTCTCTCCCTATGGTTTAAACACTGTATAAGAAACATTATAATGATAATGACAGAAGATTCAGAAGAAAACTGACCCCGGGACCCACCAAGATTACAAAAAATGTCTTCTCTTGTCCCTATACTCGCTTCTTATTGCTCCTGTGCAAATTTGCTTTTACAGATATACTGACATCTACTATGACATCTACTAAAGTTAAAATTAGTTTCCATATTTTCTGTCAGTATTGGGCAGTGCATCCTTTCCCATTTTTGCTGCAGATCAGATTAGCGTCTGCAGTAGATACCTCGCTAATTTACCCCCTTCACAATCCTTGCTTGCAGGTCCGGCCGTCCATTGTGGAGCCTTCCAGAAGGTCACAACAAAATGAGAGAAGGAGCCAGGTGGGTTGGTGTGAAAGGTGCACCATGTCAGAGACACTGGCCCCGGGTCCATCTCCGGCTCTCCTCGTTCCATTTCTCACAGTCCTTGAGGACACTTGGACGAACTCTGGTTCATGCTTTTCCACGGCCTCGTGACAGCAGCTGGGGAGATGCGTCACCGCTGAACCTTTCATCTCCAGTTTTTCTCACTTCAAAAAACACTTTAGTGCTGGAAGGAGAGCTTAACGGGCTGATTCCTTCCCTGGCACCGTGGGGCCCCTTGGCACCACCAGGAGCAATCCAGAGCACAGCCGCAGACGCAGCCCAGAAGCACCGCCATGTGGCCTAGCGCCCCTCAAGTCCTCCCCCAAAAACTTTCATAAAGATCTTTGTATATTTATCTTCCAGTCGGAGGATGGATCTCAAGAGTGCGTTTGCTGGACAAAGGCTATGTTTACTATTCTGTTTACATTTTACTGTGTCTCAACATCATTCATAATTCTCCCCCTCTTCCCACTGTACTGAGTCACATTTCCACCAACTCTGTCTGAGGTAGTCTTGCTCTGCCCTTACTCCTTCCTAGTCACCTGGCATTGCCTACCTGAGCTTTCACTGATCTGAGAGTGCGTGGGAGGCTGTTTCCAGGGCTCTCCCTTGCCTTGCTCTGTTTTGGTTTTGTTGTTTTTGTTGTTGTTGTTTTTCTTTTTGGGTGACATCCGGCAATGCACAGGGGTCACTTCTGGCTCATGCACTCAGAAATTACTCCTGGCGGTGCTCAGGTACCATATGGGTCGCTGGGAATCGCCACGTGCAAGGCAAACACCCTACCTGCTGTGCTATCTCGCTCCAGTCTCTCCCTTGCCTTGTTCTGAACCAGGATTTAGATTGACTTTTTTTGTTGTTTTTTTTTGTTTTTTTTCAGTAAATCAAAACAGTTATTTTTATTTGTTTTGTTTTTGTTTTTCGCTTTTTGGGTCACACCCGGTGATGCACAGGAATAACTCCTGGCGGTGCTCGGGGGACCAGATGAGATACTGGGAATCGAACCCGGGTTGGCTGCGTGCAAGGCAAATGCCCTATCCGCTGTGCTATCATCGCTCCAGCTCCAAAGCAAGATAGTTTTTATCAAACAAAACTTGCTTAGAAAAATGTGAAAAAGGGATGGGGCTTGAGGGACAATACAGCAGGTAAGGCATTGTATCTGCGAGCGCCTTGCCCTGCACTTGACCAACCTGAGTTCAATCCCCGGCATCCCATATGGTCCCCTGAGGACCACTAGGAATAATTCCCAAGTGCAGAGCCAGGAGTAACCCCTGAGCATCTCCGGGTGTGACCCCAAAACAAAGAAAAAAAGATGTGAGAGGAGAGAAAGAGAACTACGTGTTGAAGGAAGGACACAAGCTTGAAGAGCAAGCCCTGACTTTCTTTTCCTGTGTTTTTGACTGTGTGGGTTTCCTCTTCTATGAAAAATGGCTGAACTGAACCCCGAGCCCCTTGAAGGGCCCGGCGGCACTGTGCTGTTCTCAGCGCTTCCTAATTATTGTGTTCCAGAATGCTGTATCCGCTGCCCCGGGAGATGCTGCATCTCAGTGCTGCCAACATCACCAGCACCTGGCCCGCCCCAGGACTTCAGGAAACACCAGGGAAGGAAGCAGATGCTCTTCCACGTTCTCCCAATGGCCACTGGTGTCCCTCCCACAGCCACGGCCTCTCCCGGCTGACTGCCGTGGGACCCTTTCACCAGGACCTCTGTGGAACCCCAGGGACACTGGAACCTCACTGTGTGAGCCTGGCAGTGTGCTCCTCTCTCCTTTCCCAGGAGAAGGTCCATCCCCCAGCCTGGAGGCCCCTTTGGCCAGTGACTCGCTCAGGAAGGCCGAGTTCTCAGGAAGCCAGTCCCAGCCTGCTGGAGTCCAGCAAGGAGGGGAGGACGAGCCCAAAAGGCAAATTAAACTGACTGCAGCTGCTTCCCTCTGCAACCTGGGGGAGATCGACGCCCCCCTCCCGGCACTCCCCCGCTCCAAGTCATCCCCCCAAAAAAGTATTTCCTAAATTATTATTGGAGCCCCATGCCAAGGTCAGGGATGTTGGCACCCCCACCCTGACCTGCTCCTGGGCCACTCATTCATGCAATTTACAGGACATGTGTTATGACCAAGGCGCTGGGATGCTCTGATGATGAGAATAATCCCACCCTAGGCTGGGAGACAGTACAGTGGGCAGGGCACGCGCCTGGCACACAAGTGACCCAGTTCTAAGCCTGCACCACAGAGTCCTGAACACCTCGGGGGACTGATCCCTGAGCGCAAAGCCCTGGGAGCACCCACCACCTGGTGTGACCGCCCCCCACACTCCCCTCCAGACAAACAAAAAGTCCCAGGAAGACTCAGAGGAGACTTTGGGGGACTCAAGAAGGCAGTGTGTGTGGGGTGTGTGTGTGTGTGTGTGTGTGTGTGTGTGTGTGTGTGTGTGTGTGTAGCGGGGAGTTTTGTGGAGTGGCTGGAGAAAGATTTGGGGATGTGTGTGAGGGGATGCAGGGGACCACCAAAGGAACCACCTTTTCCGCAGAACCGGACCCCTCAGCCCAGCCCCGCCCCCCCCGCAGAGCGGTGAATGTTGAACGGGGCCGAGGGAAGCAGGTGAGCGTTCTGCAGCGACTCCCAGCGCGAGGGGGGGATGCTTCTGGCATTAAACAAAGCCTTTTTATATTTAAACTGCCAGCCCAGGCTTTTCAGGAACGTTTCCCCAAGCGTCACTGAGCGTGTGTGCACAAAAAATTATACTCGGGTGTCTAAACACCGTTGGCGGCAGGAGCACACACACGCGCGCGCGCATCCGTGCGCCCGCGCTCGCTGGGGCCACGTCCAGCGCCGCTCACCGCGCGGGGTCCGGCGCGCCAAGGGGCCCGCGGCGCTCGAGGGGGCAGCAGGTTCCACCCTGAATTCCAGAGCCACAGGGGGGTGGGGTGGGAGGAGGAGGAAGCGGCCGCAGCTGGGGGCCGAGGGGGGGGACAGACGGGAAGAGGAGAGGAGGGGCCCCTGCCGGCGAGAGCGCGGGGCGCAGGGCTGCGGGCGGGGACGGCTGGAGGTCGAAGGGGTGCGGGCCAGCTGGCCAGGGCTGGAGCTCGGGCAGATGGGAAGGCCGGGGGCCCCGCGCAGGGGGGGCGGGGAGAGCAGCAGGTCAGGGGGGGCGCCCGATGCTGCGCTGGACTCCGGCAGGGCGGGGGCAGCTCTGGGCGTCGGCTCGGGCGCGCGGGGAGGGGTGGGGGTGATTCTGCAGGCTCCCGAGTTCCCCTCTCTCCTCCTGGGGTCCGAGAAACCAAGGGAGAGCGTGCTGGGCAGGCTCTGGGGCCTTTGTTGGCCAGCAGACTCGGGTGCGTTCTCCGAATCTCTGTAGCTGAGATCCGAAAGGCAAGGCTGGTCCAGAGAGAGGGCCCAGGCGGGAGACGCACAGCACAGCAGAGAGGCCCTTCCTGGTAAGGTTAGGGGCATCGCACAGAGGTCCCACAGCGCCGTCAGGAGTGATTCCTGAGCACAGTCGGATGTGGGCACCCCTCTAATCCCATGGGTGGGAAAAGAAAAGTTCAGTAAAAACAACACAAACTTTTTTGTTTTCTTTTTTTTTTTTCTTTTTGGATCACACCCAGAGATGCTCAGGGGTTACTCCTGGCTTACACGTAGGAATTACTCCTAGCAGTGCTCAAGGGACCATATGAGATGCTGGAGATCGAACCCAGGTCAGTTACCTGTAAGGAAAACGCCCTACCCACTGAACTGCCGCTCCAGCTCCACAAACTTCTTTTTTTTTCCTTTTTGTATCACACCCAGCGATGCTCCTGATTCTGCACTCAGGAATTACTCCTGGAGGTGCTCAGGGGAACATACAGGGATGCTGGGGACTGAACCCAGGTTAGCTGTGTGCAAGGCAAACGCCACACCAGCTGTTCTAGCTCTCCAGCCCCACAAACTTTTTTTTTTTTAGAGAGAAGAAAGTAGGTAATGATGGACTCATCCTGAATCTGCAAGTTTCCCCCCAACCCCTCCCTTTGGGCAGTTTGCTTGCTTGCTTGCTTTGAATCATGGTGAGACTCACGGTTAGTTGCATGGTTTACATGATTTCCTGTCATACAATGTCCCAACACCCATCCCTTTACCAGTGTACATTTCCCACCACCAATGGCCCCAGTTTTTTTTCCCACCCCCATCCCCAGCCTGCCTCTATGGCAGTCACTTCTCTCCCTCCCTTTTTTTTTAGGCACTGTGGTGTGCAATAGTTACTGAAGGGTTATGTGTATCTCTTTACTTCATTTCTAACTATCATTGTCATAGTAGACCCTTCTCTGTCCTAACTGCACTCCCACCCCACCCCCCCGACCCCACCTCCCCCAGGCAAGCTTCCCTACCTTGGACCAGTCCTCCTGGCCCTCCTTTCTATTGTCTTTTTTTTTTTGTAAAGAGAAGAGAAGGAGAAGGGGAGGGGGGATATCACTCTTGGTGGTGCTCAGAGGACCATACAGGATGCCAGGGATCAAACCTGGGCTGGCCATGTGCAAGGCAAATGACCTCCCCGCTGTGCTTTCATTCTGGCCTGTTTCTATTTTCTTTGGGTATTATTCTCAAACTGTTTTTTTTTATTATATCCCACAAATGAGTGCAATCATTCTATGTTCATCCTTCCCCCTCTGACTCCTTTCACTCAGCGTGATGCTCTGCATGTATCTACATCCATGTATAAGCAAAT
The DNA here is from genome assembly GCF_029834395.1 of Sorex fumeus. NCBI lineage: Eukaryota > Metazoa > Chordata > Mammalia > Eulipotyphla > Soricidae > Sorex > Sorex fumeus. The sequence goes on from NW_026606179.1 coordinate 32,031,982, forward strand.
CTCGTGCCACGTTTCATTTCGTTTTTCCTAATGGCTGCATAGTATTCCATTGTGTAGATACACCATAGTTTCTTTATTCAGTCATCTGTCCTCGGTCACTCGGGTTGTTTCCAGATTCTGGCTATTGTGAACAGTGCTCCAACGAACATAGAAGTTGCAGATGGCTTTTCTGCTATGTGTTTTTGGGCTCCTTGGGCCCTAGGATATATTTCCAGGAATAGTATTGTTGGGTCGTATGGAAGCTCAATTTCTATTTTTTTTTGAGGAATGTCCATATTGTTTTCTAAAAAGGCTGGACCATTCAGCATCCCCACCAGCAATGACTGAGAGTCCCACATCCTCACCAGCACTGGTTGTTGTTCTTCTTTTGAATGTGTGCCAGTTCTCTGTGTGGGCAGCTTTCTATGGTCGGAGTTTTGAAAGCAAATGGGCTTTTTTAAAAATTTATTTATTTTTAAAATTATTTTATTGGTGAAACACCATGAGGTACAGTTGTAGACTTACAAATTTTCGTGCTTGGGTTTCAGTTATACAATGATCGAGTACCCATCCCTTCACCAGTGCCCATTCTCCACCACCAATGAACCCAGTAGCCCTCCAACCCCCCCCACCCCATCCCCATCCCCCCACCTTGCCCCACCTCTGTGGCAGGACATTCCCTTTTGCTCTCTCTCTTTTTTATTTTTTAAATTTATTTATTTATTTTTGCTTTTTGGGTCACACCCAGCAATGCACAGGTGTCACTCCTGGCTCATGCACTCAGGAATTACTCCTAGCGGTGCTCAGAGGACCATATGGGATGCTGGGAATTGAACCTGGGTTGGCCGCATGCAAGGCAAATGTCCTACCCACTACGCCATCACTCCAGCCCCTGCTCTCTCTTTTCTTTAGGGTGTTGTGGTTTGCAATAGAGGTATTGAGTGGCCATCGTGTTCAGTCTGTAGTCTACTTTCAGCACGCATCTCGCATCTCAAGAGAGTCCTCCAAACACCCTTTACTTGGTGTTCCCTTCTCTATCTGAGCTGCCTTTTCCCCCAGCATCTGCTGCCAGCTTCCAAGCTGTGCAGTAGACCTCCTGGTTCTTACCTCAACTATTCTTGGGTGTTCGTCTTCCCTTCTCCCCTTCTGTTACTTTATATTCCGCAAATGGGCTTGTTTTCCAAGGCAAGTCAAAATAATCAGCCATTGCTTGCCTCTTCTTCTTTTTTTTTTTTGCAGGGGTGGGTAGTGGTGGTGGTCATAACTGGCAGTGCTCAGGGTTTACTCCTGTCTGTCCTCCAGAATCACTCCTGGTGGGGCTCAGGAGACCATGTGTAGCATCGAGGATTAAACAAAACCAGTTCTACCACAAACACCTTACTTGCTGTTCTTGATTTTTTTGTCCTAACTCAAGAACGGCATTTGTGTGCCAAGCCTTTACCTGAAGGAACCATCCCTTGCCCACCGATGCCCTTGGCCAGATCTCTAAGAGACCCTCTGAGGTGCTGAAATACAACCCAGGTCTAACAGACCATGCACAGCGAGGATTCCATCTTACATGTTGCCTAGTGTTCACCAGGATGCCAAGTCCAGATGTAAACCTGCACCCCCAACTAGAGGGGGTCCGCTTTGTCTGCCCCTGATGACTCGAGGCAGAAGAGAATGGGCAAAAGCACCAGGCAGATTTCCATCCCATCTGCACTAGAAGCGGGGGTTCTTGGAGCCCCTTGTAGCTCATTGGTATGTTTTTTTCTTTTGGGGTCACACCCAGCGATACTCAGGGGTAACTCCTAGTTCTGCACTCAAGAATTACTCAGGAGTTACTGGCAGTGCTTGGGGGACCATATGGGATGCTGGGGATTGAACCCAGGTCAGCTGCATGCAAGGTAAACACCTCCCTGCTGTACTATCGCTCCAGCCCGGTATGTTTTTTTTTGGGGGGGGGGGGGTCTCCACAGTGTTTTACAAAATTTTTAATTCAGGCCAAGAAGCTAGCTCAAAGCACTGGAGCTTTGCATGTGGTGGTGGTGGGGGGCCTGGATTCTGGATTACATCCCCCACACCTTCTGTTCCCCAGCATCATGGGAGCATCAAACCAAGCATAGCCCCTGAGCACATTCAGAGCTTGCCCCCAACATTAAACAAATGTTTCATTTTATTACTAAAAGCAGGCACGAATCAGGGAATTTGACCCCCAATCAGATTTCTGGCCTTTTTTCCCCCCCTACGGTTGGAGAGTCAAACAATGGAGAATCTGTGACACAGGCAGTCACCCAAAGTTGGAGCAGCAGGGCTGAGTGGGGTGTTCACGTTAGGCGTGGTGCTGATATCACACACACACACACACACACACACACACACACACACACACACAGAGAGCAGACTGGGTGGGTATTCGTGTTAGGCCTGACACTGACATCACACATAGACTGGGTGGGGTGTCCATCTTAGGCCTGGTGCTGACATCACACACACACACACACACACACACACACACTCACACACATATGCAAGCATGCACACTGGCTTGTGTCCCTCTCTGACCTTGCTCATGGTTCCAGAGGGGAAATAAATGAGTGGGACAGCGGTCAGTCAGAGTCAAGTGCAAGGAACAGCACTGAGCGTGGAAAGAAGCTCTGAGTCCTGTGCTCCTTCCTGAGCCTGCGGAGCTGCCTCTCACTCCTTTTCAAAGGACGCGGCCCTGTCCAGGGTAGTGATGCCCTAACTTGGCAGAGAAGTGGCACGTCTTTTCCTCTGGCTGTGGCAGACTTCTGCTCAGCCTCGCGTGAGGGGGCTTCTTTCCCTCACACAGACTCTCAGGATCGCCTCCGAGCTTGTGGGCAGCGCTGGGGTTTGAACTTGCAGCCCTGGGCTGCTGAGGCAAGTGCTTTCAGCGATTAAGCCTTCCAGGGCCCAGGAGTGATGCCCCTTTATGTCTGGGATCTGGGGAAGGCTCTGTTCCCCAGGAATCCCTCAGATTCTGCTACCAGATTTCCAGTTTATTGCTCTAAAAGAATCTTTCTTTCTTCTTTCTTTCTTTCTTTCTTTCTTTCTTTCTTTCTTTCTTTCTTTCTTTCCTTTTTGGGTCACACCTGGCGATTCACAGGGCTTACTCCTGGCTCTGCACTCAGAAATTACTCCCTGTGGTGCTCGGGGGACCATATGGGATGCTGGGAATAGAACCCAGGTCAGCCACGTGCAAGGCAAACGCCCTACCCGCTGTGCTATCTCTCTAGCCCAGAATCATCTTTTTTTGTGCCATACCCGTTGGTGCCCAGGGGTCATTCCTGGCTCTGCACTCAAGGATTACTCTTGGTGGACTTGGGGACCATATGTGGTGCTGGGGATCAAACCCAGGTGAGCCCCATATAAAGCTAGTTCCCTACCCACTGGACTATCTCTCCGGCTCCTTGTTCCCGCATCTTGTAGAATGATGTAACTCAGTTCTCTCACTGGAATCTCCATTTGTCCCAAGGATGTAAATGTCCCGTATTATAACATCCCAGTTACCTCCTGCAATCCATCAGTGTGTGGGAGCTGGCCGGTGCCAGGGCAGAAATCCAGAGGTCAAAGGAAGCGTTCAGGAGTTGGAGCCAGGGCAGGCCTTGAGGAAACAGACTCCTGAATGAAGACAGCCTGTTCTCAGCCCCACAGAATAAGGGAGCTGGCAGGGACCTCCTCTCCATCCTACACAAAGGTAAACTGAGGCTGGAACGGTCTTAGAAAGCGGAAAGTGGGAGATGGGACGGACCTGAACAGGGTGACAGCCAAGTCTCTTTCCAAGTGCTGTCTGTCATCCATAGGCTGCCTGGGTCCTGGGGCCTCCAGGGGAGGAAGTGGGGTGTGGCTGTCATTTGACCCCTGGGCCACAAAGCCCAGGGAAGCCGCGGAATTGCCTGTGCTCACCAGCAGGGGGCAGCACACCGGCTCTCTACTTGGGCTGGGGGTGGGCCCTGATGCTGGCAGCACTGAGCCTGGCACTCGCCAGGTTGCTGCATATCTTTGCTGCTCCAGTGGTGGGAGGAAGATACATGGGCTGCTGTGATAGTGTGGCCTGGTGAGAAGCCAAGGTAGCAGGTGTGCTTCCCCCAGGCTGTCTTCTCCTGGGTTTCCTTCCTTCCCTCCTTCTTCCCTTCCTCCCTCCCTTCATTCCTTACCTTCTTCCTTCCTTTCTTCCTTCCTTCCTTCCTTCCTTCCTTCCTTCCTTCCTTCCTTCCTTCCTTCCTTCCTCCCTTCTTTCCTTCCTTCTCTTCCTTCCTTCCTCCCTCCCTTCCTCCCTCCTTTCCTCCCTTCTGTCCCTTTCTTCTTTCCTTCCTTCCTTCCTTCCTTCCTTCCTTCCTTCCTTCCCTCCCTCCTTTCTTCCCTCCTTCTTTCCTTCCTCCCTCCCTTCATTCCTTCCCTCCTCCCTCCTCCTTCCTTCCTTCCTTCCTTCCTTCCTTCCCTCCCTCCCTCCTTCCTTCCCTCCTTCTTTCCTTCCTCCCTCCCTTCATTCCTTCCCTCCTCCCTCCTCCTTCCTTCCTTCCTTCCTTCCTTCCTTCCTTCCCTCCCTCCTTTCTTCCTTTCTTCCTTCCCTCCTTTTTCCTTCCTCCCTCCCTTCATTCCTTCCCTCCTCCTTCCTTCCTTCCTTCCTTCCTTCCTTCCTTCCTTCCTTCCCTCCCTCCCTCCCTCCCTCCTTCCTTCCTTCCCTCCTTCCTTATCTCCTTCTTTCCTTCCTCCCTCCCTTCATTCCTTCCCTTCCTTCCTTCCTTCCTTCCCCATATTCAGCGATGCTCAGGGCTTACTCCTGCCTCTGCACTCAGGAATCACTCCTGGTGGTGCTGGAGGGGACCACATGGGATGCTGGGGGATAGAACCTGGGTCAGCTGCGTCTAAGGCAAGCACCCTACCCTCTGTGCTCTCTCTCCAGCCCCTAATGGTGTCTTCTTAACTAGCTCTGTAAGGGGCTGGAGAGAAGCCTATGAAGACACTTGCCTTGTGCACAGCAGAGCCCAGTTTCTTCCCTGAAACACCACCAGGAGTGACCCTCGAACACAGAGCCAGGAGTAGTCCTCAGGCACCACTGGCAGTGGCCCCCAAAACAAACAACAACAAAAGGAGCCCTAAGACTCTGTCTCCAGCACAGCGGGTAGGGTGTTTACCTTGCATGCGGCTGACCTGGGTGGGTTCCCAGCATCCCATATGGTCCCCTGAGCACCACCAGGAGTGACTCCTGAATGCAGAGGCAGGAGTAACCCCTGCGCATCACTGGGTGTGACCCCAAAAACAAAACAAAACAAAAAGACTCTCTCCAAGTCCAGCACCATGTGGGGAGGCGGGGGGTGGGGTGGGGGTTAGGCCTTCAACCTATGAAATGGGGAATGGGAGCCAACACCCAACCCTCACAGTCACGGATGTGGTGTCCCGATGCCATGGCAGGGACAGAGAAGGAGCAGGCTGGCGGGGTGCCCAGACACTGCAGCCTGACTAACTGGCTCTCTGCTCCCCAGAGACCTGGTCAAAGGTCAGCGGCAAGGACAGGCTTGGGCTGGGCCCCCTCCTTGGGCTTCCTCCTTCAGGATGGATCCTTCCGGCCCCACCCGTAAATACACATGCATGCGTGCGCGCACACATACACCCACACACACACACCCATACACACACACACACACACACACACGCATGTGCCAGAGAAACCCGGCTCCCAGCAGGGGCTCACAGTCAGGTAGCCCTTCCTGGCCAGCTGCACGCAGGACAGAGCACGGTGCTCAGGAAGCAGCCTCCTGCTCTTCCTCAGGAAGGCTCACTCCAACTTCCTCTGGCCACTGCCTGCCAAGAGACAAGTATGGAGACGATAAGGAGTGGCCTCAGCACCCTGGGGCGCCTCACGGCACGTCTCACTCACCCACACTCGCCTGCTCTGGACGCAGCCCCAGTGCTGGTATCCCGCCTCTGAGGACCTCAGCAAGCAGGGACCACCAAAGGGCCCAGGGTCTCCGCACTTCTCCAATGTGCCTTCTCTCCAGTGGGCAGCCACCGTCACCTGAACAGGAACATTGGCCCTGCTAGGGGTTCTCCTGGGTCCTGCCCCTCCGGTCATGCCCCCCACAGCAGCACAACAGCCCGAGGGACCTTCTCATACTGAGTCTGGCCAGCTCCACCCTGGACGTGCGTGCCGGAGGAAGTCAGCTGTTTCCGACCCAGGTGACCCTGGCTGGCTCTGCACCACCAGCCCTGCCCCGCTCCTCCGCCCCCTCCCCCCCACAGTGCTGGGCACTAAGCAAGCCCTCTTGTGCTGTTGGTGCCGGCAAGCTCCAGGGAGCCCCCTCTGAGGGTCACCCAGCGATGCACAGGGGTTACTCCTGGCTCTTGCACTCAGGAATCAGCCCTAGCGGTGCTTGGGGGACCATATGGGATGCTGGGAATTGTACCCAGGTCAGCCGCGTGCAAGGCAAATGCCCTACCTGCTGTGCTATCACTCCAGCCCCACTCTGAGGCTTTCTTGAGCACCCCCTGTAGGGCCTGGGCCAAGCTGGCTGTGTTCCCGGCACCCTCAGGAGCTCAAGCCCGGGCCTGCTTGCACAGCCGGTGGAAGGCATCCACCCTTGCACTTAGCCACAGATGCTGAGGAGGAGGGAATAGACAGAGACTACAGTGGGTAGGGCTCTTGCCTCGCAGGCTGCTGACCCAGGATTGACCACATACCACCAAGCACCACCAGGAGTGATTCCTGAGTGCAGAGCCAGGAGTTATCCCCAAGCACTGCTGGAGATGTTGCCTCCCACTCCTGCAAAAAGCAGCAGTGATGATGAGAGATGAGTTTGGCCAGACCCCTCTGAGCACAGGGCCTCCTACCACCTGCGTGCCTGGTGCAAGGGAACCACAGTGAAATATGGGACTGTTTTATCCAGAGCCTGAGGCTGAGCTCGGGGCATGGGTCTGGGGTGTAAGAGCCACTGGTAGGCCTGTCTGCCCCGACTCCTGCTTGCCCGCACAGGGTTCAAGAAAGAATATTCAGAAGGACTAGGCCAAGATGACTTTCTTAGTTTCCTACTTGCTGGAAATCACTCCATAAACAGTGATTTTAAAAAACAGATTTAGGGTGAGAGAGATAGTACAGCAGGTAGAGCACTTGCCTTGCACGTAGCCAACCTGGAATCCATCTCTGGCATCCCATATGGTCCCTCAAGCACCACCAGGACTGATTCCTGGGTGCAAGGCCAGGAGCAACACCTGAGCATCACCAGGATTGACCCCTGAGCCAAACAATAAAACCAAATTTATTGGGGCTGGAAAGATAGTATAGCAGGTAAGGCACTTGTCTTGCACACCGCGAACCTGGGTTCAATCTCTGGCATCCCATATAGTTCCCTGAGCACCACTAGGAGTAATTCCTGAGCGCAGAGCCAGGAGTAACCCCTGAGTACCTTTGGTTGTGGCCCCCAAACAAAACAACAACAACAATAACAAAAGCTCAAAACAACCAGATTTATTACCTTACCAACCTAGAGTTCACGAGTCTATCTGGGACCCCTGGGGTAAAGTCATGGTGCTGACAGAGTGTGCTCCTTCTGGAAGCTCTATCTATGGGAGAAACTCCTGCTTCATGTTTCCACGTTACGGGGGGGGGGGGGGGGGGGTGTGTGTCTCTGTGTGGCCCTTCCACCATGCTCAAATCCAGCAGCAACTTCAGATAGCTGACTCCACATTCCTCTTCTGCATCCCCCTTCCACTTTATTATTTTTTTAAAAATATTTTTGGCTTTTGGGCCAATTCCAATAGTGCTCAGAGGTTGCTCCTGGGTCTGCACTCAGGAATTACTCCTGGACCATATGGGATGTGAGACAAATGTCCTACCTGCTACACTATCATTCCAGTCCCTCTCCTTCCACTAGAAGGTTCTGGATTCCTAATTTCACAATACTGACATCCCAGTAGGAGCACACCAAATTAGATGGGAAAGTAACACAGAAGCCAACTGAGCTCCACAAACGAAAACAAGAACACAGAGGGCTCAACCAGCAACAGACAGCTGAGTAAATCCTTAGACAAGGACTTAACAACCTTGTGATGAAATGTAACAATGTCCGCATAAAAATTGACTTGCACACTTATCGATTTTAATATTGGAGCTTTGTTATCAAATGAATTTCAACTCTAGATTTGTATCAACAGCCAGTGGCTTTTGTTTACATTAAAAAAAAAAAGAACACTTGTGTTTCCAGTGGGTCTTGTGGATAACCAGGGTTGATCTTGATCCTGAGATCAGCTGATAGAACCTTAAATGTCCCCTGCCTACTTACAGTCACACATCCCAGGGACTGGACATCAGCATCTTCAGGAAACCACAGGAAAAACATTCTGATCTGGTTAGGTGGGTTTTTTTCTTTGTTTTTTGGCTTTTTGGGTCACACCCTGTGATGCTCAGGGTTTATTCCTGGCTCTGAACTCAGGAATTACTGCTGGTGGTGTTCAAGGGGAACCATATAGGATGCCAAGGAACGAACCCGGGTCGGCCTCGTTTAAGGCAAATCCCTACCCGCTGTACTATCTCTCTGGCCCCTGTGATCTGGTTAGGGAGAAGGTACAACTGGAGAACTGGCCAAGGAAGTAGTCACCTGAGTGCAGGTTCACTGCTTGTGGTTACCTCCAGCAAATCACTTCACTTTCTAAAGCCAAATCTTCTCATTTAAAAAATAATGATAGGAGGATGAGCAGTAGTTAATCTCGGCCACTCTTCCCCCAAGGTTTTGCAGTACATGTAGGAGTTTGCCAAGGGAAGAAAGAAGAGCATCCATTATTTACTGCTGGATAACCAATTACTGCTCGATCAGAAATTTAGCATCTTATATTTTGGGGGGGTCACACCCAACGATGCCCAAGGGTTACTCCTGGCTCTGCACTCAGGAATTACTCCTGGCGGTGCTCAGGGGACCGTATTCAATCCCATGCCAGGGACTGAATCTGGGTCGCTGCGACGATCACGATCACGACCATCCTGTTATTCGTCGATTGCCTCGAGCAGGCCCCAGTAACGTCTCCTTCGTCCTAGCCCTGAGATTTTTAAGAAAGTGCCATATTCAAGGCTCTTTCAGGGTTTATAGAATGAGCCCCATCATTGTTACTGGTATTTGGCATATTGGGTACACCACGGGGAGTTTGCCAGACTCTGCCGTGTGGGCAGGTTACATTCGGTAGCCTGCCAGTTTGTCCAAAGTAGGAATGAGATAATAAGATGTCATAAAAAGATGTCCTGATAAGATGTCCTGATAAGGTTCCGGGAGCTGGATTTTATAGTCTCTGAGTCTTGGCCGTTGATAGGATTACATGGCGCCAGGGGGCCAGGTGGTGGGTGTGACCCCCGCCTACTGGAATTTGGAGGATCTGGGTGGAGGATGCTCAGCCCCGATCTGAGTAGGCTTGGAGATCTCAGCCCCCCTGGGACCCGCTTGCTTTGGTTCCTCTGCCGGTACCTTCATGTGTGCGGAGAGTGGTCTCAGCATGGTGGTGGTTGGTTCTGGAGGTCTTCGGCTGCCGGAGCCCTTGTCGGGGTGGGGAGGAAACCTCAACCTGCTTCCCTCCAAGGGGCCCCGGCGAGGACAGCCAGGCGCAGGGGCAGGAGACTCTGTGCTGTTCTCTTCCAGGAGCTGGGTTTTATAGTCTCTGAGTCTTGGCCGTTGATGGGATTACACGGCGCCAGGGGGCCAGTTGGTGGGTGTGACCCCCGCCTACTGGAATTTGGAGGATCTGGGTGGAGGATGCTCAGCCCCATCTGAGTAGGCCCAGTCCTGGGGCTGAGATCTCCAAGCCTAGGTCGCTGCATGCAAGGCAAATTCCCTTCCCGCTGAACTACTGCTCCAGACCCAAATTTAGCATCTTAAAACAATCATTTTGTTGTGTTCACAGACTCCAAAGACGAAGAATTCAGATAGGGGAGAGGGGGATAAACCCTTAGCCCTGCTCCTCCACCTCTGGCGGCCTCTGCTGAGAAGCACGAGGCTGGGGTAACTTACTTAAGGGTGAGCCACAGCTTCTCATGTGGCCAGCACTGGAGGGGATGACCCCAAGATGAGGACGCCGTCTCGGCCAGCCGTGCTTCCTCCCATCACAGTGGCCTCACACGGGGTGGCCTGGCTGCTCAGGGCTCTAACAAGGACAGTCCCGCAGGGCCCGAGACGTAGCTCCATGGGCTGAGCTCATGTTTGGCTTCTTGGAGGCCCAGGCTGGGTCCCCAGCACCAAGGGGTTCCCCAAGCACCCCTCGGAGCAACTGCCAAGAACAGAGGCAGGAGTAGCCTCTGAAGCACAGCCCGTGTGGCCCACTCACAAAACTAAAGGCAAAATAAGAATAACAGGGGGCCGGAGCAATAGAACGGCGAGGAGGACATTTGCCTTGCACAGGGCTGACCCGGGTTCAATCTCCGGCATCCTGTATGGTTCCCTGAGCATTGCCAGGAGTAATTCCTGAGTGCAGAGCCAGGAGTAACCCCTGTGCATCACTGGGTGTGACCAAAATAAAATAAAAGCAGAAAAAAAAAGGTAATAATAAATAAATAAATAAATAAATAACAGAGCGTGAAGCTGTACCACCTCTGGCTGTACCTGTACAGCAACCCACCCCGTCTCGTGGGGAGAGACCATGCACCCCGGCTCTTGGTGAAGTCTCAGGTTTCAGGAGCAGGTGCAGTGCTCAGGGAGTTGCAGCAATGATGGGAAGATGATCACACCTTGTCATTCGACCTGGCCTTATGGCGTTCCCAGGCTCACCTAAACTGTCTTTCCAGAGCTCCCCAGAGCACGCTTCCTGCCCGCCACTGCCCCCAGCATACCACTGCCCCTGTGTTCCAGCCGGGGCAAGTTGTGCAAAGAGCTGTTGGTTCCACAGGTGGAGACCTGAACCCGGCAGTCTAGCTCCAGAGCTCAGACACTAACCACCACACCACACTCCTCTTCCCACCCCAGCAGAGAACAGCAGGAGCCTTTGATGGCCAGAGAGGAGCAGAGACCAGAGCTGGGAGGCCCTCGACAGACACATGAGAAGGTTTAGGGTTGGTCTCAAGAACAGCTGGGAGGGGCTGGAGTGACAGCACTGTGGGTAGGGCGTTTGCCTTGCACACGGCCGACCTGGGTTCGATTCCCAGCATCCCATATTGTCCCCCAAGCACTGCCAGGAGTAATTCCTGAGTGCATGAACCAGGAGTAACCCCTGTGCATCGCTGGGTGTGACCCAAAAAAGCCAAAAAAAAAAAAAAAAAAGAACAGCTGGGAGGGGGCTGGAGCCATAGCACAGCGGGTTCAGGGCTCGCACGTGGCTGACCGGGGTTCGATCCCAGGCATTCTGTAGGGTCCCCTGAGCACTGCCAGGAGTGATTCCTGAGTGCAGAGAGTGGAGTGAGCCCAGAGCACTGCAAGGAGTAATTCCTGAGTGCAGAGACAGGAGTAAGCTCTGAGCATTGCTGGGTGTGACCCAAAAAGTCAAATAAATAAATAAATAAAATAAAATAAAGAACAACTTGAAGTCACTGAGGGTCCTAAGTGGGAAAATACCACGGCAGAGGGCTGAGGTGGGAGGGGCGGGAGGTGGGCACAGGACAAACTGGCAATAAGGGCCCGCGTGGATGCAGAGGGGGTGCAGCTCTTGGGAAGGGCTTATCCTTAGGATGATCATGATTTGGAAGAATATTCAGTCCCTTGCAAAAAAGAAAAGTTGACAACATATAAGTTTAGTTTAAAGCAAATATAATTCAAAACCATATAAAAATGTGACCCAGTTTTTGCCATGGACAATGTGCTCGCCTGCTGTGTGCCCGCGTCCTCCTCTGCTCCTGCCTGGGATTCTTCCCTCCTCGCTCCCCGGGCTGGGTCTACCTGGCAACTCAGCCCTCTGAGGCCCCGCAGCCAGCCGCTGGGGGCCACCACAGGGACACCAGAGGGCAGAAGCCAGAGGCCAGGGGGTCGCGTCTGCCCAGAGCCCTCAGCTGCTGGAGATGCCAGCAGTAGCTCTCCCACACCCCACCCCAATCCCTGTTCAAAGCCGCAGCTCCTGCCGACCCCTGAGTCCAGCCCACTGGTGCTGGCTGCACACCCGCCCCCCCCCAGCAGATGAATAGAACAATTCAGAGAGCAAAGCCTGGCTGGAACCACCCCCCACCCCCCACCCCCAACTGGGCACAGCAGCGATCCAGGTGGATAGGTTGAGAGGTTGGTCCTTGATTTCTGCTTTTCCCTGTTTTCTAAATTGCCTCTAGAGCATCCATATCATTTTGATAATTAACCATTTAAAAGCTGGTCAACCGATGGGATGAGATATGGGTCAGGTGCAGAGAGGACAGAGGTGGTCTGGAAGCAAATGCTGTCCCCAAACCCTGTGACGATGTTCCTTCCCCATGGGGGCTGCTGCTGCTGCTGGCATTTGGAGAGCCCTGATTGCGTGGGACGACCAGGAGGCAAGGACGGACATGACGACTGTCCACCTCGCCACTCCCTCGTGTCTTCTGTCTTGTGCTATTTGCTCTGGGGGAACCAACTGCCATGCCAAGTGATGACTCCTGGGTAGGTTTCTGGGGTGTCCTACACAGGAGGAACTTCTCTCCAATGACCAGGCGAGTAAGTCACGGTGGAAAGAAGTTCTCGGGTCAGGCCTGACGTGGGGGACCCTTAGCCAGGCCAGATTCCTGAGAGGCTTCGGTGTTAGTTGGCCATGGGCCCGGGGGAGGTGGGGGAGGGACCGATGGGCACCTAGGACCAGAGGCTGCCTGGACTCCTTCCTGATACCAGCGAGATGAGGAGAGGGGTGTCTCCTCAGAGGATGTGGAGCTTGAAGGTCCTGGAAAAATCTACAAAGGAGCCAGGCCTGGAAAGAGATGAGGTGAGAGAGGAAGCTTTGTTGATTTAGATTTGTCTGGAGTTACTCCTGACGCTGATGAGCTCAGGAATCACTCCTGGTGGGGCTTGGAGGACCATATGGGATGCCAAGGATTGAACCCGGGTCAGCCGCATGCAAGGCTAGTGCCCCCCACCACTGGACCATTGCTCTGGCCCCAAGAGGAAATTTTTTTTTGCTTTTTGGGTCACACCCGGCAATGCTCAGGGATTACTCCTGGCTTATGCACCCAGGAATTACTCCGGAAGGTGCTCGGGGAACCATATGGGATGCTGGGAGTCAAACCCGGGTCGGCCATGTGCAAGGCAAACACCCTACTCGCTGTACCATCACTCCAGCCCCCCCCCCAAGAGGAAATTTTAGGAGGGGAAAAGCCACAAAAGAAGAAGGTCTGGAGAAAAGGAGAGAGTTATTTGGGGACAGGGAGTGGATCAAGGGGCCTGGGATCAGAGGGTTCGCCTAGGAGAGGGAGGAGGGAGAAAGGACAGAGGATCAGATTTCCAGACCAGGAAGCAGGGGGCCACCTTCCTGTCCAGGCTCAGGTCCCCAGTCTCTCTGGTGGGGGTGAGGGATGGGGAGGCTTCCCAGCCTCTCCCTCATAAGGGTCAATAACAGCCCAGTAGTCATGAGGTAAGGTCCTAGGGGCCTCCCAGCTGGGTGAGTGCTCACTGAGAATGCCTTCTATGCACACCCAGAGACCATGCAGTAAGGAGACCGTCGTAGTCCTGGTTCCAGCTTTCCTTTTCTTTCTGGCGGGGTGCCACACTGGGCAGTGCTCAGGCCTTGCTCCTACCTCTGTGCTCAGAGAGCACTCCAGGCGGGGCTGGGGGGGGGGGCGCCTATGAGGTACCAGAGATAGAACCTGAGTGGGCTGTGAGCAGACAAGCACTCTGGGCCATGGTCCCAGGTCTTGGGGTCTGCCGTGCCCAAAATTTGGTTTGGTTTTCCCTGTAGAGGGATATGTCTGCATACAGACCCGGTTCGATGCGGACCCCCACAGACACCTCCCCCAGGTGCTCCTTCGTCTGCTTCGAAGCTTCGGTGGGAGGGAAAGGCCCCTTATTTTTTATTTATTTATTTATTTATTTATTTATTTTTGCTTTTTGGGTCACACCTGGCGCTGCACAGGGGTTACTCCTGGCTCATGAACTCAGAAATTACTCCTGGCGGTGCTCAGGGGACCATATGGGATGCTGGGAATCAAACCCGGGTCGGCCACGTGCAAGGCAAACGCCCTACCTGCTGTGCTATCACTCCAGCCCCAGGAAAGGCCCCTTTAACACCCTACTCGGCAGAGTCCATGTGGGACCCTCTCCACGTCCCCGGCTTCTCAAAGCCCAATTTAATCCGAGCTTATTAACACATAACATTTTAATTTGCCTTTTCAATATGCTCTGCACTGTATAAGCGGAACAAATTTAATAACATCAGAAGTAAGGATTTCATATGTTAATTACAATGTTTCCATTTCTTGGAGAAGCTCCATCCAGTTGAGGGAACCCCTGTGGAAAACAGACCCCTGGAAAACGAGGCCGTCCCTGGCCTCCCACCCACCCCTTTCCTCCCCCCAACTCCGCCCCGGCCCCACACCCCAATTGCTGCATTGAAAGCAATTAAAAAAGAATAAATGGGCTTCTCGGGCATAGAAAATGAGCTGAAATCTTATGTTTTCTCAGACCTGAGTTTGCACTCCCTCCGGGCAGAGAGGCTGAGACAAGGGTCCCAGTGTGAGATGCCTGCTGGGAGGGGCGGTGGTCCCAGAGAACACCAGGGGAGGGAGGGGGCACAGTGGCCGGTACGAGATGGATATGGCTGAGGTCCACGGGGAGCTCAGTTCTGGGGGTGCCAGGGAGCCCGCAGAACAGGGATCACTTCCAGAGTGAGCCCACCCCAGGCCCATGGAGGTTGGAGTGTCCATGGGCCACCTCTGTCCAGTAAGGGGTCAGGTCTTGGCAGGGGCTGAGAACTCGGCCTCTGCCAGTCACCTTGTGAGCAGCAAAACGGGTCCCAAGTGCCAGGGAAAGCCAAGGCCTGGGGGCGGGGGTGGCCCGAGGCCAGGCTGGGGAACACTGGAGGGGTGATGGGTATGGGGACATGGGCGGGGCCACACCAGGCCCCATGGGCCCCAAGAGGGACCCCAAGTGGGACCCCAAGTCCCTCCCTGCATAAACTGGGGGGAGCAGGAGTTCCGGATTGTGCTGGTTGACCATGTTTGAAGAAGTTTGTGCCCCAGACCCCAAATAATCAGCACGTGATTTAGAACGTGTGCAGGGCTCAGGCCCTGGCTGGAACTGAACACCCCACAGTGGGGTGCCTGGTTTTGTCCTGCAAAGGCCACAGTGGTGCTCAGGGGTGTGTGTGTGGGTGCACGGGAGGCCCTGTTGACAGCCAGGATCACTTCAGGAGGCCATTGACATGGTCTGATTCTTTCGTTCTATATCACTTTTATGGGTATTGCAGGGCAAAGTTTATTATCTCCCCTCCCCCAACTTCTTTTTTTTTCTTTTCTTATTTTATTTTTATAATGTTTTTCACAATAGTTCATTACAGAAAATATTCAAACACCAATCCCACCACTGTGCACCTTTCCACCACAAGAGAAAAGTGTGTGAAGATTGGTGTATTTCATCCTAGAGCCATTTAAGCCCTTATATAAGAGATTGTAAGCATGTATGTTTTTGTGTTTGTTTTTTTGGGTCACACCCAGCGATGCACAGGTGTTACTCCTGGCTCTGCACTCAGGAATGACTCCTGGCGGTGCTCGGGGGGACCACATGGGATGCTGGGAATCGAACCTGGGTCGGCCACATGCAAGGCAAACGCCCTACCCACTGTGCTATAGCTCCAGACCCACAAGTATGTATGTTAAACCCAAACAAATGTGTGCTACTTTTGGTACATCAGTGGGCTAGAGTATAAGAGGTCACATGGCCACATTTGTGGCCATGTGCCCAGGATGTTCTGTGGCGCTTTCTTCCGGGAGTTTTATTTCATAGTCTCTGGATCTTGGCTGTTGATGAGATTACATGGTGCTGGGGGACAGTTTGTGGGTGCGACTGCCAAGCTACTGGAAAACTGGGGAGCTGGGGGGAGAAGGCCCAGTCCTGTTCTACGTGAGCTTGGAGATCTCAGTCACAGGTCCCACATATCTGGGTATTTCTGCAGGTTCCCTCAGAGGTGAGGCTCATTGGAGCCTGTGGAGAGCGGCTCTGAGCATGGCTGTGCGCTTGAGTTCTGTAGGTTTTTGGCTGTTGGGGGTCTGCTTGGGGCAGGGAGGGAAACTCAACCTGCCCCCTCTCCAAGTTCCCCCTGTGAAGACAGCCTGGTGCGGGTACAGGATGTCTCTCCCACTCCTTAAATTCAAAATAAATGCTTTTCCTTTCTTTATTGTTGCAAGGTTGAAGATTGCCCACTTGGTCCTGGTACCCGCGTTCTCTTGGTGTTACCAGCAGCGCTGCCGAGACTGCTCTGGGCACTGCCAGGCTCAAAGCAAGGCGGGTACTCCCTGACTGAGATACATCCCCGGACCTACCGCTCAGTGAGGGGTCTCATGGATATTATTGATCAAGATGTAATCAACTGTAAAAAGTGAGCCTGGGGTCCAGGGAGAGCCCAGTCAGACGCCTGAGCACATGGACTGCATTGGGGGCCCCAGGTCAGCACCCTGGCACTGCAGGATTCCTGGAGCACCAATAGGTGCGGTCCCCAAGGGGAAGCTGGCCCAGGAGTCCACAGGTCTGCAGAGCCAAAGGTGTGCTCCATACACCCAATGGGTGCTGGTCTTCCAGACAGCAGTGGAACCCCGAGACTCACTGCAGCAGACAACCCTTGCCCATTACAGAGGGGGACCCAGGTCGTGGAGAAGAACTCTTAGAGCAGCTCAATTCCCAAGCTAGAAAGTAGATGGGCGGGGGGTGGGGGGGTGGGAGGGTCATAGCACTGAGAGTAGGGAATTTGCCTTGCACGCAGTCGACCAGGGTTCGATTCCCAGCATCCCATATGATTCCCCGAGCACCGCCAGGGGTAATTCCTGAGTGTAGAGCCAGGAGTAACCCCTGTGCAATGCTGGGTGTGACCCAGAAAGGCAAAAAAAATTAAAAATGTAGATTGGGTGGAGGTTGGGGGTTCTGGTTGGTAGTACAGCAGGTCGGGCACTAGCCTTGAACATGGCAGACTCAGGTTCGATCCCCGGCACCTCATCTGGTCCACTAAGCCCTGCCTGGAGTAATCTCTGAGCACAGAGCCAGGAGCCAGCCCCTAGCACCATAGGGTGTGACCCCAAAACAAACAAAAAGGAAGAAGACCAGTGGTCACACTCTGTGGTGCTCAGGGGCGGGGTGTCCAGCAAGTCCAGCTATCTGGCCTCACTCTACAGCCCTGTTCTTCTTCCTGAGGAGCCTCCTTCTCTGCCACTTGTTACCCCAGATTGCTCTCCTCAGAACCCCAGAACCATATTCTCTCCATGTGCAGCCGCTCACCACGGTCCTCTGCTCACTCTCTCCTGTGGCCTCTCTGACCACCCTAACAACCCCCCCTGCACCCACTGACCTGCAGAAGCCCCTGCCACTAGGGATCCCCTTGGACTGCCCTTTGACTCTCTGGCCGTGGTATGTGTGTCCTGTCCCTGGAACGTTGTCTCAGGGTCCTCCTGGGCACGGCCACCCCACACCCTTCCGATTTCCCATGGCATCCCCTTCTGTTCAATCACACATTTCCTGCCACCAGAGTCCCTGCCACTTTGGGAAAACATGCACTGTCCTCCCGTTGTTCGTCGATTTGCTCGGGTGGGCCCAGTAACGTCTCCATTGTGAGACTTGTGGTTACTGTGTTTGGCATATGGAATACGCCACGGGGAGCTTGCCAGGCTTTGCCGTGCAGGCGAGATACTCTCGGTAGCTTGCCGGGCTCTCCGAGAGGGGTGGAAGAATCGAACCCAGGTTGGCTGGGTCAGCCGCATGCAAGGCGAACGCCCTACCAACTGTGCTATCGATAGCTCCAGCCAGGGGAAAACATGATGCTTTCATATTTGTTCCCATTTTAGTTTTCATCCTGTAGTTGCTCAGGGCTTGCTCCTGGCTCTGTGCTCAGGGCTCGCTCCTGGAGGAGTTTGGGAGACCCGATATGGTGCCGGACAAGGCAGGTACCTTCCCCTCTAGACGAGCTCTCCGGCTCTCACTTTATTTGTTGCTGGCCTCTATGGCCACAACGGGCGGTGCTGGGGATCGAACCCCGGGCTCCTATGTGTGTGCACCCAACCCCGAAACCAGCTTCCCCAGGCCTGGACACCGCCCTTTGTCGCCCTTTGTCTGTCAGCTGCCCGTTCCTAGGGCTCCTGGAGGTCGCTCTCTCCTCCACCCAGGCCACCAGCCTGGCTCGGGTCTGCACACAGGGGACGCTCGAGCTCCCACGTGGAGAGTCGGGGGATGGACCCCGGGGGAGGGGAGTACGACTTGGGGTGGTGGGCACAGGCGGGTGAGCAGGATTGTGGGGGCACAGACACGACAGACGCAGCCCCGGAGGCGCCCGGGCAAGCTGCTGGCGGAGGCCTCAGCCGCTCTGCGGATCACGTTCCACCCGGCCGCTCGCTGCCCCAGGGTGGGGGCCCACCCTCCCGGTGTCTGGGGAATAGGGCCCCAGTCACAGAGGGGGGGACCTGGCAACCAGGCCCGGGAGCCCCGGGGGCCTCTGCTCGGCAACCCGGGCGGCCGGGAAGGGAGCGGTCTCCCAGGGAAAGGCCTGGAAAGAGAGGCTGCGGGGTCAGGGCCCTGCTGGGAGGGGGCCCGTGGGGGCCCGGGGCTCGGCGGCTCCAATCACCCAGGGCCCCGTCCCTAGGGCCCCGCACCCATGGGAGATGCAACTCGAGAAGCAGCCTCAGGCATCCCCGGGGGAAGCTCTCAGACCACTGGAAAGTTGCTCGGAAAAGTTTCCCAGGGCTCTGGCCCCCAGGTGTGCGGCCCCAGATGACAGAGCCTGGCTGGGCTCACTCTTTCCAAGGTGGGTCCCCGGGGCCCCAGAGAGCTCCGGCCTCCGTGGGGACCAGCCTGCGTCGGCCCTGCCCTGGAGGTGTTTTCTCAGCTGCAGGAGGGGCTGGAAGAGCCTTTGCTGAGGCACCGCTGACTCGTCCAGCCTCTGAAGGCACCTTCCCGGGCCTGAGCGTCAGCCTGTCCAGTCTGTGTCTGTCCTTCATCTGCAGCGGAGGGGGGTGGGGGAGCAGCTCCAGAAGCAGGGATGGGTGGAGAGGCGGGCAGACGCTCTGGGCTCTGCCTTCTCCTCTTTCCTGCAGAGCTAAACTGGGCAGGAAGCCAAGGCCCAGGGCTGGACTTGAGGATCTTCTCTGGACCTTCCAAGGCCGACCTGCTTCTTGGCAGGACTGAGCTCAGGTGCTTATCGTTAACGGAAGAACGGGGATATGTGGCAGCCAGGGACCACCCCACCTCCCAACAGGCACTGACTGACATGGCCCTCATAGCCCCAAAGCTCCTACAAACCAGCCTCGCCCATCTGCGGGTACACAGACACCCCTCACCCAGTCCCAGCCCCGGGAGAGGCCTGGAGGCTGGGGCTGCCACGAGCTCTAGCCTCTCTCCTTGTCCCCCACTTCGAAGCTGAGGGCACATAATCTGTCCACAAACAGAAGGGACGGCAGCATTTTATTTAAAAAAAAAAACTTTAAATATTTATTTGGCTTTTTGGGTCACACCCGGTGATACACAGGGGTTACTCCTGGCTCTGCACTCAGGAATCACTCCTGGCGGTGCTCGGGGGACCATATGGGATGCTGGGAATCGAACCCGGGTTGGCTGCGTGCAAGGCAAACGCCCTACCCACTGTGCTATCACTCTAGCCCTGGGACGGCAGCATTCTGCTGGAGGTCGTGCCCACCAGAAGAAAAAGCATAGAGGGTGCCCCCTTCACCTCCACAGCCCCCCACGTGAGAAGTGCTAAGAACCAGTGGGTTGGGGGCACAGGGTGGGAGACTGGGGAGGTGGGACCAGGGAGGAACGGCCGTCGAGCAGAGTGTGGGGGCTGAGAGAGAGTTTCAGTAGATGAGCACGGTGGGGAGGCACCCCCGGGATGAGACAGGAAGAGACACTTGGCCCAGTGGCCCCTGGGTGCAAAGACCCATTTGGGGGCCACCTTTTGGGTGATACTATTGTTTACAACCACGAGCTTCTCTGCGGACCCCGTTCCACGTGGCATCTCCTGTGTGGCTCAGACTTACTCCTGGCTCGACGCTCAGGGATCACTGTTGGAGCGGGGGGGTGGGGGGGTGGGGGGAGGAGGCTTGGGGGCCTTATGTGGTGCTGAGGATTAAACTTATGTTGGGACTGTTCAAGGCAAGCACCTTGCCTGCTGAACTATCTCTCTGGCCGCAAGGGTGGTGGGTTATTATTTGGGGGTGAGGAGCAGGGAATGGGGAGTAATTTGGGCCATACCTGGCAATGGTCAGGGGTTACTCCTGGCTCTGCACTCAGGAATTATTCCTGGCGGGGCTCAGAGGACCTTATGGGATGGGCAGATGTTGAGGACTGAACCTGGGTCAGCCACGCGCAAGGCAAGTGCCTGCAGTCACTATTGCTCCAGCCCCAAGACGTGGTGTTTTTCAAATTCATTTAGAGGGTTTTATTTTTTTTTTTGCGGGGGAGGGGGGCACATACCTGGCAGTGCTCAGGGGCTCCTTCTGACTCTGTGCTCAGGGTCACTCCTGGCAGTTCTCAGGGGACCATCTGCAGTGCAGGGACTTGAGCCAAGATTGAGGTAGTGGGGCTGGAGCGATAGCACAGCGGGTAGGGCGTTTCCCTGCACGCGGCCAACCAGGGTTCGATCCCCAGCATCCCATATGGTCCCCCGAGCACCACCAGGAGTAATTCTTGTGTGCAAGAGCCAGGAGCAATTCCTGAGCATTGCCAGGTGTGACCCAAAAAGCCAAAAATAAGTAAATAATTAATTAAACAAAAACAAAACAAAGCAAAATTGAGGTAGTTACAGTTGCATGCTAGCAGGCCTTAACCTTTGCACTGTCTCTCCAGCCCCAGTGCTCACTGAAACAGCTGTAGGAGGTGGTGTGTGGGCCCAGGAGACAGCTCACAGGGGGAGCGTGCTTTGATCCCTGACTCATCTCCCCCCCCTACCCCCACCAAGCACCAGCAGAAGCACCCCAGAGCATGGAGCTGGGAGGAGCCTCAGAGCAAGGCTTGGTGTGGCCCCCAAACCAGACATAACAGCAGTAGTAATAACAACTATGTACTTTGCAACCCTTCCCCAAACCTACTCCTAACACAAAATCCCAACTTAAGAAGAAAAATAAGGCACCGGAGCAATAGTACAGTGGGTAGGGCACTAGCCTTGCATGCAGCTGACCCGGGTTCAATCCCCCAGCCCCTGGCATCCCATATGATCCCCAAGCACAGGCAGAAGTAATTCCTCAGTGCAAAGCCAGGAGTAACCCCTGAGGACCTACAAATGTGTCCCCCCAAAAAATAAGTACAATTTAAACTTAAAAAAAGAAGAAAAATAAAAGGGACCAAGAGATAGTACAGTGGGCAGGGCACTTGCCTTGCCTGCACTTGCGTGGGGTTCAATCTTCAACACCCCGATGGTCCCTGAGCACCATCAGGAGTGAGTCTGAGTGCAGAGCCAGGAATTAAGCTCTAAGTGCCACCGGGTGTGGCCCCCAAACACACACACACACACACACACACACACACACACACACACACACACACACAAAACCAGAGAGGGAAAGAGAAATAAAGGAAAACATAGGGCATACATGTGTTTTTTTTTTTTAATGGCAAAGTCAGAGGTGCAGAACGCAAGGTGTCCCGCGGGAACAGCAGGGCTTAAATCCTCTAGAGAGCACCGAGGACGCACCCGAACTGCAACCTTGATGGGCAGAACCGCGGGGCCTCACAAACACGAATCCAACATGGCTTCAGGCTGGACAGGACGTGACCCAGAGGACATAGCCGGTTACTGGCAGAGCTGGCCCTGAAGGACACAGCTCAACAGCCGGAGCCTGGGTTAGCAGAAACGCCCAAGATTATAATTTTTTTAATCTTTAGCTTTTTTGGCCATACCTGGCAATGCTCAGGGGTCATTCCTGGTTTACGCACTCAGGAATCCCTCCTGGCAATGCTCAGGGGACCCTATGGGATGCGGGGGATCGAACCCAGGTCGGTCGCCTGCAAGGTCAACACCCTCCCCCCTGTGCTATATCACTCTAGCCCCACAAGCCGTTCCTCTGCTCAGGTTGGGGCTGCTCAGGTGTGGCTGGGGGACAGGTACAGCAGGAGACACAAGTCACAGACCACCAAGTACACGAGCAAGAGAGACATTGGGAGGGGCTGGAGCCACAGCAGAGCAGGGAGGGCGCTTGCCTTGCATGTGGCTGACCCGGGTTCCATTCCCCAGCATCCCACATGGTTCCCTGAGCACCGCCAGCAGTGATCCCTGAGTGTGCAGAGCCAGGAGTAATGCCTGAGTATAGTCCCCCCCAAAAAACAAACAAACAAGAAGGAAAAAAGAGCATGTATGACAAAAGCCTGAGAAGGTGTCAACCAGAATATAATCAGAACAAATCGTCTGGTTTTATTTTTTTTTCTTTTTCGTCTGGTTTTCTTTTGGGGGGACCAGGGAGATGCACATCGGCTGTGCTCAGGGCTTCCTCCTGGCTCTGAGCTCAGAGATCCCTCGGGGTGGGAACAGAACCTGGGTCCGGGTGGGGACAGAACCCGGGTCAGCCATGTGCAAGGCAAGTGCCATTCTCTGGCTCCAAATCATCTGATTTCTATTGGTCAAAGCTCCCTCTAGCTGCGGAGTGGGGCCAGCGTGGCAGGATGCTAGGTGCAGACCATGGAGGCCAGGGCTGAGGGGCATTGCCTGCAGGGCAGATGTCTGCAGGGTGTGGACGGAGGGACCAGGGCGTCACTGCAGCGCCCCCTGCTGGGTGTCCTGCTCACCACCAGGCTGAGGGGAAACAGGAGGGAGGGAAGTCCCTTCCACCCCAAGCTCAGCAGGGCACACAGCCTGGCCTCTCCTCTCTGAGCTCCCTCCCAGGGTTAGGCCCTCGGGCTCCCCAACTTGCACTCCAAAGTTCCCTCCACTCACCAATTCCTGGTGCCTCCAACCCAGCCAGGATTCTGGGGGGTCTTCCTGCTTCCTCCAGCAGCCCTGCTGCCCTAAAGTCACTTTCTTCTCTGGCAACTTCTCCTGAAGTTACAAGCCCAGCTGTCCCTGCGGAGGTGCCCAGGCCCTGGTCTGCTCATAGCCCCGGCCTCTATGAAGGGCACCCCATCAAGGGCACCCCGAGTCCATGCCAGTTGCTCCACGGCTGTTTGGGCTCATGGCTATGGGTGTGGGGGGTCTACTGCTCCCACTTTGTCACTGAGCAAGTAGAGACCTGGAGCCACCCACTGGCCAGTCCTAGGCGCTGCCCTGGCTTCCCACAAGCCCCAGCTTCCTTCCCAAACAGCTCCTCGCCCCAGCCCACGGGCAAGGCCCACGCTAAGTACTCCTTCCACATGCCTGTGAAGCCAGGCCCCTGGGGCCCAGTTACAGAGAGTTTCACATGGCGCCTGGGACCACGCCCCCCAACACACACACACACACACACACACACACACACACACACACACACACACACTTCTCACCCCTGTACTCCTTGGCTTGGTTATGTATTCTGTTTGGTTTGGTTTGGGTTTGGGGGCCCTACCCAGCAGTGCTCAGGGCTTACTCCTGGCTCTCTGCTCAGGGATCACTCCTAACAGGACTCAGGGAATCAGAGGAGGGTGTGCGGGGGATGGACCCCAGGTCAACCGTGGGCAAAGCAAGTGCCCTTCCTGCTGTGTTATCTTTCTGAGCCCATGACTCAAGTTAGAGCTCTGACTTCCTGTCTCTGTTTCTGTTCTTTGAGGCATGTTCCTGAGTGCTGCATGTAGTCCAATAAAAACAAAATGGGGGTGTGGGTGGAGAGATGATACAGGGGTTAATGCCATTGTCTTGCATGCAGCTGGACCCAGTTCAATACCAGGCACTATATGTGCTCATCCAAGCAAAGGGCCGGGAGTGAGTCGAGCACAGAGCAGGGAGTAGCCTCAAATTACTCTGGGTGTGACCCCAAAACCCAAAGCAAAAGGAAGCAAACCATAAGCCATGTATGCAATTTTTCCTTCCTTCCTTCCTTCCTTCCTTCCTTCCTTCCTTCCTTCCTTCCTTCCTTTCTCTTTCCCTCCCTCCTTTCTCTCTTCCTACCTTCCTCCCTCCCTTTCTTTTTCTTTTCTTTCTCTTTCTTTCCTTCCTCCCTCCTTCCTTCCCTTCCTTCTTTCTTACTTTTTCTCTTTCTTTCTCTTTCCACCCAGCTGTGCTCAGGAGCTACCCCTGACTCTGTGCTCAGAAATCACTCCTGATGGTTTCAAGGGACCTATGGGGTGCCGGGAATGAACCCAGGTCAGTCTCAATTAAGGCAAGCTCCCTGCCTGCTATACTCTGACTCGCAAACTCACAATTTTTTTCCAACAGAGTCACAAAAAAAAGTGTAAATAAACAGAAAATTAATTTTGATGATGCTCACTTTAACCAAGAGTGGCTGAGCCTTGAACAAGGCAGGAGACAGAAGTGCCAACCTCTCCTCCTCGCGGCTGAAAGCCCACGTGTGACTTGTACCTAGCCCCCCACACTTAACTCCAGTACTCCCTAAGCATCCCTGGAAAACAGGATCCCTGCCCGCTGCTCAGTCTCTGACTGCTCAAGTCCCTCAGTCTCGAGTCCAGTGTTGGAGAACTTGCCACCAACATCCAAGGTTGCTGTGATCCTCAATGCTGTCATTTCAACACCTAATCAGGGTCTGAAAACAGTTAACAAGGTAGGTCACCTTCTTTATTTCACAGTGAGTCTTGATTTTAATTTTATTATTATTTTTCTTTTGCTTTTGTTGTTTTGGGGGGCCACATCAGGCAGTGCTCAGGGCTTACTCCTGGCTCTGCACTCAGAAATCTCTCCTGGAAACTCGGGTGACTATATGGGATCCTGGGGATCAAACCTGGATGGGCTGAGTACAAGGTGAATACTCTACCCACTGTATCATCTCTCCCTTTCTTTTGGTTTTTAAGCCACACCCAGTGATGCTCAGGAATTACTTCTGGCTCTGTGCTCAGAAATCATTCCTGGCTGGCTTGGGGACCATTAAGGGTGCTGGGGATCAAACCCAGGTCAGTTGTGTGCAAGGCAAGCACCCCTACCCACTGTACTATCGTTCCAGCCCCCATAACAGTGAATCTTTAACATCAGTGTGAACACACACACACACTTCGACTCAGACTAGCCACCTTTCAGGCTCTGACTGCTGTGTGTGTGTGCGTGCGCACATGTGTACACGTCTATGTAGTGGCTTCAGCAAGGGCGAGAGATGGGAGCTGGGAGATGCCCAGTGGTGGAATACAGACTGCAGATGGAGATCTGATTCCATCCTGAGCACCATACGGTCCTCGGAGCACTGTGAGCTACAGTTGTCTAAAATCCAAAGCAAATTCCTGGAGTGCGCAGCCACATTTGAGGCCATGAGACACCTCATACTCTACACCACTGATGTATCAGAAGTAGCATACCACAACAGATGGGGTATAAAGTAGAAGACAACCAATCTCAATTAAAAAAAAATATATATATATATGCTTCCAACTCCATCTTGGAGGCAAGATGGTGCCAACATAGGTCGAACCCCTCATGCTCTCCTGAACCCAGTTCACCATCTCACTCTGGATGACACGTGATTCAGCACGCCAGGCATGGAATTCTGGAACTCTGCGCATGATTCCTGCTGGACATCATCAGCTGCTTTGTTGGATTAAGACAGAATGGCGTTGGTGGGGCAAGGAAAAACTGCAGTGGTGGCTGCAGCATCACTGCCTCACCTGGCCAGGCCAAGTCACAACACCGTGGAGCATGGAACAGTGACAGTAGTCCACACAGTAGCTTATCCACTGCAGGATACTGTCCGCCAACCGAGTGACTTGGGACTCGGCACAGGTGTTCGACCTGGCACAGACCCTATGTGATGGGGTCTTGCTCTGCCAGCTATTCAATGACCTCTGGGCACACTCCATCCACTCAAGGAGATCAACCTGAGGCCGCAGATATCCCAGGTGCTGCCCGGAGACACAGGCAGGTGTGTTGTCAGCATGCAAATCGTTACAGCAGGCCAGTCACCAGGAACTTACATTTGGTAGGCTGGGAACACCTACAGGGACGATTAGAGATCGCCTCAAAAGCCTCTATTCTCCCCCGCCATGGCAAGCTACCGAGGGTATCCAGCCCACATGGCAGAACCTGGCAAGCTACCCATGATGTACCAAATATGCCAACAACAGTAGCTAAAACAGGTCTCTAACCCTGAAGGAGACTCCAGCTGAGTTGAGAGGAACGAGAGGACTCGTACTAGCAGACGGTATGCAAGCCAATGGGTGGGAAGATGCCCTGCAAGCAGCTGGCCACCAAGGTGGCCTGCAAGAGTACTCCAGCCATGGGCAGCATGAAGAAGCCGCAGTGCTACCGGTCCCACACCATGATGCTGCTTGAGATCCGCCGCTACCGGAAGTCCACTGAGCTGCTTATCTGCAAGCTGCCCTTCCAGCAACTGGTGAGAGAGATCGCGCAGGAATTCAAGACCAACCTGCGCTCTCAGAGCTTGGCTGTCATGGAGCGGCAGGAGGCGTGCAAGGCCTACCTGGTGGGGTTCTTCGAGGACACCAACCTTTGCACCATCCACGCCAAGCCTGTCACCATTATGCCCAAGGACATCCAGCTGGCGTGCCACATCCGCGGAGAGAGGGCATGAAGTTTATGATGCTAAAATCTCAGGGCTAGGACAAATGGAGATGCTACTGGTGCCCGCTTGAGCAAATTGATGATTAACGGGACGACAGTGCTACAGTGTATATATATACATTAGCACACAAGGTTCAACCTATAACAACATGTTAGTAATCTCTTATTCAAGGGCTTAATGACTCCAGGGTGAGATATAACAATCTTTTTTTTTAATCATTTTTAGCAGATGATTCACAACAAACAATACAAAATAAATTATTTAGGGCCTGCAATTGGGGCGGGCTTGGTTGGTAGCTGGGAAGATTTGAAAGAATGGTGGTGGGAAGGTGTTGGAATTGGTGGGAATTGGTTGGGATTGGTTGGTGGGATTGGTGTTGGAATATTGAATGTGATAACTTATTGTGAACATTATAATAATAAAATTTAAATTTAAATAAATAAACAAAGTCAAAAGCGGGCCAGTGCATGGTACTTCTCTGGAACACGGGAAAACCCTGCCCTCCCTGGGTGCAGGACCCTTGCCCACAGGGGGTCCGTTCTAAGACTATTAGAGGGGAGTGAGACGGAGTATTCCCTAACTTCCCTTATGTGGCTTCTCCATAGAGGAATAGGACTCTGACAGAGCCAATTTATGAATGGGGCACAGTAAGGAATTAATAATGATGGCTAATAGTAAAATAGACATTACAACAGGAGACTAATCAGGGTGCATGAAGGGGGCTCTCCCGCTCTCAGGATATCTGAGTATGAATGACACTTAGACTACAGCCGGCCGTGGGGACTGA
The DNA here is from genome assembly GCF_029834395.1 of Sorex fumeus. Classification (NCBI taxonomy): domain Eukaryota; kingdom Metazoa; phylum Chordata; class Mammalia; order Eulipotyphla; family Soricidae; genus Sorex; species Sorex fumeus. The sequence goes on from NW_026606179.1 coordinate 32,059,431, forward strand.
CACGTGGTGACTGTTGGGGACAGTCCTCGGAAGGCGAGATGCATGCCTTACCTGGGTCACGGGACCCGCTCTTGTACTTCTGCCCCGAGATACCCCCCGCCCAGACATCCTTCAGATCTTTGCTCAAACACCTCATCCCAGGGCTGGAGCAATGGCAGAGCGGGCAGGACACTTGCTTTCCCCATAGCTGACCTGGGTTCCATCCCCCAGAACTGCCTACGGTTTCTGGAGCTCTCCCAGGAGTGATCCCTGAGCACAGAGCCTGGAGGAAGCCCTGAGCATCACCAGGTGTGGCCCCAAAACAAAAGAAAGCAAAATCCTGTCCTCAGCACCTCCCTCTCCATCCTATTGCTCCATCTGCCATACAGTTCGTTCCATCTCAACCCCATCCTAAGAATTAGTTTTCTTCCAAAGCACCTTTCCTGTTTATTTGCATTTTGGGGACCGCTATGTTCAGGGTTTATTCCTGGCTCTGCTCAGGGTTCACTTTCGGCAGGGCTTGGGGGACCATACCATGCTGGGGATCGAACCTGGCTGGCCACATACAAGGCAAGTGCTCTACCAGCTGTACTATACCTCAGCCTCACACCTCCTACTAGCCTGTTCTTTTTATTTATTTATTTTTTAATTGTATCTACTCTTGGTCTCCCTTGCTAAAATGTCAGTTCCGTGGGCCAGAGAGATAGTCAAGGGGTTAAGGCACTTGCCTTGCATGCAACAGAATCTGGTTTGATCCCCTGCCCTACTGCATATGGTCTCCCTCTGATCCCCAGCACAGCTAGAAGTGTTCCCTGAGCACAGAGCCAGGAGTAAGCTCTGAGCATGTCTAGTGTGCCCAATAACCAAGAAAAAAAGGAAAGAAAGAAAGAAAAAGAAAAAAGGAGCGGGGAGAAAAGAAAAGAAAAGGAAAAAGGAAAAGGAAGAAAAAACAGAATAAAAAATAAAAGTCAGCTCCAGGAAAGGAGTGGGGGTTATCCATCTTGTTTACAGTTTTATACCCAGAATTCGGTACACAGTAGACAGCCAATTAAAACTGTTTTTCATTGGGTGGATGGATGACAAGGGGAAGGGTGGCCGGTAGGGAAGTGGAGAGGGAGGAGGGATTGATGAATGGGTGCATGGATGGATGAATGGATGGATGGAGGGAGATGGGTGGGTGGATTGATGATGGATAGATGAATGAATGAATGGATGAACAGAGAAAGATTTAAGATGGGTGGAAACTGGGAAAGGGATGAGTGTTAGAACATTGTGTAACTGAAACCCAATCATGAACAACTTTGTAACTGTGTATCTCACAATGATTCAATAAATAAAAGATAAATGGGTGAATAGATGGATGGATGGATGGATAAATGGAGAGATGGATGAATGGATTGATGGAAATGGATGGATGGTGGATGAATGGATAGATAAATGGAGAGATATATGGATGGATGGATAGATGGATGGATGGATGGATAAATTCAGAGATGGATGGATGGATGAATAAATGGAGAGAGTGCGTGGATGGGTGGATGGATGGATGAATAGGTAAATGGAGAGAGCTGGGTAGATGGGTGGATGGGTGGATGGATGGATAAATGGAGAGATGGATGAATGGATTGATGGAAATGGATGGATGGGTGGATAAATGAATAGATAAATGGAGAGATATGTGGATGATGGATAGATGGATGGATGGATGAATTCAGAGATGGATGGATGGATGGATAAATAAATGAATGGATAAATTCAGAGATGGGTGGATGGATGGATGAATAAATGGAGAGAGTGCGTGGATGGGTGGATGGATGAATGGATGGATGGATGGATGGATAAATGGAGAGGGAGACGAGTGGATGGATGAAACTCAGCTCCGTCCCAGGCAGGCAGAGTGGGTAGAAAACCATGATCCACACACGCTGTGCATAGGGAGAGTTGAGAAGCACACGGCCACACCCCGTTCTACCAGGCACAGTACATCCACCCTCCTTCCCGGAGGACCCCCGACACAGGCAGGCTGAGCCATTGCCTGGGCCTCCCTCTGGAAGCTTATTTCCTCTGGCCACTTCCTTCTGGTCTGGGAGGTCTTAAAATAGTCAGTGATTTAAAAACAGAAAATCTCCCGGTCTGCCCAATTAATGTTCACAGTTCATTGTTTGTAATTGCACATAAAATTTTATAACAGGAAATTACAAGAATTCTCTGTGAAGACTTCCCCCAAGGAACGGATTTGGGAAGAAAAATCCCATTTCGGCTTTCAAGGGATAAGTTTTCTAAGCAGAATTTCTGGAACCTTCCTAAGAGATGAGCTTATGGGTGGTGAACAAAGAGGGGGAGCTTTGGGATTGGCTCTCGGCTCCGCTGGATAAGTCAAGCAGCTGTCAGCACTGTTTCATCCACTATCATTCCGTGTCACTGGTCATCACTGCTTCATCCACGGTCATTCCCTGTCAGTGTTCAGCACTGTGTTGTCAATGGTCATTCCCTGTCAGTGTTCAGCACTGTTTCATCCATGGTCTTTCATGTCATGTATTAAGAAGTGGCCCATTTTTTCAGATCAAAACACTGAGGTACAGAGGGACTGATCCGGGCTTGTCTCAGGGCAGCCACATGCCTTTCACCTCCCACTCACAAACAGCCACAACCTTTAAATTTCCCAATGGGCCCCACAGAGTCTTGGAGACCTGCTGGTAGTGGGGGAGAGACTGCGCCCATCACAACTTCCCTGCATGCCCAATCCATCGAACACAAGCCACTGCTTCCCAATGCAAAGGCCCCCTGCACTGCACGTTGAAAAAATATGTATGAAAGTACTCATGTGTTCACAGGGTCAGAGAGGTAGTACAGTGGGAAGGATGCTTGCCTTGCACACAACCGACCCAGGTTCAATCCTCAGCATCTCGTATTATCCCCTGAGCACCACCAAGAGTGACTCCTGAGCACAGAGTCAGGAGTAAGACCCTGAGCACAGCTGGGTGTGGCCTCCCCAAAAAAAAACCAACAAAAAAGAAACAAAATAAAAGGGGGAGGGCGGAGTGATAGTACAGCGGGCAGGGCATTTGCCAACCAGGATTCGATCCTCAGCATCCCATATGATATCCTGAGCACTGCCAGGAGTAATTCCTGAGTGTACAGCCAGGAGTAACACTTGAGTATTGCTAGGTGTGATCCAAAAAGCAAAATATAATTAATTAATAATGTGTGTTCAGTGCAGAAATGCAGGCCCACGAGTGTCTGAAATCTGTCTGGGCATTTGTTAGTTCTCTTGTATCTGGAGACTTGAAAATAAAAGTGCTTGCCTCACTCTGCAGAAAACCCCGGTGTAACGGTGCACGGTGGAGAGGGCGTTTGCTTTGCACGCAGTCAACCTGGGTTTGATCCCCGGCATCCCATATGGTCCCCTGAGCACCGCCAGGAGTCATTCCTGAGTGCAGAGCCAGGAGTAACACCCGTGCATCGCTGGGTGTGACCCAAAAAAGTCAAAAAGAAGGAAAAAAAAAAAGAAAAGCAAATCCTGGTTTGCGGGGCAAGCCAGCAGATAAGGTGTCTACCTTGTATACGGTCAACTTGGGCTCAGGGCCCGGCAATCCATACAGTTCCCTGAGCACTGCCAGAGGTGATCCCTTGAGTGCAGAGGAGTAAGCCCTGAGCACAGTCAGGTGTGGCCCCCCCAAAAAAAAATAGCAAGAAAAAGACAAATCTTGGTGTGGACGAGACCCCTGCAAACTCCCGTGCCCACAGTTCTCTCTGCATCTTCGCTTTCCTCCCCGTCCTGATGTTGCAGGGGGCCCAGAGGGTGGGCCATGAGGGTGCTGCTGTGAGGATGAGTTGGGAGGGACGGGGGAGCACCCCCACCTCTCAGGCAACTCCCGTATCCCTGCAGCCTTTCGCTAGGCCTCAGTCATGCTGGACCTGCATGGGCACCCTTCCAGTGCTCTGACTCACGGAGGGGGTTGCTGGGCCACTCTGGAATGTGGCGCCACGCTGGAACCTACAGGCATTGCAAGCAGCCAGGCGTCACCTCCCTCTGACCCCTGGAGGGCAGTCGTGTCAGCACTCCACTATCAGAAACCCCCCTAACCCTCCTCAGCATCCCGCCGCGTCTATCGACTCCTCTGGCCAAACACCTGGCATCATCAAGTTCCACTCACCCTCTTAGTGCTTACTGAGCAGCCACTGTGTGCATCCAGGAGGATAAAGCAGGAAGAGATTAGGTCTCTGCCCTCATGGACGCTGAAGCCCAGGGTAAGAGCGAGGCAACTCACGAAAGCAGAGATGGGAAATCTCAGGAGGCAGTTGTGTGGGGGGTTGAGAGTGGGGAATGGAGTCACGGCCGCAGGGAGCCCACCTCTCACGGAGAGACACTAAGAAAGAAGCAAAACTGTGCTGTCGAGAGGGTGGGGGAGAACGCCTGGTTTCAATCCCCAACCACTTACCCCACCCCGATGGTCCCCCGAAGTCCCAGCCAGGTGTAATCCCTGAGCACAGAACCAGGAATAAGCCCTGAGCAGCACTGGGCATGGCCCCCAAAACAAAAACTGGGGTCTTCTAAATGGTGCTTGGTGTGTGTGTGTGTGTGTATGTGTGTATGTGTGTGTGTGTGTATATGTGTGTGTTGGGGAGGGGGCGGTGTCCAGGGATCCACCAGGCATCTCGGCTAGCTGGGCCAGTGGATCAGTGTCAGGATGCAAAACTGGGGGCCTCCAGAGCCCATCCTCCTGGACCATGTGGTTCTGGGAATCGAACCCAGGCCAGGTGTCCCAGCTACTACCCCTAGATGGTCTTTTTTTTTTTGGCTTTTTGGGTCACAGCCCGCTTATGCACAGGGGTCACTCCTGGCTCATGCACTCAGGAATCACTCCTGGCGGTGCTCGGGGGACCATATGGGATGCAGGGAATCGAACCCAAGTCGGCTTCGTGCAAATGCCCTACCTGCTGTGCTATCGCTCCGTCCCCAAGGTGGTTACTTCTTAACTCCATCTAGTAGTTGCCATGACAACACAAGACCCCCCATCTCATCCCCTGCAACCCCCCCCACACACACACACCTGAACCTGGGGTTCCAATCTTCCAGAAGCCAGATGCCCCGCAGAGCAGAAGGCCACCCCAGCTGCTCACGCTGGCAGCCGGCAAGTCCCACCATCATCGTCGAGATCGCAGAACCCTGGTGGTCGGCAGGTCCAGGCCAGTGTGCCACACACTCAGGTGGGGCCCCCCGCCGAGCACAGAAGAACTCCAGCCAACAGGAGTCACGGCCGGGGACAGACGAATTAGCTAGTGGGGGCCACGTGCCGGGGTGGGGCAACCACCGCACCTCGTGAGCTCCTAGGAGACAGTGCTCAGCCCTTCCCGGGATGGCAGCGGTGCAAATCTTCAGGTTTTGAGAAGAAAAGAAGCAGAGTGGACTTTTTTTGCCCAGCCTCGAAGCTGTGCCCCTCCTTCCCCCACCGTCAGTTACATACACACACACACACACACACACACACACACACACACACACACTCCCACCATCCTCCTTCCCTCTGGTAATCTCCGCCGCTCACTCATAAATTATGAGCACATTCATTTGCATGTCAGAAGCTCGGCCAAGAAATTAGATAAAATTGATCCGCCACAATTTATTCTCTCTATTTTTCCAAGAAATGGCCTCCCTCCCATGTTTTATTCATGGAGACACCCAGCTCTCTCTTTTATCTCCAACCCTCAGTAACATTTTCAATTTACTCAATTTATAGCTACGAGACGCCCTTGGGCTGGGCAGGAGGGAGGCCACCCAGGATGGGCCGGCAGCGCGCACGCGGGCAGCTGGAGGGGGGTGCTGCGGGGTGGGGGGAGGCAGGGGAGGAGGCCACTCTGAAGGGAGACGGAAGGTGGTTCCAGCAAGCTCGCTCCAGCCCTGAGCTCCCAAGAAAGGCTTCCGGGGGACGCCTGCGAAGAAAGCTCTGAGCACTAATGAGGGGCCTGAGCCCCCAGGGGCAGCGCACAGGGAGCTGGGTCCCTGCTGAACCTGAAGAGGCCGCCAGCTGCAGGGCTGGGCTGCCGTGGGCCCCACGCAGGGGTCATCTGTTCGGGGCCTGGGGGGAAGACAGACAAATGCTCCTCCTGTCAGCCCTCCCTGGCTCCACGGGCCGGCCGTGCCTTCTCAAAGAAGACCCTGCAAGAGGAAATTCCCCCGGCCCCCCAAGAAGAGCCCCAGTGTGCCTGGAAAGCATGGCGGGGGGAGGGGGTTGGATATTTTCTTTTCCCCCCTCCCTCCTAATTTCAGGACCATTTTCTTCCCCGAGCAGCTTAAGTCCAAGTGAGTTCCTTTCTTTTTCATTTTTATGATAATGATTATTTTGGCTTTTTGGGTCACCCCTGGTGATGCTCAGGGGTTCCTTCTCGCTCTGCACTCAGGAATCACTCCTGGAAATGCTGGGAGACAATATGGGATGCCAGGGATTGAACCCGCGTCGGTCGCGTGCAGAGCAAATGCCCTACCTGCTGTGCTATCGCTCCGGCCCCAGTGACTTCCTGTCTACGAGGGTAGTAACCAGCAGGGCTGCCTCTGTCTGTCCAGTCATACTGGGCGTTTAGACACCCATCCAGGTTTCTCTGAACAGAGGTTGCAGACTCAGATGTCCACCCTGTTTGGACAGCGTGGTGGACAGTGTGGCCAACAGGAGTGGGGCCTCTCTATAGGGACGGAGCCTTCTCCAGCCACCTGCTCTCCTGGAAACGATATAGTTCTGCAGCTGCCGGAGCATCTGGGAGGCTCCCGACTCAGGCCAGGGTCCTGGGTGGCACAGTGAGCACACCTGCCTGTCATGGGTGAGGGCAGGAGCTTGATCCCTGGCACCACGCCACATGCCACATGTAATCCCAGAGATCACTGCTGTGGGGACAGCAGAGCACCACAAGGTGTGAGCCCCCACACCTTCTAGGCGAGCACCGCCCCAGCTCATCACAGCAGAGAGGAGGAGGGAAGGGATGACTCTACACAGTGGGGAGGGCGCTTCCTTTGCACTCGGCGAACCTGGATTTGATCCCCCCGGCATCCCATAAGGTTCCTTGACCAGGAGTGATTTCCTGAATGCAGAAACAGGAGTAGGCCCCGAGCATCACTGGTGTGGCCCCCAAACAAAACAAAATTAAATAAAATGGTCACTAAGTTCCAACACCAGTAATTATTTTTTTTTACACCCACAGTTAGCGGTACTCAGGGCCTGCTTACCCCTGGAGGGCTTGAAGAGGAGGAACATAATGGGGTGCTGGGATAGAAACCAGCCGTAAGGCAAGTGCCCTACCTGCTGTACTGCCTCTCTACTCCCATATTTTTCTTTTTTTAAATTTTCTTTTGGGCCACATTCAGATGTGCTCAGGGCTTAGTCCTAGCTCTACGTTCAGGGATCACTCTTGGTGGGGCTCAGAGGAACGTACGCAGTGCTGGGGATTGAACCCAGGTCTGCTGCACTTAAGGCAAGTGCCCTGCCCACTCGACTAAATCTCCGGCCTCGAATCTGTTCATCATTTTGAACAGTGATGTAACAACTCCTAACAGTGCAAGCCACTTTAGCTGGTTTTTATTTTTCCTTTTTTTTTGGTTTTTGTTTTGTTTCTGATTTTGAACCCCACCTGGCAATACTCAGAGCTTTTTTTTTTTTTGCCTTTTGGGTCACACCCGGCGATGCTCAGGGATTACTCCTGGCTCTGCACTCAGGAATTACCCCTGGCAGTGCTCAGGGGACCATATGGGATGCTGGCAATCAAACCCGGGTCAGCCACACGCAAGGCAGACGCCCTACCTGCTGTGCTATTGCTCCAGCCCCCAGAGCTTATTTTTTTGTTCTGTGCTCAGGAATTACACCTGGAAGGGCACAGGGGACCATATGTGGTGCCGGGGACTGAACCCAGTTCAGCCACATGCAAGGCAAGCACCTTACGGGCTGTATGATCTCTCTAGTCCCACAACATCCACTATAGACTGTTGCTTTTTGGGTCACACCTGTGCGTTACTCCTGGCAGTGCTCAGGAGACCATACGTGATGCTGGGAATTGAACCCGGGTCAGCCATGTGCAAAGCTAACACCCTACCCGTGGTACTATGGCTCCGGCCCCTAGACCGTTGGTTCTTTAAGAATAAGGACCACGTGGAGTTCATGCCCAATTCAATCAGCCTAATCAGTGGCTGAATAAATAGCAGTACTCCTACATTTAAAAAAAAAAAAGTATTTCAGTGTAATGTTTAAAACTGCTATCTGTATGGGGGCCAGAGCAATAAGTACAGCGGGTAGGGCTTTTTTCTTGTATGTGGCCAACCTAGATTTGAAACCAGCATCCCATGTGGTCCCCTGAGCACTGCCATGATTAATTTTGAGTGCAGAGTCAGGAGTAACTCCTGAGCATTGCCAGTGTGACCTAAAAAGCCCAAAAGCCAAAAATAAATAAATAAATAAAACCTATCTGTAGCTATAAAAAAAAAAAAGAATTCTTTCTTTTCCGGGTGGGGGGGTAATGTGCCATACCTGGTGGTACTCTGGGAGTACTCCTAGCTCTGTGCTCGAGTGACCCACGGCGGTGTTTACAGGACCATATACCAATGGTCAGGAATCAAACTGGAGTTGGCCGCAGGAAACCAGGTGCCTTACTTTTCGGTCCATCTCTCAGCCCTTTTCTGTCTCTAGGTGGCCTCACCTGCCCTGTGCTGAACATATACTCCGTGCCTAATATGTTGACTTAAGGCATGGAAACCCTCTGTCTCTTTCTCTCTTCCTCTCTGCCACAGATGGAGCCTCATACACGCAAAGAAGTGCTCCATCACGGAGACACATCCTGGCTCCCAGAAATTACCCTTTCCTTTTCCCAACATTCACTTGCTAAATTTATTTGTGTGGGGGACTGGACTACAGTTGGTAATGCTTGGGGGTTACTCCTGACCCCGCACACGTGCAAGACAAGTGCTTTACCCGCCATACCATCACTCCGACTCCCCAACATTCATTTTCCTTTGTCTCTTTGACATCACGTCTTGTGGATTTTGTTGTTGTTTATCCGATCATATATTTATCAGCTTCCCTTGAAGTCAGGGCTGGAGCGATAGCACAGTGGTAGGGCATTTGCCTTGCACCCAGCCAACATGGTCGACCCTAGTTCGATTCCTCTGCCCCTCTCGGAGAGCCCGGCAAGCTACCGAGAGCATCTCGCCCGCACGGCAGAGCCTGGCAAGCTCCCCGTGACGTATTCGATATGCCAAACACAGTAACAACAAAGTCTCCAATGGAGACATTACTGAACCCGCTCGAGCAAATCCATGAACAACAGGAGGTCCGTGACCGTGACCATGACCCTGCAGTCAGTTCCAGCCAAAAAGAAGTGAGCTTGGCTGTTGAGTTCAAAAAATTAATTTGTATTTTCAGTTTTCCCCTACACTTTACGTAAACACTGTGGTTTACAAAGTTGTTCCTGACGATCTGTTAGAGGCATTCAATATTCCAACACCAATCCCACCACCATTATACTTTCCCTCCCCCATTGCCTCCAATTTTCCCAACCACCCCTTACGTCTGCCCCCATTACAGGTCCTCAATAATTTCGTGTTGCTTGTTATCAAAAATTTGCTAATGATCAAAAAATGTTGGGAAGGAGGTTTAAGGGGAACCAACAGAGTTGGCAGGAGCCCCTGTTCACGCCTCTATTCCACCTTCTGGCGATGCTGGTTATAAAGGCAGGAGCCCAGCAGCCATACTGGCACCTGAAGTGACCTTGAGGAAGGGAGCTGACGCTGTGGTTGTCATGGCAGAGAGAGAGAAGCCTGGGTCACAGAGGGAGGCAGAGTCCCCTCCTCCCCAGGGATGTCTACACCTGAATTTGTTTCACGAAAGAAACTTGGGGTGCTGGGGATTAAACCGAGAGCCTAATCCATGTGGTACTTGGGTCCACTACTGAGCCGCATCCCAGGCCCAAACTCTATCATCCTCAAGCCACTATTATTTTGAGGTTGTCTCTGACAAGCATCTGCTCCTAACTCACACGTCCTCTTGCAAGGTATGAGTGTGGAGTCCCTGGGGAGTGGGAGACTCCACGTGGCCTGTTTTGACCTCTGTGATGCAGGCGCATAGATGCCCACAGAACCTTGAAACGTGAGCAACTGCTTTGTGGGAACCGGTAGGGTGGCTCAGTGGCAAACACTTGCTTGCATGGGGAGGACCCGAGTTCAAACCCCAGCATCACAAAAAGAAAAAAAGGAAAGAAAGAAAAAAAAGAAAAAAATATTCCACTAATCCAGTGAGAGAGCAGACCAGATCACATGAATTGAGGCACTTCCCAGTCTCCTAAGCACTGCCATGTCCCTGAGCACCCAGCTGGGAGTATCTGCTGGGAGCATAACTTGGTGTGGTCCCAACACAGAAAAAAACAAAACTTTTTAAAAAATACATGAGAAACCATCATTAATAGTACTGTAAGTCAAAAAATGACTCTTAAAAGTTTTTAATCAAATGTCTGGGGTTGGAGCGATAGCACAGTGGGTAAGGCGTTTGCCTTGCACGCAGCCAACCCGGGTTCGATTCCCAGCATCCCATAGGATTCCCTGAGCACCACCAGGAGTAATTCCTGAGTGCATGAGCCAGGAATGACCCCTGAGCATCACCAGGTGTGACCCAAAAAGCAAAAAAAGAAAAAAAACATTAAGTCACCATGAAGGGGTCAGCACTTTAGCAAGAAGGAGCCATGCATCAGGAGAGTGAAGGGCCGGGTTAGGACAACCCAGGGCAGCGTTTGGACCCAAATTATGCCCAAATGCTCTGGAGCAATAGGCATTTGCACAGTGGGTAGGGGATTTGCCTTGCATGTGGCCGACCCACGTTCAATTCCCAGCATCCCATATTGTCCCCCAGCACTGTCAGGAGTAATTCCTGAGTGCAGAGCCAGGAGTAAGCCCTGAGCATCTCCAGGTGTGACCTCTCTCTCTCTCTCTCTCTCTCTCTCTCTCTCTCTCTCTCTCTCTCTCTCTCTCTCTCTCATGGTCAAATCACGCCCACAGTATCGCCAGCCCGAGACCGGCTCTCCAAATCAGGTGAGAACCTCCTATCCAGACAGCAGTGGTCAAGGAGGTCCCAGGGCAAAGCGGCCGCCTTGGGAGGGGCTCACGGAAAGAGGCTCCTCCTTGGACCCCCTCGAAGCTGTGCTCTGGAATACAGAGCCGCCCTCTCCAACACGGCTCCCAGACGCATCCCGTCTGCCTCTCGGTCTGTTGTTGTTTGTTAAATGGAAAATTTCCTATAACCAACCCAACACTTTCACTTTTCCTCAAACACATTCATCAAACCTGGCACCTCACTTCCCTGCCAGGCCCCATGTGGGCTGCAGGAGTGAAACCCTCTGGTGGGGCATCAGCGCTCGCTCGGTTCCCTCTTCCCTTCCCCCCTCCCCCCAGGGACTCATTCATTCATGCTGCCTCCCGGCCCAGTGCTTCTGAGGTGCGAAGCTGACGGGAAGGTTTGCAGGGAGCCAGAGAAGCTGGCAGCTCCGATGGGGCCTCTCATTTCCCGGGGTGCTTCCTTCAGAGGTCCCCTGCCTGTGTCCTGCCACCAAGAGGCCGAGCAGCCAGCAAGGACAAGCTCTCTCTCTCTGTGGGTCAGCCACCCCCGTCGGCCCATCCTCCTTGCGGGGCTGCTCTCAAGAAGACCGTCCCGGGAGCAGACAAGAAAAGTGACAGGAAGCTGGGGTTTGGGAGGCGAGGCCCAGCTGACCGTCAGGCTGTCCCCCAAGTCTCCCGGTTGGTCGTGGCTCTTCTTCTAAACGATGAAGAACAGACCCCAAGCGGCAGGCCGGATCCAGAGGCCTCCTTGGGGCCTTGTCCTGCAGGGGCGCTGTTTCCGTCGGCGGCCACAGGGCATGCTCTGCTCAACTGTGGGTGGGCAGGTGGACAGAGGGGGTGGTGGACGGAGAAGATGGTGCCTGGGGAACTAAGCCCCCCAGTCTCTCAGGCAACCCTCTGAGCTGCTGCCTGCCTGGGACTCACAGGTGGGCAGCTCCGCGGGGCTTCTGCAAGACGGCAGAGCTGGGGCAAGTGGGAAAGGCCCCTACCCAGTGGGCTTCCAGGCCAAGCCGTGGGCAGCTGAGGAGGCCATGAGCCCTGGGTTGATGGAACTCAGGGCTTACTCCTGGCTCTGTGCTCAGGGATCAGTCCTGGTGGGCTTAGAGGAGCACATGGGGTGCTGAGGCTGGAACCTGGGTTGGTCCTGTGCAAAGCAAGTGCCCTGATGTGGACCTTCCTTCCTTCCTTCCTTCCTTCCTTCCTTCCTTCCTTCCTTCCTTCCTTCCTTCTTTCCTTCCTTCCTTCCTTCCTTCCTTCCTTCCTTCCTCCCTCCCTCCCTCCCTCCCAGATTCCTTCCTTATTCCCTCTTTCTTTCTTTCTTTCTTTCTTTCTTTCTTTCTTTCTTTCTTTTTCTTTCTTCTTTCTCTTTCTTTCCTCTTTCTTCCCTCCCTCCCCCCCTCCCTTCCTTCCTTTCTTCTGGCTTTTTAGATCACACCAGCCGATGCTCAGGGGTTATTCCTGGCTCTGCACTCAGGAATTACTCCTGGCGGCGCTTGGAGGACCATATGGGATGCTGGGAATGGAACCTGGATTGGCCATATGCAAGGACTGGACTATCGCTCCAGCCCTGGTAGAACATTCTTAAAGGGGCAAAAAAATACTCTCGGGCTCTATCGGCCCCTCATGCCTTCCTGTCTTCCTGTCCGCTCTCCAAGACCACCCCTTCCCTGAGCTGCAGGGCTGGGCCCAGGGCAGTGGTAGTTAGGGAAGCCTCTGGGAAGCAGCTGTGAATGAGGCTGACCCCTGAGCCGCCCACAGAGGAAAGGAGGGTCTGGGTGAGACGGGAACAAAGCCCCGAAGTCCAAAGGCGAGAGCCCCGTTTTCAGAAGACGCAAAGGCAGCCGCGAGGGGAAGAAACGGCAGGGAAGCAAGCGACGAGGCAGGCTGGAGGGCAGTGCTGCGGGGAGGTGGGCTGAGGCCCTTGTGCGGGCAGTGGGTGCCATGGACACCCCTGGAGTTGGGACAGGAGGCCCCTGCAGCCCTATGGTGGCGTGGACAGAGCTCAGGCTCCCGGCACTTCCCCACAGTCCTGGGGACACTGCGAGGCCTGTCCGGGCCGTGGGTCTGGGTTGGTGCAGCGTCCCTGAACTCTGCTGTGAGAATCTATCTTCATCCCTGGAAACCAAGTGCCCTTCCAAGGCCCACGCTCGGACTCGCCTTCACTGGGCAGATGGCCCCTGGTGGCTGCATGTCCAGCCTGTGTCGCTTGGGAATTCCCTTTGTCTGGGCTGCCGAGGCCAGGGAGGAGGCAAAGGATGGGCTTGGGGCCTGGATTCGGGTCTTGGAGGCAAGAACTGCTATGAGAGGCTGGTGCCCCCGAGGGCCCCTGGCCTGGCTGGCCCTCGGCACCCTGCTGGCCAGCATTGAGAGCGGCCAGGTATTAGGGGGAAGGGGGAGACGCTCCCCAACCAGCACTCTCTGCCTGCACTCCAGATGCATTTCGACATCTACTTTTTCTTTATTTTTTGCTTTTTTGGGTCACACCCAGTGATGCGCAGGGCTCATGCATTCAGGAATTACTCCTGGCAGTGCTTTGGGGACCCTATGGGATGCTGGGAGTCGAACCTGGATCAGCCATGGGCAAGGCAAACGCCCTACCCGCTGTGCTACCGCTCCAGCCGCCCCCCACCCTCCGGATGCATTTCTGGCATCTACTTTTTGTTGTTGTTGTTCGTTTCGGAATCACACCCAGTGACATTCAGGGATTATTGTTGACTCTGCTCAGGAGGGACCATATGGGGTGTCAGGGATGGAGCCCGGGTCAGCCAGGTGCGAGACTAGTGCTCTCCCTGCTATGCTAGGTGCCAGCCCCTCCCGTCCCTTCTGCCTAGGTCAGCTGGAAGGTGCTGGAGGTTTCTGAGGCTGAGGAAGCCCTGAGCAGTCAGGAGGCTGCAGGGAGGAAGATAAACCTGCCCCCAAATCCCCGCCAGCCCCTCTTAAAACCCAAGTGGAAACCACCCAGGGGAACACGGTGCTCCTGGTGTCAAGACACCCCCCCCAACCATCTCCACACGCTGCCCACCTGGCAAGCCCCCACCTGGCTGGGCTGCCTGGACTGGGCACCCTGGCACAGGGCATGGCTGGGGGAGTGAACCCGGGGCCATGCCACACCTGAAGCTCTGAGGGGGCTCGGCACACACTAATGGAGCCCAACTGGCTCTCAGGGGGTCCTAGTGGCCGCCTGGCACCTTGAATGCTCCATTTTCCTTCCGCCATGAACCTTTGCCCAACCCCCAAGTACTGGTGCCACAGTGAAAGGAGAGATGGGCTCCCCTTTAGATATGTCCCCTATCAGGCCATGCCGCCTACTGCAACCTGCCAGTGAATTTTTTGGGGGGAGTGGAGGACACCTAGTACAGTGCTAAGGCTACTCAAGACTCTGCTTGGGGGTCTCCAGCATTGCGAGGGGATCATGCAGTAGTGGGGAATCAAACCCAGGTCAGCCACATGCAAGGCAAGAGCCTTAACTTGCTGTACTATTGTCTGGTCTTGCAATTAATTTTTAAATTTTGTTTCGGGGCCACACCTGAAGGTGCTCAGGGGACCATATGTGGTACCAGGGATTGAACCCAGGTCAGCCACATGCAAGGCAAGAATCAACACTGTATTATCTCTAGCTTTACAAACTAAGGCTGGAGTGATAGTACAGCGGGTAGGCATTTGCCTTGCACACGGCCGACTCGGGTTCGACCCCTGGCATTCCATATGGTCCCCTGAGCACCGCCAGGAGTAATTATTGAGTGCAGAGCCAGGAGTAAACACTGAGCATCGCTGGGTGTGACCTCAAAAGAAAAAAAAATCTAGTCTTACAAATTAGTTTTTTGGGGGTGGGTCATACCTGGCAGAGCTCAGGGGTTACTCCTACCTCTGAGCTCAGGAATCACTCCTGGCAGCTCTCGGGGGACCATATGGGACGCCAGGGGTCGAACCCAGATCAGCTGAGTACAAGGCAAATGCCTTTCCTCCTGTACTATTGCTCTGGCATGTGCAAATTTATTTTTAATAGGAATAAACTAGTTTCTCAGGCACAGTTAAGTGGGCTGGTGCCCACCCGCCGTTGCACGTTTTTTTGGCCTGGAGTGATAGCACAGAGGGTAGGGTATTTGCCTTGCACGCGGCCAACCCGGGTTCGATTCCTCTGCCCCTCTCGGAGAGTCTGGCAAGCTACTGAGAGTATCTCTCCCACATGGCAAAGCCTGGCAAGCTACCCGCGACGTATTTGATATGCCAAAAAACAGTAACAAGTCTCACAATTTGTTGTGAGACGTTACTGGTGCCCACTCGAGGAAATAGGTAAACAACGGGAGGACAGTGCTGCAGTGCTACACGAATAAACCAGTTTCTCAGGCATAGTTAAGTGGGCCTACTGGGCATAAGCCGGGTCATTTTAAACCTCGTCTTAGTAAGTCTGTGGGAGAAGCTTGTTTTGAGTTTTTTGTTTCTGCTCTAACAAGGCTGGAGGAGGTGGGCCTACACGCACCAGGACCGAAACCACCCGTGACGTGTGGGTGGGGGTCTTCATCCCAAGGGGGCCTGGAGCCTGCTGCAGCTCTGGCCCGGTTCTGCGCCCTCAGAGCCTGCAAAGCTGCCTTCTCCACCGACCCATGCGTGGTCTTGGGCAAACGGCTGTTTCTCCACCTCAGAGCGCCCCGTATCACAGCGGGTAAGATGAGACTGCAGCCAGGAAGGAGGCAACCCCACGCAGGTCCCCGGTGAGCCTGTGCTCACCCCCCCCCCCCCCACTGGCCTTCCCAGGACTTTCAAGGACCCTCAGGAGCCGACTTACCATCTCCTTGCAAAGGGAAACAGCTGAGGCTTCGGAGGCCCACCAGCATCACCGGTGAAGAGACCGCATCATTTTCATGCCTTCCCTTGTCTTTAGACTCGAAGTCCAGTGCTCTCTCCTTGTCCTGGGCCTGCTTGTGTCTGTTGCCCCATCTTTTTTTTTTTTTTTGGTTTGTTTCTTTTTTTGGTTTTTGGCCCTCACTTGGCAGTGCTCAGGGCTTACTCCTGGCTCGGCACTCAGGGATCACTTCTGGTAGGGCTCAGAAGACCATATGGAATGGCGGGGACCGAACTCAGGTCAGCTGCGAGCAAAACAAGCACCCTACCCGCTGTGCTATTGCCCTTTTTTTTTTCTTCTCGATGAACAAGAAAGTTCTTATTGAAGGGCTGGAGCAATAGTATAGCAAGTAGAGCGTTTGCCTTGCACGCGGCTAACCCAGGTTCGATTCCCAGCATCCCATATGGTGCCCCAAGCACTGTCAGGAGTAACCCGAGCACAGCCGGTGTGACCCAAAAAAGCAGGAAAAAAAGTTTTTATTGAAACTTAAGAAAGACGTGAGGGGAAAGAAAGGAGAAGTGTGTGTTCATGAAAGAGCACAGGCTGGGGCAGGAGCAATAGTACAGCGGGTAGGGCGTTTGCCTTGCACGCGGCCGACCCGGGTTCGATTCCTGGCATCCCATATGGTCTCCTGAGCATCCCAGGAGTAAATCCTGAGTGCAGAGCCAGGAGTAACCCCTGATCATTGCTGGGTGTGACCCCTCCAAGAAAAGAACACAGGCTTTCCCAGAGTGGAAATACGCAAGCAAAGAGATACCTGGTCTGACATGTGCCAGAAGCTCAGAGAACCAAGTGGGGGAAGAGAAGCAGCTCAGTCAAGGACGTGGCCAGGGGCTTGCTCTTCAGGCCCATGTTCTCCCCTAAACATCTCTCGCTTGCTTGTCTCTGCTGGCAGGGCGCTCACGGGCTTTCTAAGACTCCGGCAGGAGCCGGAGTGGTAGTACCGTGGGGAGGGCGTGTGCCTTGCACCAGGCCAAGCCAGGTTCGATCCCGGCACCCCATATGGTCCCCGGAGCACTGCAAGAAATGATCCCTGAGTCCAAAGGCAGGAATCAATCCTGAGCATCACCCAGTGTAGCTCAACAAAGAAACAAAGAATCACACGGCAGCCCTGGGTTAGGGAATGAGTGATCCCCAGGGAAGCTTGCTCCACAGAGCCTGATGTGTGTCTGAGGATGATGGTTCCGCTCTCCACATCTCTGTGACCGACACCACTCAGATGAGATTCTGTATGAAAGTACTGGCTTGTGGTACTGAGACCAGCAGGCCATGCTGCCATCCAGCGCCATGTGAGCCAGTCTGCCTGACCAGACGCCCGCTTCTCTCCTGTCTCTTGCCTGTGTGTGAGGACTTCCTGCTCAGCCTGTTCCAAACCCACTTCCTGTTCCAGGACGACTCCGCATTTGGCCACCCCTCCAGAAAGGACACTCCAGCAGGATGCTTCCTTTCCCAGAAAGCTCCAGGCACAGTCTCGGGAAAGGCTCTCATTGAATCAGCTGGAGACTCAGGTCCAAACCCCAACCCCACTGGACGGATCAGAGGGACAGAGCCAATGGGGTCAGATGGGGATGAGAGGTCGATGATGGGGAACTCAGGGGGGATGCTCTGGCGGAGGGTGTGGTACGGGGATACAGGATGCATGAAATCCTATCAATAAGGATACTGCCAATTACTGTGCCTGAGATAAAGGAACAAAAAGATAAAGAAAAAGAAACAGTAGCGGGGCTGGAGAGATAGCACAGCAGGTAGGGCGTTTGCCTTGCATGTGGCCGACCCAGGTTTGATTCCCAGCATCCCATATGGTCCCCTGAGCACCGCCAGGAATGACTCCTGCGTGCAGAGCCAGGAGTAAACCCTGTGCATCACCAGGTGTGACCCAAAAAGCAAAAAAGCAAAAAAAAAAAAGAAACGGTAGCCAGGACAAACTCTGATATCAGCCTAAGTAATGTCTTTTTGCATAGATCTCCAAAGATTAGGGAAACAAATTCAAAAATAAACAAATGCAGGGCTGGAGCAATAGCACAGCGAATAGAGTGTTTGCCTTGCACGCGGCCGACCCGGGTTTGATTCCCAACATCCCATATGGTCCCCAAAGCACCACCAGGAGTAATTCCTGAGTGCATGAGCCAGGGTAACCCCTGAGCATCACCGGGTGTGACCAAAAAAGAAAAAAAAAGTAAACAAATGGGACTATATCTAAAAGCATCTGTACAGTGAAATTTGCCATCATTAAAATGAATGGGAAGGGGCTGGAGTGACAGCACAGCAGGTAGGGCATTTGTCTTGCATGCGGCTGAACCGGGTTCGATTCCCAGCATCCATATGGTCCCCCGAGCACTGCCAGGAGTAATTCCTGAGTGCAGAATTAGGAGTTACCCCTGTGCATCACCAGGTGTGACCCAAAAAGCAAAAAAAAAAAAATGGGGAAATCTATTGAATGGGAATATATGTATTTGAAAAGTATATCAGACAAGGGGTTAGTATCCAAGGTTTATAAAGAACTCCTAAGACTCAGTGAAAAGCGATGTGATTAAAAATGGGCAAGGGATCTGAACAAGATCACATACCTATTGATAGATGACTAGATAAAGAACATACACACACAATGGAATACTACTCAGTTATAAACAAAGATGGATTCCTGTCATTTGCAGCAACGTGGGCGGACCTGGAGGGCATTTTACTAAGTCAGATGCAGAAAGACAAACACTGTGTTGTATCATTCATCTGTGGCAGGAAAGGAGACAAAGCAAATGATAAACAAAACAAAATAAAAGCAAACTTTTAGCCTGCAAGAACAAAATGATGGTTACCAGAAGGGAAGGGGGTAGGGTAAATTGGGTAGCAGGGTCAATTTTATGGTGATGAATGAAAGCTAGGCTCTTGGTGATGAGCATAATGTGGTATACACACAGATGCTGATTTAGAATGCTGTAAACCTGAAGCCTATATCATGTTGTAAGCCAATGTTACTTCAAAAAGATACAAGAAACGCCGTTTATTATCATCAGTTCGCAGAGAAAGAACATATTCACATAAAAAATGAAGAAAGGGCATCAGTTTAAAGAATCATTCCCTTAGCTTTTGAATACAACTGAATTTATCTATATTAAAAAATAAGAAACTGTAGAAATCAAAGCAGTGTGTTACTGGCATGAAAAGAGGCCTATAGGAAGCCCAGGGAGAGTTCAGGGGCAGAGCGCAACCCATGTGCCATGTCACTAGTGTGCGTGAACATCACCACTGAAAGTGTGCAAACCCCAGCAAATACAGCCACGCATGACCACGCCCAGACATCAAAGAAGTAACACAGAGAAGGCAATTAAGATGAAAAGAAAAACAGGCATGCAGACTAACAGAAGAGAATGCAGACTGAAGAAGAAAACCCACAATATTTAACAACTGTCAAACATTTGAATATTTGACAAGGAAACTATTCAACGTTGACTCTATTAAAAGCTGGATATTCACATGCAAAAGAATTAAACTCGACTCCTTATCCCCTATCACTCATAAAAGCTAACTGAAAAAAGATTCAAGATCTAAAACCGTAAGACTCAAAGACAAAAACATAAAAAAACAAAAAAACAAAACAAACAAACAAACAACAAAAACAACCCTTGACATTGGTCTTGGCATTGATTCTTTGGATATAACAAAAAACAGAATCAACAAAAACAAAACTAAATAAGAAGAGTAAATCAAACAAACAAACAAAAAACTTTTGTGCCATAAAAGAAACAAACAAAAAGCAAACCACAGAAAGAAAAAAAAGTTATCTACAAACCATTTATCTGTTAAGGAATTGATGGAGGCGGTCATGGTCCTCCCGTTGTTCATCAATTTGCTCGAGCGGGCCCAGTAACGTCTCCATCATGAGACTTGTTACTGTGTTTGGCATATCGAATACGTCACGGGGAGCTTGCCAGGCTCTGCCATGCAGGCGAGATACTCTCAGTAGCTTGCCGGGCTCTCCGAGAGGGGCGGAGGAATCGAACTCGGGTCGGCCATGTTGGCTGCGTGCAAGGCAAACGCCCTACCCGCTGTGCTATCGCTCCAGCCCAGGATGGCCGAGCGGTCTAAGGAATTAATATCCAAAACATATAAGGAACTCATCAAGCTCAATAGTAAAATAACAATAATCCAATTTAAGCATTCGCTAAAGGACACGAAGAGACATTTTCCCAAAGAAAATATACAAAAGGGCCAACAGGTACATAACAAGTGTGTAACATCACTAAGCATCAGGGAGATGCAAATCAAAACCATCAGCAGATGCTCACCTCCTATGTCACCAGGGCTATTACCTCGGCCACAGGAAGGGGAGAGGGATGGAGAGAGGAGGGAACTCTGTATTCCTCTGTATACTACTGCTGCAATGTCAATTAGCACTGGCTATTGGAAATTAGTCTGGCAGTTCTTCAAAAAATTGAAGGTCGGGACTGGAGCGATAGCACAGCGGGTAGGGCGTTTGCCTTGCACACGGCCGATCCGGGTTCGATTCCCAGCATCCCATATGGTCCCCTGAGCACCGCCAGGAGTAACTCCTGAGCGCAGAGCCAGGAGTGACCCCTGTGCATTGCCAGGTGTGACCCAAAAAGCAAAAAAACGAAACAAAACAAAACAAACAAAATAAAAATTGAAGGTAGAGGCCGGAGTGATAGTACAGCAGGTAGGGTGTTTGCCTTGCACATGGCCAACCCGGGTTCGATTCCCAGCATCCCATATGGCTCCCTGAGCACCACCAGGAGTAACTCCTGAGTGCAGAGCCAGGAGTAAGCCCTGTGCACTGCCACCCCAAAAAAAAAAAAAATTGAAAGTAGAGGGTTGGAGAGATTAAGTCCAGGGGTAAGGTGCTTGCCCAACTGACTAGATCCCCGGAGCACTGCAGAATGACTCCAGAGCACAGAACCAAGAGTAGCCATGGGTAAAGTCAGATAGAGCCCCCAAATCAATAAACAAACAAAGAAGTTCAGAAATAAACTTTAAAAATAAAAAATGGGGTCTGGACCTGCTCTCACAAGTCTGTGTTCTCTCATGAACCCGTCTCTCTCTGCTTCCCTCCGAGACTTCCTCCCACTCTGGAGAAGCCCGTGTTTTCTCTGAAATGTGTTTCCTGTCCTCCTCTCCCCTCACATCTTTCGAAGAAAATTTTCATTCAATCACAACAAACCTGCATCACAAAAAAATTAGTTAAAATAAGGGCCGAACTATGGTACAGCGGGTAGGGCATTTGCCTTGCACGTGGCCAACCTGGGTTCGATCCCCAGCATCCCACATGGTTCCCCAAGCACTGCCAGGAGTAATTCCTGAGTGCAGAGCCAGGAGTAACCCCTGAGCATCGCCGGATATGACCCAAAAAGAAAGAAAAAAAGAAGAATCCGGGGCCTGGGCTTGTAACCGAGTGAAGAATTGTGTGCATGAGAATTGCATGCATGAGGCGAACCCGCACCACTGCTCACTGCCAAGTCAACATATGCAAGGCCACAATCATGTGCGATGGACCCCCCAACACACACATACACACAAACACACACACACACACACACACACACACACACTGCAAACAAGTCCTAGACACTGCCACAAAACAGCAACACCTACAGCAAAGGGATGGGAAGGAGGAAATAAATGGACGAAAACAACAAACACATGCTTTAAAAACAAATTGGGGGGCTGGAGTGATAGCACAGCGGGTAGGACGTTTGCCTTGCACACGCCGACCATTCCCAGCATCCCATATGGTCCCCTGAGCACCGCCAGGGGTAATTCCTGAGTGCAGAACCAGGAAGTAACCCCTCTGCACGGCCAGGTGTGACCCAAAAAGCAAAAAAAAAAAAAAAAAATTGGGGCTCCCGGCCCTGCCTTCCTGCCGGGTGCGCGGGCGGGAGGGGGCGGGTGGGGAAGGATCACCGGTGAGATCCTGAGGCAAGGCTCGCGCACCCATCCCCACCCGTGGCCCCCACTGAGTAGGCTAGGCTCAGTCATGATCAAGGCGATTCTCATCTTCAACAACCACGGGAAGCCACGGCTCTCCAAGTTCTACCAGCCCTACAGTGAAGATACACAACAGCAGATCATCAGGGAGACATTCCGAAATTTGGTATCTAAGAGAGATGAAAATGTTTGTAATATCCTAGAAGGAGGATTATTGATTGGAGGATCTGACAACAAACTGATATACAGACATTATGCAACATTATAAATTTTTTTTTTTCTGTGTAGATTCTTCAGAAAGTGAACTTGGCATTTTAGACTGAATTCGGGTATTTGTGGAAACACTAGACAAGTGTTTTGAGAATGTTTGTGAACTGGATTTGATTTTCCATGTAGACAAGGTTCACAATATCCTTGCAGAAATGGTGATGGGGCGGGGGGTATGGTCTTGGGAGACCAATATGAATGAAATTGTCACAAACTGTCACAAACTGGAGAAATCTGAGGTTGGCTTAGCAGGAGCTCCAGCCCGTGCTGTATCAGTTGTAAAGAATATGAATCTTCCTGAGATCCCAAGAAATATTAACGTTGGTGACATCAGTATGAAAGTGCCAAACCTGCCCTCTTTCAAATAAAAAATTAAAAAGGCCACTCCCAGGTAAAATCCAGGGGGGACAAGTCATCTAAGTTTACCATGCAGTTGTTTACAAAAATAGAGGAGAGGAGAGTCTTAACTGTTGCTCTTGGATTTAAGTCAAGGTACTGTATAGAAGTTGTTTAAATCAATATGGAAGTTCAATGCTGCTTTTCTTGCTCAGTGGTTTTAAAGAAATTGAGTAGTTTTGGTGTAATTTTCCTTTTTCTTTCTAAACTGCATTCCAGTGCCCACCTAAGGCATGCCTCTAGGTATTGGCTATCACCATATTTCAAAAAATGTTTGAGACATTTCTTTAAATTATGTACAACCCAAAATGTTTGGTGTTTTGTATGGATCACAAGTG
Source organism: Sorex fumeus (assembly GCF_029834395.1). Classification (NCBI taxonomy): domain Eukaryota; kingdom Metazoa; phylum Chordata; class Mammalia; order Eulipotyphla; family Soricidae; genus Sorex; species Sorex fumeus. The sequence goes on from NW_026606179.1 coordinate 32,082,274, forward strand.
CAGCATTCCTTAATTCTTTCTGTACTTGTCATAATTGTTAAAGAACCAAGTATGTATTGCATGAAAACATGACCTTCTTCTCTTAGTTGGGGCTGGAGAGATAGCACAGCGGGTAGGGCGTTTGCCTTGCACGTGGCCAACCCGGGTTCGATTCCCAGCATCCCATATGGTCCCCTGAGCACCGCCAGGAATGACTCCTGAGTGCAGAGTCAGGAGTAACCCCTGTGCATTGCCAGGTGTGACCCAAAAAGCAAAATAAATAAATAAATAAATAAATAGAAATAAATAAACTCCAAGGTAACTGGACTTCAAAAGCACCTTTCTGTTTGCCTGATACATACTTTTGCAATAATATTTTTTATGATCCTCTGACTCAACAAAATAAATAAAAGTATATTTTATCATTGTTAAAAAAAACAAATTGGGAAATTTGTAAGTCTACAACTGTACCTCATGGTGTCTCACTAATAAAAATTAAAAAAAAAATAATTGAAACCCAAGCACAAAAATTTGTAAGTCTAAAACTGTATCTCATGGTGTCTCACTAATAAAAATTAAAAAAAAAAACCACAAAAACAAATTGGGGCCAGAGAGATAGTACAGCAAGTATGGCAGGGAGGGGGTTGATCCCCCGTGGCACATAGCGGTCCTTTTTTTTCCCCCACAGTAATTTATTACATTGAATATGAGAACACCAATCCCACCACCACTGCACCTTCCCACTAACATATTTTGGATCTGCTTCTGGGGGCCACGGTTTGGGATTCATCATGGTCCTCTGAGACCAACAGGAGTGATCCCCGAGCACAGCCGGGTTGGCCCAAAAACAAAACAAAAAAAATGACTTAAGAATAAAATGAGATGGGGTTATGTACAGTGACACCAGCAGGTCAACCTGTACCTGTGGGGTAAGTGCATCAGTAGCCTGATGGTGCCTTCAGACTTCCAGATACCCCAAAATTGCCGCTGTGCCTTTGGCCAGACCCCAACAACTTGGGGCTAAGTTTACCAAGAAATTAAATGGCCAAAAATTAGGTATGTGGGAGCCACACCCACAAACCACCACTAGCTCAGCTCTACAAGCTCATTTATTGGCCTTATTTCAGAGACCCATAGATAAATCTTGAAAGAGACCAAAAGCCACAGTAAGGGCCAACAGTGCACTGCAGGCGAGCGGGCATACCCTGCATGGCATATGCCAATAGTTTATTTCACTGGAAAAGATGGAAACAAGGTCCATGATCCAGAGACACACAAAAGAATCTCCGAACCAAGCAGCTTGCTGCAGAGATTTCTGGAATATTATCTGGAATTTTGGAGTTTCAGGAGCATACGGTCATGTGACATCTTATTTACAAGCAATACAAAAGAAAGTATGGGGAGATTGTCTGCCATAGAAGCAGGGGGAGGGGTGGGATGGGGAAGAATTGTACTGGTTGGTGTTCTTGGTGGTGGAAGATGTGCACTGATGGAGGGTTGGGTAATCGATCATTGCCTGACTGAAACTCAAACACGAAAGCTTTGTAACTGTATCTCACGGTGATTAAAAAAAATAATAATATGGGGCTGGAGCAATAGCACAGCGGGTAGGGCGTTTGCCTTGCACGTGGCTGATCCTGGTTCAATTCCCAGCATTCCATATGGTCCCCTGAGCACCGTCAGGAGTGATTCCTGAGTGCAAAGCCAGGAGTAACCCCTGAGCATTGCCGGGTGTGACCCGAAAAGCAAAATAATAATAACAATAATAATAAAAAATACAGTTATGGTCCTCCCGTTATTCATTGATTTGCTCGAGTGGGCCCAATAATGTCTCCATTGTGAGACTTGTTGTTACTGTGTTTGGCATAATGAAAACGTCATGGGTAGTTTGCCAGGCTTTGCCATGTGGACGAGATACTCTCAGTAACTTGCTGGGCTCTCTGAGAGGGGTGGAGGAATCGAACCTGGCTCAGCCGGGCTGGCTGCGCGCAAGGCAAACGCCCTACCGCTGTGCTATCTCTCCAGCCCAATAATAAAAAATAATAAAATAAAATTCACTGTCACTGTCCTCCCGTTGTTCATCGATTTGCTCGAGCGGCCCAGTAACGTCTCCATTGGAGACTTTGTTGTTACTGTGTTTGGCATATCGAATACATCACGGGGAGCTTGCCAGGCTCTGCCGTGCGGGCGAGACACTCTTGGTAGCTTGCCGGGTTCTCCGAGAGGGGCGGAGGAATCGAACTCGGGTCAGCTTTGTTGGCTGTGCGCAAGGTAAACGCCCTACCACTGTGCTATCTCTCCAGCCCAATAATAAAAAAAAGGTAAAGGTAAAGGTAAAGGCCCTCCCGTTGATTGTCGATTTGCTCGAGCGGGCCCAGTAACGTCTCCATTGGAGACTTTGTTGTTACTGTGTCTGGCATATCGAATACTCTCGGTAGCTTGCCGGGCTCTCCGAGAGGGGCGGAGGAATCGAACTCGGGTCGGCCATGTTGGCCGCTTGTAAGGCCAACGCCCTACCCGCTGTGCTATCGCTCTTAGGGGCTGGAGCGATAGCACAGCGGGTAGGGCGTCTGCCTTGCACGCAGCCAACATGGCCGACCCGAGTTCGATTCCTCCGCCCCTCTCGGAGAGCCCGGCAAGCTACCGAGAGTATTCGATATGCCAGACACAGTAACAACAAAGTCTCCAATGGAGACGTTACTGGGCCCGCTTGAGAAAAAATAATAAAAAATAATAAAATAAAATTAATATTTTGAATTTTAAAAAAGTAAAAAAAAAAGAGAATAAATGATAATGCAAACAAAGCTTTCACAAAATGAAATGCTTACTGGAGAGAAAGAGATCAGCAGGCAGAGGGGGCTGGAGCTGATAGTGTGGTGGGGAGGGCATTTGGCTGACCCAGGTTCATTCCCCAGCATCCCATAGGGTCCCCTGAGCACCCCCAGAAGTCATTCCTGAGTGCAGAGCCAGGAGTAGCCCCTGAGTATCGCCAGGTGTGACCCGAAAGCCAAGAACAGCAGGCAGGGCACTTGCCTTGCATGCGGCTGCCCCAGGTTCCGTCTGCGCCATCCCACATGGTTCCGAGCCCCACCAGGAGTGATCCCTGAGCACATGCCAAGAGTAAACCCTGAGCAAAGCTGGGTGTGGCTCAAAAACAACAAGGGGGAAAAATGCTTACTAATAAATATTTAAAAACCAAGAAAATTTGCCACACCAGTGGAATTTCTGCAAGATTTGCACCCAGCAGTCTGCCTGGCTCTGGCCAGGGGCTTCAGACCCTTGGCCCTGGTCTTACGGCACTCCTCGGGGCAGCAGAGCCCCCTTCTCCCGAGCCCGAGCTCTGGTCTGCTGGCTGTGTAGGCAATGGAGACCTGGCCCCTACCCCTGCCCCGCTCTGCCTCCTCTGGCACACATGCCCTCATGAGCTCTCCATGGGCCCCACAGCGGGCACTGCATCCTCTTTCCATTCTCTGGGCTTCCTCTCAAAAAGCTCCATGCCAATGCCTGCCCATCCCCAGGCCGGGCACCACAGTGCGGCCATGATGTGCCAGCATGGTATGTCAGTTCCATGGGGACATGGGGACACATGCCTGTTCTTCTCCCACCCTGGTGCACTGGGCACACCTCAGTGAACAAACAGAAAACGGACTGGGGCTTGGAGGTGTCTGAGCCTCAGGCTCCCTCTGCCCTGGCAGGGAAAAAGGCGCACTGAGCGCCAGACAAAACACCCGGCTTCCTTCCGTGGGAAGCAGCACGTGGGGCTGGTGACGGGGAGGCACAGGGAAGCTTTATCTGCAGGGACAGTGTGGAGCCCGGATGGAGTGAGGGAGAGTGAACTGCAGCAGGGCAGGGAAGCGGCCGCTCCTGTTCACCGCCCAGCCCTGCTTCCCTGGCTGGCTCTAGTCTCCCCTCCTCCTCCCCACGGCTCTGGTCGGAATCTGAGGAGTGGCCCGGAAAGGCCCCCCTTTCCCCTCTGGAACTGAGAGTCTAAGAAAATACTTGACAACTTCTAGGGTGATTCCAGGTCGGATGCAGGAGTCGTGTGGCCAAATGCATCTTGGAGGAAGACGAGTCAGGGAAGGCTCAGAACCATTGGCACCTTCAGACATGGAACATCGGGGCCTGCTGGAGGTGGGCTGGAAGACAAAGCTGGGGCCTGGGCAGCGAAGCCCCCGCTACTTCCTGAGACCTGTGAGGGCAACAGGGGCCCTCCCACCGCAGGGCGTCCACGGACAGGCCACAGGGAACTCCTAGAAATAACAGTGCTCACAAGCTCAGTGCTGGTGACCAATCCCCCTTCTTAATCACTTAACTTCCCGTTAGTCGTCGATTTGCTCGAGCGGGCGCCAGTAACGTCTCCATTTGTCCCTGTCGTGTGCTAGTGTAGCCCAATGGCATCTGTTCGCTCCGGGAACATGAAGGGCCTCAAACCGATCGTTCATGATCTTGACGAAGAAGTCTGACCATCTGGTAGGTGGGCGGCCACGCGGTCTCTTGACATCCCGTGGAATCCAATCAGTAACAGCTCTAGTCCAGCGGTCGTCTTTAAATCTCATTACGTGACCAGCCCATCTGATTTTTGACACCTTGGCAAATGAGACAGCGTCCCTGATCCTTGATCGTCGACGGATTTCAGAACTCCGGATTCGTTCTCTCATTTGAGTGAAACGTGATATTCCAAGCATAGCTCTTTCTATTCTTCTTTGGGAGACCTGAATAGCGTTCTCATCTTGTTTGCGTAGGGCTCAGGTCTCTGAGGCATATGTTAATGCAGGAAGAACAGTGGAATCAAGGAGATGTGCCCGGAGCTGGAGCTTCTTTGTCCTCTTAGCTATTTCTTCGACGTTCTTGAAGGCGTTCCAAGCCGCTCTCTTCCTCCTGCGCAGCTCGGGTGCCAGGTCATTTGTCATGTTGACCTCTCGACCTAGGTACACATAACTGTTGCATTCGGAGATGGTCGTTCCATTGAGAGCGAATGGGGCGTCAGGAACAAGGCTGTTTCTCATAAACATTGTCTTCGTCAGATTCAGCTGTAGTCCTACCTTTCCACACTCACGGTCAAAGTCGGCCAGCATTTGTGCCGCTTGGCTGATGTTTGGTGTTATTAAAACAATGTCATCAGCAAAGCGGAGGTGGTGTAGTTGCTGACCATCTATCTTCACTCCCATTCCTTCCCATTCTAGTCGTCGCATGATGTTCTCGAGGGTGGCACTGAAGAGTTTCGGTGAAATGGTATCACCCTGCCGCACCCCTCTCTTGACATCAACGATCACTTCTTTGTAGAATGGTGAGATCCTGGTAGTGAATCCGCAATACAGCTCACGGAGGATCCTGATGTATTGGGCTTGAATGCCCTGATTGGCTAGGGCTTCAATGACCACTTCCGTCTCAACAGAATCAAAGGTCTTCTTTAAATCAATGAACGTTAAGCAGAGCGGCATCTTGAACTCCCGAGAAACCTCAATGAGCTTGGTTATAGTGTGGATATGGTCGATGGTGCTGAATCCTTTGCGGAACCCTGCTTGCTCGCATGGTTGTCCTTCATCTAGTGTTCTGCCAATCCTATTCAGGATGACTCGAGTGAACAACTTGTAGATGACAGACAATAGGCAGATCGGGCGATAGTTGCCAATGTCATGGATGTCTCCCTTCTTGAACAGTAGTACGGTCCTGCTGGTTTTCCATTGGGACAGAACCTTGCATTCAGACAGGTAGCGAGTGAAGAGCCGAGCCAGTGTATTGATGAGTACTGACGGCAGGTTCTTCAGGTGTTCAGGTCTGACCTTGTCTGGGCCGGGTGCTGTTTGTTTCAAACAAACAGCATCCCCCTTCTAATTTTTTTTTTTTTTTTTTGCTTTTGGGGCCATACCCAGCTGTGCTCAGGGCTCACTCCTGGCTCTGCACTCAGGGATCACAGCTGGTGGGGCTCTGGGTGCTGGAGACAGAACCCAGGTCAGGTGCGTGCAAGGAGAGCACCCTACCTGCTGTACTATCACTCCTGTCCCTGGTCACGATCTTTTGCCCCTGCCCCCACCAGCCTACCCTGTGCCCTAGGATGAGCACTTTGTAACTACCCAGTTGCCACTACTAGGGGCAATGTGGGGCAGTCCCAGGGGTCTGGGGGAGCACTGCCTCCCGGATACCCCTTTCCCCGCTCCCATTCAACCCAGTCTCTTCTCTTCCTCCAGACCTTTCTGCAGTGGCAGTGCCCCCTGCTCCTAGTGCACCCCCATCCTTTGCTGGGTTCCCACGCCTGTGACCAGCCCCTTCACTGCTCATCAGGGGGAACCCTAGGTATATGCCCTGTGTCCCAGCATCCTACCAGGCAAGGGCCTGCCAATCTCAAAGGAGAGACTAGCCTTCCTCCACAGGGGGTCCACGAGGGGACTGATCCAGGCTCAGAGCGCGTAGGGGCCAAGTCCAAGTGAGATGTGAACCCCAATGGTCCCCAGCTGGAGACAAGGGAGTCACTTGGATGTGCATGTGCTCGTGTGCAGGTCTGCTACCTCACGGTTCCAGCAAAACTGGGTTTATCTCTCATCAAGCAGAAAGCCAATTTTCAAATGAGGAGGAGCTTTCTAATTCAGGTGGAAACTGTATTTTATTTATTATTATTTTTTGGGGGGGCCACATGCATCTGTCATGCTCTGGACTTACTCCTGGCTCTCTGCTCAGGGATCACTCCTAGGCAGAGCTGGGGATCACAACCAGGCTGGCCCTGTGGAAGGCAAATGCCCCGCCCGCTGTATTGTCCCTAAGCTCTATGTACCGAAAATCTTTCAAAACGAGTCCATCAGCTCAAACTCAGCTGGAGGATTTTATCACTGGCAAGAGCCAATAGGAGAGGGGCTGGAGCAATAGCACAGTGTGTAGGGTGTTTGCCTTGCACGCGGCTGACCCAGGTTCAATTTCCACCATCCCATATGGTCCCCTGAGCACCGCCAGGAGTAATTCCTGAATGGCAGAGCCAGGAGTAACCACTGTGCATCACCAGCTGTGACCCAAAAATAAAAGGTAAAGGTAAAGGCCCTCCCGTTGATCGTCGATTTGCTCGAGCGGGCCCAGTAACGTCTCCATTGGAGACTTTGTTGTTACTGTGTCTGGCATATCGAATACTCTCGGTAGCTTGCCGGGCTCTCCGAGAGGGGCGGAGGAATCGAACTCGGGTCGGCCATGTTGGCCGCTTGTAAGGCGAACGCCCTACCCACTGTGCTATCGCTCCAGCCCTAGACCCAAAAATGAAAAAAAAAAAAAAAAAGAGCCAACAGGAGGGGCTGGAGGGACAGCAGAGGGAGTTGCAGAGCCACAGGACATCCCAGGCACGGTCAGGGGACACCCAGTAGCTGGGAATAACCCCGGAGTACCCTGGGCCTAGCCCCAAATCACACCACCAAGGAACACTCACAAACTCCATTTCTCAGAATCTCTCCTTAGGAGAGGTGCCACTCAAGCTGCATGAAGACGTCTACCAGGAGATAACTATAGTAACGGGACAGTAGGACCAAAATAAATGTCCAACCAGGGACTGGCTCTGTCAAGTACGCTGTCTGCATATGGAGAGAGAGTCAATATTGAGAGGGTGTGATGCTGGTGTGCGACGGAGTGAGAACGGCTCAGTTGGTGAAAATGAGCTAGAAACGTAGCAGGAAAGTGTAGGAGGAGACAGGGGAAAAAAAGAGGCAACGACAGCTACCTCGGGGTGCTGAAATGGTGGCTTTTTATTTGTGACATTTCTGAATCTTCCAAGTTCTCTGCCTTGAGTATATGCTATGCCTCCAAGAGGAGAAAATGTTCTTTTCCTATTAGACTGTCATTTTTTTTTTTTTTTAACGATAGGATCACACTGGAAGAACTGCTCAGGGCTTACTCCTGGCTCTTACTCAGAGTTCACTCCTGGCAGTCCTTGGGGGACCATATGAGGTGGGTGCTGGGAACTGAACCCAGGTTGGCCCGTGTACAAAGTAAGTGCCCTACTTCCCTTATTATCTTTCCATCTCAGAAGACTCTCACTCTTAAGCTCAAGTATCAGATCCTTTACTGGGTTTTGGGCTACACCTGGCGATGCTCAGGGGTTACTCCTGGCCCTGTCAATCAAGAATCACTCACTCCTGGCAGTGCTCAGGGGACTATGTGGGATCAGCCTGGGTGGGCAGTCTGCGGGGCCCTCCAAGCTTTTACTATAGCTCCAGGCCCGCAAGTACCATATCTGAGATAACAGCATCCCCGAGGGGGCACGGTGTCTGTCACTGTGATTCTCTGGGAAGATAAGGCTGCTGGGGTCCACCAACAACAAAAATCACCGCCACCCCCCATTTCCTATTCAGGGATGGCCAGCACAGTCTGAGGGTCTGAGCGAGTCCCCTCCTGGGCCTCCTGTCACTGAGTCTAGCCAGCCAGGGAACCCCCTCATCGGAGCCAGAGCCAAAGGGCAATCCGATAAGGACGTGAGAGGCAAACATTGACTCTGCCAACACCTTCCAAAAGTTTGTCATACATAAACAAGCACAGGGGCGAAGGGTTCAAGTTCAAGCTAATTCATTTGCCCAGCCGCCCCTGGGAGCACACACAAGCCACGTGGTGACCAGCCCTCTGGGTCCCTCTGGGTGGGTCCCTCTTGCAGCCAGACCACCATGGTGGGAGAGGCAGCGGATCTGGTGGCGATGGAAATCAGTGTGGAGGGGCCGGAGTGATAGCACAGCAGGTAGGGCGTTTGCCTTGCACGTGGCCAACTTGGGTTCGATTCCCAGCATCCCATATGGTCCCCCAGGAGTGATTCCTGACTGCAGAGCCAGGAGTAACCCCTGAGCATCGACGGGTGTGACCAAAACAAAACAAAACAAAAAATCAGTGTTGGAAGAATAGGCGGGGTCACCACTGCCCATTGAATGGGTCATGATGCCAGGACGAGCAGCTGACACAGGGAAGGCATTTCAGGAAACATCACGGCAGCTGCGACAGTCCACACTTTACTCTGTGATGTGTTTTCATAAACCCTCTGTTCCTGGAGCCAAGAGTTGTGGATTTTTTGTGTTGTTTTCTGGTTTGGGGGCCACCCCCCGAGCAGTGCTCGGGGCTTGCTTAAGCCTTACCCACTGTACTTTGCTCCTGCCAAGAGGAACAGATTTCTAAAAGAAAACTGCACAAGAATTTGGGGCTGGAGAGAGTACAGTAGGTAAGTCATTTGCCTTGTGTGCAGCCGGCCTGGGTCTGATCCCAAATGGTCCCCTTAGCTCTGCCATGATTGATCCCTGAGTGCAGAACCAGGAGTCAGCCCTGAGCAATGCCAGATGCAGCTCAAAAAAATCTCAAAACAATAATTTTATTTTTTTGGGGGGGTCACGCCTGGCGATGCTCAGGGGTTACTCCTGGCTTTGCACTCAGGAATCACTCCTGGTGGTGCTCAGGGAACCATACGGGATGCTGGGGATTGAACCCTAGTCGGCAGCGTGCAAGGCAAACACTCTACCTGCTGTGCTATTGCTCTAGCCCCACAATATGTATATTTTTTAAAAAGAATTTGACAGTCATGCTTCTTTGGAATCTTAAGAGAGCTCTGATTTCCTTTTCTTTTTCGATTTTTTGGTTCACCCTGCTCGGGGTTTCACGCCTGGTGGCACAAGTGCCTGACACCCTGTGCTATCTATCTGCGGTCCCCTTCAGTCTCTCTTCTATTTCGCCTGCAAGCGATTTTCCCTACAAAAAGTTGCTTTCTCTCTCCATCAGGAAATGTTCACTGAGCATCTCCGGCGCACCTGGTGAACCTTCAGTGCAGCAAACCCTCATTCCTGAGGACAGAACATGCGGAGCTCTGTGGGGTTCAGAGGCTCCGGGCTGTGCCCACCACCAACCCCTCGGAGAGAATCAGCCAAGACGGCCTCACGCACCTGCCTGACTCCAGGCAGAGGCTCCTGGTGTGAGTGGGGGTGGGGTGAGGGTATTACAGTGGGCCAGAGGTGGACAGTGACCCCTGCTGGCAGGAACGTGATAAACACCAACACTCCGCAATTACAGAAATGACCAGGGGGTTCGTCCCCGGGAAAATCGAGCAGGAGGGACACTGGGCTGAATCCAGAGATGCGAAAAGGAATTCATGGAACTCGGTGTGTGTCTGTGTGTGTGTGTCTGTGTGTGGAGGGGGGCAGGGAATCCGCAGCACAGGGTCCTTGAGGTCACAGGTCATTATATCCAGAGGCTCCTGAGATGAGTCTGAGCAGAGACCAGGGATAATGGCTTTAGGTCCAGGCCCAGTAATTCTCAAAGCTACAAACACTCACGGTGGCTTTCTTTCTCTCTCTCTCTCTCTCTACACACACACACATGCTCTGCATGATCAGCTAAACCCCTAATACTGTGGATGTTGTTGTCTAGACATCAAAGCAAACCAAAAAGAAACAGAGATATTAAAACTGCATTCCCGGGGCTGGAGAGACAGCACAGCAGATAGGGTACTTGCCGTGCACGTGGCTGACCCCGGTTTGATCCCTATATGGTCTCCGGAACACTGCGAGAAGTGGCCCGAGTGCAGAGCTAGGAGTAACCCCTGAGCATCTTCCATGGTGACCTCAAACTTCAAAATAAATAAAGTTGCATCACAGGATCAGCTATAAAGCAGTAATCCAGATTAAGTCAGCAAAACGCATTGCGAACATTAAGAGTGAAACGTAAAATCAAAAGATCCCTGTGGAACTCAACTTGTCGCAAATTTGAAGTCCCTTAAGGGTCTGGGGCCCTAGATTGAACACCCTCAACGTGCCCCAAGAAAGGGCTTCCACTGAAACATCGTTTTGTTGCAGTTTTTGGTTTTAGGCCATACCCTCCGGTGCTCAGGGCTTACTCCTGGCTCTGCACTCAGGAATCATTCCTGGGAGCTCAGGGAACCATATGGGATGGTGGGGATCGAACCAGGGTCAGCTGTGTGCAAGGCAAGCACCCTACTGGAAGTACTATCGCTCCAGCCCCTACTTTCTTATCTACCTGAGGTGAAGGAGGTTTAGTTTCCAGAGCACTGACTTGTGTTCTAGAAAAGGCTGCTGCTGGGGCCGGAGCCTGTGAAGGAGTGACTGCAGGGTGTAGCCAAGAGGAGAGAGGCTGTTTGTGGAGTCCCCACTGTCCCTGACCAGGCTCCTGCCTTCTGGGACCCGGAGACTGATGAAAATCTGAGCCTGCACTGATAACTGAGATAAACCACCTGATGTCACAGGATGGAGAGTAGACTGGAGGGAAAGCTGCCACTCAGGGAAGCACCCTGACACCCTGGAAAAGTAGGCTTTTTTTTTTTTTGCCACACCTGATAGTGCTCAGAGCTTACTCTGTGCTGAGATTCCTCCTGACGGGCTAGGGGAAAGATATGGGGTGCTGGAGGTTGAAACTTGGTTAGTCGTAGGCAAAGCAAGCACCCTACTTATTGTTCTTCTTGGCCCAAAAGTGTTTTTTTTTTGGGGGGTGCCCGAGGCTATACCCAGCTGGACTCAGGGATCATTCCTAAGTGGTGCTCAGGGGACCACGTAGGGTGTTGCGGAGCAAACCCACCCTGGTCACATGTAAAGCAAGCCCCCTACCTCCTGTTGTATTCTCTGGTCCCCTAAGCAGATTTTTTTTCTTTTTGGGTCACACCTGCCGATGCACAGGGTTTACTCCTGGTTCATGCACTCAGGAATTACTCCTGGCGGTGCTCAGGGGACCATATGGGATGCTGGGAATTGAACCCGGGTTGGCCGCATGCAAAGCAAACGCCCTACCTGCTGTGCTATTGCTCCAGCCCCCCAAAGCAGATTTTTTAAATGTGTTGGGGGTGGACGGGCAATGACAGACGAGATGAGAGAGTGTGGGCTGAAGACTGGTTTGTTTGTTCGGGGTCACACCCGGCGATGCACAGGGGTTACTCCTGGCGGTGCTTGGGGGACCATATGGGATGCTGGGAATCGAACCCAGGTCGGCCGCGTGCAAGGCAAATGCCCTACCCGCTGTGCTATCGCTCCAGCCCCCAACAGTGTGGCACTAAGTAATCTCACTCTGAGGTTACTTTCCAGTCTGGGTACCAAGGCGTGTGGACGGACAGTGCCCACTGCCAGAGACAAGGGCCCAGGTCCCCGAAGGCGGGATAGGCTGTACCGGCCCACACCCCTCCCTGACCCGACAGCCTGGGCTCAGGCTCGCGCATCCTGGCGCCCTGCTCAACACCCACCTGCCCTCAGGCCCAGGAAGCCGCAGACTGGGGTCCAGCTCCCAGATGGCCGCGGTGCCTGCCTGAGGGGTCCTGGGCATGCTCTCACTGGGGGCTCCTGCTCCCCCAGCTCACACATGTGGGCATGGCTTATTGGGCTGGCAAGGGGGAGGCAGCAACTGGCCAGTCACCAGGGCCACAGGGCCCTGGGGCTTGCCTGGGACCCTCTGACGGCTGTGGGGACAGCAGAACACTGGGCCAGTCCCTCTTCTCCTCTCGTGGGGGCTCCTAGAGTGGCTGGTGACACCGCTGTGAAGCCCCCCGACCTCTGGGAGCCCCCCTTCACCTCTCCTTTGCAAGCACCCAGCACGGGGCCTGGAATGGGCGTCTCTCCTCACAGCAGCAATGGCAACCACTCTGGACGCTCCCTGGTGACCGGACTGATGTCTCTCCTCTGCCTGTGGCAGCCATGGGAGGCCTCGCCCAGGCTGGAAACCCTGCTTGCTCCTCCCTTTGGGGACCCTCTCCTGTCCCCCGGGCCCCCCACACCCACTGTTCAGAGGTGGAGGCTGAGGGCAAGGGCGTTAGGTGCCCACACCTGCCCTTGAACTTGCCTTGTAAGGCCCGGGAGGAGAGAGGCCCAGGCAGTGGCCTGAGCTCCAGTGAGGGCTGGGGCAGATGTTGAACAGGAAGGCCAAATGTTCCCTTCTACCTCTGCTGTGCAGCCTAGCCTGGAAGGCCATCATACCCAGCTGGGGAGAGCGATGGGGAAGGACCAGCTGCAGCTGATGGCCTTGCTCTGGGCTTGTCCGTACACCACGGAACCCCACACTTGACAGAGATGCGCCCAGCCTTGCTCCTCGAGCCCAGGTTCTTCCTGGAACACAAATCTCACTTGCTCGTCTCTCTTTTGTTTCTTCACCGGCACCTTTTTCCACTCTGGAGAAGCCCGTGAACTTTAACATGAACTTCCTCTCCCCTCGCATCTAACTTTAAATAAAAATGATCTTGCTTAGGGTCAGGGTGATAGTATAGTGGGTAGGATGCTGGCCTTGCATGCAGCTGACCCAGTGTGAGATTCCCCAGCATCCCAGATGGTCTCCTGAGCACTGCCAGGAAGTAACCCCTGAGCAAGTGACCCAAAAAATCAATTTAAAAAACCCCAACCCCCACCCCCCGAAACCCCATCCTGTCTTGCCTAAAACTGATGAGTCTTAAAGATTTTTTTTTCGGAGGGTGGGTATACTTAGCAGAGTTCAGGGTTTACTGCTGTATCTCTTCTCCCAGGGGTCCGTCCTGGAGGGGCTAGGCAAGCGCCCAACCCCTCTATGTCTCTGGCCCAGGACTCCACTACTCCTGCAAGCCCAGTTACGTGATCCCAGAAGGACGATATTTGATTCATGAGAATATCTAGCCAGGATGAACCTGAGTTAAATCCAGCTGGGATGGCGCTTGTGAAAGAGATCCGCAGGCTCAAACAAGGACACAGGGGCAGTTACATACAAGAGCGCCTCTGAGAGTGACCAGCAGGTGCCCCGGGAAGATGGACACAGGGCTGCTTTAGAGCGGCCGTGCAAACCGGCAGCTCATTCCATGGTGGAATCTCGACACCTGGAGCAAGGCCCTGCCAGAGGGCACCAAGTTTTAAACAACAACGACAACAACAACAAAGTGTTTCTATTTCCGTTTGAGTGGTGATGCGCCAGTGTCGAAATACTGAACCAAAGGAGAGAGAACGGGGGAAATTGTCAGCCACACAGGCAGGGGAAGGGTTGGAAGCAGGGGGCGGGCGGGAATACTGGGGATTTTAGAGGTGGAAAATGTGCACTGGTAAAGGTATGGGTGTTTGATGATTGTATGACCAAAGCACAAACATGGAAGCTTTGTATCTCATGGTGAATGAATAAAAAGGGGGAAAAATAATAATAAAATAAAATTAACATTCTGAATAAAAATAGTAATGTGGAGTTCATGCCCAATTCAATCAGCTTAATCAATGGCTGAATAATAGCAGTACTCCTACATTATTTACCTTTTTTTTTTTTTGCTTTTTGGGTCATACCCGGAGATGCTCAGGGGTTACTCCTGGCTCTGCACTCAGGAATGACTCCTGGCGGTGCCCGGGGGACCATATGGGATGCTGGGAATCGAACCTGGGTCGGCTGCGTGCAAGGCAAATGCTCTACCCGCTGTGCTATCACTAGCGATAGCACAGCGGTAGGGCGTTTGCCTTGCACACAGCCAACACGGCCGACCCGAGTTCGATTCCTCCGCGCCTCTCAGAGAGCCCGGCAAGCTACCAAGAGTATCTCGCCCGCACGGCAGAGCCTGACAATCTCCCCGGGACGTATTCGATATGCCAGACACAGTAACAACAAAGTCTCCAATGGAGACGTTACTGGGCCCGCTCGAGCAAATCGATGATCAACGGGAGGGCCTCCTACATTATTTAAGAAAAAAAGTTTCTATTTCCTTATAGCAAGCTCACCATCTTTTGCAGATGAAGCCTGAACCTCAGCTATTCATAACCTCATCCCCTCTGCACCCTGATGTGGGGTGGACCTTCACTCCCTTACTCTGTCAAGGTCTTATTTTCTCATTTCCCAGCTCCTCTCACCTCGACAAAGGTCTTTACTTTGGTTTTAGAGCCACACCAAGTGGCGCCCAGGGCTGACTCCTAGCAAGGCCCAGGGACCGTCTGGGGTGCAGGGAGAGCATGCCGGGTTGGCTGCGAGTGAGACAAAGCACCTTCCCTGCTGCACCGTCTCCAACGCCAGCCCCTATTACAGCAGCCTGCACTCACCGACTAAGCCAGGACTGGTCAGTCTTCTCACAGCACAGGCTTGTCAGGATCACGGATTGTTTCGTTCTGCTGTTGGGTCATTACTGACGGTGCTCAGGGAACCAGATGGGGTGGCTGGAAATCGAACCCAGTTCAACTGTGTGCAAGGCAAGCGCTGTACCATTGGTCCAGCCCCAGAGTCCCATTCTGAAGGCCTGTCCCTGAAGGGCCCATAAGGAAAATAGGCTGCCATCTTCACTCAAGGCCTGTTTTTATTCCCATTGCCAAGGGCAGCTGTTCTTGCAGTTCCCACAGGGCATATCTGAGCACGTACCCCCCTCCCAATGAGATTCAAAGACAAGCTTGCCAGATGTAGGGTTGGGGCAACCTCAGTGTTGCTGGGTCAGGAGACCTGGGGGAACAGTCCTGGAAACGCTTGCCCCAACTGGGCAGACCCGACAGTGGACACCCCATTGGACCCTCACGGTGCCAATTCTGAGAGGCACACTCAGTGGCATTGGGGGACAGGGGCATGTAGTACCCCACAGGGTCTCTTAGGCCCCACCAGGAGTGATTCCTGAGTGCAGAGCCAGGAGTAAAGCCTTGAGCATGGCAGGTGGTGGACCCAAAACCAGAATGTCGGGGCTGGAGAGATGGCACAGCGGGGAGGGAGTTTGCCTGGCAGACAGCCGACCTGGGTCCCCCGAGTACCGCCAGGAGTAATTCCTAAGTGCAGAGCCAGGAGTAACCCCTGTGCATCGCTGGGTGTTGACTGTAGTTGTCTTCTGCTCTGTTTACTAAAATATAAATGGTTTAGGGCACTTAAGTCTCACTAAAGGGTTTTTTTCCCCCCCTTTTTGTGTCATACCTGGCAATGCACAGGGGTTACTCCTGGTTTTTCACTCAGGAATTACCCCTGGTGGTGCTCAGGGGACCATATGAGATTCTGGGGATTGAACCCGGGTCGGCTGCATGCAAGGCAAACGCCCTACCCGGTGTACTATCACTCCAGCCCCAAGGTGTTTCTTCTTATTTGGGTCACTGTTTCATGATTTAGGTCACACCTGCTGGTGCTCAGGGGACCACACGCAGAGCTGGGGATGGGACTAGGGTTGGCTGCATGCAAGGCAAGAGTCTTAACCCCCAGTTCTCCCTCCTGCCCTATTTGGATCAATTTTTTAAATCTGATGCCACATTTTAACATAGGTAATCCTCCACATCATATTCAATCGACGGTTTTGCCTGACTGATGTCGCTGTTGTCCCAAAATTTCGAATGGGATCGGACCACCGTCTCCTTCGTGCAAAATTCTACTTCACAGAGCGGGGAGAAAGGGCTGCAAAGTTCAAAAAGAGAACTCCCAGAACGACCACCAACTGGGAACTCTTTGGTACTATTGCGGCAACATGGGAAGATGCCATTGTTGACAACATTGACGAGGAATACGATCGACTGGTTCAGCACCTCCATGAATGTGCGAGGAACGCCAAGAGAGAGATAGCCACAAAAAGTCGCCTATCTTCGAAAACTCTTGAGCTAATTCGCCAGCGTGGTTTGGCGCATGCCTCAGGCAACCGCAAGCTAACGTCCGAGCTCGCAAAGCAGTGCAGAGATGCGATCAAGGAAGACCTCAAAGAGAGAAGAGCAGAAGTACTGTTAGATGCGGCAGAAGCTGGGAAAAGTATTCGTAACGCCCGCCTGTCCTTCACCAACTATAAGACCAAGATGACTGCCCTCCGACGTCCTGATGGATCCATCACATCCTCCAGAACGGCAATGGAGAAGATTATCCATGACTTCTACTCAAATCTCTTCGATAGCCATGTCCACTTGCCGACATACCAAATTCCACAGGATGGGTATGTCGTTCCCAACGTTCTCCCTTCCGAAATCCGACACGCCATTTCGTCAGTAAAGAAGCAAACAGCACCCGGCCCAGACAAGGTCAGACCTGAACACCTGAAGAACCTGCTGTCAGTACTCATCAATACACTGGCTCGGCTCTTCACTCGCTACCTGTCTGAATGCAAGGTTCCATCTCAATGGAAAACCAGCAGGACCGTACTACTGTTCAAGAAGGGAGACATCCATGACATTGGCAACTATCGCCCGATCTGCCTATTGTCTGTCATCTACAAGTTGTTCACTCGAGTCATCCTGAATAGGATTGGCAGAACACTAGATGAAGGACAACCATGTGAGCAAGCAGGGTTCCGCAAAGGATTCAGCACCATCGACCATATCCACACGATAACCAAGCTCATTGAGGTTTCTCGGGAGTTCAAGATGCCGCTCTGCTTAACGTTCATTGATTTAAAGAAGGCCTTTGATTCTGTTGAGACGGAAGCGGTCATTGAAGCCCTAGCCAATCAGGGCATTCAAGCCCAATACATCAGGATCCTCCGTGAGCTGTATTGCGGATTCACTACCAGGATCTCACCATTCTACAAAGAAGTGATCGTTGATGTCAAGAGAGGGGTGCGGCAGGGTGATACCATTTCACCAAAACTCTTCAGTGCCACCCTCGAGAACATCATGCGACGACTGGAATGGGAAGGAATGGGAGTGAAGATAGATGGTCAGCAACTACACCACCTCCGCTTTGCTGATGACATTGTTTTAATAACACCAAACATCAGCCAAGCGGCACAAATGCTGGCCGACTTTGACCGTGAGTGTGGAAAGGTAGGACTACAGCTGAATCTGACGAAGACAATGTTTATGAGAAACAGCCTTGTTCCTGACGCCCCATTCGCTCTCAATGGAACGACCATCTCCGAATGCAACAGCTATGTGTACCTAGGTCGAGAGGTCAACATGACAAATGACCTGGCACCCGAGCTGCGCAGGAGGAAGAGAGCGGCTTGGAACGCCTTCAAGAACGTCGAAGAAATAGCTAAGAGGACGAAGAACCTCCGGCTCCGGGCACATCTCTTTGATTCCACTGTTCTTCCTGCATTAACATATGCCTCAGAGACCTGGGCCCTACGCAAACAAGATGAGAACGCCATTCAGGTCTCCCAAAGAAGAATAGAAAGAGCTATGCTTGGAATATCACGTTTCACTCAAATGAGAGAACGAATCCGGAGTTCTGACATCCGTCGACGATCAAGGATCAGGGACGCTGTCTCATTTGCCAAGGTGTCGAAAATCAGATGGGCTGGTCACGTAATGAGATTTAAAGACGACCGTTGGACTAGAGCTGTTACTGATTGGATTCCACGGGATGTCAAGAGACCGCGTGGCCGCCCACCTACCAGATGGTCAGACTTCTTTGTCAAGATCATGAACGATCGGTTTGAGGCCCTCCATGTTCCCGGAGCGAAGAGATGCCATTGGGCTACACTAGCACGCGACAGGGACAAATGGAGACGTTACTGGCGCCCGCTCGAGCAAATCGACGACTAACGGGAAGTTAAGTGATAAGTTAAGTGATAAGTGATAATCCTCCTATGTTAATACTTAAGTCTTTTATAAATCAGACATGAGAAAATATAATCAAACATATTTTTGGGGAGAGGGGGCACCCTCAGTTGTGCCCAAGGCTTAATCCTGGCAGACTCAGGGGACCATATGGGGGTGCCAGGGATTGAACCCAGGTTGGCTATGTGCAAGGCAAGGGCCCTATCCGCCACGCTCTCTCCAGCCCAATACTTACACCTTATAAGAATTATTCAGTTTAGTTGGGTCTGATTTTTCTTTGTAAAGCCCAAACACTTCCAATATGTTGATCTAATTGGCAATTGAGAGGAAAACCTGGAAACTTTGTAATAATCGATACTATTTTTCTATCAAAGTACAGTATATATTTTTTCAAGGCCTTGGAGGATTACACAGACAGTACACATCGGCAACTCCTGGCTCAGTGCTCAGTCATGACCCTTGGCAGAGCTCAGGGTGGTGGGGATTCGAACTAGGGTCAGCGGAATGCAGAACAAGCAGCTTAACCCTGGTACTATTTCTCTGGCCCTAAAGTTCCAGTGTTTAAGACAGTTTTCTTGTAACTGGTTTTTCCATGTACTACTGTTTTATATAATTTTGGACTTGGACTTTTCCTATTTGCATTTGTTTTCTTAAAAAGCTCAGTTAAGAACAATGATCATGATTTCTGAATGCTACCAATCAACAATTACTAATAATAACAAAGGTCAAAAAAAAGTCTAAACAATTCCAGAGGGAAAACTGGAGACAATGGTGGAGGGAAGGTGGAACGGTGGTGGGATTGGTGCTGGAGTATTGAAGGCCTGTAACAAATCATCATGAACAACTTTGTAAACCACAGTGTTTATATAAAGCAGAAGGGGGAGGGTGAAAAAGATGAATTAAAAAAAAAAGAAATTCCAGAGGGTACTGAGAAGTGAGTTTCTCACAGAATAATGCTGCTCCTTTTGCAGAGCTACTGCAGGAGAGAAGCCTTTATTCCCCCACTGGACAAGTGCTGAGAACCATTAGCTGCCAAAGACGCATCAAGTGCTGAGGTTAAAGAATACTGTTAGTAAGGAGAAAGCATTTTTAAAAAGTCATGACATCTCGGAGGCTGGAGCGATAGCACAGCAGGTAGGGCATTTGCCTTGCACGCAGCCAACATGGCCGACACAGGTTCGATTCCCAGCATCCCATATGGTCCCCTGAGCACCGCCAGGAGTAATTCCTGAGTGCATGAGCCTGAGCATCGCTGGGTGTGACCCAAAAAGAAAAAAAAAAGTCATGAAATCTGGGGCCAAAGCGACAGTCCAACAAGGAGAGTCTTACTTGCGCATGGCCGACCCGGGTTCAATCCCCGGCATCCTACATGGTCCCTCTAGCTATGCCAGGAATAATTCCGGAGTGTAGAAATGAGTGTGGTCAAAAAAAAAACAAACAAAAAACAAGTCATCACATCTAATTGAATGACAAGAAAATAACAGGCTACCCCAGTGAGACCAAGCAAAAGTGCTCAATCGTGCACTGGCATTTAGTGGCTGACTCACGTCAGGCAGGGAAATGAGTTACTCCTTAACGACCAACTGTTCATTCAGAGAAAGTAGCGGCGATTCCAGAGCCTTCTGCAGCAGTGCCCAAGCGGAAATCCAAGCTCGCCTCTAAGAGTCCGCCTGCTGGTGGTGGGACTCTCTGTTCCCCTTAAAGGGCAGGATCCCGGGGGTTGGTCGGACTCAACCCACAATCCCTTGAAAAGGTCATTCCGGTAACAGGAGAGCAAGCGAACTACCACGTGGTGAGAGAGGCTTATGGCCAGGCCACGGATGGCCCCACGAATGGCAGGGGTCCACCAGCGAGCAGGGCCCTGTGCCCCCCACGAGGCTCCTGGCCTGCTGACAAGATGTGGGTGTACCCTGCCACCCAGCGAGAGGTTATCTGTTACCTGACCTGCTAGACTCATGGACATGTTAACACAGCAGCTCCGACAGACCCACTACCCCCCTTCTCAAGGAATCTGGAATAAGTAATGTGGGAAATAATTATGTACTTGGCTGCGGAGAGCAAAACTAGTATTAGTATTTTCGACCTGGTGAACTCTTTACCCCAAATCCACGTGGGATCAATCTGTGTATAAGCAACACCCCAATGTCCTACCATGATCCCAGAAAGTGGGCTTCATTTGACATTCTTTGTAAATGTCAACCTATCGTGTTAATTTATGGCCTGAACAGAAGCCTGAGTGTTTTAACCTGAGTAACACCTTTTCATTCATAAAATTCACAACATGGGCCTTCTGTCTAATAGCAGAAACCCAGTTTTATTACACCGCAATGACGAATTTTGAAGAACTGGCTCTAAAATGCGTTGCTCTTAATCAGAAATGCAAAGCAAACTTAAAGTAAACTCTCTCTAGGGACAAAAAGATTAGGATTAAAAAATAAATAAAAGTTCACCAGAAGAAAAGTGCCTGCCATAGAGGTAGAAGTGGGAAGGGTGGCAGGAGGAAAAATGGGGTCACTGGTGGTGGGAAATGGACACGGGGTGGAGGGATGGGTGTTGGATCGTTGTAAGACTGAAACCCGGGGCTGGAGCAATAGCAAAGCAGGTAGGGCGTTTGCCTTGCACGCAGCCGACCTAGGTTCGATTCCCAGCATCCCATATGGTTCCCTGAGCACCGTCAGGAGTAATTCCTGAGTGCATGAACCAGGAGTAACTCCTGTGCATCGCTGGGTGTGACCCAAAAGGCAAAAGGCAAAAAAAAAAAAAAAAAAAAAAAGACTGAAACCCAATCAAAACCAGCTTTGTGGGGGTGGAGCTGATAGTACAGCAGGCACTAAGCAGGGCTCGATCCTCGGCATCCCATATGCTCCCCCGAGCACCACCAGGAGTAATTCCCGAGTCAGGAGTTACCCCTGAGCATTGCTGGGTATGACCCAAAAAGGCCAAAAAAAAAAAAAAAATCAAAACCAGCTAATTGTGGAGAAAAAAAAAAGTTCACCAGTAAGGATCTAATGAAACATACTAAGGCACCTGAATAATCTGCAGCTGTTACGTGGCAGCAACAAACTTGCAGTCACTCAGCTATACTGGATGATGGTATGAACTGTTCGGAAGTGTCTGCACACCCACGTGTGGGAGAGACACTAGGCGCTTTCTTCATTATGCCAAGAAACGATGTGAGGAGCTGCTGTTCGATGTTCACCTGTTTCTCTTCAGCAATGCATCGTGGATCCGATTCATCTCTTTTTTTTTCACAGAGTAACAACTCTTCTGTTAATCTTTTGGGACAACGACATCCAGTGCAGTGCTTGGGGACCATGCGGGGCCAGGGATGGAGACGGGCCTCCAGCACACAGAGCTCCTGTGCCGGCCCTCTGAGGTCTCTCCTGGTCCTTTTTTCATTTTTGTGGATTTTGGGGTCACACCTGGGGGCGCTCAAGGGTTACTTCCAGCTCTGTACTCAGGAATTAGTTCTGTTGGTGCTGGAGGGATTAATGGGATGCTGAGGATCACCACCCAGCTGATCAGAACTCAGGTCGGCCACACGCAAGGCAAACGTGCTCCCCGCTTTTCTATGGCCTTGGCTCCTCTCCTGGTCCTTTGAACTACGCCCACCCCCTTCCTTTCCTGTTTTGCTGCAGTGATGACTGGGGGTCACATGCACTGTGCTGTGGTATGGGGCGTGATCGATGTGGTGCTCACACAGTGCTCACACACCTCGTGGGTCCCACGCTTGAAGCTGCAGCGCAAGCTGACCTGGAGGGCTCTGCTGTGGTGAGGGGCTCCCAACACAGCGCCTCCTGGATTATTACACAGGGCATACAGAGGGGACGACGAAGATCAGACTCAAATTCTCACGCCTTCAAGGCAAAAGCTTTTTATTTGGGGAGGGGGATTTTTGGGGGCCACACCTGGCTGTGCTCAGGGATTACTACTGGCCCTCTGTGGAGAGATCTCTCCAGACAGGGCTGGGACCGTACAGGCTGCCAGGGATGAAACCCGGACCAGCTCCACGCACGGCAAGTGCCATCTCTGCCCCAATGCTTTTCCCACTGAGCCTTCCACTATATCATCTATTTTTTTTTTTTTTGCTTTTTGGGTCACACCTGACGATGTTCAGGGGTTACTCCTGGATCATGCACTCAGGAATTAGTCCTGAAGGTGCTTAGGGGACCATATGGGATGCTGAGAATCGAATCTGGGTCGGCTGCGTGCAAGTTTTACACGCTGTGCTATTGCTCCATCTATTCTTTTTTTTTTTTTTTTTCTCCTTTTTTTTTCATTCACTCATTCATTGAATCACCGTGGGAAAGGCCACAAAGCCTTCAGGTTTATGTCCCAGTCATGCAAACACCAAACACATTTCCCCTTACCAACACCCATCCTCCACCATGAAGAACCCCAATAAAACCCCACCCCCCACCCCTCCCCGTCCCCGTGAAGCAGATGAATTCCAGTCAACACTCCATCCGCCCTGACCAGATTCACCGCTTCAATAAAAGATTCACCACCATTATCTAGAGCTTACCCCCCCCCCCCAAATCAGACACGCTGAAAAAGCATTGCGAAGTGATCCGCTCTCCACGGCTGGGTTCAAGAACCAAATGTTGGTTTTGGATTTCTGCTCTTTTACCTATTGACCCTGGAAGTATTTCTACTGAAAGTCAGATAGTTAAGAAATTGGTTTCTGTGTTCTGGAGTCCTGGCCGTGCTGGAGAGCCGCTCGCGGGGGGCAACCGGTGGCCTCGGTAGGGCGTGAAGGGCGGACCGAAACGCCCCCCTTCCCATGAGGTTTTAGTCGCCCCCACACTCCCGGCTCATACCTGCTGTCCACAAGGCTCCCATGTGGCCGCCATCTTTCTTTCCAAAGAGGAGAGGGCGAATGGGGCAACACCCTTTCCCCTCCGGCAGACTTGATGGCCTGGATCAATGCAGAGTCCGTTCACTTTTCTGCTCCAAGCTGCTGGGTTCTGCATTAAGTCCTTGTGCTTCTGGGGCCGTGGCCGTGCTGGAGAGCCGCTCGCGGGGGGGCAACTGGTGACCTCGGTAGGGCGTGAAGGACGGACCAGAACGCCCCTCTTCCCATGAGGTTTTAGTCGCCCCCACACCCCCGGCTCATCTCTGCTGTCCACAAGGCCCCCATGTGGCCGCCATCTTTCTTTCCAGAGGGAGGAGGGCGGAAGGGAGCAACACCCTTTCCCCTCTGGGCAGAAATGATTGCCTGGATTAACATATAGTCCTTTCACTTTTCTGCTCCAAGCTGCTGGGTTCTGCATTAAGCCCTTGTGCTTCTGGGGCTGTGGCCGTGCTGGAGAGCCGTTCGTGGGGGGCAACTGGTGACCTCGGTAGGGCGTGAAGGACGGACCGGAACGCCCCCCTTCCCATGAGGTTTTAGTCGCCCCCACACCCCCGGCTCATACCTGCTGTCCACAAGGCTCCCATGCGGCCGCCATCCTTCTTTCCAGAGAAGAGAGGGCGAATGGGGCAACACCCTTTTCCCCTCTGGGCAGAAATGATGGCCTGGGTTAACGCATCGTCCGTTCACTTTTCTGCTCTAAGCTGCTGGTTTCTGCATTAAGTCCTTGTGTTTCTGGGGCTGTGGCCATGCTCCACACTTAACTCTGATTTTCAGGGAGAAAGATTGGGTGGTTTACTTCTCATTGATCACTTTGTATATAAAGAGATGTCGCGCGGCCGCGTAAGCGGCCGCGCGGTCTTGAGAAAAAGTCCTCGTTCCCGCCTACTCGAGCTGTGTTTGTAGAGGCTTCTGGTCACCAGGGTTCCATCTGGGGGAGGCGGGATGCGGCGCCTACTCCATCTGGAACTTCCCGGTGCTCTCGGCTCTTTTTGGAACCTGTTTTTTCTTTTTTCTTTTCCTCCGGGATCCCGCACCCTCCATGTGTTCCTTCTCTTATTCTGAACGTTTCAAAGATGGCGCTGGGGGGCGGGCTGTGGGCATGACTTCCGGGATCAGAGGTTACCTGGGAGGTGTAGTCCGGCAGATTTGAGAAAAAGTCCTCGTTCCCGCCTACTCGAGCTGTGTTTGTAGAGGCTTCTGGTCACCAGGGTTCCATCTGGGGGAGGCGGGATGCGGCGCCTACTCCATCTGGAACTTCCCGGTGCTCTCGGCTCTTTTTGGAACCTGTTTTTTCTTTTTTCTTTTCCTCCGGGATCCCGCACCCTCCATGTGTTCCTTCTCTTATTCTGAACGTTTCAAAGATGGCCTGCTCCATCTATTCTTAACAATATTTTTTATTTTAATTTTTAAAATTTTTTTCTTCTCAAAATTTTATTTTGATAAATCACCATGAATTACAAAATTATTTATAGTTAGGTTGACATACATTGTTCCATCACCAACCTTACCACCAGTGTTTTCATATTCCATTCTCCCACTCTACCTCTTTTTTTGAGGGGGGGAGGCATAGCCAACAGTGCTCAGGGGATACTCCTGGCTCTGCGCTCAAGAATCACTGCTGGTGAGCTTGGGGGACCTTATGTGATGCCGGGAATCAAGCATGCATTGGCCGCATGCAAGACAAGCACCCTACCCGCTGTATTATTTCTCCAGCCCAGCTTTTTTAATACTGTTTAAAAAAAAAAAAGAGTAAATGAAGGACTAAAAAAATAGTACACTGCATAAGGCATGTACCTTGCATGTGGCTGACTCAGGTTCAAGCCCTGAGATCCCCAAATGGTTCCCCAAACCTGCCAGGAGTGATTCCTGAGGTAGAGTAAGGACTAGTCTCTCAGCATTGCTGGGTGTGGTCCCACAAGCAATAAAAACCCAATAAATAAAAGAGGAAATGAGCCAATGTCCCCTTCTCCCCCCAAAAAAGATGAGCTTAAAAAAAAAAACATACAGGGGCTGGAGCAATAGCACAGCGGGTA
This sequence comes from Sorex fumeus, assembly GCF_029834395.1. Lineage (NCBI taxonomy): Eukaryota > Metazoa > Chordata > Mammalia > Eulipotyphla > Soricidae > Sorex > Sorex fumeus. Next base: position 32,107,509 of record NW_026606179.1, read on the forward strand.
GAACGTTTGCCTTGCACGCAGCCAACATGGCCGACCCGGGTTCGATTCCCAGCATCCCATATGGTCCCCCGAGCACCGCCAGGAGTAATTCCTGAGTGCATGAGACAGGAGTAACCCCTGAGCATTGCCGGGTGTGACCCAAAAAGCAAAAAAACAAAAACAAAAACAAAAAAACAAAAAAAAACCCATACAAATTATTTCAAAATCTTAACACAAGTTACTGTTCTAATCTTGTTCTACTGCATTATTCAGTTAACTGTAAATAATAGTCTTCCTAGCGTAGACGCCAGTGATTCATCCAATAACTCCCACTGTCTTGAGGAAGCTGCACATCTGCCCCAACAGGGAGGGCTCCACTCCCCGGAACACCCAGGACCCAGCGGGCCCGCAGCCAGGCCTGCAAGCTCAGAGCTGGGTGAGAGGCGCAGCCTGGTACATGGCTGCCCGCACAGCTTCACCTCACCCAGGGCAGCCCATGCATCAGCTACCACCACCACACTGCGGAGGGTCTGAGTGACCTTGAGACCAACTGAAAAAGCAAACAAGGGGCTGGAGCGATAGAACAGTGGGTAGGGTGTTTGCCTTGCACACGGCCAACCTGGGTTCAATCCCCGGCATACCATATGGTCTCCCAAGCACCGCCAGGAGTAATTTCTGAGCGCAGAGCCAGGAGTAACTCCTGAGCATCAATGGGTGAGACTCGAAAAGGGAAAAAAAAAACAAATAGTGAGCTTTCCTTTGGAAAGTTGGTCCTTTTTTTTTTTTTGGTGATGGGGGAGGAGTTAGGGGCCATACCCAGCGGTGTCCAGGGCTGACTCCCGACAGGCACTGGGGATCAGATGGAGTGTTGGGGATTGAACCTGGGTCGGCCATGTGTGCAGGACAAACACCTTACCTGCTGCACTATTTGCTCTGGATCCTCCTGTTGAGAGTTGGGAAGAGACAAAGGCACAGGGGGACAAATGACAGCAAGACACAGGAGGGACGGCTGAGTGCTGGGAGAACATTGTATCTGCCTCCCAGGACAGCAGAAGGAGCGGTCAAGGACAGGTGTGTGCCCAGTAGCAGGCGCAATGCTGCAGACACGTTCCTCGGGGACATCCATCCCACCCGGCTCCTGCCTGTCCGTACCCCCAGCGTCTGCCCTAGGAAGGAACACACAAGCGTGTGGCCCAAAGCAGTCTGATGCGTCTTCCCTTGATAGACAGACGATGAGAAGCCAACACGCGTCCTCTGTGGCCACCAGGGAAATCACCGAGTCCAGACTGGACAGACCCTTCCCGCCAGCGGACAGGCAGAGTCCCAGGCGGCTGTCCCCAGCCACGTGTGTGGGTGTACCCATATGGAACTCCCGGGAGTGCGGGTGGGTGGCCAGGCCAGTGTCCGGCCACACGGGCTTTCTCATGACACTAGATCTGCCACTGCCCTCCGGCTGCGCATCCCCACTTGCTCCCAGGACTCACCGGGACAACCACAAATTTAAATCCACAGAGGATCACAGCAATTTTACAACAGCCCCCGTGGGGGTTGGTGGGCTAGTGGAGGGGAGACCCATACAACTCCCAAATCCCTACCAGGACCTCCTGCCCGACAGAAAGGAGGGATCTTTGGACTCACACCACTCCCAACTCCAGGAAAACATAGGAAGGGGTGGAGACCGCGCAAAGGGCCGGCGCTTCTCCTGTCTCATGAACTGGGGGAGATGGCAGATGGGATAGAGAAGGGATCGCTAAGTCAATGATGTTTGGACGGATCGCTCAAGATGGGAGATGTGTGCTGAAAGTAGATAAAGGACCAAACGCGATGGCCTCTCAGTATCTGTATTGCAAACCGTAATGACCCAACGGAGAGAGTATGGAGGGAATTGTCTGCTATGGAGACAGGGGGAGGGTTAGAAAGGGGGATACTGGGGACATTGGTGGTGGAGAATGTGCACTGGTGAAGGGATGGGTGTTTGATCATTGCATGACTGAAACTCAAACATGAAAGCTTGTAACTGTATCTTACGGTGATTCAATTAAAACAAAAAGTAATAATAAAGGGCTCTGTTTTCATGCTGCCCAGCCCCAGTGGCCTCCACTTAAAAAGTGAGAATCTCTGGGGAGGAGAGAAGGCAAGGAGACTGTGCTGGAGTAAAGAAGCCAAGGACACAGAAACAACCAGAGACGCTGCACAGCCCTTGACATCAAGCCTGCTTTCAAACAGGGCCATGGTAGGTGAGGGTGTGGGTGATGGGTGTGGTGCTGTAGGTGGGAAGCCCCCAATGACAGTGCTGTGAGTCACGGAACTCCCATCAGTTAAGGATAAAATTAAAAAATAATAATAATAGGGGCTGGAGAGATAGCACAGCAGGTAGGGCGTTTGCCTTGCACAATTCCCAGCATCCCATATGGTCCCCTGAGTACCGCCAGGAGTAACTCCTGAGTGCAGAGCCAAGAGTAACCCCTGTGCATCGCCAGGTGTGACCCAAAAAGCAAAATAATATTAATAATAACAATAATAATGCACTGGATTGGAGGATTACTCCATAGCTTAGAGGCCAGCCGGGTATTCTAGGGGAAAGGACAGTTCAGATAGAAAAGGGAACACCAAATGGAGGGTGTTTGGAGGATCCTCCCAGGAGGGGAGATGCAGGTTGAAAGTAGACTGGACTGAACATGTTTGCCACTCAATGCCTCTTTTGCTGATCACAACACCCAAAAGGAGAGAGAGAACAAAAGGGAATGCCCTGCCACAGTGGCGGGGGGGATGGGGGGATGGATATTATCCTGGTGGTGGAAAATGGGCACTGGTGGAGGGATGGGTATTTGATCATGGTATGACCGAAATCCAAGCACAAAAATTTGTAAATCTACAACTGTACCTCATGGTGTTTCACTAATAAAAAAAAAAATGCACTGGATTATGCACTGTCTGCCTGTTGTTCATCAATTTGCTCAAGCGGGCCCAGTAACGTCTCCATCATGAGACTTGTTACTGTGTTTGGCATATCCAATATATCACAGGTAGCTTGCCAGGTTCTGCCGTGCAGGCAAGATACTCTCGGTAGCTTGCCGGGCTCTCCGAGAGGGGTGGAGGAATCGAACCCGGCTTGGCCAGACTGGCCACACGCAAGGCAAATGCCCTACCGCTATGCTATCGCTCCAGCCCACTAATCATCATCTCATCATCATCATCATCATAAAAAACAAGGCCACAAGCACATTCTTGGGCCAATGAGGAAAATTCAAATCTTGGGACAAGATGCACTCAAGTTCTTACAGAAATGCCGTTAGTTTTTCAGATGTGGTAACAGCCACAGGACAAGGCCTCCAATCTTAGAACGGAAAAGCTCACGTGTCCACAGAGCAAGGGCAGACCGGAGTGGAACTCAGGGGGCTGGGCACAGACTCTGCATGTGGAAGGCCGGGTCCTGCTCCCGAGCATCGCCAGGACCGTCTGGACACAGCTGGACCTGGTCCCCAAACCAAAAGAGGGGCTGGAGCGACAGGACATCAGCTAAGGCGCTCGCCTGGCATGCGGCTGACACAGTTAATTCCTGAGTGATTCCTGGTAACTCAGAGCCAGAAGTAACCCCAGCATCATCTAAACACACACACACCCAAAAAGACAAAATGAAAAAAATAAAATAATAAAATGAAGCAATTTGCTTCTCTTTTTTTTTTTTTTTTTTGCTTTTTGGGTCATACCCGGCGATGCCCAGGGGTTACTCCTGGCTCATGCACTCAGGAATCACTCCTGGTGGTGCTCGGGGGACCATAGGGGATGCTGGGAATCGAACCTATATCGGCAATGTTGGCTCTGTGCAAGGCAAACGCCCTACCTGCTGTGCCACTGCTCCAGCCCCTGCTTCTCACATTTGAGGGGGAAAAAATGTACTTGCGGCTACACGCTCTTTTCTAAAACATGACAGGATGCGAACAACAGTTTCATCAACATGTACTATACATGGATGTTCACTTGTTCATATACTATTCAAATTCTCCAGATAGTTCATCATTTAAAAAAAAAAAACGTACCATCAACCTCTCCGGCTCCTGATCAAGACATTTAATGGCCATGATCCCAGAGACTCAAAAACAAATCTAGAAACCCAGCGGCTTTTGGCAGAAATGCGTCTAGTCCCTGCAGTAGGTTACCAGCGCTGGGCCACCCCAGGTGGGAATAGGTTTTGTGCCTTGGCCTGTTCCTCCTGGCAGCCTGGTGACCACCATCCTCCAAAGGCCACTGAACAGTCAAGTTTGAGCCCACAGTAACGAGATACAAGGGGCCTTACGGGATGAGGGTGGAGCCGGCCTTTCTTCCCCACCCCAATGAAACCTCGAATCGCCACCCATGAATGGCCTCTCTGGCTCCTGATCAAACTGCTTAATGCCATGATGAAAGAGATTCAGGAACAAATCTCGGAACCCAGCAGGTTTTGGCCGAAATCCCTCCAGATTTAATTGTTAAAATTTCAGAATTCCAAAATCACGTGGCCACTACTGCAGCTACGTGATATCATATATTATTCTCAACCAGCAATAGAAAACAAATTGTCTACTATTGCCTTTTTCAGCAGATCTGAGTGTTGGGGTAAAATCCCAAACAATAATGGTGGGTCTGGTGTCAAAATATTGAATGAATGAGACAAAAGTAGAGAGAGAGTAATGTGAAAATCATCTGCCCCACAGGTAGGGGGAGGGTGTGGGATGGGGGTAGACTGGGGTTGTTGGGGGTGGAGAATGGGCACTGGTGAAGGTACGGGTGTTTCATTGTATGACCGAGACTTAAACCCAAAAGCTTTGTAACTGCTCTCAAGGTGATTCAATAAAAAAAATGAAAAAAAAAATGTAGTGAACATGAAAGCTAGAAGCTAAAAGTGATTTGGTGCCGGGCCAGGCTCCTGCAACAGGAACCAGAGTCATGTGGTCGTCAGTGTCACCGATCGAGTGCCCATGGCCTGGGCACATGCCATGGCCACGGACACGCACAAGGGAACCGCGAGGGGGCGCTGGACAAGGGGGCGGCTGCGGATCCCAAGCTATTCCAAAGTGAAAGTAGACTATGAAAAGGGACAACCAGTACATAAAAGCTAGTTTTTATTGGGTTTTAACAAACAGAGACTCGAACAACTTGGAGATCCAAGGGCCAACCATGACGTCGACTGTGGTCAGGCCGCAAGACTCTCCACACGCCCGGAGGGTTCCCTGGGCTCGTGGATCTGACAGAAGGGGCCCCCCTGGGCCCGAGACGAGGGAGTGGGGGTGGGGAGCCAGCACACGGGGGTTGGAGGGGTGGGAACAAGCGTGGTCTGGCTCGGTGGCGACTCCTTAGTTCAGCAAAGACATGGGCTGCCCGGGCCACTTGGGCAGCACCGACTGCAAAAGCGCTGCAAAGAGGAGGAAGAGGGTCAATCTCCCGCCCCTGCCCGCTGGGAGACGGTTCTGTGCACGTTCCTGGAGTCGAGGAGCCACCACAATGCCAGCCCTCCCCTGATGGGGTGTGTGCAGGGTGCGGGGTGTGCAGCCAACACCCCACTCCCCACCCCTCTCGACCACTGGGGGTTTCTGGCGCGTCTCCCCCGTGGCAGCCCAGGTTCGTGATGTCCACAGGGCAGCCTTGGGGGCATGACCCCAGACCCACGTTTCTCACCCTGACACTGAAGAACCAGAACCGGGGGACACAGGGGAATGCTGGCTGGTGGTGACGGGTGTGGCTGGATGAGCTAGGACTGATGGGTGTTTTTGTTTTGGTTTTGGTTTTTTTGTCAACCACACCTGTTGGTGCTCAGGACTGACTCCTGGCTCTGTGCTCAGGGATCCGTCCTGGAGGTGCTTGAGGGAATAGAGGGACGGAACCACACAGGGTGCGGGAAATTGAACCCAGGTCAGGACTGATGTGTTTTCTTTGGTTTTGTTTGTTGGTTTTGTCTGTTGGGTCACACCTGGCAGTGTTCAGGGCTGACTCCTGGCTCAGGAGTCAAATTTCCCAGGAATGATTCAATCCTGGTGGGGTCGGCGGTTGGGCGAACCATCAGGGTGCTGGGGATCGAAACCCAAGTGGGCTGTGTGTAAGGCCCTATCCCTGCCGTGCCAGTCCCAACCACCTTAAAGCTGTGTCACCTCACAGTGAGAGTGTGACAGCTTAGGGAGCAGCCTTGGGCGTGGAGCAGGTGGGGATGGGGGGGCCGGCTGGGATGTGTCTGGCCAGGCGGGGGGGGGGGGGGGGTATATCCCCTGGCGGGCGGATCTGGGGAAGGGACCAAGGGGCCCCGTGTGAGACGTGGAGACTAGGAGGGAACACGGCAATGTGGAGCCCTGCACGGAGGGCTCTCGGCTTTTTAAAGGTTTCACCGACGACCAGTCCTTGAACTCAGGACTGACAGGTCCTGAAATCACTAGAGGCCGCCACAGGGGCGAAACAAGGTCTCTTGGGTTCAAATAAAGCCCCCCCCCCCCACCCGCGTGTGTTGGGCAGGGTCCCGGGGAATGAGCCAGGGAGAAGGGGCACTGGCCCCGGGTCCTTCTGTCTCCCTCCCTGGCGCAAAGGTGCATTCTTGTCCTGACCAGGACCCCTGTCGTGTGTCCTTCCTGGGACCACTCCACCCCAATGGCTGCTCCCCCAGCCCCCATTCACGTCATTTGCACTGTGGAACCCCTGGGCTACCCCAAGGGATGCGGCCCACCATGGCAGGACCGGCCTCAAGGACACCGGCGTCACCGAAAGCCAGGACGAAACTCAAAATGGCGAACAGCGCCAGGCGCAGGAGACGTGGGCAAGAAGGCGGGTCCTGAAATCTCACGTTCCAGTCCCAGATCTTGACAGGAGAACAGGCGGGCGGAAGGCGCTTGCTCGGCACATGGCCAAGCGGCATTTGATTCCTCATCTGCTCTTAGGTGCTCCTGAGCCCCGCCAGGGAGTGACCCCGACCCCCCCCCCCCCAACAGAGCTAGGAGGAAGCCCTGAGCACCCCAGGGTATGGCCGAAAAATCAAACCCCTCAACCACCACACACACTCTCTCCCTCTCTCCTCCTCTCTCTACCTCCTTCCCTTCCTTCTTCCCTCCTTCCCTCCCCAAATCTCAGCACAGAACTCGAGCTGACCAAGAAGGACCCAGGAACAGTGAGAACTGAAGTTGGCAGGACGCCTGCTGGGCACCAACACCCCACTCTGGGATGCGACCTCGGCTCTTGGCCCATTTAACAGACCTGAGTTGGAGTCCTCATGCCTGGGGTGTTAGGGCCAGGCTGGTGGCCACTGGAACCGTCTCCCCTTCCCCGCCTGTAGCGGGAGGGCGGCCTCAGAGGAGGCGGAGCGGGGCAGAAGGGGATATGGCCCAGGGCCGTGGGGCTCCCTGATTGGAAGCCTAATCAGATCCCACCCTGCCCTCCTGCCAGGCCCAGAGGGTGGCAGGGGATGGGAGATGTTCCCACCCTGAGCCAAACAAGAAACCGAGATGCAGCCCTGAGCAGAGTCGGCTGTGCTGGGATGTGACCAAACCACACGCACCAGCCTAGAGGTTTCTCCAAAGCCATCTGCAGAGCCTAGGGCAGCTTCCGCCGATCAGGGGCCCAGGGACTGCCCTCCACACCGTGCTGTCGCTCTTCACAAAGGGAGACCGAGTCACACACAGCAAAACCCAGGGACATGGCTTTTGTGCCCCTTTTTTGGGGGGAGGGGGTGGAGTGGGTCATACTCAACAATGCTCAGGGGTGAGGCTGGAGCAATAGCACAGCGGGTAGGGCGTTTGCCTTGCGTGCGCTTAACCCAGGTTCAATTCCCAGCATCCCATATGGTCCCCTGAACACTGCCAGGAGTAATTCCTGAGTGCATGAACATCGCTGGGTGTGACCCAAAAAGCCAAAAAAAAAAGTGCTCAGGGATTACTCCCGGCTCTGCACTCAGGAATCACTCCTGCCGGTGCTCAGGTGGACCATACCAGATGCCAGTGCTCGAACCTGGGTCGACGTGTGCAAAACAAACACCCTGCCTGCTGTGCCTCCTGTTTTTCACATGGTCACTGATTTTCCAGCAACGGAGAATGAGACCTGTTTATGGCAGGGATGTGGGATATGCAGCTTCAAAAGACAGCAGCGAGGGGTGGGGGAGAAGATGGAGACATGGTAGATTTCCACAGGCCCCCCACAGCTCACTTCCTTCCCCCCCCCCCCCCCATGGCCAGGCTGCTGAATATGCCGGCCGGCTCAGAAGTGCGCTGCTCACAGCAAGAGATAGGACCCACACAGGCCAGCCACTGCGGCCCCCGTCACGGACATGAACTGAGATCTGTCCACGGTCCTGTCGGTCCCCGATGGCTGGAGTCCTTGCCTGCTGCCCCCACCCCAAGGAAGTCTGCCTCCTCAGCACACACCCGGTGGCTGGCTCAACAGCACACCTGGCGGCTTACCTGGCGGTGGTGCTAAAAGGCCTGGTTTCTCCCCGAGCATGGGGCGCTTGGCGGGCTTAGGCGGGAGACCCCCCAAAGGAGCAGGCCTCTTGCAGGGGGCCACCAGCAGCAGGGGTGGGGGAAACGGACCTTTGGGGTTGGCCAGTCCTGCAGAGAACAGAGACGGAACTATAAACAGGAAGACGTACCCCCCACCCCCAGGGCTGAGCATGTGTTCACACCTCCTGCCTCTGCTCTGCAGGGGTGGGGTGGTGGGTAGGGGGGTCTCCCAATTTCCCAGTGAACCCAGACAGTGCCTCAACGGTCCAATCCAGGAGTCTGAGGCTAGGGACCAAATCCAGCCTGGCGATTGTTTTGGAGGGGTTCAATTAGAGATTTTTAAAACCATTTTCTATGGTGGGGGATGGATTGGGGGTGGGGGGGGCGCTGACCCCAGCTCAGGGCTGGGGAGGGGGGTCTCAAGGTCCAGGGGGTCAGACACACAGAGCAGGTGCTCGGGCCCACTGAGCCCTGCAGCCTTCTTTGGGGGAACTGCATTCATGGGGCCGAGCTCTCCCCAGGCTGTCCCCCCTCTCCCCACTGTGTCCCCCGCTTTCTCTCTGCTGTCCCCCTTCCCTTCCCCATTCCCCCGCTCTTCCAGGCCGTCTCTCCCAGGCCGCACTGACCTGTGGACGCCGCAGACCCTCCTCCCGGCCGCTCGCCCAGGCGGAAGGAGGGCAGCGGGCCTGGGTAGGAGCACTGGCCCGGGGTGGGCAGCAGGGGCGGCGGCTTGCCCTCGGACGGGGTGCTCCGGCCTGCAAAGGAGGCGGCGTCGCTGCTGGCCAGAGGACTGGGGGTCTCGGGGCCTGTGGGAGAGACGTGGCGGGCAGTGAACCTCCAGAGTCCACCCGGGCTGTCCCGGCTGAGGGAGCCTGTGGGTTCCCCCTCCTGAGAGCACAACACAAACGCCCAGAAACAATCTCCACGTTGGTTCATTTGTGGGGGTGGGGCGAGGGGAGGCTAGGCAGGTTGGAGACGACCATACCCAGGCCCTGCAGTGCCCGCCAGCCACCCGCACTGCTTGGGGAAAGAGCCAGGACCCCACGCAGGCAAGGCAAGCACCCCACTGTCTCCTGGGGGCAAACAACGGCTTCCCGGGTATTTAACACGGTCCTCCAACATCTGCGGCCTTTTCCTCCGAGGGAAAGGAATTGTTTCCTTTAGCCTGCAAGCAAAGAAATAAAAGCCTCCTTCCTCTCCCCCTCCCTCTTTCTGTTGTCCCCTTCCCCCATATTCAGAGGGATTCGTGATGCTCAGGGCTGGCTCCAGTGCTGCTCAGGGGACCGTGTGGTGCCACGGATCACACTGGGACTGGCCACATTCAAGGCAAGGAAGTGCCTTAATTCTTCGCTATTTCTAGGGGTCAGAGCCGCATCGGGCTCTACCCCAGGCGGTGCTCAGAGAACCTCAGGAGATGCCAGAAACCTGAACTGGGGTCAGCGGCACGCAAGGCAAGCGCCTTAATGCCTGCACTATCTCTGACACAAGTTAAGGACTACTTTAAGGGGGTGGAGCCATAGCACAGCGGGTAGGGCGTTTGCCTTGCATGCGGCCAACCCGGGTTTAATTCCCAGCATCCCATATGGTCCCTGGAGCACCACCAGGAGTAATTCCTGTGTGCATGAGCCAGGAGAAACCCCTGTGCATGGCCAGGTGTGACCCAAAATGAAAAAATAAAAGACTACTTTTAAGTGTATGGGTAAACATGGAGGAAGTACTCAATTTTGAAGATTTCAAAGAATTTTCTAATTATCAGACGAGATCGGGCTGGAGCGATAGCACAGCGGTAGGGCGTTCGCCTTACAAGCGGCCAACATGGCCGACCTGAGTTCGATTCCTCCGCCCCTCTCGGAGAGCCCGGCAAGCTACCGAGAGTATTGAATATGCCAAACACAGTAACAACAAAGTCCCCAATGGAGACGTTACTGGGCCTGCTCGAGCAAATCGAAGATCAACGGGAGGGCCTTTACCTTTACCTTTTCTAATTATAAGCAAGCCTCCTTAAAAAAGTGACTTTTCAGAGGCCAGAGCTCAATGGACCACTCCCACACACAGACACTCCCATCCCAAGTCTTGGGGAAAAACTACGGGGGCTGGGAAGATCGTGCAGAGGGGGGATGCAGGCCCTGGCATGTGACCCAGGGTGGGAGTCCAGTGGACATCCCGGAGCACCCGCGGGTGCGGATGCAGCTCCGGTGGCCTCCAGCACTGCAGGGCAGGGCTGGCTGGAAAACTTAGCTGTCAGGCCCAGCGGATCTGAGTGTCACTGGGGGGGGTCCCAGAGACCTGGGCAGTACCTGGTAGGCCCCTGTCCTACCAGTAAAGAACTAGCTAAATAATCAACTACCAGAAACAGAATCAGTAAAATGAACTAGGGCTGGAGTGATAGCACAGCGGGGAGGGCATGTACCTTGCACACGGCCGAGCCAGGTCCGATTCCCAGCATCCCATATGGTCCCCTGAGGACCGCCAGGAGTAATTCCTGAGTGCAGCACCAGGAGTAATCCCTGTGCATTGCCAGGTATGAACCAAAAAGAGGAAGGAAGGAAGGGAGGGAGGGAGGAAGAAAGACAGGAAGGAAAGAAGCAGAGAGAGAGAGAGAGAGAGAGAGAGAGAGAGAGAGAGAGAGAAGGGCTGAAGCAATAGCACAACGGGTAAGGTGTTTGCCTTGCACACGGCCGACCCGTTTCAATACCCACCATCCCATATGTATATGGGCCCCCAAGCACTGCCAGGAGTGATTCCTGAGTGCAGAACCAGGAGTAACCCCTGAGCATCACTGGGTGTGACCCACAAAGCAAAAAATATATATGTACCAAAAGAGAGTCTGGCACCAAAAGAGAAACTGACAGGGGGAGCCGAGGCGGTGGCTCAAAGGGAGAGGCACAGGAGTGAGGCCACACTGATGCCAGCACCACACACTGCTGGGTGGCACAGAGTGCCGAACAGTGACACATCTCTGGGTCCAAACACCAACTCGCCAGGCTTGCAACGGGGTGAGGATTCCAAGGAGCGTCTCCCACGTCGCCAGCCCTGGATGGGGGAGGGCTGCCCGGGCCCTGACCAAAGCAATGCCAACACCTGGCAGCGGATGGAACTACTCCCTCTACGCTCGCCCTATTTCCATGCTCCAAAAACCCATGGCTCGGGAGCAACGCTCTGACCTGCCAAGGTGGCTGTGTGCAGCACACTCAGACCAGAGGCCTCCATGTGCTGTCATTGTGAGAGCGTTTGTCAGCGCTACGAGGTACTCTGAGGGGCTAGAGCAATAGTGCAGCAGGGATGGCACTTTCCTGTAACACGGCTGACAGGGGTCCGATAACCAGCACCCCACATGGTCCCCCACCTCAGCCCTGGCAGGAGCGATCCCTGAGCACAGAGCCAAGAGTCAGCCCTGAGCATCACTGGGTATGGCCCCAAAATAAAACGGAGAGATTCTGAGCCTTTGCTCTTCCAGGGGGTTGCAGAAATGGGATTTTCAGGGGGTCCCAGTGGGGGGGGCAGGCAAACGGACAGAGACAAATACCTTCCAGCTGACCTCTCCTGGTCTTCAGGTAGTCGATGAGCAGGTCCAGCTCATTCCGGTGCAGATGCTTCCCCTCGGTCAGCAGGAAGAGGAGGTGCCGGATGCCCAGCGGGACGGTGTGGCTGCTCAGGCCCTCCCGGGCCAGGAAGTCGTCCACCAGGTCGCCGGCGCGGAGCGCGATGCTGGCACGTTCCCGCTGCTCCCGTTGCGTGAGGAAGCGCTGGTACTCTCTGCCCACCAGCGCCAGGGCGTCCTCCAGCGGCATGTGGCGATGGACTGCGGGCAAAGAGAGAGCCTCTCAGTCAGGGGCCCCCCGCACCCCCTCAGAACACATTCCCCGAAAAGGCTAGAAGGAAAGACTAGCCCCGGGTAGCGCTTAACCTGTGTGTGTGTGTGTGTGTGTGTGTGTGTGTGTGTGTCGGGGGATGGGGGTGGGGGGAGACAGGCCAGATGCATCTGCCAAAGTCTGTGCACTGTAAAGAAGGGAGTAAAGGCTCATTTGGGGGGCACGGTCATGAGCTCCAGAACAAAACAGAAGGGAGAGAGAAAGAGAAAGTCAAGCTGGCAAGAAAGAACAATAAAAAAAAAAAAGTGAGGTAGGTGTGCGTGGTCCCCTCCCGCCTCGCAGCGGCAGCCTGGCCCCAGGCGGGTGTCTGAAGTGACAAGTGCCCACGCGTCATCGGGAACTTACTTTTGATAGACTCGTGCAGCAGAATCACGGTGCAAGAGGAGAGTTTTACATTCGACCGCTCAACGAGAATGCAGAACGGGGACCCGTCCTCCCTCACTTCCTGGAGCGCACGGGTGAGCCCGGACTCGGAGGTGAGGTGGATCATTTCCACCACGAGGCCGTGATCCTGCAACCGGTGGCCGACGGCTGTGGCGTATTCCCTTCAAACACACACACACACACACACACACACACACACACACACACAGGAAAACGGGAGGTCACTTGCCGTGAAGACATGCCGTCTTCAAACAACAGAAGAAAAACCTCCAGCACCTAGCAGCTGTTTTCGCAGACACATGGGTGCCATGAATTTAAGTGAGGGGTACAGATACACCATATTTATTTCAATCGGCTCAAGGGTTACTCCTGGCTCTGGCTGTACTCAGGAATCACTCCTGAGTTGGGGCACCACCAGATAGGGATGCGGGGTTGGAATCCAGGTCAGTCGCATGCGTGGTGAACACCCAACTTGCTGGACTGTCTTTCTGACCCTGATATACTATATTTCAATTCTGTGCAGGTAAATGAGCCAGACAGTGCCAGGAGTTTGGGGGAGCTTTGGGGGGAATGGAAAGTGGGGAGCACAGAGGCTCCCTAGCAGCGTCATGAGCCCAGGCCCAACACCCAGTATTACCAGGCTGACCAGGCTGGGTCTGGCACTGTGGTGCAGCTCATTGAGTGGTGCAGGGGGTCCCCAGACCTTCTCACCCTTGCCACAGGGGCCTGGCTTGGCACTCAAACTTCCTCAACCTCGTGACTCAAGATGGCAAGATGGCGGCAGCATCTCTCTGAAGTTTTGGTACCTCACTGAGCATCAAGCATCGGTTTCTTGTTCCAAATTTATACCTTCTTGTGATTTCTGGGCTCGCTCCAAAGTCCTTCCAGCTGGGCCGTCCCTGCCATTCTGTTTGCTGAACCCTTAGCAATTCTCCCCTCAGATCCCATGATCCCCGAGCACGACTGAACTCGCTTCCTGGGACCCTTCCCCAGCCTCCTCCTGGTCCCCGGCTGGTCCCCGTGCCCGGGGCGGGGCGGCCTCTCCAGCATCCCGAGACTCCTGCAGCACAAATCCCGACACTCAGGATGACTCCCGTGGACCCTCGCCGGGCACCAAGCTCGACAGGGAGCATGCGGCCATGCAAAGCCCACGTGTGGGGGCTGGAGCGATAGCACAGTGGGTAGGGCGTTTGCCTTGCACGTGGCCGATCCAGGTTTCAATTCCCAATATCCCATATGGTTCCCTGAGCACCGCCAGGAGTAATTCCTGAGTGCAGAGCCAGTAGTAAGCCCTGAGCATCGCCGGGTGTGACCCAAAAAGCAAAAAAAAAAAAAAAAAAAAGAAAAGAAAAGAAAAAAAAAGCCCGCATGTTGTGGATGAAGAACGACGATGGCAGTAGCTAGAACACTTTCCTGGCAACGGCAGAGACCGCGGATGACTTCCACAAATAAAGACAGGGCGCTGAGCAAAACACGACACAGCACCTATCCAGAGTGACACCGCCATACCAGTAGGTCGCCCACCCCATTCACCCTACCTGGGTGCGGCTCGCGCTGGTAATTCATTCCCATTTCAGAGGCTCATTCAGAGAATGAGTGAGTCAACCAAATCATCCCTACGAATCCTTCCAGCACTGAAGTGCCAACAGGTCATAGGTCAGCCACATCCCTGGCCCCCACGGCAGAGGCCTGTCTGAGTTGTACCTCCCGGGGTCCCCATCCCTGGGGCTGAGCCCAGCTGAGGCTCCAGAACGCAGGAGGAACAGCTTCTCAGCCCCACTCCAGATGGAACGGAGAGGAAAATTGCTCTCCAGCAGTCCACAGCCCTTGGCGGGGCAGCAGAGTCAGGCAAGGCCCAGAAAGGAGCACGAGACGCTACAGGAGAGAAGAGAGGAGGGCTGGGCTGCAAACAGTAGTTCCAGGCAACGGCTATCCCCCCCGCTCCCCCAGCAAAGGTGCAGAGCATCCTGAGACGCTGAAGCCTCTGGATTCCAAATGGGCTGAAATGACGGCAGGATCGGGGAACTGTGGTCCCAGGGCTAGAGCACCCACCTGGCAGGCGCGAGGCTCTGATCTGAAATCTCAGAAAGCACTAAAAGCCCTTCTCTCCCCCCACCCCCACCCCCACACGGTCCCAGTGGCTCTCAGGCACTGTCAGGATCGCAGCCCACCCCCCTCCCCAATTTATAAAATTAATTTATGAAATTAAACCAGGGCACGAAAGGTTGCCTTGCAATTATTCCAGAGAAACTCCCGAATTTTCTTAGGTAAAAGGAAGTGTTCTAGCTTGGAAAGTAGCTTAGTAGCTCAGCACTTGCCCTGCCCGTTTGAGGGGGAGGGAAAAGGGGTGGGGGGGGAAGAGGAAGGGAAGGAAGGAGGGAGGGAAGAAAGAAAAGGAGGGAGGGAAGGAAGGGAGGGAGGGAAAGAAGAGAAGGAAGGGAAGGAGGGAGAAAGGACAGGAGAGAGTGATGGGCTCCCCTCTCTCTCTTTCTCTGTGGTGCTTGAACAATATGCTGTCAGCCAAGGACCGATCCAAATACACTCCAAATGACAGCTGGCTAGACTGATGCTTCCACCGCTTTTGCAGTCAAGACGCCATGTACAAACAAAGTAGGTTGCTACAGAGGAGCTGAAAATCTCCATCAAGTAGTATAGGGATTAAGGCACTTGCCTTGCCCACAGCTGATCCCAGTTCAACCTGACTGACACCTCACCTGAGTCCCGCCCCGCCCCCAGCCCCACCAGGAGCGCTCCTTGAGCACAAAGCCAGAAGCAAGCCAAGAGCACCATGGGGTGCGGCCCTGAGCACCTCCAACAAAATCTCCATCACTGTTAAGATTTTCAGATCTTCAGAGAAAAAACAAAGCCCGTGCTGCCTTGGCGGTCAGTTCTCTGCTGGGCACCCGTAGCCTCCCGCTCAGGAATCCGGAGTTATCTGTGCCTTGGGCTTTGCTGAATCACTCACGACCTAGCCCAGAAGCAGTGTGCTTGCCCCCGGCCAAACATGGATGCCCCACACCACCCAGAACCCCTCCCGCCCCCCTCCCCCTCCCCCTCCCATCACGTCTCACATCCCTGGCCGCAGTGAGCACTGGGCACATGACGGGATACGCTGCTCAACAGGGCAAGCCTCTGGCCGGGCACGACCAGACTGTGGAATACACAGACCTTGGCCAAGCACACGTAGTGCAGTTCAGGGAAGCAACACACGCTTCTCTTGTCCCCCATCAATGAGGACGCTGCTCCCCACATCACATGCAGTACCCCACAACAACAGGCCTGTCTGCAGTGCACGGGTGGGGGGAGGGGGAGGCCAGGAATGGGTGGGCCCCTACCCTGAAGGGTGCCTGCCGTGTTTTCTGATTGGGAGACACCTGGCTGCCTGTTTTGTATGACCGTAAAGATAACAGAAAAGCCAAACAAACAGCCGGGACAGGTGGAACCGTCCCGAGCGCTGCCTGCACAATGCCCGCAGTCTCACTCTTGGGAGCCAGAGACCCGGCCCATCACGGCATGTGCACCCTTTGACCCGCGTGCTCAGCAAACCCAGCCTACCTCTGCTCTTGGAAAATGGAGACCACGATGCAGTCTGAGGGTCTCTTCTGTTCGCGATCTCTCTGAAGCACCTGGTAGAAGTGCCGGAACAGCCCTTCCTTCTGGGCATCCCTGCCACCGCCGCCGGCATCATCTGGAAAACAGGGACGGCTCAAGCCTGAGGACCCACGGGCCTTCTGACGGCAGGAGGACAAGGCCGCCGCCGTGGCCACAAGAAACGGGCCAGGAAGACATGCCAGAGGCACAGCCAGCAGGAGTCTTACCTAACTGAGAGTATCGCTCCTGGTCATCTTCGTTCCCCTTGGAATCAGTCATGGTCCGCCATAATTCTTCGATGCGGCTGGATTAGTGGAAACACAATCATTTGCGCAAAATGGAATTTTCCTCTACATGTGTAGCGCCCCCCCCCCCCCCAAAAAAAAATAAAAACTCAACCCAAATACCAGATCCTTCAGGTAACACAGAGAAATTTAAAGGCTGTAGTCGGGGCTGGAGTCATAGTACAGTGGGGAGGGCATCTTGCCTTACACATGGACGACCTGGGTTCACTCAGGAATTATTCTTGATTGTGCTCAGGGGACCACATGGGACGCGGGGGACGGAGCCAGGATCGACTGCAAGCAAGCACCCTCCCCGCTGTACCATCTCTCCAGCCTGAGATACATCAAAGGTGGTATTTAAGAACAAGAGAATCTTTCCGAAATGTCTGTCTTTTTTTCTTTTACTTCTGTTCTTTCTTTCTTTCTTTCTTTCTTTCTTTCTGCTTTTTAGGTCACACCAAACAGTGCTCAGGGGTTACTCCTGGCTCTACACTCAGGAATTACCCTTGGCAGTGCTCAGGGGACCATATGGGATGCCGGGGATTGAACCCAGGTTGGCCCCGTGCAAGGCAAACACCCTACCTGCTGTACTATCACTCTGGCCCCGACTTCTTTTCTTTTCTGCAGTCCTGGGGATCAAACCCAGGCAAGCCATGCACCAGGCAAGCCATCTACTCACCTCATGCTATCAGTTTAAAGAGGGGTGCATAGCGCTGAGGTTGCATAGGAGATGAATGAAAATAAATCCCAGTTTGCAGGGGAGGTGGGGGGGGGAGGCGGAGGTGTGGCACCATCGACAGAGGATGTGCCCAGCCTTGCTCAGCCTGAGTGTGAGCCTTGGCAACCACAGAACCCTCTGAGCACTGCCAAGTGGTGCCCTGCTATTCCCTGGGCATGACCCCTATTTTAAAAAGAAATCGACAATATGTTTTATTCTACTTTTAATTTGGGGGGAGGGCACTCCTGACAATGGTCAGAGGTTACCCTTGGCTCTGCAGTCAGGAATTACTCCTGGCAGTGCTCAGGGAGGTCATGTGGGATGCTGGGGATCGAACCCTGGTCGGCTGTGTTCAAGGCAAATGCCCTCCCCACTGTTCCCTCTCTCTCTGTCCGGCCCCAGTAAGTTTTCATCCTAAATACAGCACCAGTGAACAAGTCAGTCTTGCTACAACAATGTGTGAAAACGAGAGTCAGATGCTGGGCAGCTGATTAGCAATCTCAAGTCCCCTTTGCGTGATCAAACAGAACCAAGGATGGACAGGATGGATCCTGTACCCCCAAA
The DNA here is from genome assembly GCF_029834395.1 of Sorex fumeus. Classification (NCBI taxonomy): domain Eukaryota; kingdom Metazoa; phylum Chordata; class Mammalia; order Eulipotyphla; family Soricidae; genus Sorex; species Sorex fumeus. Next base: position 32,125,351 of record NW_026606179.1, read on the forward strand.
TCGGGCATTTTCAGGTGTCCCGGTCAGGGGAGAGCCACCGAAGGCAGCGATCACTCCTTGCCCCCAGAGGCGGCATCCTGTCTGCCCAAACGCTGCCAGGCAGTGTGGTGCTTCTGCCCCTCTGTCGCATGCTGCATCCTCGAGCCATCCTGACGGGGCAGAGCTGCGAGTCCTTCCCCTGGTCTCTGCTCCCTGCTGCTCTGAGAACCCCCAGCTTGCACACAGCAACACAATGGTCTTTCACAGGGGCTGGCTTTCCATTGTTGCCTGCCCATAGGCACTGGAGGTCACCTTTTTTTGGGGGGGGGGGTGGGGGGAGGCTTTTTGGGTCACACCCTGCGATGCTGAAGGCTTACTCCTGGTTCTGTACTCAGGAATGACTCCTGGTGGTGCTCAGGGAACCATATGGGATGCCGAGGATCAAACCCAGGTTGGCTGCATGCAAGGCAAATGCCCTCTCCACTGTGCTATCGCTCGGGCCCCCGGAAGCCACCTTTAAGTCACCTGTTCTCACACCCCCCTTGCAGTTCTTCTTGCATTAGAACTTAAGAACTCAGACCTTAGAACTTCCTGTAAATGCAAGGGGTCCTCAGATGCACCACAACCTTACAGGAGAAGAGGGGGTTGAGAAGGACTGGAACACCAGTACCTGAACCCCCCCCCCGCCCCCATTTCAAAAAGTAGTGTGATAAATGTTAAGGATGGCCCCCGCCCAGATTGGAACCTCAGCTGTCGCTGGCCAGGGAAGCCGGGATGAGTTACATCACCATGTCAAATTGGGCTTTATGGAGAACCTGCCTCTGACGGTGGTTACGAGAAAGAGTAGATGAGGGGCGGTGCAGGCCAGGCCCTCCGCAGATGAGGCCTGTATTGCCCATCTCAGCCCTCTGGCTCTTGGAGACCGGGGCCAAGAAAATCTCTGCATCTGGCTCAAGAGTTCTCAGTGTCGTTTTCCAGGAAAAGTTTACCTGGGAGGAACTAACCTCCATTAATAGTCACTCCTGATTCTCCACTGCCAAGTGCTTCTGTAGCTGAGGAAAGCGTTTTTCAATTCTGAATTATTAATCCAATCTGACACAAATCTCATATTTAATGCAAGCTAGAGAGAGGCCCTGTCAAGGCTCATACATATAAAAATCAATTCAAACACAGTTCAAGGAAAACTGCGTTTACCAAAATGACAGAGGGAGACCCAAGGCAGGAATCTTGAACTGCCATGTTGATTTACCTATTTAGTTACTCAGAAGGCCTCGACTGCCGCATGCAAAGAACAAAGTAAATCAGACACAGTAACTCCAGAAGCGGCGGGCACGACAGTGGCAAAAAATCAATGAGATGGAGGTGGGCAGACAGCTCAGAGGGTACAGGCTTCGCATGCAGGAGGCCCAGTGTGCTCCCCAAATGAAAACAAAATGAAACACACCAAACAACATTACAACAACAACAACAACAATTCCAGAACAAGAAGAATGAACACTCCTCTACACTCAATTGATAAAAGAATTCAGTCATGGAATTATCTACCAGATGCAAGAACAACTTAAGAAGAAGAGAGTCCAGCTGGCTGAGTAGATGCTTTGCATGTGGGAGGCCTGGGTTTGATCTGGGGTACCACATGGCTCTTCAAAGTCCTCTGGGAATGACCCCTAAATACAGATCAGCGGCTGGAGCGATAGCACAGCGGGTAGGACGTTTGCCTGTACGCAGCCAACATGGCCGACCCGAGTTTGATTCCCAGCATCCCACATGGTCCCCTGAGCACCGCCAGGAGCACTTCCTGAGTGCATGAGTCAGGAGTAACCCCTGAGCATTGCCGGGTGTGACCCAAAAAGAAAAAAAAATACAGATCATAAGTGTGGGCCCCAACCTAATAAAAACCAAATTCAAAGGTTTGCAAAGGCCAGGGAGGGGCTGGAGCAATAGCACAGCGGGTAGGGCGTTTGCCTTGCACGCGGACAACCCGGGTTCGATTCCCAGCATCCCATATAGTCCCCTGAGCACCGCCAGGGGTAATTCCTGAGTGCAGAGCCAGAGCCAGGAATAACCCCTGTGCATTGCCGGGTGTGACCCAAAAAGGAAAAAAAAAACATGCAAAGGCCAGGGATGGGGCAGGAGGGCAGCAGCTTGCTGTGTGTGTGTGCAGCCTCTGTGTGTGTGTGTCTCTCTCTCTCTCTCTCTCTGCAGCCTGGCCAGGGATGGGGCAGGGGGGATGGCAGGCCTGCCGTGTGTGCGCGCGTGTGTGCACGCATGTGCGTGTTCAGAGCCTGGCTTCCAGCCCTGGCACAGTGAAGGAAATAAAGGCAGGGAAAGAACCGGGAGAATTCTACAATGTTTTATTATTAGACATAGTTTCCTTGGGGCTCTGACATGGCGTTCAGGAGGCCTGAGGCCCCTTCTGGTGACTGGGGAACAGTGGGTCAATGGCCAGTGCTCAATGCCAGGGCCCAAGGGCGTACAAAAGGGTTACATGGGCCACCTCAGCAGTGCTCGAGGAACTCCAGGGCTGCACTCAGCAAAATGCTCAAGGACCACGTGGTGCCAGGGATCCGACCAAGTAAGACGCCTTAACCTCTGCACTATGTCCCTGGGCCCCAATCATCAGACTTTTGCTTCTTGGGGATGGGGGGGTCCCACCAGGGGATGCTCAGGGCTTTCTACTGGCTCTGCACTCAGAAATTACGCCTGGCCATGCTCTGGGGGTCATACGGGTGCCAGGGATCAAACCCTGGTCAGCCATCTGCCAGGCAAATACCCTACCCACTGTACTATCGCTCCAGCCCTTCTCCAACATTTTAACATATATTTGTTCATTCTTTGAGTAGAAAAAAAAAGAAAAAATATATATATATGTTTTGGGGCTGTTTGGTGGCCATACCCAGCAGTGCTCAAAGCTTCTGGCTTTGTGCTCACTTAAGAGGCTTATGCATATAGGAGTCAGAGTGAGAGTACAGTGATAATACAAAAAGAAAATGATTTTTGCTTTGCATGCGGTCAACCCGGGTTCCATCCCCAGCATCCCCTATAGTCCCCCAAGCATCGCCAGGAGTATCCCCTGAGCACCACTGGGTGTGACCCAAAAAAGCAAAAAAAAAAAAAAAAAAGAGACTGATGCATATACACTTGGATCTGGAGTACTGGTTCACCTAGTAATAAAATTACTTTGGATTTCTTCAACAGAACAACGGTAGTGCAATAAAGGGGTGAAAGGTATGGAAGAAGGGCACCTAGATCTGCTAGGGCCCCCCAGCGGGGAGCCCTCGGAAGCTGCCCGAAATGCTGCAGAGGAAATGCCAAAGCAGCCACGTCCCGACAGCCCGCAGGGCCGCTCTCCCCGCCCGCATCCGGGCGACAGCGATGGAGGGAAGGTAAACGCCAGCACTGATGGGCTCGAGATGATGCAGGCGACCTGGGGGACTTCCCCAAAAGTGAGTATTAATAACATCCACTTTAACAAACACACACGTCTGCACAGTAAGAACACATCTGAATTACACGAAAGCTTTTAGCAAATTGAGCCACAACAATAAAATTTTACCTTAGCATGTCTTCACCCTCCTTTAAGTAGCTCTCTTGGGGAGAATAAGCAGTCGGCAGAATGGGTTTATATGGCTTACTGCTAAAAAAACCAACAAAGACAAAAATGACTCTTTAGAAGAAATTCTTTCCCCGAGTCCACGCATTAGTCTCCGCGGCTCTGGCTCACTCCGAGGCGATTAACTCCCCCCGTTAACGCCATTTCCAAAACTCTTTTTAACAACAGCTCTTCTCAAGACCTGGTATTTTTTTCAGCGCCTCTATTTTTGCTTATGCTACGCCAGAAAATTTTCGGGTCTTGTTTGCCTGCTCAAATGCTTTTGCCGAGTTGACAACTGGAGAAATATCTGCCACGAGACAAGACCGTTATGATCTCTCCAACCTCACCGCCCTGACGGCGAGAGTGAGAATCTTCTTTTTTTTCTTTTCCTTATTTTCTTTTTGGTTTTCGAAGCTCGGGGCACCATAACAGGTGCCGTGGGGGGCCAGAGTGATAGTACAGTTGGTAAGGTGTTTGCTTTGCCCACAGCTAACCCGGGTTCAAAATCCCTGAGTCCCATTCGTCCCCTGGGCACTACGAGAAGTAATTTCTGAGCGCAGAACCGGGAGTTACCCCTGAGCCTCATCAGGTGTGACTCGAAAAGCCTCCCCACACACAAAAGAGAGTTACCATAGATAGAACCCATTCAGCTGTGTGCAAGGTCAGCACCCTACTCACTGCTCTATCTCTTAGGTTGTCCGTATTTTTCTTTTTCGTACTTCCCATTTACAGATACATGGGTTTACAAGAGTGCAATGTTTAGGTGACTTAGGGGTACACTTCCCACACCCTCCACACCAAACTGCCAATCTTCCCTCCACCACCATCCACAACCTTCCCTCTCCTGCTCCCCACTTGGTTGTCCCAGTTCTGGTACCAGACGGGAAGGTTGTTTTCCAAATCAGACACTTCCCGCTTGTTTTTACTCCAGATATGGATGAGATCATCCACGGAGTCTCTGTCCTTCCCTTGTTGACCTCTGGTTTGTTTTTCAAAGCCTCTTTGCAAGATGCTCCACCAACATCACCGCCATTTTTCATGGCTTATCAGCCGTTTTTAACATACTATAGGCTAAATTCCACGATGGGGCTTATGAGGAAAAAAAAAAACCCACAAAACTAATAAATCATTTGTGTACATCATGTCCCAGAACTAAGAGTACCATTATTTACATGCCTGGCACATTCAGACCTGGGAACTCATTTCATTTTCTCTCTTTTTTTTTTTTTTTGCTTTTTGGGTCACACCCGGTGATGCTCAGGGGTTACTCCTGTCTCATGCAATCAGGAATTACTCCTGGAGGTGTTCAGGGGACCATATCGGATGCTGGGAATCGAACCTGGGTAGGCTGCGTGCAAGGCAAACGCCCTGCCCACTGTGCTATCACTCCAGTCCCCAGCAACTCATTTCAGAGCTGCAGGGTGGGGGCAGGCTCCATGATTAAAGTGGGGCTGTACTCTGTTCAAGCCTCAAGAGTTGCTGGTGGATGGGTGTGGAGCCGGTTCTGTCCTCCCCGTCCCAACGAGACCCCAAGTCACCGTCCACGAACAGCCTCTCTGACTCCTGATCAAGCTGCTTAACAACCATGATCCCAGAGACTCAGAAACAAATCTCGAAACCCAGCGGCTTTTGGCAGAAATGTGTCGAACCCCACAGCAGGTTACTGTCACCGGGCTACCTCAGGGGGGAAAGGGTGTTGTCCCTCCGCCTGCTTCCCCCTGGCAGCTCGGTGGCCGTCATCCTTCAGAGGCCATTGGACAGTCAGGTTTGGGCCCACAGAGACGAGACATTTTGGGCCTCACGGGATGGGGATGGAACCAGTCCTGTCCTCCCCACCCCAACGAGACCCCAAGTCTTCGCTCATGAACGGCCTTTCTGGCTCCTGATCAAGCTGCTTAACGGCCAAGATCCCTGAGACTCAGGAGCAAACCTTGGAACCCAGCAGGTTTTGGCAGAAATCCCTCCAGATTTAAGTGTTAAAATTTTGGAATTTCAAAATCGCGCAGCCACTACTGCAGCCATGCGACATCATATGTTATTCATAACCAGCAATAGAAAACAACTTGTCTACTGTTGCCTTTTCAGCAGATCTGAGTGTTGGAGTAAAATCTCAAATAATAACGGTGGGTCTGGTGTCAAAATATTGAATGTGATCAAAGTAGAGAGAGAGTAATGTGGAAATCATCTGCCCCACAGGTAGAGGGAGGGTGTGGGATGGGGGTATACTGGGGTTGTTGGGGGTGGAGAATGGGCACTGGTGAAGGTACAGGTGTTTCATTGTATGACCGAGACTTAGACCCGAAAGCTTTGTAACTGCTATCAGGGTGATTCAAGAAATAAAATTATAAAAAAACTAAAAAAATAAAAAGAGTTGCTGGTGGGCACAAAGAACGGGCTCAGCAGCTCTGTGCTCTGGAATCCCACCCAGCGGTCACAGAGGCTGCACCCAGTATACGCGCAGGTGTATGTGAACACCAGAACTAAAAACGGTGGAGCACTGGGCCCGTGAATGGGACCCCCAAGAACATATGTGTGATCACCACAGTAATCCCCAGCATGCACAAGCCCACAACCAGGGGTCTCGATACTACAACCAAAGTGTGCGAGGTCCCTAATCATCACGACACCACAGCAAAGGAAAAGGGGCTGGGGGCAGGGGTGCAAAGCGACACCACAGCGGGAAGGGCGCTTGCCTTGTGCTTGGCCGACCCGGTTTGATCCCCAGCATCCCATACGGTTCCCCGACCACTGGCAGGAGTGATTCCTGAGTATAGGAGCCAGGAGTAAGCCCTGAGCACTGCCGGGTGTGGCCCAAAGACAAAAAAACCGAAACAATCATTTCCCCCTTCCTTTTTCATTTTTATTTTTTTCTTTTCTACCTGCTGTTCTGCGGCTGCAGCCAGGAAATGATTTTCCAGAGCTGTGATTAACGGAGAACGCAGATCTAAATCAAAGATGAAAACAAACGAAAATAAAGGCTCGGGTTGTAAGAAGAAAACAAACTCTGGCTCCAAATGGTGAGCGGAAAGGAACAAGGGGTAAAACGAATTCAGCTACGAGGACCGCGGATAGAGGGGGTTAGAAGAATTAACAGAAAGTGTTGCTTCACTGGTTGAACTCTGCAAGAAGAAAACATCTAACCCCATCAGAAAATGGGGTGATGAAATGAACAGAATCTTTCTCAAGGAAGAAATACGAATGGCAAAAAGACACATGAAAAAATGCTCTTCATCACTAATCATCAGGGAGATGCAGATCAAAACAACTATGAGATACCACCTCACACCACAGAGACTGGCCCACATCCACAAGAACAAAAGCAACCGGTGCTGGCGCGGATGTGGCGAGAAAGAGACCCTCCTTCACTGCTGGTGGGAATGCCGACTGGTTCAGCCCTTCTGGAAAACAGTACAGACGATTCTCCAAAAATTAGAAATTGAGCTCCCATTTGACCCAGCAATACTACTCCTGGGAATATGTCCCAGAGATGAAAAAAAGTATAGCTGACGTGACATCTGCACTTGTTTATTCATTGCAGCACGGTTTACAATAGCCAGAAACTGGAAAAAACCCAAGTGCCCAAGAACAGAGACTGGTTAAAGAAACATTGGTACATCTACACAATGGAATACTATGCAGCTATTAGAAAAGATGAAGTCATGAAATTTATATACAAGTGGTACTACATGGAAAGTATCATGCTAAGTGAAATGAGTCAGAAAGAGAGGGACAGACATAGAAAGATTGCATTCATCTGTGGAATATAAAGTAACAAAACAGGTGACTAACACCCAAGAATAGTCAAAGTAAGTACCAGGGGGTTTGCCCCATGGCTTGGAGGCCAGCCACACATGCTGGGGGAAAAGGCAGCTCAGATAGAGAAGGGACCACCAAGTAAAGGGTGTTGAAGGAATCCACCCAGGATGGGAGATGCATGCTGAAAGTAGACTATAGACCGAACATGATTGCCACTCAATACCACTACTGAAAACCACAGCACCCAAAAGGAGAGAACAAAAGGGAATGCCCTGCCACAGAGGTAGGGTGGGATGGGAGGGTGGGGGATGGGGTGGGGGGGAGGATTACTGGGATCATTGGTGGTGGAGAATGGGCACTGGTGGAGCGATGGGTACTTGATCATTGTATAACTGAGACCCAAGCACAAAAATCTGTAAATCTACAACTGTACCTCATGGTGTTTCACTAATAAAAATTAAAAATCAATCAATCAATAATAAAATTTTTTTAAAAAAGTGTTGTCTTCCCAAACACAATCAGGGGCACAGGTGCCCCACTGAGCCCTCTTCTCAAGGATTCTGGCCAAGTCTGAAGGCCACGAGGAGGCATCAGCAGATGGTTCAACGCGAGCAAGTCAAAAGGAAGTTGCATTCGCCTTGATCAGCTTCCTAGCAACTAGGCTGAACGATGCCAAGAAAGCAGCTGACGCCACAGGGAAGAGCCACAGGAGATGCAGAACCCAGCAGGGCAGGCAGAGGAGGGGAGGCCTCCGGACAGCCCGCCAGCAAGAGACTTACCGAGACCCACAGCCCAGCTTCCCTGGGACTCCCCTTTCCTGTTTCCCCGCCCCCCCCCCCCACCTGGCCATTATCATAACGCCAACCACCTGATTCCTCCTCAAAACTACTTTAAACAGCAGCAGTCCCACCCGAGGGCTGGAGAGAGTACAGGCTTTACCAGGCCCCTGGGTTTGATTCCCAGTGCTGATCACCCCCCTAGCGCCCATGGGTGCAGCCCCACCAAAAAAAAAATAAAAGCCTCCAGTTGCATCCTCTGAGCAGCCTAGCCAGTCGGCTGAGAGTAAACTCCCTGGGCTCCTGGTTCTCCTACTCAGGAATTACCCCTGGAGGTTTTCGGGGGACCCTATGGGATGCTGGGGATTGAACCCGGGTCGGCCGCGTGCAAAGCAAACGCTCTCCCTGCCGGACTACTGCCCTCAGGTATTCTCCAGCTAGCACCGATGGTACCCACAGCTCCAAAGGCCCAGGGTCTAAGAGGCTTCCTCCTGCAGCCTTAGGATGCTGGTGCCCCTGCAGGGGCTGCAGAAGAACCCCACTGAGGTGGGACGTCCTTGGGCGGAGTTACGTCAGCAAGTTCATCAGATACATCCACAGCAGGCGCCAATGCCAAAGGAAGGCTTGGACAGTAGTAAATACTGGTCTCTGGAGCCCTGGCAAAGCCTCTCACTCTATTTTGCCACCTTCTGTGTCTCTCTAACTAGGGGCACCCTGAAAACGGTGGTTTTCCTACTCGTTGAATGGGTACGAGGACCACTGCCACGTAAGAAATGAACTAGAAACTGAAAAAAAAAAATTGGGAATGAAGATGTTTTCAAAGTAAGAGATTTAAGCCTTACAACAATTGCAGGAGCAGGGGAACACCAATCTCCACACACTTTTTGGTGGTTGCTGGTTTGGGGACCACACCTGGTGGTGCTCCAGGCTTACTCGTGGCTCACTGCTAAGGGATCATCCCTGACAGGCCAATATGGGGTGTCAGGGACGGAACCTGGGTTTGCGGTGTGCCGGGCAAAAGCCCAAGTTACTGTCATATGGCTCCAGCCCCCACCCGCTACTTTTTAGAGATAGACAAGGAGGAGTCAAGGCCAAGAGTACAGTGGGGCATCTGCCTTCCATGCAGTCAGCCTGGGTTTATCCCAGGCACCACGTGTGGTCGGCTCCCCCACCTCGCCACCCCCTACTGCAGAGCCAGGAGTGATTCCTGAGCAATGCTGGGTCTGGCCCCAAGTCGAACACCAAAACCATCACCAGACAAGACTGAGGCTCTGGTCACGTGACTTCCCATGAAGTTAAAGCTGTCAAGTCCAAACCCAAGTTCAGGACGGTCTGAGTCTAAAATCCAGGTTCCTTCCAATAACACCTCACAGCCCAAGACACTCTCCTGGCCATAACCTGGAATTATTTCTAAAACAATGAGCAAGAGGACACGTAAAAGGGACAGAGATGGGGCTGGAGTGGCGATAGCACAGCAGGTAGGACGTTTGCCTTGCACAAAGCTGACCCGGGTTCGATTCTCAGCATCCCATATGGTCCCTCAAGCACCACCAGGAGGAATTCCTGAGTGCAGAGCCAGGAGTAACCCCTGAGTATCACCGGGTGTGACCCAAAAAGCAGAAAGCAAAAAAAAGGGATAGAAATCTTAAGTCACTCTGAATTTTTATGAAAAACAGATTTACATTAGCATAGAAAAATAAATTTTAAAAAACCTTTCATTTAAGAACATGGGGCATGACAGGGCCTGAGTGAACGTGTTACCTTCCTGACACCCCTGCCATGGGGACAGGAGCTGCCCCCCCATCTCCACCTGCTGGACCACACAGGGCAAATACAAAGGAAGCCTCAGAAGTCTCAGTGCTGGGTCGGAGCGCTAGCACAGCGGTTAGGGCGTTTGCCCTTCACGAGGCCCATCAAGGCTTGATCTCCAGCATCCCATAGGGTCCCCGAAGCAAGCGCCAGGAGGAACCCCTGAGCATCGCCACGTACAATGGCCCCATCACCCCAGAGAACCACGCCAACTTGCTGGAAAGCAAAACACACAGAAGCAAGAGTGTCGGCTCCTCCCGTTCCCCTGGCAACAGACCACAGCCAGTGTCCACACACAGGCCTGCGCGCTGGCTGCTGGCAGTCCCCGAGTGGGAACGAACAGTCGGAGTTCCTGGCCTGCTCAAGCTGCCACGGCAGGACGCACACACAAATAGGTTCTTGGCGGCCCGGAGGTAGGGGGTGTGGGGTGCAGGACCAAGATGCGGGCATGGGGTGGGGGGGCAGGGGGAGATAGGAAGAGGACGGGGCGCGCTCTCTGCCAGATGGCAGCCTTCTCACTGGGTCCTCATCCAGCTCTGGCCAGTGCACACACGGCGTCACAGGGGGTCCTGTCCAACCCGTCTTCCCTCTTCCAGCCCTGAACACCAGCCCACAGCCCTGCCTCCAAAGACACTCACACGGGCGCACAGTGCTTCTGGACATGAGATCTGGAAGGACGTCAGTCCATGGGGCCAGAAAGTTTAACACCACCCAGCAAAACAGAAAGGCAGCGGGGCTGGAGCAATACCACAGCGGGTAGGGCGTTTACCTTGCACGCGGCCAACGTGGGTTCAATTCCCAGCAGCCCATCTGGTCCCCTGAGCACCACCGGGAGTAATTCCTGAGTGCATGAGCCAAGGAGTGACCCCTGTGTATCACCGGGTGTGACCCAAACACCCAAAAGGAGAGAGAGAACAAAAGGGAATGCCCTGCCACAGAGGCAGGGTAGGGGGATGGAGGGGGGAGGGATACTGGGACCCGTGGTGGTGGAAAATGGGCAATGGTGGAGGGATGGGTACTCGATCATTGTATAACTGAAACCCAAGCACAAAAACTTGCAAGTCTACAACTGTACCTCATGGTGTTTCACTAATAAAAATTTTTTTAAAAATAAATAAAAAAATAAAAATCATTAAAAAAATTTTTTAAAAAAAGGCAAAAAAAATAAAGAGATGGAAATTTTGTTTAAAAAAAAAGAAAAAATGGGGAGTGGGAGGGATACTGGGACCCGTGGTGGTGGAAAATGGGCACTGGTGAAGGGATGAGTACTTGATCATTGTATAACTGAGACCCAAGCACAAAAATCTGTAAGTCTACAACTGCACCTCATGGTGTTTCACTAATAAAGAAAAAAAAAAAAGAAAAAAGAAAGAAAGGCAGCACTACAGAGATGGCTCAACTAACCAGGCTGACAGGGACCCCAGAGACAGCTCGGTGGGCTGGGGTGGAGGCTTCGCACACACTTATTTGAGACCCAGCACCACGCAAACCCTAGAACACATTGTACCCCCAGCTCCCACCCCTGCCAGACCTCCAGGAATGGCCCCTGAAAAATAAGACAATTACACATTGTCCAACCTGGGGGGCGTGAAAAATGCAAATCTCTTTTCTGGAGCACTTTTTACAATTGCCGGTTTTATCATCAGAAGGTTTCATGTGTGACAAGTTTCCCTACCGGTGAGAAAATGTGTTTGATTCTGGTATTCCTGACACAGTGAGAACCTGATCCACCCAGGGCAGAGACCACCAAAACGCTTTCCTCGGGATGGCAAATTTAAAGTGCATGTCACCTCCCAAAGCCTCCAGGAGTGCCTCTGCGATTATTTTTAACTTTCTACTGTTGTATCTCAATTTCCTTGACTTATTAGACAGCTCTCTATTAAGTTCTCAGGGTAGGACCCACTGGGGATAAATTTTAAAATTAAAAAGATTTTTAAAAATCCACTCTTCGAAGTTCCATCATAATTTCAAATTTCACTGAAAACAATTTCAATTCTAACACTCCTCTGGAGAAATTTCAATCTAGTAGGGAGAAGATGAGTAAGCTGGAGCGCAGGGGGAAAAAGTCCCCGAGTCGTCCTGCTCAGCGAGGGTCAACTTGGAGCTGACAGGGTCGCCTTGGGACTCAGCCACTTCAGAACCCCCACAACGAGGAGGAGCGTTGGGGCCACAAAACAAACAACAGCAGGGAAATTACAGCACAAAAATTCCTAACTTGCCCCAAGCAGGAAGCAAGCAAGATGCCCTTCATTCACGGATAAACAAACTGCAGCTGATCCACAGCCATACAATGAGTATTATTAAATGATAGAAGACGATCACGATCACGACCATCCTGTTGTTCGTCAATTGCCTCTAGCAGGCCCCAGTAACGTCTCCTTCATCCTAGCCCTATGATTTTTTTTTAAAAGTGCCATATTCAAGGCTCTTTCAGGGTTAGGAGAATGAGACCCATCATTGTTACTGGTGTTTGGCATATTGGGTACGCCACGGGGAGTTTGCCAGACTCTGCCGTGTGGGCAGGTTACATTCGGTAGCCTGCCAGTTTGTCCAAAGTAGGAATGAGATAATAAGATGTTGCGCAGCCGTGAATGCGGTTGCGCGCTTCCTGGAGCTGGGTTTTATAGTCTCTGAGTCTTGGCCGTTGATGGGATTACACGGGCACCAGGGGGCCAATTGGTGGGTGTGACCCCTGTCTACTGGAATTTGGAGGATCTGGGTGGAGGATGCTCAGCCCCAATCCGAGCAGGCTTGGAGATCTCAGCCCCGGGACCGCATGCCTTTGTCCCTCTGCCGGTACCTTCATACGTGTGCAGAGTGGTCTCAGGATGGTGGTGGCTGGTTCTGGAGGTCTTCGGCTGCCGGAGCCCTGGTCAGGGCGGGGAGGGAAACTCAACCTGCTCCCCTCCAAGGGGCCCAGGCGAGGACAGCCAGGCGCGGGGACAGGAGACCATGGGATATGTTGATATCTACTGATTTCAACATATCCCAATAACATCAAGTCCAAAATCGCTAAAATACCAGCACTCTCTGACTGATATAAAAATGTGAGCATGTCATTAACAAGATTAGCAGTTTATCCTTAAGATAAACATTTAGCCCAATTCACAAACCTTCCATAATCTCTTCTCCGCTTATTTTTCTAGATTCATTTCTTGCTCCTCCCTATGCTCTACTGAACAAGACTTTTTCAGATCTCAACTAAATCACCCAGACTTCCTTCTACCTAGCTATTCCCTCTCTACCTGTAATAGCCTCCCCCATCCTGTTTCTTCCTGTTTAAGTTCTATCTTCTTTCAGTTCTTCCCATTAGAATGGGCTTCTTAGGTCTCACCTGGTGCCTACGGGAGGTCAGATACATATGTACTTCAGAACAAAACTCTATTATTGTCATGATTTTTATACATGTGTACATTAGCACTGTAGCACTGTCCTCCAAATGTCCATCGATTTGCTCGAGAGGGCACTAGTAACGTCTCACAACAAATTGTGAGACTTGTTACTATTTTTGGTATATGGAATACATCACAGGTAATTTGCCAGGTTTTGCCATGCGGGCGAGATACTCTTGGTACCTTGCCAGACTATCCAAGAGGGCTGGAGGAATTGAACCCAGGTCGGCCACGTGCAAGGCAAACACCCTACCTGCTGTGCTATCACTCCAGCCCACGTGTGTACATATATAAATAGATATTAAATACATGTACACATTATGTCTAGCCCATACCAAATTTCAAGCCAAATGAGAACATGGACCATGAATTCTCTTTGGCTGTTACAGTACCCATATGTGTACACACTACCCATTCAAAGAGATGATCAATCATTCATCAACTCAGTTTTATATTAAAATACAGGGCACAGATATTCGACCTTTTTACACATGTGAAGCATGTGTCTATATACCATTGCACCTGTCTATATACCATTGCGCCTGTCTATATACCATTGCAACTGTCTATATACCATTTCATGGACCTGCAGTAATAACCACTGTGGTTGGCCACAGTGGGTTTTCAACCTTACTACACCTGTGGACTGGCAGTTAAAGACCACTATTATAGGGGCCAGAGTGATAGCACAGCAGGTAAGTGTTTGCCCTGCACGCGGCTAACCCGGGTTCGATTCCCAGCATCCCATATGGTCCCCTAAGCATCGCCAGGAGTAATTCCTGAGTGCAGAGCCAGAAGTAACCCCTGTGTATTGTCATAAAAAAAGACCTCGGGGCTGGAGCGATAACACAGCGGGTAGGGCGTCTGCCTTGCACGCAGCCAACATGGCCAACACATGTTCGATTCCCAGCATCCCATATGGTCCCCTGAGCACCGCCAGGAGCAATTCCTGACGGCATGAGCCAGGAGTAACCCCTGAGCATCGCTGGGTGTGACCCAAAAAGCAAAAAAAAAAAAAAAAAAAAAAAATTAAATTAAAAAAAAGACCTCAATGAATTGCGGGGCACCATACCTGGAAGTGCTCAGGAATCTCTCCTGGCAGGTTCAAGGGACAAGATGGGATGCCAGGGATTGAGCCTAGGTTGGCTGTAGGCAAAGGTAAAACGCCCTTTCCTCTGCACCACTGCTCCAACCCCAAGACCTGAATGAATCTCAGGTACGTATGGCTAAGTGGAAGGGGTCAGTCTAAAGAGGTTCTATTGCCACGATGGCCACTCAATACCTCTATTGCAAACCAAGGAAAAGAGAAAGAGAGCAAAAGGGAATGCCCTGCCACAGAGGCGGGGCAGGGAGGGGAGTGGGTGGGGGAGGATGGGAGGATTACTGGGACCATTGGTGGTGGAGAATGGGCACTGGTGGAAGGATGGGTACTCAATCATGGTATGACTGAAACCCAAGCACGAAAGTCTGTGAGTCTACAACTGTACCCCATGGTGTTTCACTAAAAATAAAAATTAAATTAAAAAATAAAAAAATAAAGAGGTTCTATTTCCACGATTCCAGTGAATGACAGGCTATGCTGGAAAAACAGAACTACAGGGAGGGTGAGAGAGAGCGCAACGGTTACCAGAGGTTCCAAGGAAGGCGTGGACTCCATAGCTGACAGTGAAACTGCCGTGTCTGACACAGTGAGGGGACCAGGGACACAGCACTGAACGAAACCCACTGAACGGAGAGCCGAAAGGAGCATAGTTTTTATCACAAGGGGCTGTGCTCAGAACTTACTCCTGGCTCCGTGCTCGGGGAATCATTCCTGGTGGTGCTGGGGACCGGTCTGGGTCAGCTTGTCAGGGCAAGCGCCCTGCCTACTACCCACAGTTCTCTCTCTCCGGCTCCTACCTGGGCATTTGATTACATTGATGCCCTCACTCTGAACAGTGCAGGTGACAAACAACAGTGAGATCTTTTAGGAAACGAGCGGCTGCAAGGTCTTGGTCCAGAGTCGGAAGCCAGCCAAGTGCCAGAACAGCCACCGAAGGTCACAGACAGACACCAGAGTTGCCTGTGTCCACGTTACATGGCACGTACCATCGACTGAGATGACAGGAGGGCCGTCCTGCTCAACGTACCAGCGTGGAAACTTTTCAATCTGTTCTGTGTGAGCGGAAAATTCTAGTTATTCAATACGTCCTCACTGCACACCTAAGCTCTGGCGAGCAAGTCCTTCGAAAGGTTGTTCTTTGGGGGGCCAAAAATACAGCTTCACTGGTTGAGTGTGTGCCTGGGTTCGACCCTGGCCCAGCATGTCTCACCAGCCACCAGCACTGCCAGAGGAAACCCACACAGAGAGCTGAAGGCAGTCGTATGTATGTATGTATTTATGTATTCATGTATGTATCCCGCTAAAATACATGAAAACGGATCCTTTTCATTCACCACCACCCAGCACATGGTGTGCCCTAGATAAATATTTCATTTGTTTTGTTTTATGACCATACCCAGAAGCACTCAGACTATGAGGCGCCAAAGAATCACACCAACTCACTGACCTTCATCCCTCTGGTCCTAAACCGTTTAGAGAAAGCATGAAAAGGTTTAAATTCCTCCAACAAGTGAAAAAGCGTAGTATGTCCGTCAATACTAACCCCATAAGCCAGGAGACAAATCTGCATATTATTCTAGAATTCTAGACTTAAAAAAAAAAAGTTACAGCTGAGAAAACAATTAAATTTACAAAGCTGAACCAAATCTTAACCTCAATTATACCAAAGAGCAAATTCAAGAAGTACTCTCAGGAGGAATTAATACAATTCCAAAACGGCCGACAAAATGTTACAGACTGCCCTGAGTTTTAAATTTGGAGCAGGAGTCAGTCGGTAGCACACCAAGAGCGAACAAGGAGGGGGAGGGGGGCTGGAGCAATAGCACAGCAGGGAGGGCATTTCCCTTGCAGATGGCTGACTGGGGTTCGACTCCCAGCATCCCATATGGTCCCCCGTGCACCGCCAGAAGTAATCCCTGAGTGCATGAGCCAGGAGTAACCCCCATGCATCGCCAGGTGTGACCCAAAAAGCATAAAAAAAAAAAAAAGAATGATCAAGGGTAAGTTCTGGCCCTCGGCCCTGGCCTTGGCGCTATTTCCGATGGTGCCGAGGGCACAATCTATAGTGCTGAGAATCGAACCCAGGCATTCTGGGCACCACCCTTCTGAGCTAGCCCCCCCCCCACCCCCGGGGCCCGAGAGTTTTAATTTTTAAAACATTTACAAAGTGACTCAAACCCTTATGAGAATTGAACAAAACGGAAAGGACTCGGGGCTAGAATGATAGCATAGCGGGTAGGGCGTTTGCCTTGCACGCAGCCTGACCCAGGTTCAATTCCCAGCATCCCATATGGTCCCCTGAGCACCGCCAAGAGTAATTCCTGAGTGCATGAACCAGGAGTAACCCCTGTGCATCGCTGGGTCTGACCCAAAAAGCAAAAATAAATAAATAGATAAACAAACAACAAAACCGGAAAGGACTTAAAACTCTGCACAAATGGCTTTTTAGAACATTTATTTGAGGGGGCTGGAGCGATGGCACAACGGGGAGGGCGTTTGCCTTGCACACAGCCGACCCGACCCGGGTTTGATCACTGCCATCCCACAGGGTTCTTCGAGCATCACCAGGAGTGATTCCTGAGCACAGAGCCAGGAGTAACCCATGAGCATCACCAGGTATTACTCCTGGGGGTGCTGGTGGCCTCCTCTCGGGAACCGCAGATGTATGGACACCCACATCAGAGCTACCGTGACCTGGGACTAAAGGACCCTACACTGCAGAAGAGACCCTGGCCCTAAGGAAGGTTATACGCCTTGAAATCTAGGGCCATAGACAGTTCATTTTTTTTTCTTTCTGGGTCACACCCAGCTATGCTCAGGGGTTACTCCTGGCTCTACACTCAAGAATCATTCCTAGTGGTGCTTGGGAGACCATATGGGATGCTGGGGATTGCACCCGGGTCAGCTGCATGCAAGGCAAATAAAAATAAAGGCCCTTACTGCTGTACTATCGCTCCAGCCCTTTTTTCTTTTTTAAATTGGGGGCGGGGGGCACATCCTTCAGTGCTCAGGGATTACTCCCTGCTCTGCACTCAGGAATTATTCCTGGTGGGCTCAGGGGACCATATTTGGTGCCGGGATTGAACCCCAGATGGCCATATGCTAGGCAAACGCCCTCCCCACTTTCCTATTGCTCCAGCCCCTGCAGACAGTACTCTGATGGGCACAACCTCACTGCATTAGCCGCTGAAGGCAGAGGAGCGCCTGGCAGCATGGAGAGATGGGCCGAAGAGGAGAGAGGTGGCACTGTGCTGTGGCTGGCACTGAACAAAGAGAAGGTGTCGCGAGCCAAGGAAAGCCTCATGGCCTCTGGCAGCTGAGCCAGCAAGTTTACGGAGAGGAAGAAAGCCCCGTCACAGGTCTGGAGAAGCGTGATCTCACTGCAAGGTCTGAATTCAACCGACATTCTGAGAAGGCAAGGAAACGCTCTCTCGCCAACAGCCTCTCCAGCAAACAACAGTCAGCTGGCACCGGGACTCTAGCCCAGTGAGACCCACGAAAACCACAGACCAGCAGAGCGGTAAGAGAAGTTCTTGCCCAACGCTAAATCTGTGGTGTTCTGATCTGGCTGAAACAAGCATCTAGGGGACGGAGCGATAGCACAGCGGGTAGGGCATTTGCCTTGCACGCGGCCGACCCGGGTTCGATTCCCAGCATCCCATCTGGTCCCCTGAGCACCACCAGGAGTAATTCCTCAGTGCAGAGCCAGGAGCAACCCCTGTGCATCAACGGGTATGCCCCAAAAAGCAAAAAAAAAAAAAAAAAAAAAAAAAAAAGGCGGGTATCTAGTCCCCGTGCTGTCCGGTGTTCTGTCTACCACCGCTGGGCCTGGCTTTTCCTCTGGCAGGCAGCTCTAGTCTCTGTGACGTCAAGCATATTATTTCCCGGCTCACAGATGTGCAAAGGGAAGGCGAGGAAATGCTCCTTTATTCACCTAATGCTGCAACGGGGGCTGACTGGAGTCAGGCGTCCACCTTACACCTATAGGGGCTTGGCTGACAGGCTGTTGTGAATCCAACCACCAGCAACCAGCGCCCGTGTCCCATGCCGGGTGCAAGCTGGGCTTAGCAGGCAGCAGGAGTTTCCCTCAAGAACTGGATACTCAGGATTGGAGCAATAGCACAGCAGGTAGGGCTTTTGTCTTGCACGCAGTGGACCCGGGCTCAATTCCCAGCATCCCATATGGTCCCCTGAGCACCGCCAGGAGTAATTCCTCAATGCAGAGCCAGGAGTAACCTCTGTATATTTCCGGGTGTGACCCCCCCAAAAAGAAGAAGAAAAAACAAAATAAACAAACAGAAAGCAAAAAACAAGAACTGGATTACTCAGGGGCAGGAGCGATAACAGAGCGGGTAGGGCATTTGCCCTGCATGCGGTCGACCTAAGTTCGATTCCTCCGCCCCTCTTGGAGAGCCTGGCAAGCTACCGAGAGTATCTCGTTCACACAGCAAAGCCTGGCAAGCTACCCGTGGCATATTCGATACGCCAAGCACAGTAACAAGTCTCACAATGGAGACGTCATTACTGGGCCCGCTCAAGCAAATCGATGAACAATGGGAGGACAGTGCAACAGTGCAGTGCTACAGTGTATAACTCAAGAGTGGCACTAAAACCCACAGCGACTGCGGAGTGAGACAGACAAGAGACCTAGACCCCAGGTCTCAGGTCAGCAGGAAACTGCACCTTCAGGAGCTCTCCTGGTCATCTTCGGGTATCCTGCAGCTGCAGGTAGGCGGGCGCTGCAGGGACAGGATGGATGACCCAGCCCGGGTCCGCTACGGAGGGGGACAGAGTGTGGACTCCCTCCAGGGGGTGCTGGCATAACAACGCTCAAAAGAAAAGCGCATGCATTCTCAGACTGCCTCCAATGCGGGATGGAGAAGCTGAGTGTTCGAAGCTGAGTGTTCTGCCTGAGCGCCGACTCTGCCAGCACCAGCACAGAACACCGACAGAACTCTTCCTTCAAGGCTGGTGCAGTCAGCGAGCGCCCAAGGGTGGGGTCCCGGAGGGTTTGCACTTCTCTGGGAGAGCGGGATCTGGACGACAGCCAGCCTGCTCCGGCTCTGCGCTTGGGGCTCACTCCTGGCAGTTCCTGCACTCCGGCCCCTGATTCATCACTCCAGTGTCCAGGGTTTATACTCTTTATTCTCTGTGGTAATGCAGTATTTAAAAGCACATGTGGGGCTGGAGTGATAGCACAGCGGGTAGGGCGGTTGCCTTGCACGCAGCCGACCCGGGTTCAATTCCCAGCATCCCATATGGTCCCCCGAGCACTGCCAGGAGTAATTTCTGAGTGTAGAGCCAGGAGTAATCCCTGTGCATCGCCAGGTGTGACCCAAAAAGGAAAAAAAAAAAGGAAAAGCACATGGGGAAAAAAGAAGAAATATATATGTATACTATTTTTGATATGAGGGGCTGGAGCGATAGCACAGTGGTAGGGCGTTTGCCTTGCACGCAGCCAACATGGCCGACCCGCGTTTGATTCCTCTGCCCCTCTCGGAGAGCCCGGCAAGCTACCGGGAGTATCTCGCCCGCACGGCAGAGCCTGGCAAGCTCCCCGTGATGTATTCGATATGCCAGACACAGTAACAGCAAAGTCTCCAATGGAGACGTTACTGGGCCCGCTTGAGCAAATCGATGAACAACGGGAGGGCCTTTTGATATGAGAAAAGATGGAAAAAATGGCCCAGAGTTACAGTACAGCAGAGAGGGCATTTTGGTCTTGCACGTGGCCTACCCAGGTTCAATCCCTGGCATTTTATAGGGTCTCCCAAGCACTGCCAGGAGTTAATACCTGAGTGCAGAGCCAGGAGTGACCCCAAAAATTGCCAGGTATGATCCAAAAGGCAAAAAATAAAAATAAAAAAAATAAATGACAGGGGTCGAACACCAGTACAGTGGGAAAAAGCACATTGGGGAAAAAAGAATATATATCACACACTATTTTTGATATGAGAAAAGATGGAAAAAAAGGCCCAGAGTTATAGTACAGCAGGAAGGGCATTTTTGCCTTGCACGCAGCCTACCTGGGTTGGATCCCTGGCATCCTATATGGGTCCCATAAGCATCGTCAGGAGTAATCCCCGAGTGCAGAGCCAGGAGTAACCCCTGGTTCTCTCTCTCTCTCTCTCTCTCTCTCTCTCTCTCTCTCTCTCTCTCTCTCACACACACACACACACACACACACACACTGATGCAGGATTTTGTTTTGATTCTGTCTGGGGGCCACAGCTGACAGAACTCAGGGCTTACCCCCGACCCCATACTCGGGGATCACTGCTGGTGGGTTAGGGAGACCATGTGGGGTATGAGAAGCAGAATCTGGATGACTGCGTGAAAGACAAGCATTGTACCGTTCTACTATCGCTCTAGCCAGGTATAAAGTTTTTTTTAAAAATTCTATGACCTGAAAGTAAAATCAGCAAAAACTGGCAAAATTAAATCTTGGAGTCAAAGAATAGTACAATGGGCAGGGTGCTGGCATTGCATGTGGTCAATCTGGTTTTCATCCTTGGCACCCCATACTGAGCCCCCATCCCCACCAGGAGTCATCCCTGAGCACCACTGGGTGTGGCCCAAAGACAGAAACAAAAACAAAATCTTGCTATCTATTTTGGCACGTTCCTGTTTGATCCCAGGCATGGCATACAGTACCCATGTCCTGCCACAGTCACTCTTAAGCACAGTCATAATAGTCCCCGAGCATCACCAGGTGTAGGCCCCTGAACAAAAAAAAAAACTAAATAAAAATTAAAAATTGGGGGGCTTGGGGCTTGGAGCAATAGCACAGCGGGTAGGGCATTGCCTTGCAGACGGCTGACCCAGGTTCGATTCCCAGCATCCCAGATGGTCTCCTGAGCATCGCCAGGAGTAATTCCTGAGTGCAGAACCAGAAATAATCCCTGTGCATTGCCAGGTGTGACCCAGAAAGCAAAAAAAAAAAAAAAAAATGGAGGGCTGGAGTGATAGTACAGAGGGTAGAGCGTTTTGCTTTGCATGTAATCAACTCAGGTTCAATTCCAAGCATCCCATATGGTCCCCCAGACAGGAGTAATTCTTGAGTGCAAAGCCAGGAGTAACTCCTGTGCATCGCCAGGTGTGACCCCAAAAGAAAAAAGAAAAAAATTAAAAATAGGTACCCGCATCTATGAGTTAACCTAATCTGCTAATATACAACAGAGCACCATCATATTTTAAATTCTTCATTGTTATAGTTCAGGTAACATTACCATCAGAGTGTTAAAAGTTCATGTTTTTTTGGTGTACAAAGTCACTGCCCCTTCACCAAAAAACTGCCCAGTACTCGCCACCACTGTCCCCGGATCACATTTGTCAGATCTTCTTTCTTCCCCACCCCACAACCTGAGTTTTGTGTTCCAAGGCCAGGGGTGTGTCCTCGATCGACACTGAATAGTTCCACACATAGTGTGATTGCACTCATTTGTGGGACATAAAAAACAGTATGAGAATAATACCCGAGGACTATAGGAACAAGGGCCAGGAGAAATGGTCCACCGTTGGAAGCCTGACACAAGTGTATGGCGGGAGGCAGGTAGGATAGAGAAGGGACCACTATGCTGAAAGGAGGTGAAGGGATATATATGACAACCTTTCAGTACCTGTGTTGCAAACCACAATGCCTAAAAGGAGAGAGAGAATGCAAGAGAGAGAGAGAAGAAAATATCTGCCATAGAGGCAGACAGGTGTATGGGGGGATGGCGGGAACACTATATGACTGAAACCAAATCATGAACCATCTCACAGTGATTCGATAAAAGAAACAAATACTGCCTAGTCCCTTGTTCCATCTCTTTAGGGCCCCGGATGAGTGCGAGACATAGGCTTAAGGAACTTTCCACTGTACCTTTTCGTTACCAAAGGTCTTCCATATTGTCCTCTGTGAAGCCTGACCAACGACGACATCTTAAGTCCTAGGAAGAGACATCGCTATTTTAAGGATTAAAACTCACAAAGCATTTCAATAACAACATCAATTGATTCACATCATCGTCACAGTGAAACTGTTTTCCAAAGCATGCCTTCGCCTCCCAGTCTTCTCCCCTGACATCAAATTTTAAGCAAACGGAACAATGAATACCAGCTGACCACAGCCTAAAGACAGCAGCCTCCCAGCTCCACGCCTCGGCTCAGAGGAAGCTGAAGCCAAGCGTGAGAAGGTCCCGTAAGCTCAGGCCAAACGATCCCTGCCCGTAGCAAAGGGAACCAGAATGATGACGACAGTGTGGGTGTGCTGGCGAAAAACAGAGGCAAGGGAGTAGCTACAAAGGGGTGTGGTACTGCCTAGCATGCACGAGACCCCTGGCACCCTTGCCCCCAGCTTTCACGAGGCCGAGCAAAGCATGAGTGGCTCCCGAGTACAGCTGGGGGAGCGAGTTCCCCCAAGTTAAAAAAAAAAAAAAAGCCCCTGCCCCACACGGATTCTATTTCTCTGGTTTCTACCTCATCCTGTGCTGCTGGAGAAAAGAGACGAGGGAAAACAAACCGCCACCAAACGCACTGTCCAGGGCTGGGACTAGCAGGGAATTTTTTGTTTTGTTTTTCTGAATGAGCTGATTTCTGCACTGGAGTATCATCTCTTGCTCCAGATGCTTTTTTGGGAGCCACGCCGGCAATTCTCAGGGCTCTATTATCATTCCTGGCAGTGCTTGGGGGGGGGGGGGGGTAATGGGATGCCAAGGATCAAACCCATGTCAGCCACAGGCAAGGGAAATGCCCTCCCAACTGTTACCATCTATCAGGACTCAGAAATTTTTTTTTTTTTGCGCTTTCTGGGTCACACCTGGCGATGCACAGGGGTTACTCCTGGCTCATGCACTCAAGGAAATCCATCCTGGCAGCACTCGGGGGGACCATATGGGATGCTGGGAATTGAACCCAGGTCGGCCGCGTGCAAGGCAAACACCCTACCCACTGTGCTATCACTCCAGCCCCAGAAATTCCACTTTCTAAAAGAGCTGAGCTTGTAAGTTTTTCTCTCCTTCCTTCCCTCCCAGACCTTTGCTCCTAATACTTAAAACTAAAATGCAGAATAACATCGTCCTCCTGTTGTTCATCAATTTGCTCAAGCAGAATAACACATTTAAAAAAAAAAGGGAAGAAACATCTAGTTAAGGAAGCTGTCCACTTTTCAATCCATATAATTTCACATACCGTAAAACATGGGCTGGAGCAATAGCACAGCAGGTAGGGCGTTTTCCTTGCAAGTGGCCAACATGGCCGACACAAGTTCGATTCCTCCACCCCTCTTGGAGAGCCCGGTAAGCTACCCAGAGTATCTTGCCCGCACGGCAAAGCCTGGCTAGCTCCCTGTGACGTCTTGAATATGCCAAACACAGGAACAGTTGTCACAATGGAGACATTACTGGGCCCACTCAAGCAAATCGATGAACAACGGGAGGTCAGTGACAATGACAGTGACCATAAAATATACCTTACGGACAGGGAAGCTAGCTCAAAGGGTTCAAGGTATGCACAGGGTTCCATTCCCCACACTGATAGCCCTGGCGGCTGCCCAAACTGCTGAAAAGGGCCCCCAAATAAGCAAAGGGAAGAAAAAGTTCTATGGCATGAGTTTAAACACTGTCACTGTCCTCCCATTGTTCACCGATTTTTCTCGAGCGGGCCCAGTAACGTCTCCATTGTGACACTTGTCGTTACTGTGTTTGGCATATCAAATACATCATGGGGAGCTTGCCAGGCTTTGCCGTGCAGGCGAGATACTCTCGGTAGCCTGCCAGGGTCTCCGAGAGGGGTAGAGGAATCGAACTCGGGTTGGCCATGTTGTCCACTTGCAAGGCAAACGCCTTACCCACTGTGCTATCACTCCAGCCCATGAGTTTAAGCATATTCACAAAACTACATAACCTAATTCTAAAATAATTCTTCCCCAGGGCTTTCCTTTGCACTCAGAATCAAATCTGAACAGTGTCTGACCTCGCAGGGAATCTACTGTGTCCTGGGGTCACTCCTGGCCAGGTCCTCTGCCTATAGTTACCCCCACCCCATCCCATCCTCCCAATGCTGTGTCAAGTGTCTCTCTCATCCCAACGCCGAACCCTGGCAACACTAAGCCACCTTTAAGCTCTGCGGAGCTGTGTGTAGATGTCACGGGTCCCTCTGGGTCTGCGCACAATTCACTTGGTCTGTCTCCAAGGCCTCGCTCTGTTGTGCGATTTATCAGCATTCCACTCGGAACACTATACTTCCTTGTAGACAGGTCACCTCTTGTTTACCCGTGCCCTGACCAATGGGCATCTAGACTGTCCCCACTGGAGCGGTCGTGGATAATGATGCAACGAACACTCGTGTACAAGCAGTGGCAAGCACATGCTTTCAGCTGTCCTGGGTATTCTCGAGGTGGATCCCTGCTGGGTCACATATGGGAAACTGCATCGCCAACTTTCTGAGGAAGCGCGAGACTATTCCCCTCTGCTCCACACTATTTCTCATTCCCACCAGCGTACGAGGGTTCCGGTTATTATCTCCACATCCCTGCCACATTTATTATCATCTTTATTATCTTCATTACCACCCCCTTCCTTAACTGCAAATGGTTTTGCCAAGTTTTTTTTTTTTATTGGTCTTGGGGACATACCCAGTGGTCTACAGGGCTACAGGTCTGTGCCGGGGGGTGGCGCCTGGTGATGCTTGGGAGACCAGGGATGGTACCCGGGCCTCCAGGATGCAAAGCGAGGAATGGGCCTGCTGAGCTATTTCCCCAGCCGTTTCAGGGTGGTTTCAGCATCATGTTTCTCTAAGAACAAATGATGCCATGGAGGCAGGTGTGAATGTGCGTGGGGGAGGGGGAAGGGGCAGGAAAGATAAGGGGGATATTGGTGGCGGGAAATGTACGCTGGTGGAGGGATGGGTATTGGAACACTCTATGACTGAAACTCAATCACGAAAGCTTTGTAACTGTACCTCAAGGTGACATGGTGATTCAATTTAAAAAATGAATTAAAAAAAAAACACAACTAATGATGCTAACTAAGCATCAGCGTCTACCTTTATGCTGGCGGGCCACATCTCAGTCTTCTCTCTGTCCCTGCACGCACACGGGACATGGCTTTTGAGGAAGTTCGGAGTGAGCCCCTTTCTTTGGTTGCTTATGCTTCGGATGTCACATCAAAGACACCAGAGACTCACGCAAGGTCCCACTGCTCCATATGTTTCTGTCTGTGGTGCCAGGGATCAAGGGATCACACAGTGCCTCACAGTGCCAGGCACATACTCAACAGCTGGGCCACATTCCCTGCCCCAGCTCTACGTTTCTTTAGGTTAAATTTTGCTCGGAGGGGCTGGAGAGACAGGACAGAGGTTAAGGCGATTGCCCAGCATGCAGCTGAACCCCAGTCCAATACCCAGTGATCCCTGAGCAAAGGGCCAGGAGTAAGCCCTGAGAACTGCTGGAAGTGGCCCACACCGCCCCCCCCGCCCCCACCCAACACCTCTGTAAGATTGGGGAGATCACGAACAGCCTCTCTGGCTCCTGATCAAGCTGCTTAATGGCCATGATCCCAGAGACTCAAACAAATCTCAGAACCCACTGGCTTTTGGCAGAAATGCGTCCGGTCCCTGCAGTAGGTTACTGTTGCCGGGCCACCCAAGGGGGAAAAGGGTACTGTCCCTCTGCCTGCTCCCCCTTGGCGGCTTGGTGGCCACCATCCTCCAGAGGCCATTGGACAGTCAGGTTTGGGCCTGCAGTGACGAAACACGTGGGGCCTCACAGGATGGGGAGTGGAGCCGGCCCTTTCCTCCCCGCCCTAAAGAGATCCCGAGTCGCTTCCAACAAACGGCCTCTCTGGCTCCTGATCAAGCTGCTTAACGGCCATGATCCCAGAGACTCAGAAACAAATCTCGGAACCCAGCTGGTTCTGCCAGATTTAATTGTTAAAATCCCAGAATTCCAAAATATTGCGGCCACTACTGCCACTGTGCGACATCATATGTTATTCATAACCAGCAACAGAAAACAAATAGTCTACTGTTGCCTTTTCAACAGATCTGAGTGTAAAATCCCAAATAATAATGGTGGGTCTGGTGTCAAAATATTGAATGTAATCAAAGTAGAGAGAGAGAGTAATGTGGAAATCATCTGCCCCACAGGGAGGGGAAGGGGGAGGGTGGGAGGTATACTGGGGTTTTTGGTGGTAGAAAATGGGCACTGGTGAAGGAACAGGTGTTTCATTGTATGACTGAGACTTAAACCTGAAAATTTTGTAGCTACTCTCATGGTGATTCAATAAATAAAATTATAAAAAAAATGGAAAAAAAAAAGTAAGGTGGAGTTCATGCCCAATTCAATCAGCCTAATCAATGGTTGAATAAATAGCAATACTCCATTTAAAAAAAAGATTGGAGCGAGGCCAGAGGCTCTTGTTTTGCATCTGGCAAAGGGTGCTTGATCCCCAGCATGGCATACGGGTACTGCCAGGAGCGACACCAGAGCACAGGGCCAGAAGCAGGCCCTGAGCACCATCAGGTGTGACCCAGTCCTCCCCCGATCAGGAAATATAGCCCAGCAGATAAGGCCGCATGCAAGCCAGCCTGAACTTGAACCCTGGCATGATATTGCCTCCCAAACATCCCTGGAGGGGAGAGGGGGTGGTAACCCTGGTGGTCTGGCACCACATGGCCCGAGAAGCTTAGCATCCCCTGCAACCAGCCCAGCTGGCAGAGTATCACCAGGAGGGAGCCCTGGTCTCTGAAAGCACTGCTTGAGAGTCCTCCCAAAAAAAAAAATCAGTAAGACAGCTCAAAGGCTGGAGAGCATACTGTGGGTGTGAGGATCCTGAGTCAGTGATCCCTGACACCACATAAACGCCCAAGCACGACCATGCGGCACCATGGGCTGGGCACCCTACTGTCAGCCTTCACTGCCAGGACACAGATCACTCCAACTGGCTTCCCGGGTCCTCAAGAATCACTAGGGTGCCCCCCACCCACGAAATAAACAGGATGCCCAGGGCCCAGAGCAACAGCAGAACAGCACCTGGCCTCAAAGCAGCTTTGCAAGCAGACGGTCATGAATTCAAATCCCAAGAGGCCCCGCATAAGCCAAGCACGATCCAAGCCTGATCCTGCCATCTCGGCGGTTAGAGCCTGGCCACCTATAATACCTGGGGCTGCGGGCAACTACAGGCCACGCATCACCACGGCCAGGTGTGCAAGGAACGCATCGCCAAGAGAGGGAAGCACGGCAGCTACAGATGTGTGACGTCCACTGCCAAGAAGTGAGCCTGGGGGCTGGAGCAATAGCACAGCGGGTAGGGCGTTTGACTTGCACGCAGCCGACCCGGGTTCAATTCCCAGCATCCCATATGGTCCCCCGAGTACTGCCAGGAGTAATTCCTGAGTGTATGAGCCAGAAGTAACCCCTGAGCATCGCCGGGTGTGTGTGACCCCCCCAAAAAAAAGGAAAAAAAGAACTGAGTCTGGCAAACATCTGTGTGAGAACCAAAGCCACAAACACAACCGCAGGCCTAGACTCTTGAGTGTGTGAGACTACAGTCAGTCACGTGAACACCACGATCGAAACAGCTCAACAAGTGTGTGTAAGCATCACAGCCAAGCCTGGGTGCAGCCCCCGGCCCACCCACCCCCACCCATCACCATCACAACAATGACTGGGAGAAGGAGGGCGAGGGGCTAAAAATTCATCATATCATTAGACGACACACAAAACTCAATTAAAAAATCTACCAGACCCTGGGGCTGGAGCAATATAACAGCAGGGAGGGCACTTGCCTTGCAAGTTGCTGACCCAAGTTCAATCCCTGGCACAACATATGGCTCCCTGAGCACCACCAGGAGTGATTCCTGAGTACAGAGCCAGGAGTAACTCCTGAGCACTGCCAGATGTGACCCCCAAACAAAACAAAGTAAACAATAAAAATACATCAGGGGCAGGAGCGATAATACAGCAAGTTGGGCATTTGCCTTGCACACAGCCAACCCGGGTACAATCCCCAGCACCCCATATGGTCCCCTGAGCTTGCCAAGAATGATCCCTGAGGGGGCCGGAGCAATAGCACAGCGGGTAGGGTGTTTGCTTTGCACGTGGCCGACCCAGGTTTGATCCCCGGCATCCCATATGGTCCCCCAAGCACCGCCAGGAGTAATTCCTGAGTGCAGAGCCAGGAGTAACCCCTGAGCATTGCTGGGTGTGACCCCCCCCAAAAAAGAATGATCCCTGAGTGTAGTCAAGTAAGCCCTGAGCACAACCAGGTGTAGCCCAAGGACCCCCCACACTCCAAAAATGTTGCACTGTAGCACTGTCCTCCCATTGTTCATCGATTTGCTTGAGTGGGCACCAGTAACGTCTCCATTGTGAGACTTGTTACTGTTTTTGGCATATTGAATATGCCACAGGGAGCTTTGCTTGGCTCTGCCGTGCAGGCGGGATACTCTTGGTAGCCTGCCAGGCTCTCCGAATGTCGTGGAGGAATGGAACCCGGGTCAGCCAAGTGCAACGCAAATACCTTACCCACTGCGCTATTGCTCCAGCCCAACATAATAATGATAATAATAAATATAATATTTATTATATCAAAAAATAATGTAGCACTGTCTTCCCGTTGTTCATCGATTTACTCCAGCGGGCACCAGCAACGTCTCACAACAGATTGTGAGACTAGCTGTTACTGTTTTTGGGATATCAAATACACCACGGGTAGCTTGCCAGGCTTTGCTGTGCGGGCAAGATACTCTCTGTAGCTTGCCAGGCCCTCCAAGGGGGCAGAGGAATCGAACCCGGGTCGGGCGCATGCAAGGCAAACGCCTTACCCACTATGCAATCGCTCCAGCCCAACATAATAATAATAATAGTAATAATCACTGTCACTGTCCTCCCATTGTTCATCAATTTGCTCCAGCGGGCCCAGTAATGTCTCCACTGTGAGACTTGTTACTGTGTTTGGCATATCAAATACACCACGGGTAGCTTGCCAGGCTTTGCTGTGCGGGCGAGATACTTTCTGTAGCTTGCCAGGCCCTCCAAGGGGGCAGAGGAATCGAACCCGGGTCGGCCACATGCAAGGCAAACGCCCTACCCACTGTGAACAAACCATTGTTCATCGATTTGCTCGAGCGGGCCCAGTAACGTCTCCATTGGAGACTTTTGTTGTTACTGTGTTTGGCATATCGAATACGTCACGGGGAGCTTTCCAGGCTCTGCCGTGCGGGCGAGATACTCTCGGTAGCTTGCCGGGCTCTCGAGAGGGGCGGAGGAATTGAACTCGGGTCGGCCATGTTGGCCGCTTGTAAGGCAAACGCCCTACCTCTGTGCTATCGCTCCAGCCAGTAATAAAAATAAAATAAATATATCTATTATATTATATCCAAAAATAATAATAATAAAATAAAGATATATCAGACCCTGGGGGCAGAGCAACGCCTTACACATGCCCTATCTGGGTTCGGAGTAACCCCTGTGCATCGCCGGGTGTGACCCAAAAAAAGCAATAAAACAAAAACAAAGGGCTGGAGAGCTTGTTCCGAGTTTGAGTGCTCTTAGTTTGATCATTGGCACTGTGTGTTTCCCCCAAATATCACAGGGGAAAACCCCTCAAGTACGGAGCCAGAAGCAGCTCCCAAAAGCCAGGAAGGGGAAAGGCAGGAGCCTGGACATGGCTCTGGGGGGAGAGGGCATGCCGTGGCACGGCCTGAGGTTCAGTCTTGAGAACCACCTAGAAAGGGTAAAAAAAAAAATGGGGCCAGAAGATAGTTCCCCCGGCCGAGCACAGGCTCTGGGTGCGGGAGGTTCGTGTCCACGCCCGACACCACCTGGTCCTGTGAGCACTGCCAGATGTGCCCCCCAACAAATGAATCCAGGTGAACTCCATCTGCTTCATTTTGCTCAAAATATAATCAGAATATGCACAGAAGACAGGAGGCTCTGAAAACCTTTCTAAAGTATAATCAGAAATAACTTAGCTGTCAACTTACAAACGTCTGTGATTCCTTTTGGTTTTGTCCACCATGAATGTGGGCATGGGGGTCACTTCCCAATAAACCTGTAACACTGACCACCACCATCACCCCCACACCAAAAAAAAAAAAAGGCCAACAGCTGACTGCTAGCTTTGTTCAAACGACTCTTCAGACAGAGGGCAAAACTGGGCGAGGGGATTCCCAAACAGTGCTCAGCATGTCTGTGGGGGCCACTCCCCACTGGAGTTGGGGAGGAGAGTCCCTGCACAGATGCTCTCCCCGCCTCAAAGCACTGTCTTGACCACCCCAACTGCCCCCTGGCACAGCGCTGGGCTAGGGAGCAAGAGGATGATCAGAGACTGATAGTCAGGGGCCGGAGCAATAGTACAGCTGGGAGGGCATTTATTTGCCTTGCACACGGCCGACCCGGGTTCGATCCCCAGCATCCCATATGGTCCCCCCAAGCACCGCCAGGAGTAATTCCTGAGTGCAGAGCCAGGAGTAACCCCTCGGCATCACTGAGTGTCACCCAAAAAGCAAAAAACAGAGACTGATAGTCAAATGGAAGGAAATAATCACAGATGCAAAGTGGCAATAGGGCAGGTGGGTAATTAAATTGGGGCACCTGAATCTAATCTCCGCTCCACACCTTCATCCTCAATGACTCAAGTAATGACCCCCCCAAGATCCCTTACCGGCCAGAGTAATAAGCGCAGCATCCCGAGTTCTCCTGAGCACTGCCCAGAGGGGTCCCAGCACTGAGCCCTGCCAGAGTCTAGCCCCAAACAAGATTTTTAGAAAAAAAATAAAGGAAATCCATCAAGGGTAAATTCTGTTATGATTCCATCCAGATTGGGAAAAGCCAACAGGCACAGAGAGAGAGAGAGAGTTCCAGATGCTCCTTTTCCCGGGGTCACCCGGCCTGCCCCTGATACACCCACATCCACGTCGAAGGGGCAGACGCCTGGTACCATCGCCGGGTTCCTGGAGGCACAGCGCATGAAGGCGTGGGGATGAGCAGGGCTCACCTGCAAGGTACCAACCTGGGCAGGGTGAGGGCAGAGGATGCTGGCAGGGTGCAGCCACCTGGAAGATGCAGGCCGGAAGGTGGGGGGGGGAGGAAGGGGGAAGGGGCGGGCTCAGCCCGAGCTCCCCGGGGCCAGGCCATCAGCCCACTCCCCAGCCCGGGAAGATGAGGCCCCCCTCCCCCAGCAACCGCAACCCAGGGGAGTCCTGGGTCCACCGAGGCCGTGCTGGACTCCCAGCACCCCCTGGGAACGATTCTTAGCAGCACTGGCCCGCGGGGAACAGGGACAGGGCACCCCCGCCCTCCCCGGGCCGCCCCCTGGGGAAACATACCTGGCCCAGGTGGCCTCGCTCGCCTCCCTCCAGCCGCCTCTGCGCACTGCGCACCTCGCCTGCAAGTTCCCTCTCCCGGCTTCCCCCGGGGCCACGCCCCCAGAGGCCCCGCCCACCGGAAGTGGGCGCCCACAGCGCCCCCCGCAGGCTGGGAGGCTCGGCCGCCAGCACCCACCCGGCCCACCGCGTGATGTTCAAGGGTTATAATTCCTAGCTCTGTGCTAGGGAATTAGTCCTGGCGGTGCTCGGTGCAGGGGACCATATGGGGGGTCAGGGATGGAAGCTGGGTCAGGCATGTGCAAGGCAAGCTTCCTACCCATTGTACTATGACTCTGGCCCCCCCCCCATTTTCTTGATTTTTGACAGTTTTAGAATAGTGGAATATTTTTCCACTGTATTGCCTGGTTCCGGAGAGATCTATGAATTCTTAAATGGCAGTCCAACTGCCAAACGGAAACGTCTTTACATGCGGTAGAATTATTCAAAAGGAAAGGAAATTCTGCGTAACAATAAGGATGAATCTTGAGGACAGGATAGCAAAAGAACTAAGTCTCAAAAAGACAAATTCTGGAGGCCTGAGCAGTTTTATAGTGGGTAAGGCATTATTTGCCTTGCACACGACCAACCCAGGTTCGATCCCTGGCATCCCATATGGTCTCCTGAACAACTCCAGGAATGATTTCTCAGTGTAGAGCCAGAGGTAACCCCTGAGCATCGTCGGGTTTGACCCCCCCCCCAAAAAAAGGGGGGGGTGCTGGACCAGAGAGACAGTACAGTGGGTAGGGCACTTGCCTTATACTCGGCTGACCTGGGTTTGATCCCCAGCATACCATATGGTTCCCCCACGCACTGCCAGAAGTGATTCCTAAATGCAGGAATGCACCCCATATGGTCCTACAGTAAGTCCTGAGTGCAGAGCCAGGAGGAACCCTTGAGCAAAGAGGGGTGTGGCCCCAGAAAC
The DNA here is from genome assembly GCF_029834395.1 of Sorex fumeus. Classification (NCBI taxonomy): domain Eukaryota; kingdom Metazoa; phylum Chordata; class Mammalia; order Eulipotyphla; family Soricidae; genus Sorex; species Sorex fumeus. Next base: position 32,158,031 of record NW_026606179.1, read on the forward strand.
AAAACACAACAAAAGAGAGTGGGGCTCTGTTCCTATAAGGTCAGTATCATTGTAAGTACAGATACCTGGACATGAGCAATAGCACACAAGTAGGGAGTTTGCCTTGTACGCAACCAACCTGAGTTCAATCTCTGGGATCCCATAGGAGCAATTCCTAAGTGCAGGGCCAGGAATAACCTGAGCACTGCTGGGTGTGACCCAAAACAAAAGGAAACAAAACAAAAGAAATTGCAGATACCTGAATGGGCTCATTCTCATTCTCTCCCTCTTTCTTCTTTTTCCTCCTCCCAACCCTCCACCCCACCCATCTTCCCCTCACCCCCATGAGCACACTCAAAAGAAACTGTGAGGACATTGTGGCAGTTGTCCGGCAACCAGAGCTCTTAGCAGGGGGGATGTGTTAGAACCTCAAATAGCACAAAGGTCAGCAGAGAAAGATCAGCCCCATGTCCCTCCTCTGTCCTATGAACTTTCTGCTGTAGAATCACAGTGAAAACAGGGCGGAGAGTGATAGTCCAGAGAGGAAAGTACTTGTTTTGCATGCAGTTCCCCAAGCACTTTCAGAACTGATTCCTGAATGCAGAGCCAGAAGTAACCCCTGAACATTGCCAGGTATGTCCCCAAACAACAACAACAACAAAAATGACAGTTAAAAAAACAACAAAAAGTGATGAGAAGGGGCCACAAAGATAGTGCAGGGGTTAGCACTAGCCTTGCATGCAGCCGATCCCAGTTCAAATCCCCAGAACCCCATATGATTCCCCAGAGTGATCCCTGAGCACAGCCAGGAGTAAGACTTGCGCGCCACTGGGTATGGCCCCCAAACAAACAAAATCATGAGAGAAAAGATAGTAATAACACAGGAATGCGCTAATAACAGTGTTCACCATCAGCTCCTCATGAGAGTTTTCTGCACAGCAAAAATTCGAGCAGAAAAAAAAAAAAACATGGCTATTGAGATCCGTGGTGGTGGAAAATGGGCACAGGTGGAGGGATGGGTACTTGATCATTGTATAATTGAAACCCAAGCACAAAAATCTGTATGTCTACAACTGTACCTCATGGTGTTTCACTAATAAAAATTTAAAAAAAAAAATTCGAGCAGAGGGGCTGGAGCAATAGCACAGCAGGTAGGGCGTTTGCCTTGCATGTGGCTGACCCGGTTTCGATTCCCAGCATCCCATATGGTCCCCCAAGCACTGCCAGGAGTAATTCCTGAGTTCATGAGCCAGGAGTAACCCCTATGCATTGCCGGGTGTGACCCAAAAAGCAAAAAAAAAAAAAATTCAAGCAGAGTCCTGCCTCCTAAGGAGTCATACCTGAGGGTCAGGGTGACGAACCCGAGAGGCAGCAGACAGGGCAGCTTCCTGGTTGAGAATCCCAGGTGGTTTATGGGTGTGGAGGGGGGTGTCTCAGCTCGATCCCGGGAAGCCTCCAGAATTCCTGAATGTCAGCTCCTGAAGAGAGAGTCAGGGAGTCCACTGAGCACGCATGCCCCCGGCCTGGCATCTGCTGCTGCCCACAGGTCCCACTGCTCAGAGACTCTGCCAGGCCATAGGCGTGCCGCATCCTTGCCGTCACTCGGGGAACTCACCGCCACATCCTTCCATCCCATCGTGCACTCTGCTGGCACAGTGTTATGGGTGAGCTCGGGTGGCGCGGCAGGCATGGCACAGAGAACCAGGACTCGGGGATCAGGACAAGCGGTCCCCTGCACAAGCTGGGAACACAGCACTGGCCGGTGAGCTGACTGCGCTCAAGGTGTGGTCGGATCGGGCCGCACAGGCTAGTTCTGCTTATCTGACCTTAGAGAATGAAAGGCCTTCTCCACCCCACCCGGATCCTGGATGGACGGTGCTTAGGGGAGAGTGGCCCTCGTGCCCGTGGGTCTGGGGCAGCAGATGAGATGAGCACTTTCCCCAGTATCCTCTGGGGGTGGGGCTTGCAGTCACAATGGGATTCCACGGTGACATTGCCGATCCACTGAGAACTTGAACGAAGCCACTGTGACCTCAGTGTTCCAGGAGCTGCCCCCCTCCCCCAAGCCCACCCCCCACAGTAGGGACTGTCCTCCCTGGTTCAGCCCTGGACCACATGGCCCCCATCAATTCCTGGTGATGCGCCGAGACTCGCCAGCCTCTGCAGGAACCATCCCCATCGCGCTGGTCTCCTTTGTAGGATGCGGTGCTACAGGTTTCACATATCTTGCTACACTTGGGAGTGTCCCCACCCCAAGGGCCAGGAGCCAGGACATGGACATAGAGGGGCAGAATAAGGCCTGCCACCACTGTGGCTGTCAGCCCACAGGAAGCCAGACCTTGTTTTGTTCAGAAATTCCAGACTGTGGAGGGAAAGCCTCCCCACCACCACCCCTTGGGTAGCTATCCTCACCCTGGTCCCCACAGCAAGTGAGCAGGGCCCCAGGGGATCCCTCCAAGTCCATATGCCCATTGTCACTGAGGCAGATCCCGTCCAGATCATGGATACCACTCTCCTTTTTAACAAGATTAGGGGAAGTAGGGACTAAAGAGATCTCTGGCACCCAATATAGTCCCCGCAGGACCCACGGGATCCTGATCTCTTCTGCACCGATAGTTCTTTTATAAATTGAAAAAAAAAAAAAAGAGGGAGGGGGGAAAGGGAGCACCTGGTGTGATGCTCAGAGGTTATTCCTGGCTGGATCAATAGCACAGCGGGTAGGGCATTTGCCTTGCACTCAACTGACCCAAGTTCGATTCCTCCATCCCTCTCGGAGAGCCCGGCAAGCTACCGAGTATCCTGCCCACACGCAGAGCCTGGCAAGCTCCGCGTGGCGTGTTCGATATGCCAAAAACAGTAACCACAAGTTTCACAATAAAGACATTACTGGTGCCCGCTCGAGCAAATCGATGAACGGGAGGACAGTGCTACAGTGCTACAGTACTCAGGGATCACTCTTGGTGGGGCTGGGGGAACCATAAGGGATGCCGGGGATCGAACCCAGGTCAGCCACGTGCAAGGCAAGCACCCTCCCCGCTGACTATCTCTCCAGATCCTGATAGATTGCCAGACAGTTTGGCCTCCATGGCAGGGCACCAGAGCTTCAGGCAAAACCATCTTCTTAACATACTGACCTCAGCGAGGGGCCCCCAGTCTCCCCATGGAGCACAAATCCACGTGCACAAGAGGTGTCCAGCCTGACTCTACCCTCAGAGCAGCTCACCAACAGGCAGTGGCAATGTGGCCTGGTTTAAGCTCCAGTCCGCAATGCCAGCCGGCTGGGAGAAGCCTAGAATGGGGGGCATTTGGGAAACTGGCTCCGGGATTTATCGGGCAACTAGAGTATGGCGGAAGGAGGTAACCCAGGAACAGCCGGATGGAAGAGATGCCGCTTCACCACTGTCAAAGAATCTTCAACCTGCCCACCACCGTAAGCCCCTAGGTTAAGTTTTGGATGAAAAGCTGCTAAGTTTTTGTTTTTGTTTTGCTTTTTGGGTCACACCCGGTGATGCACAGGGGTTACCCCTGGCTCTGCACTCAAGAATTACCCCTGGCAGTGCTCAGGGGACCATATGGGATGCTGGAAATCAAACCCGGGTCAGCCATGTGCAAGGTAAACACACCCTACCCGATGTGCTATGGCTCCAGCCCCACTGCTGTTTTAAGTTTTTAAAAGTAAATCAAGGGGCTGGAGTAAATCAAGGAGTCACCCCTGTGCATCGCCGGGTGTAACCCAAAAAAATTTTTTTAAATAAATAAAATAATAAATAAAGTAAACCAAGCCACGGAGGTGACTCCACATTGGAGCACGTGCCTGGCATGTGTGAGGCCCTGGTTTGAAGCCCAGCTTCAGGAAGATAGTATGTGACACGGTGCAGCACCAAAAGCCAGATAAATGGGTGTCTAAGTCTTGCGAGGTTATCACATACGACACTCGAGGCCAGAAAGATAGTACAAGAGTGAAGGCACTTGCCTTGCATGTGGCCAAACCCCACTTTGCTCCCTCAAGCACCACCAAACATGATCTGAAAACAAAGTGTTGATAGCAGCCCCCAAGCATTATGTGCGGGTGTGACTCCCCTCCAAAAGAAGAAGCGTTTAAATAAAGGGGTAAACTTATTACGATGAGCAGAAGAAACTCTTGCCCAAGTATACCAAGAGACATGCACTAGCAGCGTCCATCAGCAGCTCAGTCAGCAGGACACTTGCCTTGTACTCTGCTGACCCAAGTCAATTCCCAGCACTACATGGGGTCCCCCAAGCCCTGCCCCCAACGTACCATTCATAGCAGAAGGAAGGAAGGAAAGAAAAACTGACCCCTGAACATCTATCACCTGGAGAGAGAGTACAGCTGGCAGGGTGCTTGCCTTGCATGTGGCTGACCTGAGTTCTATCCCCCACATCCCATATGGTCCCCGGAGCTGCACCAGGAGACCCCTGAGCACAGAGCTAGCAGTAAGCCCTGAGCACCACCAGGTGAGTCTCAAAAACAAGAACAAAAAAGACAAATATCTATCAGCAACAAAATGCATGAGTAACAGATCTTACAGTGGATTACTAGAAGAAGGGAAATGCAATGCCTAAGACCAACACAAAGGACTCTTAAGAATCAGTACCAGGGCTGGAGCGATAGTACAGCGGACAGGGCGTTTGCCTTGCACTCCGTCAACCTGGGTTCGATTCCCAGCATCCCATATGGCCCCCTGAGCACCGCCAGGAGTAATTCTTGAATGCAAAGTCAGGAGTAACCCCTGTGCATTGCTGGGTGTGACCCAAAAGGGAAAAAAACAGATACAAAAGGCTACCGATGGACAAGCAAAATGACTCAGAAATACTATGAACATGCCACTATTTGGTGAACTATACAAACAAGAACTACCCATAATACACTGCTTAGAAGTCCATGGGTTGGAGGATAGCACAGCGGGTAGGGCGTTTGCCTTGCATGCAGCCCACCCGGGTCCGATTCCTCCACCACTCTTGGAGAGCCAGGCAAACTACCTAGAGTACCCCGCCCCCACAGCAAAGCCTGGCAAGCTACCCGTGTATTATTCGATATGCCAAAAACAGTAACAAGTCTCACAAATGGACACGTTACTGGTGCCCGTTTGAGCAAATCAACGAACACGTGAGGACAGTGCTACAGTGCTAGAAATTCGTATCTATGGGGCTGGAGTACAGTGGGCAGGGCGCTTGCCTTGCCTGAGGTCCACAGGGGTTTGATCCCCAGCACCCAGTATGGTCTCTGAGCCCTACCAGGAGCTCTCCCTGAGCACAGAGCCAGGAGTAAGCCCTGAGCACTGTTCAGTGTGGGGAAGAAAGGGGAGGAGAGGAAGGAGAGGGGGAGAGAGAGAGGAGGGGAAGGGAAGGGGGCAGAAGAAAAAGGGAAAAGAGAACAGAAGAGAGAAAAGAGAAGAAAAGAAAAAAAGAAAGTGAAAATTCAAAAAAAACGGGGGGGGGGGGGGCGAGGCCATAGTACCGCGGGGAAGGTGTTTGCCTTGCACGCGGCCAGCCCAAGTTGGATCCCGGCATCCCATAGGGTCCCCCAGCACCGCCTGATTGCAGAGCCCAGAGCATGTTCGGGTGTGACCCCAAAAAGCCAAAAAAAAAAGGGAGAAAGAAAAGAAAAAGTAAAAGGAAAGAGAAATTAAAACGACCTGCCCATGGAACAAAAGTACAAACTGCCGCCTGGGGCACAGAAACCTGAGCGTAGCCGGGGCGGTCGGAGCCGCTCACCCACATCAGTGCGTGGGTCAGTGGTGCTGGGAGGGGCGGGAGACGCCGTGGACACGCGGAGAAGCGCGCTAGCCCCCTACCCCACCCCCCGCAGGGGGCACACCGGGAGGGGAGGCTCGGCGGGCACGCACGCGCGCGCGCACGCCCCACCCCGCTCCGTGCGTACCGGGGATGCTGCAGGCGCGCGCGGGAAGCTCAGGTGCCTTACCTGGGAGCACGCGGGAGGGACGCGGGGGCCGGGGCTCAACCCCTGGAAGAGAGACAAAGGCGGCGCGCGGGGCTCCGCCTCTGAGGACTCCCCAGAAGTGGCGCCGGAAGGAAGCCGGACCCCGGTCCCTGGAAGCCCCGGCGCGGGTCCCGGGGCTGCAGCCCCAGCCCCACCTCCACTCCCGGGCTGCAAGAAAAGGAGGCGTGTTATGTTAAATTAAAAACAAAACAAAAAGAACGCACGGCCGCGCCCTGGCCGCCTCCCGAGGGACCAGGCACCCCTGGGGTGCGCCCACTTGGTTGCATTCTTGCATTCTTTGTCGTCTTTGGTTTTCTTTTTCTTTTTGGAAAGCTTTCCATATTTTCGATTGTGTTAAAAGTTAAATCCGGAAATCCCGTGCCCTGGCCGCGAGTCTGCGGACCATTCAGTAGCACGAATGCCAATACAATGTTGCCATTGACCCTGCAGCTTTGTCCAACCGCTCAGGGGGCACTTCAAGAGGCTGATGTTTTCCTGGCTCGGTTCAGGGCACTGTTCCGGCCAGAGAGACGGAAATGCACGTGAACACACAGTTCCCCCGGGCGCTCCTGACCGCGGCGTCCCCACCCGTGAGCCCCGCCCTGTCCCCAGGCAGCACGAGGCTCAAGGTTCCGTGGTGGTGGCAGCGCATGGAAGGTTCTCACGGCACCCCAATCCAGCCCCTTGGGAAGACCGACTGTTCTTTAATTTCATTTATTTATTTCAGTTTGGGGGGGTTAGGGCTGCACCAGGCAGTTCTCAGGGTTTGTTCCTGGCTCTGCACTCAGGGATGACTCCTGGAGGTGCTCAGGGGGATCAGAGGAGGACGGCAGGGATAGAACCCGGGTCAAACTGCGTGCAAGGGACACACCCTACCCGCTGAATGATCGCACGGAGCCCCAAAGCCTGTTCCTTTCAAAGCACAGTAACGGAAGGCACGGAGTCAAAAAGTCAAGAGACTGAGGGAGGGGCGGGCCGCTGGTCCCGCTGCAGGACGCCAAGATCTCTCCGTGGGCAGAAAGCAAAGAGGGTGGGTGAGCAGGGCCAGGGAGCGTCCAGGGCACGGGTCCAGGACGAGCACCAGCCCAGGGACCCATGCCAAAGGAGCCCCAGGGGAGCTGGGAGCAATTGCCCAGGTGTGACCGACGTAAGCCGGACCCCCTGCCAGGTCAGACACTTCCGGCAGATTCTGAACCCAAAGTGCAGTGGAAAGCCACCCCGGGAGGTTTGATACCCGGAGGGCAGGACCCCCCGCAGAGTCTAGACAAAGCAAGAAGGAGGTGTGGGGGGAGGGGACAATTAAGACTGATGAATGGCCCCTTCCAGGGAAGGGCCGGGACAGTGGGGAAGGGAAGAAGATTTGGGATCCACTTTGAAAGTCAGGTGAGTCAAACTGATGGGGTGAGGGGTTGGGGGCAAGGGGAGGAGTTAAGGAGGCCCCCCTCTTCTCCTTGCACAGGGCCTACCCAGGTTCAATCTCAGGCATCCCATTTGGTCTCCTGAGCCTCTCCGAGTTGTAATGCCTGCCTGAGTGCAAAGCCAGGAGTAGCCCCAGAGCATCACTGGGTGTGGCCCAAAAAACAAAAAGCGAAACAAAAAGAAAACAGAGCACAGCAGGGTAAGACCACATAAACTACAAAAGAAGAAGGAAAGAAAGAAAGAAAGAAAGAAAGAAAGAAAGAAAGAAAGAAAGAAAGAAAGAAAGAAAGAAAGAGAGAAAAAAGTTCTTTTTTTTTTTGAGGAAAAGCTGTCAAGGACAGTTTCTTTTTTTTAATTAGTGAGACACCATGAGGTACAGTTGTAGACTTACAAATTTTGTGCTTGGGTTTCAATTATACAATGATCAAATACCCACAAAAACATGGAACGCTTCACAAATTTGCGTGTCATCCTTGCGCAGGGGCCATGCTAATCTTCTCTGTATCGTTCCAGTTTTAGTATTTGTGCTGCCGAAGCCAGCACGAGAAAAAAAGTTCTTTATCTTGAACATTTGCATTTAAAAAGAAGGTATGGGGTTTTTTATTTTTTTTTTGGAAGTAAAGGTTCTGATGAAAATGAGATTCTGCTATCAGGTTTGACTGATAGTAAGGAAGGATTACCTTTGCCAAGGATTGAACCTGGCCTCCCACCCTCCTGCCCTCTGAACTATCTTTCACACTGGCCTGCTGGCTTTCAATGGAAACACATCTAAGATGTGTCGTACAAAAAATGCTTTTTTTTTTCATTATTAGCAAAGATGCATTTAAATGACCCATTTCCCTAGTTGATTAAGGGAAGGACCAGGAAAATTTTGTTTTTATTTTGATATGTTTTAGTAAAGGCTTATCTCATCAATTGTTTTTGTGCCACATCTAGTGATGCTCAGGGCTTACTCCTGACAGTATTCAGACAGCTACCCTCCACCCTACCTCATTATGGGATGCCAGGGATCGAACTTGGGTCGGCCACAAGCTAGGTAAATGCCCTACCTACTGCACCAGACCCTAGCTCATCAATTTTCTAGAAAGACACGAGGTGAGCGGGTTACAACCAAGTAAATCTTTTGTCTGGGGCCAGAGAGAGAATTCAAGGGGCTGAAGCATATACTTTGCATGTAGGAGACCCGGGTTGGATTATTAAACTGGGAGTAGCCCTCAAAATACTCCAGAGTGTGGCCTCAAATCTCATCCCACACCACCCCCCCCCAAAAAAAAATCTTTTTGCAAAAGAGGAAATTTCCACAGTATTGAGGAGGATCTATTTTATTGACCAGACAATAAACTTTTTGTTTGGTTGGGGGGACCACTCCCAGCAGAGCTCAGTCTATTTCTGGCTATGTGTTCAGGCAGTTACTGCCCAACTTGTTGGGGATCGAACCCAGGTCCAGTTCCCACAAGCAGTGAGCAAGGATTCCAATTGCTATGGATTTTTTTTTAATTGAATCACTGTGAGATAGACCATTACAAAGTTGTTCAGGATTGTGTTCCAGTCATAGTGTTCCAACACGTCTATGGATCCTTGACAATAATTGTTACTCTGTTTTTTTTTTTTTTATGATTCCAACCATCCCAGTAGAAGTGACAGCATATTTATGGGCTGTTTGGTTTTTAACACATTTGTGGGATTTATTTTTTTTTTTGGTCTATTTGTTTTGGGGACCACACCCAGCAGTACTCAAGTACTCAGGGCTGATTCTTTTTTTTTTCCTTCTTGGGTCACACCCAGCGATGCTCAGGGGTTACTCCTGGTTTTGCACTCAGGAATCACTCCTGGCGGTGCTCAGGGGACCATATGGGATGCTGGAAATTGAACCTGGGTCAGGTTCGAGTGCAAGGCAAACACCCTACCCGCTATGCTATTGCTCCAGCCCCTCAGGGCTGATTCTTGGCTCTGCACAGGGATCACCCCTGGTGGAACTCAAGGGACAATGTGGGATGCTGAGAACCAAACCTGCATGCCAAGCGCCCTACCCACTGTACTATCACCCTGGTCCCCCATATTTGTGGTTTGGACTTGCATTTCCCTGAAGCTAAAGGTAGGGAGCACGGTTGTGCCCAGTTGGTCATCTGTTTCTCTCTACTGGTTCTCCATTCAATTGCTTTGGACACTTTTTTTTTTAAATGATTTTTTATTTTATTGACCGCCCTTGGCAGTGCTTGGGGGCTATTCTCAATGCAATGCTCTAGGATCACTCCTGCAGGTGTCGGAAGGACCCCGTGGCACTGGTGATCGAACTTGAAGCTCCAGCCTTTGAGCTATCCCTCTGGCCCTCTTTGTCAACCTTTTTTGGGGGGAGAGTTATGTAGGCCACACCTGGTGGTGCTCATGAACTGCCCGTGGCTAGAGATACCTTACAGCAGCTGGTAGGGCACTTGCCTTTCACACTGCTGACCCAGGATCTATCCCCAGCACCCCGTATCCCTTGCAACCTTCCAAGAGGGCTCCCTGTGCATAGAGCCAAGAGTAAGTCCTAAGTACCACCAGGCGTGTCCACAAAACCAAACCAAGGGGTAGAGCAGCAATACAGTGTGTAGGGCAGTTGCTGTGTACATGGCTGACCTGTTTTCCAGTCCTGAACAATGCCAGGAGTGATTCCTGAGTGCTGAGCCAGAAGTAACTGCTGAGCATTGCCAAGTGTGGCCCCCCAAACAAACAAAAAAAAAAAAGTAAACCCAAAACATAACAAAGAACACAATAGCTATTCCTGACTATAATTGAGGGGTTCTCCTGCTGGTGCTCTGGGGATCATTTGGGTTATATATACACATTTTTTAAAGTTTTTTTATAAGGTTGTTCACAATAATTTATTACATTCAATATTCCAACACCAATCGACCACCATTACACCTTACCAACACCATTATTTTGAAATTTACCACCACCACCCAAGCCTGCCCCAAAGGCAGATCCTAAATAATTTATTGTGTATTGATTGTTGAGTAATCTGCTAAAAATGATCCAAAAAGGTTTCCTTAGAGAAAAGTGTATGAAGATTGTTGTACCTCACCTTGGAGCCATTAAGCCCTAGCATAAGAGATTACTAACATGTTGTTACAGGTTGAGCCTTGTGTGCTAATATACATATATATATATTTTGTTGAGATTAGTTGCCGTCTACTTTACAACTGGGGATTATTTGATCGAATCCAAGATTCCATACTCAAGCATGCACTTGTCCTTTGAGCTTTCTCTCTGGCTCTTTCATTATTTTTATTTCCTTTTTTTTTGGAACGGGTATTTGGACCACATCCAGTGGTACTCAGGGCTTACTCCTGGCTCTGTGCTCCGGAATCACTCCTGGTGGTTCTTCGGGAACCACGTGTGGTACCAGGGACGGAAACTGGGTCAGCTGCATGCAAGGCAAATACTCTACCTACTGTACACAGCCCTGGGTTTTGGGTTTTGAATTTTTGGTTTTGTTGGTGTGGCTTGATTTTGGGCCACACCTAGCAGTACTCAAGAATCACTACAGGAGGTGCCTGGAAGACCGTATGTGGTACGTGGGACCAGGGATGGAAGCCAGGTTGGCCTCATACAAGGCAAGTGCCTTACCTGCAGCACTATTTCTCTGAGCTAAGTTCTTTCATTGTGTGGCATTGATTAATACTTCCTTTCTGTAAAATTCCGCCACATAGAAATACATTTTGTTTATTTATTCATGAGGCGACAGACACTTGTGTTGCTTCCGCTCTGGCTTTTAAGAATAATGATGCTATGTACATTTGAGTACCAGATCTTGATGAACATATGTCTCAGTTCCCTTGGGTGTATAGGCACATAGGAGTAGAATTTCATGGTCATAATATATTAACTGAATATTTACCTTTTTGAGGACCTGCCAACTGTCTTCCAAAGGGGCCACATTCTTGTCCTACATTTCCACCAGCAACGTATGAGTACTCCAGTTTCTCTACAAATCATGTGGTTTGTTCTTTGTTCTACTGATATGATATCTTATATTAATTTAATTTTGTTTTTTTAGGGGCCACACCCATGGTGCTCAGGGCTTTCTCCTGGCCCTCTGCTCAGGGATCACTCCTGGCAGGGATAGGGGGACCATACTGGCAGTTGAACCCGTGTCAGCGGTGTACAAGGCAAACATTCTGCCTGCCCCCAACATTGTACCGTGTACAGTCCCATCACTTTTTGATGCTAACCCAATTTTGCTTTACTGAGATAAATTATATATCATGTTGTATAATCCTTTTTATATATTGCTAGATTCAAGTTTCTAACATATGATGATTTTTTCCATTTATATTAACAGGTACTGTTAAGTTGGTAGAGGGGAGTTTGGGTCACATCTGGAAGCACTCAGGGGATAGATGCTCAGGGCTATGTGCTCAGGGAACTATACATGTAGTGGTAAGGATTGAACCAGGATCAGTCACATGAATGACGAGGACTTCAACCTTGCATTTTCTCTCCCACCAGTTTTTTGGGGTGTGTGTGTGTGTGTGTGTTTTGGAAGGGGGTTAACCCGGCAGTGCTCAGAGCTTATCCCTTTCTCTTAGCTCAGGAATCACTCCTGGTGAGCTTAGGGGACCACATGGAGTTTCAGGGATTGAACCCAGGTACAAGGCAAATGCCCTACCCACTGTATTATCACTCTAGCCCCATCTCATCATTTTTGTTTTGCTTGTGCCATGAGAGAAAAAGTAGATAAACATAGATTTAGAAGTATTATAAATAGAAAGAAAGGAAGAACAGAGAAATAAAAATGGCTAGAGGGATCGAGGCCAATCAACTCAGCGACTCCTCTGTACACTCGTCTCTGAAATGGGTTTGATGACAGCCTTTGGCTCACCTGTTGCCGTCAGAGGAAAGAAGAAATAAAGCCTAGGACTACTGGTAAGAGGTGAAGAGCTTTAGTAACAGATAAGCTAGCAGGCCACAGAGATAGCTCAATGGGCCAGGCACAAGTTTTGCATGGAAGAGAGCTGGGTTTATCCTACGACAGCAGGGTTCCTTGAGTACTGCCAGGAGACAGAGCCTGGAGTAGCCCCCAATACTGCCAGGTGTAGGTCCCAAACCAGATAAACTTTATTTTATTTATGTTTTTGGCTTTTTGGGTCACACCCGGTGATACTCAGGGGTTACTCCTGGCCCTGCACTCAGGAATCACTCCTGGTGGTGCTTAGAGGACCATATGGGATGTTGGAGATTGAACCTGGATCAGTCACATGCAAGGCAAGTGCCCTACCTGCATTATCGCTCCAGCTCCTACACAGATAAGATTTAGCTTATTTATAGGATCTTGCTGACTTTTATCTTTCACTAACCCCCCTGGACAAAGGGCATAAGAGCCTCTTACAGATCTCAGCACTGACTCCTATACCACAGCCCAGAACCTGTAGACTAACCCCTGATTTGTTTCCATCAGTCAAGACCTAGTAACAAGATGGTTTTATAAATCTTGTTTTGTTTGGGGGAGGAGAGGGTCACACCTGCAGTGCTGGGGATATGGAACACTCTGTGGTACTAGAATTGAACTCAGTCTCACTCATGCAAAGCATGCACTCAGCACTGGCTTCAGGCATCTCTCTGGTTGTGATGTTTCTAAAAATCTATTCCCTTTGGCATGTCCTCAGCACAGTGCTGGGGTTGCAGGCGTCTGAATGGTGTTTGCCTTGCACACGGCCGACCCAGATTCGATTTCCAGCATTTGATAGGGTCCCCCGGAGCTAGCCAGGAGCCCCACCTGAGTGCAGAGCCAGAAATAAATCCTGAGCACTACAAGGTGTGACGCCAAAACCAAAATCAAGTGTCCAAAGGGACTAAGAGACCCTATTTCTCTTCACACACTAACCACGAACTCCCACAATCCATACTTGGAGATGCCAAAGGTAGTGCCACAAAGAGTACCTTTTCAGAGAAAGACATGTTCAACATTTATTGGTGCACAGGCGAAAATGAATAGTGGAGAGGAAGAACCCCAGGAGGTAATCCTTGGTCTTCTCTCTGCTGTCCTAAGCTCTTGCTAGAAACGTGCACACCCCACCAGGCACACAAAAGCTCGGCAGTTAACAGAACTGTCTCCTTTGAAGGCAAGTTAGCAAAACTCCCACTTATCACAATGCTTTGCAACGTGCTATTCATCAGTCTGTCTCGCTCCTCACCTCCCCAGGATCGTGCCCAGGAGAGCCTGTCATGTAACAGATGTTCAATAACCATTCTCTCAGCTCTGCTGGGTACCAAAGGGAGAAGTGATGAATAAGATTTGGAGATGGAGAAATGCAACACTGAACAAGAAGTCAAAAGGGAGAGTTTGACTTACGGATTAAACCCAAGCTAGGATAATAATCGCAAGAACTAGGCAACTACTCACTTTCCTCCTTCAAGGCCTTTTAATACCTAGCTGGGTAAGTTTCAAACTTTTTTCTTTATTAGCTGGAATATGCTTTGCCTTGGGATCAGAGCACAGCTACTACACACAGACACAGACACACACATACACACACACACACACAAACACACACTAGCCTCAAGGGGGGTGGGGGGTGGGGGAGATCATGAGACTATTCACTCTTTACTGATTTTTTTAAATTGTTTATTTCAGTTCATTAAAAGTCCGGCCTAATCAGTGGCTGAATAAATAACAATACTCCTACATTAAAAATTTTAAATTTTAAAAATTAAAAAAAATAGTCATAATTAATTCAATGAGCTTCACAGCTCTCATTGGTTTTGACTCACAGTTCAAAATATATAGTCTCAAAGAGGGAAATAAAATTATGAAAGCAAAAGGTATGGCCCAATTTTCTGGGTGGGATGTGCTAGTAATGCTTCTTACATCACCATACAAACAAAATTTACCAAGGGAAAAAAAGGGTTTTGTCTCTTGTCCCTAAACTTTGAAGTGTTAAAGTAAAGTAACCAGGACCAGAGCAGTAGTACAGTGGGTATAGCCTTTGTCTTGCACAGCGTCAGTGTGGGTTTGATCCTAGCACCCCACATGGTCCCCTGAGCACAGCAGGAGTGATGCCTGAGTCCAGAGCCAAGAGCAAGCCTTGAGCAAACCTGGGTGGGGGCAGGGGTGATGGGTGGGGGGGGGGAGGTAAAGTAACCAACAAAATGAAGGAATGAGGAGAGGAGGTTAATTCATCAAGACTGATGAATGAATTAAATACACAAAATGCTGATACTCCATACTGCTTGGAACTTCCTTAGCCTCATTGCTTGACAAGTTTCTTCTGACCTCTCTTGGGCTTCTCATTTGAATTGAGTGCCCAGAAAGCGCCACCATCCCCAGCACTAGCTCTGGCTAGCGCTTATATATAGAAAACTTTATTTACTTGTGTATCACCTGTTGTAACTCTTCCATCAGGAGGAATAATCTCGATCTCCTTTGAACTTATCTCTAAGAAAGCGCTTAGCACATCATGCACTAAAGAGCTGTTGAACAGGTGATGAGCAAGGAAACATTTAAATCCAAAATCAATGTAGATGATGCCTTTCAGATTTTTTTTTTCCTGGTAGAAAAATAGAAGATCTAGGTATCGGGGCTTATACTTTGCCTCCTTTAGGATTTGGATGAGCAGGGTGACGGAGAAAAAAAGTTCAAAGACATACATACTTACACGAGGGGTTAGGTATCTAGGAAAGAGATCCCTTCTTTAGAGAAATCCGTCCTTTTTGAGTTGGGGTCCGTTCTGCACATACCTTATCTCCCCTTGCATCCTACCAGGAGGGCCGGCTCGATGATTTCCGTGTCTCCCCGTTTGCATCCCGAGCCTTGCCGGGAGATAGTTGGCCGCTCAATCAATATTTGAAGACTCCCAAGAGGAACCAGCCGGAAACTACTAGCAAAGAAGGCACCAACGTGCTGCGGGGGGTGGGTGGCTGGGGAGGCGGGGAGAGGGGGTTGTTGCAGTTCCTCCCCGGGCCGAGCGGCGGCGCCAACGTTCCGCCAGCGTCCGGCCGGCCGCCGGCGATTCTTGGCCCCTCCGGCTGACCGTCCGACACCGAGCCCCCGCGGCCAGGGCCGGGCTTAGCCAATAGGAAACGTCCTTAGTGGTGTGGTCACCCCGAGCTAGCCAATGGGCGTGGGCGACCTAGGCGAGGGGCGGTGCGCCGCGGAGGGGCGGAGGGGAGCGGGGCGAGTGGGAGTCGGCGGCGCTGCGGGCCGGGCGCGGGGCCGCGGGGCTGAGATGCGGCGCTGAGCGGAGCGGCCGCCCGACATGAACTCGCTGGAGCAGGCGGAAGGTAGCGCGGGGCGAGGGGGCCGAGGGAGGTGGGGGTGGGGGCTCTGCGGCGTTTCCGACGGGGTCAGCGGCGTTCCTGGGGGGAGGGGGAGGGGGCCGCCCGGTCCTTGTTTCCCGTATTTCCCCGCCGCTCTCCGGGCCCGGGTTCCTGGCGCCTGCCGGGGCGGGGGCTGCCTGTCGCCTGCCCCTCGGAAAGGTCCCGTCGAGCGCGAGTGGGGACGAGTGTCCACCCGAGGGGCCTCCCTCCCCACCCCCGCGCGCGCCCCCGAGCAGGACGGGCCGCGCGCGGGCTCTGGGATTCCGCTGGAGCGCGCGGGATCGCCGGGCGGGACGTCCCGTTCCTGGGTGGGTGGGTGGGTGGGTGGGTGGGTTGGTGGAACTCTCGGCTCCGGCAGAAGGGAAGCTGGAGGGTTGGGTTGGTTTTTTTTTTTTCTTTTTTGGGGGGTGGGAATCCGGGTGAGCTGGCGGCGCCGGCTGAGAAATCGCTGCAGATTTCCCACCCTGGCGTTTTCGATGCAAGGGTTTGTTGTTGCTGCTGCTGCTGCTGCTGCTGCTGCTGCTGCTGCTGCTGCTACTGCAGCAGCTAACTGCGGTGCCCGGGATCGAGCCTACGCCTCGCGCGTGCAAGCCCCTGTGCTTCCCCGTTGTGCCTCTTGCCACGCTCACCCACTTATCAGCTTCATAAGCTGGGGGGGAGAGAGGGCGGAGCGATAGTGCTTGCCTTGCACTATCTTGCATGTGCCAGACCTGGGTTAGATCTCGGGGTTCCCGTACGCGTGTATACACACACACACGCACGCACACACCTGCTTTTGCCCCCCAGCTCACCAGGAGTGATTCCTGAGCACTGCACACATACACACACACACCTACACACACCTGCTGCCGCCCCCAGCTCGCCAGGAGTAATTTCTTAGCTCTGCTGGGTGTGGCCGGAAAACAGAAACACTGAGCACTGCTGGGACTCCAATATGCGTGCATGAGCGCGCACACACACGCCCCTACTTGCCACCGCCCCCCAGCTTACCAGGAGTAGTTCCTGAGCACTGCATGCACACACACACACACACCCCTACACACCCCTGCTGCCTCCCCCCAGTTCACCAGGAGTAATTCCTAAGCACTGCACACACATACACACACCTGCCGCCCCCCCCCCCCACCAGGAGTAATTCCTGAGCACTGCTGAGACCCCCATATGAGTACAAGAACACACACACACCCTCTGCTGCCCCCAGCTCACCAGGAGTGATTCCTGAGCACTGCACACATACACACACACACCTACACACACCTGCTGCCGCCCCCAGCTCGCCAGGAGTAATTTCTTAGCACTGCTGGGTGTGGCCGGAAAACAGAAACAAAAAAGACATCTCTCTGCTGCCACCCTTCAGCTCACCAGGAATACACACACACACACCACCACCACCACCCTCACCACCCTCACCACCCTCACCACCCTCTGCCGCTGCCCCTCAGCTCACCAGGAGTAATTCCTGAGCACTGGCTGGGTGTGGCCGGAAAACAAATCCAGTGTTCTTAAATATGTTAACGCCCTCACTGCAAAGAAGTAAACAGTGCAGTCCACGTAAGTTGGTAAGACCTGAACTGCAGTAGCGAGGGTTTCATCTTCATAGCTCTGTACTTGTAAGAGAGACTGATAAAATCACGAAATCTTTTTACCTAGATCTTAAGGCTTTCGAGAGGAGACTTACTGAATATATTCATTGTTTACAACCTGCCACTGGACGTTGGAGAAGTAAGTTTCTGAATATTTTTTTGTTTGCTTGTCTTGACGAAAAAGAGAATTGATTTACTTTCAGGTAAACAAGTGTGGCTGCCTAAGAAAGTACAGGGATAAGGCATTTCCCTTCTATGCAGCCAGACAGGGTTCCAGTCCCAACATAGTGTCCCCCAAATGCCACCAGGGGCCACTTACCAAGCTTAGGGCAGGGCAGCGTGGGGCCCAGAAATCAAAAAGTTTTCTCATCTAACAAATGATTGCTGTGTTTAGCAGTGAAGTCTTCCTTTTCAACTCTTTGGTTGACTTTGTAAGCCGGAGAGAGTGCAGCAGGCAGGGCACTTGCCTTCCCTGATGCCAACCTGATGCCACCCTGGGTTCTGTCCCTGGCACCATATAACAGTCTCCCCCAACCCCATGAGGAGTGATCTCCGGATGGAGAGCCAGAAGTAAATCCCGACACTACCAGATGTGCTTTGAAACAAGCACACCAAACTGCTTTATAAAAATACTTTCATAACACCAAAGTTAGAAGAAAAAAAAAATCAAAACATTTTTTTGGTGTCGGGCATCGAACCCAGAGCCTCATATATGAGCTGTGTGCCCTACAGCTGAGCCAAATCCTTGGTACTTGAAGAAATTTTTTTTTTTTTTTTTTTTTTTTTGCTTTTTTGGGTCACACCTGGCGATGCACAGGGGTTACTTCTGGCTCTGTACTCAGGAGTTACTCCTGGCGGTGCTCAGGGGACCATATGGGATGCTGGGAATCGAACCCGGGTCGGCTGCGTGCAAGGCAAACGCCCTACCCCCTGTGCTATCTCTCCAGCCCCGGTACTTGAAGAAATTTTTAAGAAAAGTGAGTACCCTAGGAAAACAAACTGTCTTTTGGTTGAATTTTAGGCTTTTGTTTGTTTTAATATCACAAACTTGATTTGTTTTGTTTTGCAGCCAAACCTGGCAGTGCTTAGGGCTTATTCCTGGCTCTGTGCTTGGGGATGATAATTCGTGGTGGGGCTTGAGATCATATGGAGTGCTAGTGATTGAACCTGGGTTGAACGTGTGCAAAGCAAGCGCCTTGCCCACTGTACTTTATCTAGCCCTGGAAAACTTTGTTTGTTTGTTTCTGTTATGGGGCAATATCTGGCTCACACTCACAAATTACTCCTGACAGAGCTCAGGGGACCATACGAGATGCCGGGGATCAAACTCAGGTTGGCTGTCTGTAAGCCCTATCCACTAAATTGTCTTTCCAGCCCCTAGACTTGAAGTTTTAAAAGCACACGTAATGAAAATTTCAGTATGCTGTTTCGCCATCTTAAAATTTGTATAAAATTGTTGGAAGTAGTTTTTATTATTGGGGGGCCACACTAGCTGTACTCAAAGCTTACTACTGGCCCGGTATGTAAGCAAAAGCCTTACCCACCCCTCACATCTATGCAGCCCCAAGGAAAAAAAATTTTTTTTTTCTTTTTGGGTTCCTCCAAAGCTCAGCACTCAGAAATTACTCCTGGTGTTGCTTGGGGGACCATATGGGATGGTGGGGATTGCATCTGGGTTGACCGCGTGCAAGGGAAATGCTCTACCCACTGTACTATCACTTCGATCCCAGAAATAATTTTTATTGTATATTTGCAAATTATGAAATTAACGTTCATTGATTTTTAACAGCATGATTGTGTTTCTTGGGGCCTGAACTAGATGATAAATTTCATTACTGCTGTTTATTTTAAAATACGATGATTTGAAATAGCTGGTTAACTACTCTTGTGAAAATACAGACAAATACTGGAGGGACGACATCAGAACGTTTTCCTTTCATCTCTCTTTCAACCAGATTCACTTTCTTTCTGGTTTTGTTTTTTTTTTTTTTTTTTTTTGAGCCAAGCCTGGCAGTGTTTAAGGCTTACTTCAGGCTCTGTGCTCAGAGGTCACTCCTGGGGGCCTTGGAAACACTCTACTGGGTGTTGGGATCAGACTTGACCTGACCACATGCCAGGCAAGCCCCTTACCCACTGTCCTGTCTTTCTGACCCCAGCCCCCAGTTTCAGTTTCTTTTTTCAGTTTTGGTTTTTGGGCCATACCTTGCAGTGCTCTGCACTTTTAGTAGTCACTCCTATCGGGGCTGGGGGGGCTGGATGGGATGCACGGGATTAAACTCTGCTATGTGCAAGGCCTCACCCGCAGTACTATCTATGTTATCTGGCTCCAGTTTAAATTTTTTGGGCTGTCACTAGTGGAATTTAGTTCTTCAAGAAGGAAGTGCAGTAGCACACATCCAGGATGTTCTTTCAAAGAATAATTCCGTTTCTTAAGTTAGAGGCCTTTTCTATGTCAGATCTTATTATTTTTATTATTGTTTTGTATTAGAGCTTGAGAGAGAGTACAGGGGCTGGATCGATTGTACAGCGGGGGGGTATTTGCCTTGCATGCAGCCGACACGGGTTCGATCCCTAGCATCCAGTATGGTCTCCCCCCAGCACCACCAGGAGTAATTCCTGAGCATCACCGTGTGTCACCCCCCAAAAAAAGTAAAGATAAATAATTATTTAAAAAAAAGCTCTGGAGATAGAGTACAGCGGATGAGGTGCTTGCCTTGCGTGCAGCCAGCCGAGTTGGATCCTTGGCACCTCATCTCGTCCCCTGAGCAGACGGGGAGTGGTCCTGGAGTACAAAGCCAGGAGTAAGCCCAGAGCACGGCCGGATGTGGTCAGTTTTTTAATTAATATTTTTTGTATTGGGTCTAAACAATATCATACCCCAGGTTGAGCATGAATTCAAACTGGGATACATTTCCAGCACCGCATATGGTCCCTGAGCATCGCCAGGTGTGACCAAAAAACAAAATAAGATTTTTTTTTTGGTTTGTATCATTTTTATTAGATTGGTTTGTAAGATTTTAATCTTGTGAAAATCTTGACAGTGTCAAGGATCAAATCAGGGGTCATGTGTTGTGAGGTTTGGGTTTTTGTTTGCTGGGGATTCCTCAGTAATGGTTTTCCCAGATTCTCTGGTTTACTTACGAATCACCACTGCTGGAGAAATGGTCCAAGAGGTAAGCTCCTTGCCTACCGCACACCACATGCGGTCAAGCTTGGTTTTAATGCTGCTTGACAGTCTCCTGCATTTGTTTTGGGCCATACCGAGCAATGTTGTTCCTAGCACGGCAGTGTCCAGGGCAGAGTCAAGTATCAGAGATCCAATCTGGGCCTCTTGCGTGCTTTAGCCAGTTGAACTGTCCCGTCTCTTTTTACTTTACTTTATTTCATTTTGGTGTTTGGGCCACACCCGGTGGTGCTCAGAGCTTAGTCCTGGCAGCACTTGGAGGACTGCATGTGGTACCAGGAATTGAATAGGGTCAGCTGTTCAAGCAAGCACTCACTTTATCCACTTTACTCTCTGTCCAGTCCTTTTACCTCCTTATTTGTTTGTTTTTTGTGTTTTTTTGTTTCTGATTTTGAGCCATAATTATAGTCCTCAGGGCTCACTCCTGTCTCTGTGCTCAGGGAACTCCTGGTGGACTTGGGGGACCTTGTGGAGTGCTGGGGATGGAACCTGGGTCTGCAGCATGCAAGACAAGTGCCCAACCCACTGTACTATCATTCGGCCCCTCATCTTTTAAACTATATAGGATGTCCTACTTTACAAAATAAAATGTACTGAATAGACATTTTCTGCAGTTCAAGGTCTTAGCACTCCCATGTAAACAATATAACTGGCTAATGTAACAATCATAATATATTTATGTAGTCCTGTTTGATCAATTTGATTTTGCTTGTGTTTTATATAAAAAATAATTGGGCTGGAGAGATAGTGCAGCTGGGAGGCATTTGTCGTATGTGCGGGTGACTGGAGTTGATCCCTGACATCCCATATCAACCCCAGACTTCCTGCCAGGAGTATGCCCTAAGCACAGCTAGGTGTTACCCTCAAACAAAAAGAGGGTGTTGGAAAGGTAATTTAAAGAGATGCTTTGATCCTTGACTTTGCATAGTCTCCCAAGCATCGCGTGGTCCTCTGAGCACTGCCATGTGTGGCTTTAAAATAAACTGGGTGCTATAGCATTATGTGTACACCCCACTCACACTTCTTATTTATTTTATTTATGGTGTTTAGAATTTCTAAAATAATGCCAGGCCGGAGTGACAGTGCAGTGGGTAGGGTATTTGCCTTGCACGCAGCCAACCCAGGTTCAATCCCCAGCATCCCATAAGGTCCCCCAAGCACCGCCAGGAGTAATTCCTGAGTGCAGAGCCAGGAGTAATCCCTGTGCATCAATGGGTGTGACCCAAAAAGCAAAAATAAATAAATAAAATAATGCCAACTTAGTAGGGAAACTGTTGGGAGGTGGGGCCTTGGTTTTGGTTTTTGCTTTTTTTTTGTTTCTTGTTTTGGTTTTTGGGCCACATGCAGCGGTGTTCATGGTGTACTCCTGGCTCTCTAATCCAGGCTCACTCTTGGTGGTGCTCGGGGACCAAATAGGGTGCTGAGAATTGAGCTGGGTTCGCTGCAAGCCTGGCAGGCACCCTCCCCACTGTACTATCATTCTGGCCCCATGTTTTGGTGTCGGATCACACCCATTGATGCTGGAGAACCATGGGGTGCGCGGGATATGTCGCAGCCCTCTGCCTGCAAACTGCGAGTGTGGCCCGTTGAGCTCTCTCTGGCCCCTGAGCAAAAACCTTAACAACATTTTTATAATCATTTTTGGGGAGTTACTTTTCAGCCACACTAGTGATGTTCAGAGACTACTTCTAGCTCTATGCTCTGGGGTCATTCCCCAGGGGTCTTTGGGGATTGAACCAGAGTCAGCCGCATTCATGCTAGCCAGGTTCGTTGCCTCTTGCACTAGCTCTCCAGCCCAAGAAAGAAACCTTTCTAAGATCCACCACTGCTGATGTCTGTCTGACCTTCCTTTAAGTCCTTAAAGAAAACCTAATGCTGATGGTTGTGCTCCAAAGTTCCTAACACTGGTCTTTGTTTAATAGCAGGCATTTAGCTGCGAGGAATCGCTACTTTCATAAAGAAGTCTTTGTTTGGTTTGTTTATGTTGGAAAATGATGAGAGATTGGGGGGGCAGGTTGTTTTCAAATAGAGCTGCAAAAAAACAGTGCAAAGCAGGGTGAAAGTTACATAACAATGTTGTATGAAAGTTTTTACCATCTATTTTGCTACTTCTTGTGGTGGGAGGAGGCATACCCAGTGGTGCTCAGGAGTTACTCCTGGCTCTTACCCAGGAATTGGGGGACTATATTGGATGCCGCGGATTGAATCTGGGTTGACCATGTGCAAAGCAGTCTCCCTACCCGCTGCACTATCTTTTTAGCCCCATGTTCTTGATACTTTTAATTTCAGTAATTTACATATGTTCTAACTGAAGTAATAAGAGGAACAGATTGGCCTCAGTTAATGAGGTTTGCAGGTGTTTAAGGGAATTCCTCAAGGTTATGTGCATAAGTTCCTTCAGTCCTGAGTCAGGTACGTTTTTCGTTTAATAGAGACTCATTTATTAGGGCCGGTGGTAGTAATATTGAATACTGAGCTTGTTTCTTTGCTAATTTTATGTTTGTCTTTTATCAGTGCTTCTCATAGTGGTATCTGTCTGTACAGCTACTGGTGCCTGGAACTGGCTAATAGATCCCGAGACACAAAAGGTAGAGTTTTTATTTAAAATCTTTAATGAATTACATGAGATACATCATGCTTGTTCTTTATATTATTCAAATGTTACTTTTTACCAGTAGGAATAATCACTTTACTAAGATACAACTTATAACAGGGCCAGAGGAATAATACAGAGGTCAAGGCACTTGCCTTGGTAGGCCTTCAGCCCAGGTTCAGTTCGAGCCTCTCTGGGAATGATTCCTGAGCACAGCCAGAGTAAGCCCTGAGCACCACTGGGTATGCCCCAGAACCTGTTATAGTTTACCATCATTAATTAGTATGTTAATATGTTAATAACTTGACTAAAAAAAAACTTTGTTATGAATTAAGTCTTTTTTTTCTTTTTTTTGGTCTATTTTGGTTTTGGTTTTGGGTCAGATCCAGCAATGCTCAAGAATGCTCAGGGGTTACTGCTGGCTCTCCACTCAGGAATTATTCCTGGCCATGCTTGGGGGACTATATATAGTGCTCTGGGGATCAAACCCCAGGTCTGCCGCCTGCGGAACAAGCATCTTACCCACTGTACTGTCTCTCCAGTCCCTAGAATAACAGTTCACTGGGGAGTTAGGTCAAGTGGTAGATGCCCTGAGTTAAATCCCTAACATCACATGACAGCATGGTCGGATATGGCCCCTATTAAAAGCATTGACAAATGACATTTTCTTCTGTTGATTTTCTCTATTAACACCTTTCCTCATTGGGGCCGGAGCAGTAGTACAGCCGGTAGTGCATTTGCCTTGCCCTTGGCTGACCTGGGTTCATTCCTTAGCATCCCAAATAGTCCCGCGAGCCAGGTGTACTTCCGGAGCATTGCCAGTGTGGCCCAAAAAGAAACCAAAACCCCATCCCTTATCAGAAAACCTTGTAGGAAACTTCTATAAAACGGCAAAATTAAAATGTCAGAACTTGAAAACAAACTAGACAAAGGTCAAGATTCAGAAGGAAATCGGGTCACTGATATGTAGGCCAGGTGAGGTAGCACAGTTGTAAATTAGTCTCTGAACTTCCTAAGCCGTAACAGTGCTGTCAGTTTTGTGGTATTTGTTGCCTGTAAAGAAAACGTGTATGGTCCCTAGAGCTAGCAAAGCTTTTGCTTCTGTGTGCAATCTCTAAAACATTTTTTGCCTGGGGTTTAATACAGAAAGCACAGATCTCCCATTAGGTGCTGTCCAAGAACATCCCGATACCAAATACAACAGCAAGTTTATAACATAATAATTTTTGTGGGGGGAAGTGCCCATGCAGTGTTTAGAGGGCGGGCTTGCAGCTTAGTACCGAGGGCCAAGAAGCGGCACGCGTGCCCCTCTCCCAGCACCATGTCCTGCTGGGAATCCAGCCCCGTGGGGCTTGTGTGGGGAGTGGCCCTGATCCCGGGATAATCCCCACATTGGCTCCCCAGCCGCCTGTATATTTTTTTCCCTTGGTTTTTGTTTGGGGACCATACCCCACAGTCTTCAGGGCTTAGTCCTGGCTCTGCGCTCCAGTATCCCTCCTGGAGGGGCTCAGGGGACCGTAGGTGGTGCTGGAAGGTCAGACCCAGGTCAGCTGCGTGCAAGGCAAACTCCCCACCCTCTAGGATCTCTCTGAGTTGTCCCCCTCCCCCACCCCATAGTATTTCCTAGTTTCTAATCACTGTCTGATGAAAGCTGGTAGCATGTTTCCAAACTGTCTCTACCAAACTTTTTCTTAATTTTTTTAATTTAATCACCCTGAAATACAGTTACAAAGTTGTTCATGATTGAGTTTCAGTCATACAAATGTTCCACACCCGTCCCTTCAGCCCTGTACGTTTCCCACCACCAGTGTCCCCACTTTATGTCTTATTTCCAAACTCAGTGTTTGTGGTGGGGCCAAGGCTCACCTCTGGCTTGGCGTGTCTTGGTTGCTGCCAGTGGTGGTCAAGGAACCATGCGATGCGGGGGATTAAACCTGGGCTCTCCTGCCCATCGAGTTTTCTCTCCAGTCCTCAGATTCAGGTGGTGTGGGGAGGCGGATGCAGTACCCAGCAATGCTCAGGGTTACTCCTGGCACTGCACTCAGAAATTACTCCTCACTGTGCTCAGGGCACCAATTAGAGTGCCAAGGATTGAATCTAGATTGGCTCCTTGTTGGGTCTGGAGAGATAGCACAGCAGGTAGGGTGTTTGCCTTGCATGCGGCTGACCCGGGTTCGATTCCCAGCATCCCATATGGTCCCCTGAGCAACATCAGGAGTAACTCCTTAGTGCAGAGTCAGGAGTAACCCCTGTGCATCACCGGGTGTGACCCAAAAAGAAAAGAAAAGAAAACAGATTGGCTGCTTGCAAGCAAGCACCTCACCCACTGTACTATCGCTCTAGCCCCCAAACACAGACGTTTATACTAGAGAAGCAAAAATCTCCAATTTTTTTGATGAAGATTTTTCCCTCCAGTGCATCTTTCTTTAGGTAGAGTGATGTGGATTTTCACAGATCTTAAAAACCCCACTCAGGAGGCAGAGAGCTAGCTCAGCCAGCTAGAGCGCATACTGTGAATGCAGGCAGCACTGGGTACTGCCACACTCGAGCTCAGAGCGCCTCCAGGGGTGGCCCCCAAACCACGAAAGGAACCCTCACTCTTCACTCTTAGGCTGCAGTTAGCAGGTTGGAGAGACGTCCAGGGGTTAAGCCTCTTGCCGTGCGTGCGGCCGAGCCCAGGGCACTCTCTGGCCCTGCATACGGTCCTCCCGCCTCTCAGCACTGCCACCGGTAACCTCTGAGCACCTCTTGGTGTGGCCGCAAAAGACAAAACGGCTGAGAGTAAGTTAGACTGCTTCAGTTGGCTATAATCTTCAGCTTACAGAGCAGAAGAAAACCTAGTAGCGAGGCTTTCGTTACCATTGTAAACAGTAATTCAGTTAGCGCAGTTTATTTAGCTTGCCGTCTCCCTAGCTTTATCTGCTGGAGTGCAGATATAAAAAGATCGGAAGCAGGGGAGGTTGGTGGTGGAGTTCTGTGTTAATAGAGGATTTTTTTATGGTAGATAAAAATGTCTCCTGTGTGTTCATTTATAAAAATCAGATCTTAAGGCTGCACTTGGTACTCCTCTTTAGGGGAAGAGTGAAGGAGGCCGACAGAAGATTGAAAAAGGTCTGTCTTGGGAGACGAATCCGACTTCTAATTGGGGGAAAAATATAAGCTGATTTCAGCTAGTTGAGATCTTAATAAAACACAGAATTAAATGTAATTTGAAATAGACCCAAAACTCTGTAGTTAATAAAATTTTCTAAATTAGATGAGAGTATAACTATTAGCCTAAGGGTTGGCTCTTTATATTTCAGTATTTAATAACCTCAGATCTGACAAGAGTTTTAAATAGCGTTTGTATCTATAGCAGAAGTTACAAACGGCAAAGCCGGTGGCTAGCTGGGAAGAAGCCAACGGGAGACTTGCAGGCTGGAAGTAGACGGATGACGGCGGCGCTTGGGGGCATCTCTGAGTGCAGCTGGGTGCAGCCCTGGGGAAAAGGGTGGTGATGCCCACGAATCTCGTTAAGACCTGGCCCCAGAGCACTTGGTGTGCTAAGTGTGCGGACCATGTCAAGCAACGCCACCTGTGGAGTCCGCAAGCTTGAAGGCAATCTTCCTCCACGGTGCTCAGTTAAACATACAGAGCCAGGAAATTGAACCATGGAAATTGAACCAGGGCTCCTGCAAGCGCAGCCTAAGTACTCCAGACCTGAAGAAACTTTTCAGCTTTAAAACTAAATTAGGGGCTAGAGCCACCATACAGCAGGGAAGGCGCTTGCCCTGCGAGCATCCAAGCAAGGTTTGATTATGATTCCTGATTCCATATGGTTCCCCGAGCCCCCCAAGAGTGAATCCTAAGTGTAGAGCCCAGATTAACATCTGATCATTGCCAAGTGTGACCCAAAAAATAGAGGGTCGGGGGGAGGAAAGAGAAAGGAAAGAGACAAAGTTAGTCGTGCTTGACTCTGTTTAGTGAGTATCGCGGGATGAGAGTTCCAGATATCAACCCAGGACCTCCTATTTGAAAAACTTTCATTTAACCACTGAACTCATCCTTGGCCCTTTACAGTATTTATTAATCACCTATATTTTCCAAATGCGATTTTATCCTCTTTTTTTTTTTTTACTTGATTTATTTTGTTGTTGTTGTTGTTGTTGTTTTGCTTTTTGGGTTACGCCTGGCAATGCACAGGGTTTACTCCTGGCTCTGCACTCAGGAATTACCCCCGGCGGTGCTTAGGGGACCATATAGGATGCTGGGAATCGAACCCAGGTGGGCTGTGTGCAAGGCAAATGCCCTACCTGCTGTGCTATTGCTCCAGCCCTATTTTTTAACAGATTAAGTATTTTAGTCTAGGGATTAAGACACTTGCCTTGCATGTGGCCATCTGGGTTTAATTCTCACTGCCCCAATGTGGTCCCCTGAGCACTTCCGAATGTAGCCTAAAAACAATAAAGAATGTTTTTGTAAAAGCCTACATGAGGGGGCTGGAGCAATAGCACAGGGGGTAGGGCATTTGCCTTGCACGCAGCCGACCTGGGTTCGATTCCCAGCATCCCATTTGGTCCCCTGAGTACTGCTAGGAGTAATTCCTGAGTGCAGAACCAGGAGTAACCCCTGTGCATCGCCAGGTGTGACTCAAAGCAAAAAAAAAAGGCTACATGATGTTAGCTTTTATGATAGTAATGTATTCAATTACCCCAGCACTACCAACGTGCCGACGACCCTCCACCGGTGTCTCAGTACTATTGCTTGCTTTGGGGGAGCCATTCCCAGAGCTGCTCCTGGCAGTTCTCAGGACTGTCTATGGTGCTGGGCGTTGAGCCTGGGTCAGCCAGTTGCACGGCAAGTGCCATAATCCCTGTGCTATCCCTCCAGTCCTCCAGGTGCTGTTTTTGATGTTGGGAGAAGAGTGACACGGGTCAGCATCCTTGCTGTCAAGGAATTTGTATCACAATAGGAAGAGCTGAGTGGGTAGTTTTGATAGATTTTGG
This sequence comes from Sorex fumeus, assembly GCF_029834395.1. NCBI lineage: Eukaryota > Metazoa > Chordata > Mammalia > Eulipotyphla > Soricidae > Sorex > Sorex fumeus. The sequence goes on from NW_026606179.1 coordinate 32,186,037, forward strand.
ATGGTAGGAATGGATTTGTAATGGCTTAAGTATTTGAAATGGCGGGAAGAATTGCTAAATTGTCTTGCTTACATAGCATGCTTTTTCTAAAATATCACAGCATAGGAAATGTAAGCTATTTGAAGTATTCCGATTTTCATAGGTTGAGTTAAACATTTTGTTTCTGTGTGCGTGAGTAGTGGAGGGATCAGTACTGTTTAAAATGATCACAGTTTCCTATTTCAAACTCTGTACAGGTGTCCTTCTTCACCTCGTTATGGAACCACCCGTTCTTCACCATCAGCTGTATCACTCTCATCGGCCTGTTCTTTGCTGGAATACACAAGAGAGTAGTCGCACCGTCAATGTATCCTTTCCTGCAGATGAGTCCCGTTCTCTGGACTAAGTTACAGTGCGTTCTTGGGGGTGTAGCTTTGCGAGATGCTTAGTTTTGAAATGATTGGTTTTCCTTTGACCACGTGTATTCAGTATAGCCGCTCGATGTCGAACTGTATTAGCAGAGTACAATATGTCTTGTGATGATGTAAGTATTTTTCTGATTAGGAAAATGTAGATACACATAAAAGAACCGTGAGGTTTGGCTTGAATAAAAGACTTTTAAGGGGCCAGAGTGATAGTACAGTGCCTAGAGCATTTGCCTTGTATGCAGCCTACCTGGGTTTGATCCCCGGTATTGCATATATGGTCCTCCTTGCCCTATTGGTAGTAATTATTGACTGCAGAGTCAGCTGGAACCCGAGCATCACTGGGTTTGACCCAGCTTCCCCCCTCTGCCAAAAATTAAAGAAAAAAAGAATAGAAAGATAACTAACTAATAGCCCCAGTTCTAAGATTTTTTTTCTTGGCGGGGAGGGGCTGGTGTGTGGGTGTGGGTGTGTGTGTGTGTTAGACCATGCCTGCCAGTGCGCAGGGATCACTCTTGGCAGGGTCAGGGATCGTGTGTGTGTGTGTGCGCGCGTGTGTGTGTGTGTGTGTGTGTGTGTGTGTGTGTGTGTGTGTGTGTGTGTTTCAGGCCATGCCTGCCAGTGCTCAGGAATCACTCCTGGCAGGGTCAGGGAACCATATGGTATGCCAGGGATTGAATCTGGGTTGGCCAAGTGCAAGGCTAAAGCCTTACTGTACTAGCTCTGGTCCCCTACCTTTAATTGTTTGTGTGTGTGTCATGTTTTGTTTATGTTTGTTTGGTGGTGGTTTTGATTTGGGGCTACACATGGCAATGCTCAAGAGTTCTCCTGACTCTACACTTGGGAATCATTCCTGGCAACTCTGAAGCCCGTATGGGATGCCAGGGATCAAACCCAGGTTAACTGAGTGCAAAGTACAAACCTACTTGCTATACTATTACGCTGACCCCATATTTTAAAATATATTACTGGGCCAGGCTGGAATGATAGCACAGCGGGTAGGGCGTTTGCTTTACACGCGGCTGACCCGGGTTCGTTTCCTCTGTCCCTCTCGGAGAGCCTGGCAAGCTACCGGGAGTATCCCGCCCACACAGCAAAGCCTGGCAAGCTACCCGCGACGTGTTCGATATGCCAAACTCAGTAACAAGTCTCATAATGGAGATGTTACTGGGCCCGCTCGAGCTAATCGATGAACAATGGGGGACAGTGCAGTGCTACTTACATATTGTGTTTTTTGTTTTGTTTTTGTTTGGGGCTACTCCTGGCAGGGCTCGGAGCACCATATGGGATGCTGGGAATTGAATCTGGGTCAGCTGCATGCAAGGCAACATGCCCTACCCACTGTACTATGATGCAACACCAGCCCCATTAAAAAAAAATAAAAACATTATTAGCCATTAGGAAATTAGAATAAAGAGAAAAAGATGTAAGGGCAGGAAGACAGCGAGCTGGGTCAGTGGAAGATAATGAAGGCTAAGCATTTTGAATTTTAAAATAGAGGATTGAGGGCCAAAGTGATAATAGCACGGCACATAGGATGCTTGCCTTGCATGCCGCTGACTCAGGTTTGATTCCCGGCACCCTGTTTAGTTTCCCAAGCCCTGCCAGGAGTGATCCCAGAGCACCGCCAGGTGTGGACCCAAAACTGGTCAGAGCGATAGTACAGTGGGTAGGACATGCTTTGCACTCAGTCCGGCATTTCATACGGTGTCCTGAGCATCTCCCAGAGTAATTCCTGAGTGCAGAACCAGAAGTAACCCCTAAGCATCGCTGGGTATGACCCAAAAAGCCAAAAAAAAAAAAAATCCCCAAAAACCTAAACCTGAGTGTGGGGGTATAGCTCCAAGGGCTGGAGCACGTGCTCTGCTTGCTGGAACCCTGGGTTTGATCCCAATTCTGCGTGGCTCCCTTGAGCCACTGCTGTGAGGATCCCCAAGCACCACTCGGTGTGGTACAGAACAGAAGAGGAAAACTTTGAAGAAAAAAAAAACATAGCTGTTAATTGCTTAAATTTGACCGGGGGTCCAGTGGGGTTCTGATACCTTGTGAATGCCTTTCAAGTTCAGAGATATGGCATCTCTTAGAAGTGTACATTGAAAAACTGTTTCTTGTTTGTTTCTTTTTTTCCCACAGACAGGAAAACTAATTTTGAAACCTAGGCCTCATGTTCAATGACAATCTGCACTGGTTATTGTGGGACCTAAAATAGCCTTTCTTCAAATTAAGTTATACCGCAAAAAGCCATAAAGGATTCCTTTCACAGTTGGACATATGAAGGTCACAGTAACAATTGACAAGAAGTGTGCAATATTTACCCAGATTCTCTTGATGACGACTCGCATTGTCAGTGCTTTGGTACCTTTGATTATCTGTGTTTCAGTATTAGTGTCACTTTAATACTTCGGATCCTGCAAAGATCTTTGCAGATGAAGTATGTATGTATGTTACTAAGTTAAACTTAGACACAGAACCTCATCCAGTTTTTATAATGTATTTTTGCAAACTACTGTAAATAACCAATCAATGCCAATGGTAAAGAGGAAGATGTTATGCGGACTGTGTTCTCCTGCACCAGTATTTCAGGAACATCTTGCATCTCCACAGCCCTTTCCAACCAGCTCTTGTGCAGAGCTGTGCCTTCATCTCACGCTCCGCTTTTTCTCTTAACAAAGGAAAGACACCAGATGGGGCGTCGACGGAGGAAAAACTCATTTCCTTTATGCTGAAAGAAATTGCATAGGTTTAGAGACATGATTTTTGTTACACCACATAGTCATGTCAGCCACTGTTGTGGTGTTATTCAGTTCGTTTGTTTCCATGCTCAACATACTTTCTGTACTTTTTAAAATTATTTTAAGGATACTCCAAAGGCTTCTGAGTATACAGGCTTAGTTAAAAACGGCATATTGTCTGGGGGTTTGATAGCCCTTGTTTTAGACCGTTGGATCTTAACGCTGTGGTAGACGGGCAAAAGTGAGTGTCACGCAGGAGTGGGCCCCCTCCTCCATCTCTGGTATCGTGGAGCGGTGCCACACACCAGGCTACAGTTCTCACTGCTCCGAGAGTGTTAACGACATACTGTGTATGCGTATTAGCCACGTGTACGATAATGGCCCTTAAAATCAAACTATTGGGATTGCTGTAAATATTTTAAAGAACTGGAGGTGCCTTTTACCTGTTTATTAGAAGATTTTGAAAGGGTTTGAATTATTTCACACGCCGTCTTTTAAATTTCAATGAACAAAAACTGAAAATTCAGTAATTTCAAAACAAATTTTAATTGGGCAAGTAACCGTTTAACTGAAATGTGTTCATTTTGGCTTTCACATGTATAAAATTTTATTCTTTAAATGGCAGCAATAAAACCCTCTGCTCCTAAGAAGTCTTAAGAGGGTACTCTATATATCTGCATTGTTTTATTTTCTGTAAATTTTGTAGGTAAATATGTGCATAAAAATAAATACTTTATATATAACTAGTTGGTTGGCTCTTCTTGTTTATTATGTGTGTAATTTTGAAAAATGGATGTGTTAGCTATAAGATCGGTCCAAATCAGAATTTTTAGTTTCATGTCCAGTAGTACCAATTTCAAGTAACGGTTGTAGCTGCCAAATTTCTTAATAATCCCTTCAGTGGTTCCTTTATTTGACAAAGAAAGAGGTGGGGGACCAGACCTAATGGGTCTTGGCCTGGTTCGGTGTGAGGGCCCTGCTGTCCCAAGGGTTACCCAGGCCACCTTGTTGGGACCTGGGCTGTATCCAGTGATGGCGGTGACCGTGCGGTGGTGGGCAGCAAACCTGGGTTAGATGCATGCCAGGCCTGTTCCTTCACCCCTTTGCCTTGCACACCGTCAACGCTTATGTGTGATCCCCGCATCCCATATGTTCACCGAAGCCCACCAGGAGTGATTTCTGAGTGCAAAGCCAGGAATAAGCCCTGTGCTCTGCTGGGTGTGACCCCAACATCTAAAATAAAACACGGGTGGGAGGGCTACTGGGATCATTGGTGGTGGAGAATGGGTACTGGGGAAGGGATGGGTACTCAATCATTGTATAACTGAAACCCAAGCACGAAAGTTTGTAAGTCTACAACTGTACCTTGGGCTGGAGCGATAGCGCAGCGGTAGGGCGTTTGCCTTGCACGCAGCCAACATGGTGTTTCACTAATAAAATTTTTTTTTTAAAAAATAGTAAAATAAAACTCATGGGGCTGGAGTGATAGCACAGCAGGTAGGACGTTTGCCTTGCGTGCGGTGAACCCGGGTTCGATTCCCAGCATCCCATATGGTCCCCTGAGCATCGCTGGGTGTGACCCAAAAAGCAAAAATAAAAAAAAAAAAAACTCTTCCTTGCAACTGGAGAGAGTCTACTGAGACGCTTGCTTTGCACATGTTTCACCCAGATTTGATCCATGACACACCATGTAGTTCACTGATCACTGCTAGGAGTGATTCCTGAGTGCAGAGTCAGGAATAAGTCTCAGTCTCAAGCACTGGTGGGTGTAGCTTCTTCCTCCCTCCTCTCCCCCCCACCTCTCTCCCTGCCAAAAAAAGAGAAGGATATTTGGCATCTGATGACTTAAGAAATCTGAAATGAGTCTCACTCTTCATGCCCTTGTTCCCCCTTGGACACTTAACCCTGCTTGCTTGTCTCTTTGCTTACCTACTTCCACTCTGGAGAAGCCTATTTCTCTCTTGAACAATACTTCTCTCCCCTCACATCTTTCTCATTTTGTTTTGGGGCCATACCTGATGGTGCTCAGGAGTTCCTCCTGGCTCTGAGCTCAAGTTAAAGGTAAAGGTAAAGGCCCTCCCGTTGTTCATCGATTTGCTTGAGCGGGCCCAGTAACGTCTCCATTGGAGACTTTGTTGTTACTGTGTCTGGCATATCCAATACTCTCGGTAGCTTGCCGGGCTCTCCGAGAGGGGCGGAGGAATCCAACTCGGGTTGGCCATGTTGGCTGCGTGCAAGGCAAACGCCCTACCGCTGTGCTATCGCTCCAGATCCTGAGCTCAGGATTCATTCCTTTTTTGGGGGGAGGGGGGTGTCACATCCAGCAATGCTCAGGGTTTACTCTTGGCTTTACACTCAGGAATTACTCCTGCCAGTACTCAGGAGACCATATGGGATGCTGGGAATTGAATCCAGGTTGGTCATGTGCAAGGCAAATGCCCTACCCATTGTGCTATCGCTCCAGCCCCAGGATTCACTATTGTTGAGCTCAGGAGACCATATGGGATGTTGGGGGTCAAATGTGGGTCAGTTGGCATGCAAGGCAAACGCCCTACCCACTGTGCTATCTCTGGCCCCCTCACCTCACATCTTTTTATATAAATTTCACTAGAAACTATGTTGCTTCACAAAAAAAATACATATGAAATTTCTTCTCAAGCAACCTCAAAACTATTAGATCTTGTTAGTAACTAATAATGGGTTTTTTTGTTGTTTTTGTTTTGTGTGTAGGCCACACCAGGCAGTGCTCAGGGCTTACTCCTGGCTCTTTGCTCAGAAAACAGTGTTTTATTTTTTAAAGAATCACCATGAGATACGGTTGTAAACTTAGAAACTTTTGTGATTACGTTCAGTCACACAATGATCACATACCCATCCCTCCACCAGTGCCCATTCTCCACTACCAATGTTCCCAGTATCCCCCCTCATCACCCTCCCCCCCACTCCACCCCACCTCTGTGGCAAGCACATTCCCTCTTGACTCTCCTTTTGGGTGTCATGGTTTACAATACAAGTACTAAGTGGCCATCATGTTACAGGGAGTTGACAGGGCTTGGGGATCCAATTCGGGTCAGCCGTGTGCAAGGCAAGGGCCTTGGCTGCTGTACTATCCCTCTGTTCCCTGGAAGTGCCTTTTTGCAGGGGCTCTTTCCCCTTTTGAAGTGGGTTCTTCACTATTAATCGAGAGAGGTTGAACTGCTTCAGCTGTGACTAGCTGCCCTAGCCTCTCTGGTCTCTTTTCAGGCTCTAAAACTTTCAATACGTTTTCACATATAGTAAATACAGCTTTTATTTCCTCTTTATTTCCCGCTTCCGCCCCTCCACCCCCTCCAAAAAAATACAATATGCATCTTACCTGTTTCATCATGGAGTACACTTTGTTTTGCTTTGGTTTGGGGTCATACCCAGCGGTGCTTACTCCTGGCTCTGTGCTTGGGGATCACTCCTGGGGGTGGGATTCAGGGGACTTCATGGGGTGCCAGGGACCAATCCTGAGTCAGCTGTGTGCTAAAAGGATATTTGTGTATGGTGTATGCAGGGATGTGACTTGGCAATAGAACACACTATTTGTCTATGGGAGGCTCTAGGTTCCATCGCCAGCACTGGCAAGATAAATACATTTAATATACAGAAATTAAAACGGATGTGTTTAGGGTGCAGTCGCCCGCTGTGAGTCTGCGAGTGTGAGACTGTCCGAGTGCTTAGCTGGAAGCTGCCATGTGGCTGACCAGGTTTGGTCCCCAGCACTGCAGTTACTCCTGGCTCTGCGCTCATCACTTTTGTAGGTGGCCTTTGTGTGGCAAGTGCTAGACAGAAAAATGTCCAAGGGAAGCCAAGAGGCAGGACAGCAGGCAGGACACTGGCCTTGTATGAAGCCGACCTGGGTTCGATCCCAGACATCCCCTATGGTCTCTGAACCCCACCAGCAGAGGTTCGTCCTGAGCACAGGGCGAGAAGCCTTGACCGTTGTGGGCGTGACCCCCAAAAGAGAGAAAGGGAGGGAGATGAAGAAGAAGGGAGGGAGGGAGAAAGGAAGGAAAGAAAGAAAGGAAGGCAGAAAGAAGGGAAAGATGTACGAAGGGGCAAGGCAGACAGTCCAGGAGGTGTGGCATTTGTTTTGCACGTGTCCAGCCCCAGTTTGAATCCCCTCCACCACATATGGGTCCCCAAGCACCAGCCAGTATGGCCCGGACTCCACCCCACCCCACCCCCAATGTTTAAGAAACGACTGGAGAGAGCTCAGGAGTTGGGGGCGCGTCTTTTATTTATTTTGTTTGTTTTCGGGCTGGGGCTGGAACGATAGCACAGTAGTAGGGGGTTTGCCTTGTGAACAGCTGGCCCGGCCGAGCCGGGTTCGATTCCTCCACCCCACTCGGAGAGCCCAGCAAGCTACCGAGAGTATATCGCCCGCACGGCAAAGCCTGGCAAGCTACCCATGATGTATTCAATATACCAAACACAATGACAACAAAGTCTCACAACGGAGACGTTACTGGGCCCGCTCGAGAAAATCAATGAACAACGGGAGGACAGTGACAGTGACAGTTTTTGGGCCACACCTGGAAGTGCTCAGAGGATACTCCAGCACTGCACTCATTCAGGAATTGCTCCTGGTGGTGCTTGGGGACCCTATGGGATGCCGGGGATTGAACCCTAGTCAAGGCACGCATCGTCGAGCTGCTATACTATCTATCTCTACATCCCCAAGGGACACATGTCTGCTAGTGACAGGAACCAGAGCTTGATGCTCACTAAGGACCAGTGTGTGTGTGTGTGGGGGGGGGGGGTTCCTCTGTGCCACCCCCCTCCATCCCTGGGCAGCAGCATCTCAGTGCTGGGCATTTCCCCACCCGGCCCCACTGCTGAGCGATGCTGGGCTGGCTAAGGATTACGACTGCATACCACTCAGTAGGTCTGAGCACCTCTTGACCTGGCACCCTCACGAAAGGAGGGTGCAGAGCATTCTTGCTTTCTAGTGGGGAACACTAAATAAATGGTCAAGTCTGGCTGTGTGGTGTAGGAATAGGGCTGGAGTGATAGTACAGCAGGTATTTGCCTTGCCTGAGGCCATCCCGGGTTGGATCCCCAGCATCCCATATGCTTCCTTGAGCATCACCAGGAGTGATCCCTTAGTGCAGAGCCACCTCCAGATATGACCCCTCCCCCAAATTAGAAAGGTCAGAATAATGGCTGCTATGCAGCCCACCATGAGGATGCCACCCTAGCAAAAGCTTTCTTTTTTTTTTTATTTTTTTTCAGGTCACATCCGGCGATGCACAGAGTTTACTCCTGGCTCATTCACTCAGGAATTATTCCTGGCAGTGCTCAGAGGACCATATGGGATACTAGGAATCTAACCTGGGTCGGCTGCGTGCAAGGCCAACGCCCTACCCACTGTGCTATCGCTCCAGCCCTAGTAATAGCTTTCCAAAGGTCATTTCCCAGCTGAGCTGCAGGGCCCTTCAGGAAGAACAGGGACAGTTCCTGAATGTGACAGGCAGCATGGAGGCGGAGGCGGTGACAGCAAGAGATGAAGCTAGAGAATGAGATGAGGGAGGAATGTTGCTTTTCCAAATCCAGAGTGTTTGGAGAGGCCGGCGGGAAGCCTCCCCACCAGTGTCTTTCTGAGCAGGACAGTGAGTGAACTGAATCACGGTCACGTGCTCCTGGCTGAATCTGTGGAAACTGAAGGAAGATGGGTGGGCAGCGGGAAGAAGTGGGAGCGCTGAACTTGGAGTTCAGTTCGTGGAGTTCGAGAAGACTTTTGCTCCTGTTTGGGACCACTCCTGGCAGTGCTCAGGTGAGTAGTGCCAGACACCAAACCTGGACTCCACCCCTCAGGTGCCGTATAAGCGCGTGACCCAGACACTCACAAATACATCTCAGAAGAGGGCACCATGCTGCAGAGATGCCCCCGGACCCCAAAGTCACCATCCAGTTAAAAATTTAACTCCAGCTGTGTCACCTATTTAAAATTTTAGAATTCTTGGAGTGACATCTCATACTCTATAGCACTGATGTACCAGGAATAGCACACCACGTTGGATGGGGTGTAAAGCAGAAGGCAACCAATCTTTAGATACAGAGATATACAGATAGATAGATTAGCAAACAAGGCTCAACCTGTAACAACATGTTAGTAATCTCTTATACAAGGGCTTAATGGCTCCAAGATGAGATATAACAATCTTCACACACTTTCCTGTAAGAAAACCTTTTTGTATCATTTTTAGTGGATTATTCATAACAAGCAAGATGAAATAAATTATTTAGGATCTGCCTTTGAGGCAGGCTTGAGTGGTGGTGGGAAATTTGGAAATAATGGTGGTGGGAAGGTGTAATGGTGATAGGATTGGTGTTGGAATATTCGGTGTAATAAATTCAGTCACAGTCACAGTCCTCCCGTTGTTCATCGATTTGCTTGAGTGGGCCCAGTAACGTCTCTATCGTGAGACTTGTTGTTACTGTGTTTGGCATATTGAGTACATCACGGGTAGCTTGCCAGGTTGGCGAGATACTCTCGGTAGCTTGCCAGGCTCTTCGAGTGGGGCGGAGGAATCGAACTGGGGTTGGCCATGTTGACTGCGTGCAAGGCAAATGTCCTACCGCTGTGCTATCACTCCAGCCCAGTGGGCTCCAGCCCTTGGGCCACTCATGGGGGGCCCAAGTGTAATAAATTATTGTGGATAATTTTATAAAATTCAAACACTGGAGTTCACACAAGCAGAGACATGCATTCTGTCCTTATGAGCCTTCTTCCTGGCTCCAACAACAGCTCTGAGATGCCTTTCATCGGAAGACCAAGGCAGAGAGCTATTGAACAGCAAACTGACCCCCAACTTTTCCAACCTGCATAACCTGTCACAGAATAAAGGTTCCATGATCACCATGGTTCAAGAGCAAGTCCATCGTCATCTGCAAGATTCCTCATCTTCCAAAGCATTCGAGGCGCCAACATAATTCTGCAGAAAAGAAGCCTGTTTGAGGGCTGGAGCAATAGTACAAGCATAGAGGGCACTTTCCTTGCACACAGCCCACCAGGGTTTGATCCCTGGTGTCCCAGATGGTTCCTGAGCCTACCAGAAGTGATCCCTGAGCACAGAGGCAGGAGTAATCCCTGATCACTGCCTGGTGTGGTCTAAAAGCAGGAAAAAGGTAGGGAGAAAGGGAGGAAGGGGGGAATTCCGGATGGAGGAAGGGAAGAGGGAGGGAGGGAGGGAGGAAGGGAGGGAGGGAATTCTGTCTCCCTGCAGGCTTTTTTTATTTTTCTTTTTTTTGCTTTTTGGGTCACACCCAGCGATGCTCAGGGTTTACTCCTGGCTGTGCACTCAGGAATTACTCCTGGCAGTGCTTGGGGGAACACATATGGGATGCCGGAGATTGAACCCGGGTTGGCCGCATGCAAGGCAAACGCCCTACCTGCTGTATTATTACTCCAGCCCCAATCCCTGCAGTTTCACGATGTGCTTATTAGGAATGTGCATGGTGGATAGTTTGACATCTGTCGCTGTTCCTGTCTGCTCAGTGACATTGGCATACCCTTGCTAAGTCTGGAGATTGCTGTCCAAATCAGTCCAACTTCTCCAAATATAACCCAGAAGATTTCTGTTTCCATTGGAAGTGCAGGTGGTGGGTGCCCAGAACCCTGTATACTGCTCTCAGATGCTCAGTAGGGCTTGCTGGTGGCTCACATCAGGCCAGATGGGTGTGAGATTTAAGCTTTTTTTTTCTTTCTAAAAGGTTGGGTTTTTTTTTTTTTTTTGCTTCTTGGGTCACACCCGGCGATGCTCAGGGGCCACTCCTGGCTCTGCACTCAGGAACCACTCCTGGTGGTGCTCAGGGGACCATATGGGATGCTGGGATTCGAACCCGGGTCGGCCGTGTGCAAGGCAAACGCCCTACCCGCTGTGCTATTGCTCCAGCCCCTTTTCTAAAAGTTTTCCCTTGAAAAAAAGAACAAAAGTTTATATACATATATAAACTTTTATGTATATAAACTTTTAAATATATTTTTGGTGGTGCTCAAGGCTACTCCTGTCTCTGCACTCAGGAATCACTCGTGGTAGTGCTCAGGGGACCATATGGGATGCTAGGGATCAAGTCCAGGTCGGCATCCATGCAAGGCAAGCATCTTAACCCACTATTACCTCTCTTCCCTGTTTTTTTTTTAATTCGATAACTTTATTAAGTTATCGGTTTAGTTACATTCAATATTCCAACACCAGTCTCACCACTATTATTTCCAATTTTCCCAATCACCCCTTACGCAAGGTAAACGCCCTACCCGCTGTGCTATCGCTCCAGTCCCTCTTTCAAGATTTATTTATGAGTCTCCGGATCAAGGCTGGAGAATGAGCTTACTTCTCCGGCCCGCTGTTTAATCAACCAAAGTAAGTTTCTCTCTGTTTCGTTTTGCTTTTTTTTAAGTGGGAGGAGAGGGAGTAGGAATAGATCCCGCCTAACTGTGTTCAGGGTTCACTCCTGATGGACTTGGGAGAACACACTGGCTGCCAGGGATTCCACCAGGGTGGATGCGTGCAAAGTAAGTGTCCTCTCAGCTGCACAGTATCTCTGGCCCTAGTTTCCTTTATTTGCTTTGTTTTGGGGTCACGCCCAGCAGTGTCCAGGCCTTCTGACTCTGAGGTCAAAGATCACTGTTGGCTGGCATTGCTAAGGAAACCATATGAGGTGTTGGAGATCAAATTCAAGTCAGCTGGGCGAGAGTTCAGAGGGCAGGGCGCCTGTCTTGCACACAGCCCGAGTTGTATCCCCAGCAGCCCATACAATTCCCCAAACCCACCAGGACTGATTCCTGAATGTAGAGCTAGGAATAAGTAACCTGAGCACCCCCAGGTATGGCCCCCAAACCAAAACCAAACAGTGAAAAGAAATTTTAAGTCTGCTGCATGCAACCCAGTGTACTAGCTCTGGTTCTCTGAGTTAGGATTTACCAATAGTGGGGTTTTTTTTGTTGTTGTTTGTTTAACAGCCAAACCCCTTTTATATTTTGTTTGGTTGGTTGTTCAGAAGAGGACTAGGCTATCCTGGCTGTGCTCAGGACTTATTCCTGTCTCTGTGCTTAGGGATGATTCCTGGAGGTGTTTAGGGAATCTCATCTGTGGGGCTGGGAATGGAACCCAGGTCATCATAGAAGACCAGACCCCCATACTATGGCTCTGGCCCCAAAGTTAATTTCTCTCCTTTCTTTTTTTCCTTTTTAAGTCACACCTGGCAATGCACAAGGGTTACTCCCGGCTCTGCACTCAGGAATTACTCCTGGGAGTGTTCAGGGGACCATATGGGATGCTGGGAATCGAACCCGGATTGGCCGCATGCAAGATAAACACCCTACCCACTGTGCTAGGGCTCCAGCCCCGATTTCTCTTACTCAAAACTAAGATTCAGGTGGAATGTTGGAAGCAGATTTGGAGGCGGGGAGTCTGGGGGGTTCCCCGGCAGTACTTCGAGGTCCCACTGCCAGCAACACTCAGCTGACTTGGACAGACAGTTGAATGCTAGTAGGGCTGGTATGCGCTGCTCTCAGACCCTTCGGTACCAAGAGTAAGCCCTGAGCACTGCTGGGTGTGGCCTCAAAGCTAAAAAGAACAACCACCACAAAGCCTGAAGCGACTTCCAGGCCGAGTTCCAGGCTGCGTGTGGTAGGAGAGGCCAGGCAGGCAGGTCCACTTATTTGACGTGGATCATTGGCCTTATCCATGAACTGCTTGAGTAAGTCCCTAAATCTCAGTTCAGCCTATCATAACTGTTTTGGAGAATTGCTATGAGGACTCCATGAAATAGTTTTTGTAAGAAAAAATTTTGGGGGGTCACACCCGGTGATGCACAGGGGTTACTCCTGGCTTATGCACTCAGGAACTACCCCTGGCGGTGCTTGGAGAACTATTTGGGTTGCTCGGAATCGAACCCAGGTCGGCCATATGCAAGGCAAGTGCCGTACCCACTGTGCTATTGTTCCAGTTCTGAGTTCTTGTAAGAAATCTTTAAGGAAGCCAGAGAGATAGTACAGAGGTTAAGGTAGTTGTCTTACATCCCAAAAACCCTAGTTTAAATCCCTGACATTGCTTATGGACCCCTGACCTCCGCCAGGGCTCACTCTGGAACACAGACTTAGGACCAGTCCCTAGTACCCCTCCCCTAAAAGATACCGGACAGCTTCTAGTTACTAGTTTAAAAATCCCAGTTAAGAGTTCTTTTCAGTTCCGTGGAAAGCATTTGATGTGAGCTTTAGCAAAAATAGAAGAAAAAAAATTATATCCTTGTTAGAGGCCAATTATTAAAATTTATTTCCTACATAATATTTGAGTCATTTTTCCCATTTATTTATTTATTTATTTTTGCTCTCTGATCCCTGAAAAATATTTTTGGTTGTTGTTTTTTTTTTGGACCATACCTGGTTATACTAAGAGCTTACTCCTGGCTCTGTGCTTAGGGGACACTCCTAGCAGGCTTGGGGGATTATATGGGGCACTGGAGATTGAACCCGAGTCGGGCTCATGCAAGATAAACACCTTACCTGCCATTCGATCTCTCCAGCTCCCTGAAAACTATTTTAAAAGCAGATTATTGTTGTGAAAATTGTATTATATTTGGGGCTGGAGCGTTAGTACAGTGGCTAGGGTGTTTGCCTTCCACACGGCCGACCTGGGTTCGATTCCCAGCATCCCATATGGTCTTCTGAGCACCGCCAGGAGTAGTTCCTGAGTGCAGAGCCAGGAGTAACCCCTGAGCATCACTGGGTGTGACTCAAAAAGCAAAAAATTAATTAATTAATAACTGTACTCTATTGTATTTGTTTTGTTTGAGGCCACACCTGTTGGGGCTCAGGGACTACTCCTGGGTCAGTGCTCTGGCAAAACTGCTAGTGCTTCTCAGGAAATCAGGAATCCAGCCTGGGCGTTTTGGACACAAAACATGTACACTGGCAGGGCTGGAGTGATAGCACAGCGGGTAGGGCATTTGCCTTCCACACAGCCGACCGGGTTCGATTCCCAGCATCCTATATGGTCCCCCGAGCACCGCCAGGAGTAATTTCTGAGTGCATGAGCTAGGAATAACCCATGTGCATAGCCGGGTGTGACCCAAAAAGCAAAAAAAAAAAAAAAAAAAAAAAGTACACTGACCTCTTGAGCTCTCTCTCTCTCCATCTTCATATGGAATATATATTTTTTCACTTTTAATTTTATTTTATTGGCTTTTTGGGTCACACCCGGTGATGCTCAGGGGTTACCCTGGCTCTGTACTCAGGAATTACTCAGGAATTACTCCTGGCGGTGCTGAAGGGGATCGATCGTATGGGATTCTGGGGATTAAACCCTGCTCAGTTGCCAGCAAGATAAACGTCCTGTCGCTCCAGCCCCTCCATATGGAAGATTTTAAATACACATAAAAGTAGAGAAAATAGCACAATGAACACTGTGTTTATATAACCATCACTGAACTTTTCTGTTTAAGTGGGAGCCACACCGGGTGGTGGTCAGGTACTATCCCTGGCTCCATGCTCGTGACTGACCCCTCGTGGTGCTGGGGGGAGGGGGGATGGCATGCAGTGCCAGGAATTCAAACCGGGGCCAGCTGTGAGCACCTTTATCTTTATCAATTTTCCACTCTCACTCATCGCTCAATTTAAATAACATATATATGGTCAGTCTCATCTCATATAAACCCCACTTCTGCTTCTTCCCTCATCCCAGGAAGGATTCTTTTAATGTAAATCCCAGGGTTTTACCATTTTATTTGAAATATTCCAATAAATATCTCCCAAAACTAAGGACTCAGCCAATACCCTATCGCACAAAAACAGTGAAATATTTAGCCCAGCTCAAGCTTATTGTTTCACAAAAGGTTTTTTTGTTGGTTTGAATTAAGATTCAGATGAACAGTGGCAATTTGGAAAAATACCAGTTAAGAGCTGGGGGAGGGCTTCTGAATTGTTTTGTCTTGTTTTTCCAGCCACATCCAGCTGTGCTGAGGGCTCAAGGCTGGCTCTGTGCTCAGCGGTTACTCCTGGCTCTGGGGGACCATATGTGATGCTCTGGGGATCAAACTCAGGTCGGCTGTGTGCAAGGCAAGAACCTGGTCCACTGTGCTATGTTTCTGGCACAGAGCTTTTGAACTTTATTTGATTTTATTTATGAATCCCTGGAATACTTGTCAAAAAAACAAACGTAAAGTGACTTTTTTCCACGAATTTCCAGAGTTGGGACTAGAGAGATAGCCCAGCGGAGAGTGCCCTTGCCCTGCGTATGACTGACCCAGGTTAAATCCCCTGTACCCCATATAGTCCCTTAAGCCTACCAGGAATATTCCCTGAGTGCAGAGCCACGAGTAAACAGAGCCCTCGGAGAACCACGAGGTGTGGCACTACTCCCTCCTCCCAACCACACAAAGAATTTCCAGAGTTAACTGTCCCTATTGAAGAGTTCCAGAGTTATCCTCCAATTATTTTCAGCCTACCTCCATTATTCTCTTTCTTTGTCCTGCGTGGTGATCTTAGAACCAAGATTTTGTCATTGGTTGTTACTGTCAATTTTCTTGTTTTGTCTCTCTATACCATAGATGAATGAGATGCTCTGGTGTTTTTCCCTTCATCCTCTGACTTATTTCACTTAACATGATCCCCTCCAATTCCACCCATGTTGCCGCAGAATCACAGCAGAGGCAAAGACTGAGAAACTCCAAGGTGGGATGGAGGAACCTCTTGAAAGCAAAAGATGATGGAAAAAATGTCTGAAAAGAACAGCATGCCAGAGAACTATGGGGTGAACTCAAGAGGAACAATGTGATCCCAGAGTGAGAGTATAGCAAGTAGGGCATTTGCCTTGCACGTGGCTGGCCCGGGTTTGATCCCTGGCATCCCGTATGGTCCCCCAAGCAATTATTGAGCAAAGAGCCAGGAGTAACCTCTGAGCATCACTGGGTGTGACCCAAAAACACAGAGGAGATATAGAAAAAAAGGAGAAAGAAAGAAGGAAAGAAAGAAAGAAAGAAAGAAAGAAAGAAAGAAAGAAAGAAAGAAAAACAAACAATGTAAGAATCATCAGTCAGGGTTGGAATGATAGCACAGTGGGTAGGGCATTTGCCTTGCATGTGGTCGACCGGGGTTCAATTCCCAGCATCCCATATGGTCCCCTGAGCACCACCAGGAGTAACTGCTGAGTGCAGAGCCAGGAGTAACCCCTGTGCATCGCCAGGTGTGACATAAAAAGAAAAAAAAAAGAATCACCAGAGTCTCTGATGACCAGGAAGGCAAATTTGATAAAGAACTAGTAGTTTTTGCGTGTATGCTGCCTGAGCCCAGGTGCTGCTTGCGCCCACGTGGTCGAACACATGTGATGCCCAAGCACATGTGTCACCTGTATCTCCCCTCTTGAGATGTGTACTTTTGTGCTTTCATGTCTGATGCCAGGGTATGTGTAGGGACTCTCTCCGCCCGTGTTCTCTCTTGAACAAGTTACTCTCTCACACACACTCTCTCTCTCTCTCTCTCCCCACCCCCCCACTCTCTTCCCCTCCACATCTTCAAAAACCTTCAAATAAAATCTGTTTTACTTCAAAAACCTAATCGTTTAAAAAAATCATAGTTAAGAATTTTTCAGAGCTGAGGAATACAGGCAACCAAAAACAAGAGGCCCAAAAGGTCCTAGCAAAAAATATACTCAGTTGGGAAAACTCCAAGATGCATTATGCTCAGAATGACAAAAACCAAAACCAGAATATTGAAAGCAGGAAGATGAGAAAAAAAATCACTTAATCACTTAACTTCCCGTTAGTCGTCGATTTGCTCGAGCGGGCACCAGTAACGTCTCCATTTGTCCCTGTCACGTGCTAGTGTAGCCCAATGGCATCTGTTCGCTCCGAGAACATGAAGGGCCTCAAACCGATCGTTCATGATCTTGACGAAGAAGTCTGACCATCTGGTAGGTGGGCGGCCATGCGGTCTTTTGACATCCCGTGGAATCCAATCAGTAACAGCTCTAGTCCAACGGTCGTCTTTAAATCTCATTACGTGACCAGCCCATCTGATTTTCGACACCTTGGCATATGAGACAGCATCCCTGATCCTTGATCGTCGACGGATGTCAGAACTCCGGATTCGTTCTCTCATTTGAGTGAAACGTGATATTCAAAGCATAGCTCTTTCTATTCTTCTTTGGGAGACCTGAATAGCGTTCTCATCTTGTTTGCGTAGGGCCCAGGTCTCTGAGGCATATGTTAATGCAGGAAGAACAGTGGAATCAAAGAGATGTGCCCGGAGCCGGAGGTTCTTCATCCTCTTAGCTATTTCTTCGACGTTCTTGAAGGTGTTCCAAGCCGCTCTCTTCCTCCTGCGCAGCTCGGGTGCCAGGTCATTTGTCATGTTGACCTCTCGACCTAGGTACACATAGCTGTTGCATTCGGAGATGGTCGTTCCATTGAGAGCGAATGGGGTGTCAGGAACAAGGCTGTTTCTCATAAACATTGTCTTCGTAAGATTCAGCTGTAGTCCTACCTTTCCACACTCACGGTCAAAGTCGGCCAGCATTTGTGTCGCTTGGCTGATGTTTGGTGTTATTAAAACAATGTCATCAGCAAAGCGGAGGTGGTGTAGTTGCCGACCATCTATCTTCACTCCCATTCCTTCCCATTCCAGTCGTCGCATGATGTTCTCGAGGGTGGCACTGAAGAGTTTCGGTGAAATGGTATCACCCTGCCGCACCCCTCTCTTGACATCAACAATCACTTCTTTGTAGAATGGTGAGATCCTGGTAGTGAATCCGCAATACAGCTCACGGAGGATCTTGATGTATTGGGCTTGAATGCCCTGATTGGCTAGGGCTTCAATGACCGCTTCCGTCTCAACAGAATCAAAGGCCTTCTTTAAATCAATGAACGTCAAACAGAGTGGCATCTTGAACTCCCGAGAAACCTCAATGAGCTTGGTTATCGTGTGGATATGGTCGATGGTGCTGAATCCTTTGCGGAACCCAGCTTGCTCTCATGGTTGTCCTTCATCTAGTGTTCTGCCAATCCTATTTAGGATGACTCGAGTGAACAACTTGTAGATGACAGACAATAGGCAGATCGGGCGATAGTTGCCAATGTCATGGATGTCTCCCTTCTTGAACAGTAGTACGGTCCTGCTGGTTTTCCATTGGGACGGAACCTTGCATTCAGACAGGTAGCGTGTGAAGAGCCGAGCCAGTGTATTGATGAGTACTGACGGCAGGTTCTTCAGGTGTTCAGGTCTGACCTTGTCTGGGCCGGGTGCTGTTTGTTTCTTTACCGACGAAATGGCATGTCGGATTTCAGAAGGGAGAACGTTGGGAATGACATATCCATCCTGTGGAATTTGGTATGTCGGCAAGTGGACATGGCTATCGAAGAGATTTGAGTAGAAGTCATGGATAATCTTCTCCATTGCCGTTCTGGAGGATGTGATGGATCCATCAGGACGTCGGAGGGCAGTCATCTTGGTCTTGTAGCTGGCGAAGGACAGGCGGGCGTTACGAATACTTTTCCCGGCTTCTGCCGCATCTACCAGTACTTCTGCTCTTCTCTCTTTGAGGTCTTCCTTGATCGCATCTCTGCACTGCTTTGCGAGCTCGGACGTTAGCTTGCGGTTGCCTGAGGCATGCGCCAAACCACGCTGGCGAATTAGCTCAAGAGTTTTCGAAGATAGGCGATTTTTTGTGGCTATCTCTCTCTTGGCGTTCCTCGTACATTCATGGAGGTACTGAACCAGTCGATCGTATTCCTCGTCAATGTTGTCAACAATGGCATCTTCCCATGTTGCCGCAATAGTACCAAAGAGTACCACATCATATTCAATCGACGGTTTTGCCTGACTGATGTCGCTGTTGTCCCAAAATTTCGAACGGGATCGGACCACCGTCTCCTTCGTGCAAAATTCTACTTCACAGAGCGGGGAGAAAGGGCTGCAAAGTTCAAAAAGAGAACTCCCAGAATGACCACCAACTGGGAGAAAAAAAAAGTACATATAAAGGAGTGATAGCACAGCAGTAGGGCGTTTTTGCCTTGCATGTGGCCAGCCTGGCCGAGCCGGGTTCAATTCCTCCCCCTCTCTCGGAGAGCCCGGCAAGCTACTGAGAGTATCTCGCCTGCAAGGCAAAGCCTGGCAAGCTACCCCTGACGCATTCAATATGCCAAACACAGTAACAACAAGTCTCACAATGGAGACGTTACTGGGCCCACTCGAGCAAATCGATGAACAACGGGAGGACAGTGCTACAGTGGTACATATAAAGGAAAGTCCATAAGATTCACAGCAGATCTATTAAATAAAACTCTAAGTCACAAGAGAATAAAGGGATATAGTACACAAACTCAAAACAAATACTCTGTCCTGCTAGATTATCCTTCAGATTTGCAGAAATGATACAGGCTTCAGGGACAGGCAACAGCCTAGGGAATTCACAGCCTTGGAACCAGTTTTGCAAGAACTGTTAAAGGAGCTTCTTTAAAAGATAGAACAGGGGGCCAGAGCGATAATACAGCAGGGAGGGCTTTTGCTTTGCACACAGCTGACCCTGGTTAGATCCAAGGCATCTCATATGGTCACCTGCCAGGAGTGATCCCTGAGCTACAGACACAAGAGTAAGCTCTGAGCACTGCCAGGTGTGACCCCTTTATCAAAATATATAAATTTTGGAAACTGGAGAGATAGTACAGTGGGTAGGGCGTTTGCCTTGCACGCGGCTGACCCGGGTTCAATTCCCAGCATCCCATATGGTCCCCTGAGCACCGCCAGGAGTAACTCCTGAGTACAGAGCCAGGAGGAACCCCTGTACATCGCCGGGTGTGACCCAAAAAGCAAAATATATATATATATATAAAAAGGTAAAGGCCCTCCCGTTGATCGTCGATTTGCTCGAGCGGGCCCAGTAACGTCTCCATTGGAGACTTTGTTGTTACTGTGTCTGGCATATCGAATACTCTCGGTAGCTTGCCGGGCTCTCCGAGAGGGGCGGAGGAATCGAACTTGGATCGGCCATGTTGGCCGCTTGTAAGGCGAACGCCCTACCCGCTGTGCTATCGCTCCAGCCCATATATATATATATATATACATTTTTTAAAAAGGACAAACTTCCCAGCACATGGCATTAAGTGTAGTACTCACTCATGGCGCTTATAGTTGCCCTCTA
The DNA here is from genome assembly GCF_029834395.1 of Sorex fumeus. NCBI lineage: Eukaryota > Metazoa > Chordata > Mammalia > Eulipotyphla > Soricidae > Sorex > Sorex fumeus. The sequence continues at coordinate 32,206,335 of NW_026606179.1, forward strand.
CTAGACTAAGAAAGGTATGTTTACTCCTAGCTGGCAAAAGGATTATATATATTTTTTCAGTAATAAATTAGCATCTCATTTACTTGCCATTAACATGCCACTAGAAATTAACATTCATTTATATTGAATGTTCTTTGTATCAACAGTTTTTTCACATCCATATATACTGTTTTACAATCTCTCACTAATGCAAACACTTAAGCAGTATCTGTATTTTTTCCTCTTTTTTGGCCACACCCAACAATGCTCAGGGGCTACTTCTGCCTCTGCAGGGAGGAATTACTCCTGAAGGTGCTCAGGGGCCCAAATAGTGTGCTAGGGACAAAACCAATAGTGCTTTTCTTAGGCTAAAACACACTTTGTACTTTTAGAGGCCTGTCCAGAATTTTCAGATTTCCCCCTTTAAATCGTTTGTTTGTTTATTGATTTGTTTGCTTTTTGGGTCACTCCAACAATGCTCAGGGGTTACTCCTGGCTCTGCACTCAGGAATTACTCCTGGCAGAGCTGGGGAGACCATATGGGATGCCGGGGATCGAGCTCGGGTCGGCCACATGCAAGGCAAACGCCCTACCCGCTGTACTATCGCTTTGGCCCCCTTTTAAATTGTTTAAATTGTCTCCTGACTCTTACTAAATTTTTATTCGTATGATTTACCTATTTTCATGTAAACTCTAAAATATATTAGCAAAGAATTATACATAATATATGTATATGTGTGTGTGTATATATATATATATATTTGAGGTCACAACCAGCAGTGCTCAGGGCTTACTCCTGGCTCTGTGCTCAGAGGGCTTTGGGGGGCCATATGTGGTGCCCGGCATTGAACCTGGGTTAGTTGCATGCAGGCTAAGCACTCTCCCCACTGTACAATCTCTCTTCCTCCATAAAATAAAATTTTAATTGGCTAATAAGTATATAGTAAGCATGTATCGTATTCATTAATAAAAGAATCAAATAAAATAAGGAAATAAAGGAATAAGGATGGTAAGACTGGTTCAATGGAAGAATAGAAATTTGTAATCAGTATAGGATAATCTACCTAAATAAGTATTTAGGTAGATGTATATTGCTATGGTTGTTGTAAATCTGGTTAGTGCTCAAAGCCACAACAAAAGCCTCAAAGTTTCCTTTGAAAATACATTTTCTAGGTGCTGGAGTGATAGCAGCTGGTAGGGCGTTTTTCTTGCAAGGGGCCGACCCGGGTTTAATTCCCAGCATCCCATATGGTCCCTTGAGCACCGCCAGGAGTAATTCCTGAGTGCAGAGCCAAGAGTGATCCCTGTGCAATGCCCGGTGTGACCCAAAAAACAAACAAACTATATATATATATATATATATATTTATATATATTATTGAATCAAAATAATTTGCATTTCAAATGGAAAACATAATTCGCACTCATCTGTAGCACTGTAGCACTGTCCTCCCGTTGTTCATCGATTTGCTCAAGCGGGCACCAGTAACATCTCCATTGTGAGACTTGTTGTTACTGTTTTTGGCATATCGAATGCGCCACGGGGAGCTTGCCAGGCTCTGCGATGTGGGCTCATCTGTAAATTAATATTTAATTTCACAGGGTCTAGACTATTAACTCTTCTCACAGCTAATAGTCGGGCAGAAGTCCATTGCTCTAGTTGCGTGATTCTCAATAAGAATGATTTCTCTGCCCAGGGGACCTACGGCAAGTGCCGGCTCACATATTTGGTTGTGAGAACTGAGGGTGCTGCTGACCTCTAGTGGGCAGAGAGCAGAGCAGCTGCTAAACATCCTACGGTGTACAGGACAGTTGCCCCAGGGACCAAGAACCATCCAGCCCCAGCTCTCAGCAATGCCTACCCCGGCCCCTCTCGGTGCCCACCTGGTGCCAGGGCGGCCAGAGCACAGCCCTGCCTTGTTACTGTAGAAAGTTCTAGTGCTCAGCAGCAGTCCCAAGAAGTAATCCTTGGATGGGCACATCAGACATTGGACCAAAAGGACATTGGAAACACAGACTGTCGCCGAGGAATCTGCGGGCTCCTTGCTCAGGGGTCCCTCCCAATGGTGCTCAGGGTTCAAGCAGCCCAGTCTCCACATGCACCCCAGCCTTTTGAGCTATGTCCTGCTCCCTGGATGACTTTTCTTTGTAACATACTTCTGTAATAACTTTAGTAGAAAGCCTCAGTCTGAGAGTTCAAAACTCCCTGACCTCAGGGCTGGGGCTCAGTTGCCAGGGTCCAGGGGAGTGAATATGTGAGGGGATGAATGAATCGGGATTTCTCATGAGCAGCAAATTTCGCTGGAGTGGATTTCTAGGGCTGTCAGTGGTTACAGTAGAACAAATCTCTCAAGACATTTTTCATTCTTTTCTTTCCTTTTTTTTTTTTGATTTTATTTTTTTTTTTTTTGTGAGATCTTTAAAAAAAACACATCCAGTAGTGCTCAGGACTTTCTCTCGGTTTTGTGGCAAGGATCACTCCTGCCAGTGCTCAGGTGTGGTGTCAGGGATTGAACCTGGATCAGTTGAATGCAGGATAAGTGCTTACGTGCCATTCTGTTTCTCTGGCCTTGTTTTTGTACTTTTTGGTGCAGTAGCGGGGAGGAGGGTGCCAGGAGTCAAAACCAGGACTTCGAGAGTCAGAGAGAGAGAGAGAGAGAGAGAGAGAGAGAGAGAGAGAGAGAGAGAGAGAGAGAGAGAGAGAGAGTACAACAAGTAGGACCCTTGCCTTGCACACAGCCAACTCGGGTTTGACCTCTGGCATCCCATATGGTCCTGGAGCTTGCCAGGAGTGAATCCTGAGCTCAGAACCAGGACTAATTCCTGAGCACTACCTGGTGTGGTTGAAAATCTCAAAACCAACCCACAAACAACACCCTCCCCCACCCCGCAGGACTTCATATCTTCAAGTTTCTGTCTCTTGAGCTGTATCTTTTTTTTTTTTTGCTTTTTTGGGTCACACTCAGCGTTGCACAGGGGTTACTCCTGGCTCTGCACTCAGGAATTACCCCTGGCGGTGCTCAGGGAATCATGTGGGATGCTGGGAATCGAACCTGGGTCGGCCGCATGCAAGGCAAACGCCCTACCCGCTGTGCTGTCACTCCAGCCCCTTGAGCTGTATCTTTTTACCCCCTCCATACACCCCATTTCTTTCTTTTCCTCTCCCGCCCTCTTTCTCTCTTTTTCTTTCTCTCATTCTCTTTCCTTCTTCTCTTTCTCTTTCTCTCTCTTTCTTTCTTTCTTTCTTTCTTTCTTTCTTTCTTTCTTTCTTTTCTTTCTCTTTTGTTCCCTTCCTCCCTCCCTGTCTCTCTCCTCTTTCTTTCTTTCTTTCTTTCTTTCTTTCTTTCTTTCTTTCTTTCTCTTTTGTTCCCTTCCTCCCTCCCTGTCTCTCTCCCCTTCCTTCCTTTCTTTCTTTCTCTCTATCTTTCTCTCTCTCTCTTTCTTTCTTTCTCTTTTGTTCCCTTCCTCCCTCCCTGTCTCTCTCCCCTTCCTTCCTTTCTTTCTTTCTCTTTCTCTCTCTCTTTCTTTCTCTCTCTTTCTTTCCTTTCTTTCTTTCTTTCTTTCTTTCTTTCTTTCTTTCTTTCTCTTTTGTTCCCTTCCTCCTTCCCTGTCTCTCTCCCCTTCCTTCCTTCCTTCCTTCCTTCCTTCCTTCCTTCCTTCCTTCCTACTTTCTTTCTTTCTTTCTTTCTTTCTCTCTCTCTTTCTCTCTTTCCCTTGAATCCCTGGATGCTTAGAAATCCATTTCAGGAAGTTTTATTTTGATTTTGTTTGGTTGTTGGGCCACACACAGCAATGCTCAGAGAGGTTACTACAGGCTCTGTGCTCAGGAATTACTCCTGGCAGTGCATTGGGGGATCATATGGGGTGCAAGGGATTAAACCTGGATCAGCTGCATGTTCTACCTGCTGTACTATTTCTCGGTCCCACCTCATGAAGTTTTGATACTTAGAGTTTAGGGAATTGCTCTAACATTTCCGAGACCCTTAAATAGCCTTTGTCGGTTGCTTAGGAAAGGGAAGCTTCTGGCCTTGATCTGTTTGCTGGGAGCGGTGGGGGCTAGTGATGAAACAGGGCATGTGTTTTATTACCTGCAAATGACGTTACATGGTCCTGACGACCAAGTCACTTTACCCAGGGGTAGTTGAGGCAGAGGGCAGGAGTCACGAGGATGGGCTTCTGCAGGACTCATCTGAGGGCCAGTGGCTGCTAACCCATAGACTGCACAGTCCCTGCCCTGGAGAGAACTCAGAGTTGGTCTTGCGTTTGGGAGTTCTCTGCTCAGGAGCGACCCCTGGTGGTGCTCAAGGTGGTGCCAGGGAATTGAACCAGGATCAGTAGGATGCTCACCAAGCACCTTGATCCTTGGACTAGCTCTCCTGACCAAGACTTTGACTCTTTGTAAAATTTAATTTTATTTTTATAAAGTTGTTCACAAACACCAGTCCCACCACCAGTACACCTTCATACAGATATATTTTGAATTACTCCACCCCGATTCCCCAAGCCTGCCCCCCAAGGCAGAATCACGATCACAATCGCGACCATCCTGTTACTCGTCAATTGCCTTGAGCAGGCCCCAGTAATGTCTCTTTCGTCCTAGCCCTGAGATTTTTTAAAAAGTGTCATATTCAAGGCTCTTTCAGAGTTAGGAGAATGAGATCCATCATTGTTACTGGTATTTGGCATATTGGGTACACCACGGGGAGTTTGCCAGACTCTGCCGTGTGGGCAGGTTACATTCAGTAGCCTGCCAGTTTGTCCAAAGTAGGAATGAGATAATAAGATGTTGCGCGGCCGCATTTGCGGCTGTGTGCTTCTGGGAGCTGGGTTTTATAGTCTCTGGGTCTTGGCCGTTGATGGGATTACATGGCGCCAGGGGGCCAGTTGGTGGGTGTGACCCCTGCCTACTGGAGGATGGAGGATCTGGGTGGAGGATGCTCAGCCCCGATCCGAGCAGGCTTGGAGATCTCAGCTCCGGGACCCTCATGCCTTTGTTCCTCTGCCAGTACCTCCATGCGTGTGGAGAGTGGTCTCAGCATGGTGGTAGCTGGTTCTGGAGGTCTTCGGCTGCCGGAGCCCTGTTCAGGGTGGGGAGGGAAACTCAACCCGCTCCCACCAAGGGGCCCCGGCGAGGACAGCTAGGCGCGGGGGCAGGAGACTCTGTGCTGTTCTCTTCCGGGAGCTGGGTTTTATAGTCTCTGGGTCTTGGCCGTTGATGGGATTACACGGCCCCAGGGGGCCAGTTGGTGGGTGTGACCCCAAGGCAGAATATAACAATTTATTTTTGTATTACTTATTATGAGTAATCTGCTAAAGATGATCCAAAACAGTTTCCTTAGAGGAACGTGTGTGAAGACTGTTGTATCCCCCGGGAGCCATTAAGCCCTTATATAGAGTATGAAGAATTCTCAGGTTTTAAATAAGGTGATACAGGGGCTGGAGTGATAGAAGAGCAGGTAAGGCATTTGCCTTGCATGCGGCCAACCCGGGTTTGATTCCCAGCATTCCATATGGTCCCCCAAGCACTGCCAGGAGTGATTCCTGAGTGCATGAGCCAGGAGTAACCCCTGTGCATCACCAGGTGTGACCCAAAAATTAAAAAAATAAGGTGATACAGTTAGAATTACATTTTTAACTGGTTGGTGACTTTGGTGTGTGGAGGCATCTCTGTGGCATGTTGCTCTCTTCCTCTTCCAAGGTTTATTTGTGAGTTTCTGGATCATGGCCATTAATGTGCTTAAATGGCGCCAGAGGCAGTTCATGGGCCTGACTGCCAGGCTACTGGAAGCACAGGGAGATGGGGGGGGGGTCACCCATTCCCGACTCAGTGCAAGCCTAGAGATTTCAGTCACAAGTCCCGCATACCTGTTTTTTTTTTTTCAGCAGGTTCCCTCATGGATGAAGTTCATCTGAGCTTGTAGAGACCTGCCGTGAGCATGGCGGTGATTGAATTCTGGAGGTGTTTGGCTGTGGGGCTCTTGTGGGGCAGATGGTGGGGCTCACTCATCCCCCTTCCAGTTGCCCTGGATGAGACAGCCTGGCGTGGGGTCTGGTGGCATCTCTGTGACTCTCTTTCTCTTCTGAAGTTTATATGTGAGTCACCAAGACTTTGACTTTTTTTTTTTATTGAATCACCATGAGATATAGTTATAAAACTTTCATGTTTGAGTTTCAGTTATACAATGATCAAACACCCATCCCTCCACCAGTGCATATTCTCCACCACCAATGTCCTCAGTATAATGCCGCCCCCCCCCCATTTCCAACCCTTCCCCTGCCTCGATGGCAGACAATTTCCCCCATACTCTCTCTCTACTTTTGGGGATTTTGGTTTGCAATATAGATACTGAGTGGCTATCACGTTTGGTTCTTTATCTCCTTTCAGCACACATCTCCCATCCTGAACAATTCCTCCAACCATCATTGATTTAGTGATCCCCTCTCTATTCCAGCTGCCTTCCGCCCCCAGGAGACTTAGACTTTCAAAAGAGACTTAGATAATATGTTCTATATTCTTTTTTTTCTTTTTGGGTCACACCAGTGATGCACAGGTATTAGTCCTGGCTCTGCATTCAGGAATCACTCCTGGTGGTGCTTGGGGGACCATATGGGATGCTGGGGATCAAAACCGGGTTGGCCACGTGCAAGGCAAATGCCCTACCCGCAGTGTTATTGCTCCAGCCCGCCCTGTTCCATACTCTTATCATGGGCTTTTTTTTTTCTTTTGATTCTTCTTGTTTTTTTGAGGAGATCCACCTTTCTCCGGGCGGTGGAGACCCGTTCCTGTGTGGCACAGATCAAGGCGATGTCAGGAACAGCTTCACAGCACTGGTGTCCATGCAGTGATGCATTTAGTCGACTCCACCAGTCTTGACACTCCTGGGCATTTCCTGGGGTGACCGAGGCAGGTAGAGGGGTAAGGCAGTGGCCCCCACTCCTCCCAGTCTCCTGCAGCATCTGGTGAGACAGCCAGGAGCCAGTGACCTACTCCAGAATTAATGAGGCAGGCCAAGGAAAGAACTGCAACATCATTTGCGAGCCACACTGAAGACCTACTTCTTTTGGAAAACTACTTCTCCCATCCACGACACAGCTCTGACAGGACACTGGAGTTCACCAGAACATGGTGGGGGTCTGGGCCTGGTTTCAAGTAGCAAGGACCAGAGATAAGTGTACAGGGGCAAGGTTGCAGGCTACTTCTTGCAGGCTATTTCCCTGAACCCTCCCTGGATCTCTGGTACTTCATATGGTCCCCGGAGCACCACCTGGGGACAGTCCTGAGCACAGAGCCAGGTATAACCCCTGAGCACCACTGGGTGAGACACCGAAACCCAAAAACAAACAAAGAAAAAGAATTTAAGAGCTGAATTTTATACCATAAACTCAGAAAACTTGCAGACCAAGAGCTCACAGTGCTGAGAGATGAGAACATACTTTGTACACACTAATTTGATCCCTGCATTTCATATGGTCCCCCAAACACTGCCAGGAGAGTACAGAGTTGGGAGTCCCCCTGAACACCACTGGTGTGACCCCAAATTTTAAAAATAGCTTAATTAGGGGCTGGAGCGATAGCACAGAGGGTAGGGCATTTTCCTTGCACATAGCCGACCCGGGTTCAATTCCCAACATCCCATATGGTCCCCCCCACACTGCCAGGAGTAATTCCTGAGTGCGGAGCCAGGAGTAACCCCTGAGTATTGCCAGATGTGACCCCAAAATAAAAAAACTCACCACCAACAACACCCCAAAAATGTTCCCCTTACCGCTGGAGTACAGTACAGCAAGTAGGGAACTTTCCTTGTACCCAGCTGATCCGGGTTCCATCGGGGCACCCCAAATGGTCTGCCACGCCCCTCCGACAGTCATGAATCAGCCCTGAGCACAGCCTGGTGTGGCCTCAAAACAAAACAAAAATGTACCCCTTACCTTTTCCTAGGGGCTGGAATGATAGCACAGTGGTAGGGCGTTTGCCTTGCACACAGCCGGCCCAGCCACGCTGGATTCGGTTCCTCCGTCCCTCTTGGAGAGCCGGGCAAGCTACTGAGAGTATCTTGCCCGCACGGCAGATTCTGGAAAGCTACCCATGACGTATTCGATATGCCAAACACAGTAACAACAAGTCTCATGATGGAGATGTTCCTGGGCCTGCTTGAGCAAATCAATGAATAACGGGAGGACCATGACTGTGACCATGACCTTTTACTAGGAGGTAAGAAGGTGAAAAACCGGGGCTGGAGCAATAGCACATCGGGTAGGGCGCTTGCCTTGTACGTGGCCAACCCGGGTTCGATTCCCAGCATCTCATATGATCTCCTGAGCACTGCCCGGGGTGATTCCTGAGTGCAGAGCCAGGAGTAACCCCTGTGCATCGCTGGGTGTGACCCAAAAAGCAAAAAAAAAAAAAAAAAAAAAAAAGAAGGTGAAAAACCTTAATCATAAATATTTCTTTCCAATTACCTTAAAGCAATTCCTCACCCTGAAGGAATTTACTGATCACTCTGATGATTGTCAGTCTGCAACCTGCCCTTGGAAAGATGACCTTTGCCTATAAAATTGCTTCCTGTGATTGGGCAGGCAAGATGATTTTTAGGGGGCACATGAGCCCACCACTCTAGCCTCGGGTTTGCCAATTGTGCCCCTAGTGGCACCTGCACTGGCACCCATCACCCCCACGCCCTACAAAAAACACTCGTGTATTTGTGAAAGAATCCATCTGTTAATGAAATGTTTCCATCAGTATATGCAAGTATTTTTAAATAGTAATTATAAATGCTTATTATGTATTAGTTTTTGTTCTTGGCTCCTTAAACTCAGTCACCCAATCCTCTTGAGATATTGGAGGTGTGGGCTGTAGCGATAGCACAGTGGGTAGGGTGTTTGCCTTGCACGCGGCAGACCGGTGTTAGATTCCCAGTATCCCATATGGTGCCACCAAATACTGCCAGGGGTAATTCCTGAGTGCATGAACCAGGAGTAACCACTGTGCATTGCCGGATGTGACCCAAAAAGAAAAAAAAAAAAGAGAGAGAGAGATTGAAAACTAAAGATTTAAAGATGTGTGTGTGTGTGTGTGTGTGTGTGTGTGTGTTCTCTCACTCATCAGTGGTCAGGGGTGGCTCTCAGTCATGTCCAGTAATGAAACCAGGACCCTTCCACCTGCAGAGCCTGAACCCAGGTCTTGGAGTAATCTCCTCTGGCACTGTTTGGCTTTCTGGTGCTGGGAATCTAGACCAGACCTTCATCAGTGGAGGGTCAGTGCTCTACCCTTGTAGTTACAGCTTCTCCCAAAATTAAGTAAATTAATTATTTTTATTTTGTGGTTGTGCTTGGGGCTTCCTCCTGGCACTGTATTCAGGGGTCCCTCCTGGAAGTGCTCAGAAGACCATCTACAGTGCCAGAAATTGAACCCAGGCCAGGCAACCATCTTACCATTGCACTAACTCCTTGGACCCAGATTAAGTGAAATATTTTGGCCACACCCGACTGTGCTCAGGGCTTACTCCTGGCTCTGCACTTATGAATCATTCCCTGAAATATGAGATGATGGGAATTGAACCACGGTCAGCCACTTGCACGGCAAGTGCCTAACCTGCTGTACTCTCTCTCGGGCCTGAGACATCAACTAACTGGGCTTTGTCTATGGCAGGAGCTGTGCCAGGAATTGAAGACACAAAACGAAATCATATATATACATATATATATATATGCACACACATATTTATATATATATACACATACATACACATATCTGTAAATGGCTTGAAGATAGTTTTTCAGAAGGCCACAGTTGACCTTCTGTGTATGAGACTGCCTAGAAATCATAAAGGCACTGGTGTGTGTGTGTGTGTGTGTGTGTGTGGTGGTTAGGGTTCTGCTGCTGGACTGCATGAGTTTGAATCATAAACTCTGACACTTAGTGGTTGTATAAATTGCTCTAAGCCTTGTTTTTCCACATGTAACGTGGAGATAATGCTTACTCATCTGATTATTTAGAGGATTGATATAAAGTCTTAAACCAGTGCTTGGCTTGGGTGACTGTGTTGTATATTATACATTGTTTTTTTTTTTTTTTAGTTCTTGGGCCACTGCCTCTGGTGCCCTGGGGATCATGTGGTTCTGGGATCAAACTCTGGGCCTCCTGCCTGCCAAGTGTGCACTCAGTGGTGAGGGATTGTGGTGTTGGAATTATGCGCGCAAGAAATTCTCATTAACTATAATATTCTCAATATAATTCTCTGGGCTGGAGCGATAGCACAGTGGGTAGGATGTTTGCCTTGCACGCAGCTGACTTGGCTGACTCGGATTTGATTCCTCCACCCCTCTCCAAGAGCCCGGCAAGCTACCGAGAGTATCTCGTGCGCATGGCAAAGCCTGGCAAGAACCGCCCCCCTGTGATGTATTCAATATGCCAAGCACAGTAACAAGAAGTCTCACAATTTGTTGTGAGATGTTACTGGTGCCTGCTCAAGCAAATCGATGAACAATGGGAGGACAGTGCTACAGTGCTACATATACATATATACAAACATATTTATATAGTTTGTTTTGTACACTGTGGAGCTCAGCTGACTCTAAGCCCAGGGGAGACAACACGATGTGGCAGGAGACAAAACCCGGTGGGCCGGGTGCAAAGCAAGACCTTTATTTACTATACCTTTACTACACTAGCGCCCAGGTTCTCATTAATACTTTTTTTTTGGGGGGGGTCACACCCGGCGATGCTCAGGGGTTACTCCTGGCTTTGCATTCAGGAATCACTCCTGGCGGTGATGGGGGGGGGGGGGGGGACTATATGGGATGCTGGGAATCGAACCCAGGTGGACCGCGCGCAAGGCAACCGCCCTACCTGCTGTGCTATTGCTCCAGTCCCCTCATTAATACTTTTGGAGCATCTATTAGACATCAGACTTGGTATTAGGTCTTAGCTATTACGGGTTTTACTTCACTCATGATAACCTTGCAAGTCAGGTATCACCAATCCCAGCTGAATTATTCTAGAAATACAATTTTATTTACTTATTCTTTTACGTTTTTGGGCCCCATCCCGACAATGCTCTAGGGTCACTCCAGGCTCTGCACTTAGGTATCAGTCCTGACGAGGTGGGGGGGCGGGGTGGTGCCTTGGATGCCGCCGAGGATCGAATCCCGGTTGGCCGCTGCCCAGCCCGATGAGGTAATGCCCTGGCCACGCCCCCGCCCCTTGTACGCCTGCGCGCTTCCGGGCCCCGCCCCTCCTCCTGGCCGCGCGCCTGCGCAGTGCACCTCCATGCGGGCCCCGGCGGTCAGCGGGTCCAGCTGAGCCGGGTCCAGCTGAGCCGCGGCCGGCGCTCCCGCTGGCCCTCCTCTCTCGACGGCCATGGGCAAGAGCCGGACGAAGCGCTTCAGGCGGCCGCAGTTCTCCCCGACGGGCGACTGTCAGGCGGCGGCGGGCTGCGGGCTGGAGGCGGAGGAGGCGGAGGAGGAGGAGGACGGGCCCGCGGCCGAGCTGCTGGAGAAGGTGAGGCGGGCGCGGCGGGGACCCCCGCACCCCGCGCCCCCCGGCCCGCGCCCACCCGCACTCACCCCCACCTGTCTGCCCCGCAGCTCCAGCACCCGAGCGCCGAGGCCCGCGAGTGCGCGTGCGCCGGCCTGGCCCGCCTGGTGCAGCAGCGGCCCGCGCTGGCCGGGCTCGCGCGGAGGGACGCGGTGCGGCGCCTCGGGCCGCTGCTGCTGGACCCCAGCCTGGCCGTGCGGGAGACGGCGGCCGGCGCGCTCAGGTGAGCCGGGGGCTGCCGCCTGCGGGGGTCTGCCCGGGGGAGGGGGCTGCCGTCTGCAGGGGATTTGGACCGGAACCCCGGGTCTGCCCCGGGGAGGGGGCTGCCATGTACAGGGGATCTGGACCCGGACCCCAGGGTCTACCCACGGTGTGGCTGCCATCTATCTGCAAGGGATTTCAACCCAGAGCCCCCGGTTTGCCCAGGGTAGGACTGGGCTGGCATCTGCAGGGGATTTCGACCGGGACCCCCAAGTCTACTCACGGTGGGGCTGTCATCTGCAGGGGATTTGAACCCGGACCGCGGGTCTGCCCAGGGGAGGGAGCTGCTATGTACAGGGGATCTGGACCCGGACCCCAGGGTCTACCCACGGTGGGGCTGCTCTTTGCAGGGGATTTGAACCCGGAACCTCCAGGTCTACCCAGGGCGTGGCTGCCATCTGCAGGGGATTTGGACCCTGAAACCCCCCAGGTCTCCCACAGTGGGGCTGCTGTCTGCAGGGGATTTGAACCCGGACATCTCCTTCCCCCTCCTTGGCGCATGCCAGACCTGCTGTTTGCAGAAAGGGGCATTTGAACCCAGACCCCTGGGGACTCCAGTCACATGCATTCTGTTGCCTGCCTGGCTGGCGAACTCCGAGCACATCCCATATCTCTCAGCCTCAGGGTTCAGTGCATTCACCCCAGTGCAGGTGCCAGGTGTTCTGGGGCAGGAGATGGAGCAAACCAGCAAGATCCTTGCCCCCTACCCAGAACCCACGCTGATGAGGGCCAGACAGGAAACTGTGCCCCTGCACAGGTAAGAGGAAACTGTCACTGGCAAATCGCAGGAACGGGCAAGCTGTCTGGATGAGGAGTTAAGTTTTTATATAGATATTTTTAATCGTGTTAAAATGGTTTGTTTCTAGACTCATTTTTGTGTTTTTTAACTAAATGGTCTAGACACTTTTGGGGTGGGGGCCACACCTGGTGGCACTCAAGGCTTACTCCTGGCTCTGCTGCTCAGGGATGACTCCTTCCAGGAGTGGACCGTTTGTGGCGCTGGAGATGGAACCACTTGGCCAGACACGCGCCTTACCCACTGGACTACCTGTCCCTCTGCCCTCCCAGATGCCCTTCTGTCCTCTAAATAGAAGCCTGTGACGCATACACTTTTCATACATTCTGACTTTGAAAGGGAAGTTCATGTGAATTGGGCTGAGCTCTGTGTAACATTTGTGAACTGAGACAATGAAAGTGAAGGGCGTGGAAAAGTATTTGGGACAGCTGAGGGCTTGGCTTAGCTCAAGGCAGGGCGAGTGGGTTGCGTAGACAGGACTAGTAGCTGAAGCTGGAGATGGGCCCCGCGGAGGTGAGGGTTCTGGTCCCGGGGTGTGTCCAAGCCCTGCCAAGCCGTTGTGCCCCTTTGCAGAGGCTACTCTGGCGGCAGTGCAAAGAGTGGACAGTAGAGGGGGCAAAAGTAGAAGCTAAGTTAGTCTGTGCTGCTGGAGTCATTGATTTAACAACGCCAGGCCACTCACCGCCAGGCAGCCCTGAGCAAGGGAGATGACGTCTCTCTCATTATAGATCTTGCAGGCTGGTTGAGGCAGACAGGTGTCAATCAAATAGTTAGACGTGTGTATAATTATCAGCAGCCATCATCACAAAGGAAGCTCTGGGACAGTGTCACCGGTGCTTAGAGAAGATCCTAATGGGTGACAGTTTATTATTATTTTTTAATTTAATTTTTTAAGTTGTTTACAATATTTTTTTTTTTACATTCAATATTCCAACACCAGTTCCAACACCATGACACCATCCCATCACCATTATTTTGAATTTTCCCACCACCACCCAAATCTACCCCCAAAGCAGGTACTAAATAAGTTATTTTGTATTGCAAGTTATCAATAATCTGCTGCATATGATCCAAAAGAGTTTCCTCAGAGGAACGTGTGTGAAGAGTATTGCATCTCACCTTGGAGCCATTAAGTCCTCATATAAGTGATTACTAACATGTTGTTACAGGTTGCCCTTGTGTGCTAATATATAATCTATAAAATTTTATTATTTTTTTTTCTCTTTGGGTCACCCCCGGAGATGCACAGGGGTTACTCCTGGCTTTGCATCCAGGAGTTACTCCTGGCGGTGCTCAGGGGACCATATGGGATGCTGGGAATCGAACTCGGGTCAGCCCCACGCAAGGCAAACGCCCTATTCGCTGTACTATGGCTCCAGCCCAATCACTGTCACTGCCCTCCTGTTGTTCATCGATTTTCTGGAGCGGGCCCAGTAACGTCTCCATTGTGAGACTTGGTTGTTACTGTGTTTGGTATATCGAATACGTCACGGTGACTTGCCAGGCTCTGCCGTGTGGGCGAGATACCCTCGGTAGCTTGCCGGGCTCTCCGAGAGGGGCAGAGGAATAGAACTCGGGTTGGCTATGTTGGCTGCGTGCAAGGCAAAAGCCCTACCCGCTGTGCTATCGCTCTAGCCCCTCCAGCCCAATATATAAAATTATATATGAGCGATAGCACAGCGGGTAGGGCGTCCGCCTTACAAGCGGCCAACATGGCCGACCCGAGTTCGATTCCTCCGCCCCTCTCGGAGAGCCCGGCAAGCTACCGAGAGTATTGGATATGCCAGACACAGTAACAACAAAGTCTCCAATGGAGACGTTACTGGGCCCGCTCGAGCAAATCGACGATCAACGGGAGGGCCTTTACCTTTACCTTTACCTATGTATATATATATAAAATTTGGGGGGGCATGAAAATAGGTTGCCTTCTACTTTACACTCCATCCAACGTGGTGTGCTACTCTTGTTACATCATGGGGGTGGAGGATGAGCTGTTTCTCCAGGAGTTCTAAAATTTTAAATAGGGTGATACAGCTGGAAGTAAATTTTTAACTGGATGGTGACTTTGGGGTGCTGAGGCATCTCTGTGGCTCACTTTCTCTTCCGAGATTTATTTGTGAGTCTCTGGATTCTGGCCAGTTCGTGATCTTACATGATGCCAGAGGCAGTTCGTGGGCATGACCGCCAGGCTCCCGGGAGGACAGGGAGATGGGGGAGTTCTCCCCATCTTCTCCACTCTCTGAGAACCAGGAGATTTCGGTCACAAAACCCATGCATCCGAGTTTTTCAGCAGATTCGTTCTCAGGGAGGAGACTCGCTCTGAGCCTGTGGAGATCGGCCAGGGGCGACAGTTTAGGTGCGAGATGAGCCGGAGGAACGCTTGCCGTGGGAGGCCACAGCCACAGTCTTTCCCTCGCCCACGACTGCAGGAAGGGCGAGAGCCGTCTTCTCGTTTCTCTCAGCCCCTCAGTGCGGTGCTCTCTGAAGGTGGGCAGAGTCTTCCCAGTAGACGTCACACGTTCCCAGGGTTGCCTCCTAGTGACACTCGGGCCGCTGCTGGCCCCTGGGAGTCGTGTCTGTGAGGTGCCGTATATCCCACAGGCCACTTCACTTGAGCTCAGGCTGTGGTTTCTTCTGAGTAGAAATCTCCCTGTCCCTTACGTACCTGTGTTTTAGCCACATGCCTGCCTCCCTTTCAGCACTTTTTTTTTTTTTAATTGGTTTTTGGTTTCGGTGGTGCTCAGGGTTTGCTCCTGTTTCTGTGCACTCTTGGTGGGCACCAAGAACCTTGTAGGGTGCCGAGGATTGAACCCCAGGTTGGCTCCGTGCAAGGCAGGCACCCTCCCTGTTGAACTATCCAGTTTCAGAACTAATTTTTTTTTTTCAATTTGTAGTTTGCATGTGTTTAAAATAGTGCCGGTATTCATGGCTTTGATGTATACTCCCCCTCACCTCACCACCACCAAGTACCCACGACCTCGACCAATGGCCCCTCGTCCTCCCGATCCACCGCATCATCCTTCCTCTCATGCTCTCCTCACCCCCCACGTGGACTCTCAGTCTGGGGCAGGGTCCAGGCAATCCAGGGTCAAGAGATTGTTGTCTCTTGATGCTGTCCCTTTCTCTTGGTTCTCTGTATCCCACAGGTGAGTGTCTGATGTTTGCCCTCCTCCCTCTGACTTACACAACTAGCTTTCTGTATGACAGCGGTTCATTGTTTGCAGCATGTAAAACAAGGATCAGAACATCTGGCAATCAGCCGATTGGCCTTCTAAAAATGAGGCTGTACCAACAATTTTATCTGATATGGTCTAAAAATAGATATAAAGGGATTGAGGGGGCCAGTGGGTAGGGCTCTTGCCTTGCACACAACCAACTGGGTTTGATCCCCAGCATTCCCCATGGTCCCCGAGCCCTGCCAGGAGTGATCCAGGAGTGATCGCTGAGTGCAGAGCCAGGAGTAACCTGAGTACTGGCGGGTGTGGTCCCAAAAGGAAACAAAAAAAAAAAAAAGAAAAGGGCTGGAGTCATAGCACAGAGGGTAGGATGCTCACCTTGCCTCAGTCAACCTGGGTTTGATCCCTACCATCCCATAATGTTTTCTGAATGCTGCCAGGAATGACCCTCGAGCCTTGCCAGGTGTGGCCCAAAAAACCAGGGAGGTGGGAAGGAAGGAATAAATCCGAGGGGCCTGGAGTGAGCTCGGTGGTAGAGCTTACGATGCTGTTGTGTGAGGCGTCCTAGGGAAGTTTGATCCCCTGCACCAACCCAACCTCTGCAACTCCCCAACTAAAGAGAGTTGGGAGCTTAATGTGCCTCGTGGCTCGTGAGCTGAAAGTGACACGCTGTACTCGTCTGTATAGAAACCTCAGCGCCTGTGGAGGCTTTGACGTCTGCGATGACATGGTCACCAAGGACATCATGACGCCTCTGGTCGCGCTGCTGAGAGAGGTATGCTGGCTTTCAAGTTTGCTTTCAAAAAGCTGAAGTTTGCTTTTGTTTCAGTGCTTGGGTTTATTGGTCTTTTCTGAGAACATTCTCTATTTTACTTTTCTTAGAAATGCTGTCTCTCTCATCATTGATAACAGCCTCTATTATTTTGTCCCTGCTATCTTTAATTAGATGGTAATTGCCTCGAGGGTCTGCAGGGATTGCTCAAAGGACTGCGTGTGTGCTCAGCCTGTGGAAGATGCTGGTTTGACCCCTGTTGTGGCCCCAAAACAAAACAGAAGAGAAAAGCAGACAATTGTTGGCTTATCGGATCTTCATTAAACTCTAGACTGACTCTTTGTTTGGGGGCCACATCGATGGTCAACTCCTGCCTCTGTGCTAGGCAGCTGCTCCTGGCGGTGCACAGGGGACCCTGCATACCAGGGATAGAACCTCGGCCTCCATGTGCAAAAGCATGAGCACCAGTCGGCTGAGGCCTCTCTCTGGCCCTCGGCTGACTTCTTTGCACTTAAGCGTTACATGATAAAAATTAGTGTTACAATTGATTGCGAATTTGTGTGCCTACAGGTGTATTTTGTGTTTGTGAATTATTTCGTTGACTACTTACAGCCCTTTCATTCGGCAGGTATTATCCCCATTTTACAGACGAGGAAGCTGAGACACAGACACAAGGAATTAGCCATGAAAATTAAATGAAGTTCTCATTCTTTTTTTTTTTTTTTTTTTTTGCTTTTTTTGAGTCACACCTGGCGATGCTCAGGGGTTGCTCCTGGCTTTGCACTCAGGAATCACTCCTGGCGGTGCTCGGGGGACCATATGGGATGCTGGGAATCGAACACGGGTGGGCTGCGTGCAAGGCAAACGCCCTACCCGTTGTGCTATTGCTCCAGCCCCCTCTCATTCTTTTTTTTCAAATTTGCTTTTGGGGTTCCACCTGGCTGTGCTCGGGGATTATTACTGGCAGGCCCAGGGGACCATATGTGTGCTTCAAACCCTACTTGGCTATCTGCAAGGCAAACAAGCGCCCTACCTGCTGTGCTATCTCTCCAGCCTGCCTTACTTTTTTGTTTGTTTTTGGTCCACACCCAGCAATGCTAAGGCTCACTTGTGGCAGTGCTTAGGGGACCATATGAGATTCCGGGAACCAACCGGGGTCAGCTGGCCAAGTGCCTCAACCCCTGGACTGTCTCTCTGGTCCCAAGTTGTCAAAGTTTTCTATCTTGCCCATCTTTTTGGCGAATGTGCTCCAGGGATTAGCAGTTCTCCCTCTGGCATGCCTTTGACCAGCTATTCCCTTTGGATTTTGTTTTTGGTTCGCGTCTGGCAGTGCCTAGGAGACTCCTGGCTCTGTGCTCAGGGTGTGGCCCCTGGCGGGCTGGATGTTCGGGGCCCTGGGAGACCGTCAGGTGCAGGGGGTCCGACTGGGATCTCTGGCACTTGTGCACCCGCAGCCAGTGCTCCAGCCTGTGGCGCTGTCTCGGCGGCCCTCCTCTTCTCTCTGCCTGCCTGGTTTCCACTTTTAAAGAATTTCCCGTTTCAGTGAGAGGCGTTGAGCTTCTATTTCGAGCCGTGCTTCTCAGCTGGGGGTGGTCTGCCCCACTGAGAGGGTGTTCAGGTGGCGTCTGGAGCCATTTCTGACTGTCACGGTTATTATCGGCATGTGGTGGGCAGCGGACAGGAATGTGCTATACGTTCTACAGAGTACGTGACAGCCCCCACCACAATGCATCACTTGGTCCAGAGCGTCCATCGTGCCAAGAGGGAGAAGCCCGGTTCCAGAGACTGCAAGGGGGTCGTGCTCCACAGCAACCGGGAGCACCCATTCTGCCTGCAGCCAGAGGGTCTGGGTCAGAGCACTCCCCCACCCCCCATAGCAGCCAGGTCTGCTGGACTAGAACCATGATTTACAAAGTAACTGATAGTTGAGCCTTAAGTATACAGTGTTTCAACACCAATCCCACCACCAGTGTCAACTTGCCTCCACCAGGGTTCCCCAGGCTTCCTCCTCACCCCTTCTGCCTCCTTGATAGGCACATTTCAAAGTTTGTGGTTGAACTTTGTAATGTACCTGTCAAGGTGGCACGGGGAAGGGGGCATGGGGTGGTGGAGGGGTGGGGGGAGACGAAGTATGAGAACACAGGTGGAGGGAAGTTGACACTGGTGGTGAGATTGGTGTTGGAATACTGTATGCCTAAAATTCAGCTATCAGTAACTCTGCAAATCACAGTTCTTTAAAATCTTAAAAAAAAAAAAAAAAGAAAGAAAAAAGTTTGGGGTTGTAGTGTAGATTGCGTGTTTTCAGTGTTGTGGAGTCTGTGCTTTAGAAACACACTATACCCCTCTCCCATATAACTGGTCTAACTGAGAGCCCCCACCTCTGTTTCCCCATTACTTCCTTTTTTCCTTTTTTTTTTTTTTTTTTTTTTTTGCTTTTTGGGTCACACCCGGTGATGCACAAGGGTCACTCCTGGCTCTGCAGTCAGAAATTATTTCTGGCGGTGCTCAGGGGACCATATGAGATGCTGGGAATCGAACCCGGGTCGGCTGCATGCAAGGCAAACGCCCTACCGCTGTGCTGATGCTCCAGCCCCCATTACTTCCTTTTTTCATCTTCCTTAATTTCTTTCCTTCTCTGTCCTTTTCCTCCCTGTACTCTTGGATCAAGGGCGATCTTGGCATTTCCCCACCCCCACACACTCTCCTCTTGACTACACTGCATATCCTCTTCTACAGTGAGATCATCCTGCGATTGTCCTACTGGCTTACCTCACTCATCGTGATGTCTTCCAGTTCCAACCAGATTGCAGCAATTGCATGACGCCATCATTCCTTGCAGCTGCATAATACTCCATTATGTGTGGGAATGTTGTTTGCGTCAGCCCCTGTGGAAAACAGTATGGAGCGTTCTCTCCTGCCATAATGTCTATTCCCAGAACATAAAAACATTCATTTGGTAGGACATATATACACACCATTATTCATTGCTGCATTTAGTACAGTAACTCAGATATCTGTATCTGAGTTACTAAGTATCCACTGAATGGATTATGAAGATGCAGTGTATCTACTAGATGAATGAGTTATGAAGATGTCTACTAATAGACTATTCTTTTAGCATTTTTCCTATACTTCAGTCTTCTATTTGTAGGGAGAGATTGGGAATAAGATTTCTGCTGTTTGACAGATTTGCCGTGAGGATTCAGTAATGGATGTAAAAAGCTTGAACAGTCAGTTCCTTCACCACAGTTTAGAAGGGACTTTTAACCGTGGTTTATGTCACTTTTTTTTCCTTTTGGTCTTTCCTATCTATACCATATTGGATAAAATACTTTGCACTGACTTTCTGTTTTACATTTGAAACATGTAATGCTTTATATTCAGCTTGTAAGCTGGCTTTATGTAACTTTCTTGCCTTTATAACCGAAACAGAATGGGATTGTTGGGATTAAGCTGTTATTGTGAATTGGATTGACTTGTCCTCCACGATCATTCCTGATATTTAATTTTTTTGTTGTTGTTGTTTAACGACTCCCTTGAACTAGGGTACTAATCAAGATATTTGGTAACAGTGTAGTGCCGGACTGGATGCAAATGAGACCTCTCCACGGGAAAAAAAAGATCAGAACAGAAATTCTGTTGAGGCCATAGCCAACGAGGCGGTGAACGTGCTGTGGAATATATGGTGAGGTGCCTTCCAGACCTGTCCCCCCGCTGCTGTTTCTCTCCGGCTGTGGGCAGGTCTTCTCTGGGTGGATCTGTGGCCCCTGGAGGTCACAGCGGGGTGGGAGTAGTGACCCTAAAGCAACCTGTCTTCCTCAGCTGTTTTCCTCGTAGCCTTCCTTCATCTTTTTTGCTTTACTTTGCTTCTCTTTCAGTTAATGGTTACTGACCAAAAAAGAGACTTGCTGATCATTATTGTCATCTGCACCCCTGTCCTGTGTGTCAGCCTTTGTGGTTCTTTTTTTTTTCTTTTTTGGTCCACATGCAGTAGTGCTCAGGGCTTCCTCCTGGCTCAGTGTTATGGGATCACCCCTGGCAAAGTTTGAAGGATCGTGCGTGTCGCTAGGATCAGATCCTGGTTGGCTGCGTGTGAGGCAAGAGGCTTCCCCACTGTCCTGTCTCTCTAGTCCACCTGGCAGTGCTCAAGGCTTACTCCTGGCTCTGCGTTCAGGGTTCACTGGAGAGGTCTTTAAGACCATATGGGATGCCGGGTATCGAACCCGTGTCGGCCGCGTGCAAGGAGAGAGCCCTCCTTACCCTCTGTTCTGTCGCGCCAGCCCTGCAGCAGTCGTGTTAAACCCAGCTGGACTTTCGTGCACGGCTGCTGTGGTGCTGCCCAGAAGGACGACAGGATCCTGCTCTTCTTTCCTGCCCGACAGTTTCCCTTTGACAAGGGACTGGAAACCTCTGGAAGCTCCCTTGGCTTCTGTAACTCCCCCACATCACCTGTTTAACTGAAGCCCCAGCCCCTGTTTACTGCCCTTTCTCATCTTCCTCCCTCGATTTCTTTCCTTCTCTGTCCTCCTCCCTTTACTCTTGGGTCAAGGGTGATCTCGGCTTAGCCCTCTTTACTACATTCCATTTCCTTCTCCAGCTATTCTGTTTACCAGAGATAAGTGAGATCATCCTCTGTTTGTCTTTCTACTGGCTCACTTAGTTGGAAGGAGGTCATGGTCCATTCCATGACTGGACACACACACACACATATATATATATATATATATAATTTATTTTTTGCTTTTTGGGTCACACCCGGCGATGCTCAGGAATGCTCATATGGAATGTCAGATTGAACCCGGGTCGGAAGGCAGACGCCCTCCCCGCTGTACTATTGCTTCAGTACCAATATATATTTTTTATCCTGTCAAATGACCCACATTTCTAGCAAGATTATGCTATCATTTCTTATTTTTAGCCAGCGGTGGGTAAATAATAACCTCCAGCCGAAAAGCACAGACGTTTATTAGAATTCAAGGTTAATTTGGGTACTGAAAGCTGCCAGCCTAGACTCTCCACCTGCTTGTGTCTCCATTTCATACTCGTGGATGCATTCCACCAGGAAAATTGGAGAGAACAGATTTGAGAAAATGACATTTGAGCAAGCTGTGTTTTTCTCTGCAATAGATAAGTTTAACTTATATAAAATATTGGCCTTAGAATTAAGTAAGAGGTTTTTATTTATTTATTTATTTTTGCTAAGGCCTAGGGCATAGCTTAGTGGTAGAGCATATATATGAGGTTCTGGGAGTCATATTCACCTCAAAAAATTTTTTTTTCTTTTTTTCCATTTTGGCTCTTGGGCCACTCCTGAGTTGATGCTCAGGGCTTACTCCTGGCCCAGTACACTGGGATCACTCCTGGTGGTGCTTGGGGGATCCTTTGGGAAGCCAGAGATTGAACCCTGGTTGACCGAGTGCAAGGCAAGTGCCCTACCCACTGTACTCTCTCTCCAGCGCCTCCCCCAATTTATTTTTTTAATTGGTGAGAGCCTGAATGTACTTCAAAAGTGATCTTCCTTTTCTAATTGCTCTGAGCCCTGTCATTGCCTGATATTGTGGCTCCTAACATTTTGTTACATAATTTATATTTTAGATTATTAGACGTTATATATTTTATTTCAGATATGTTTTGTTTGTGTTTTGTCCATCCCCGACAGTGCTCAGGGACTACTCCCAGCTCAATATTTGGGAGTTGTTCCCAGCAGTGCCAGGGATCAACCCAGAAACTCTTGCATGCAAGGTGTGGTCTGTCTCCAATAGTTTAAAAAATATTTATGTATATCTGTGTTTTATTTTAACTCATGTGTACTTATTTTCTTGAATATACTGTATGATTTTTTAGGATATGCTTATAGCAGAATTATAGTAAGTAAGGTAAAGGTAAAGGCCCTCCCGTTGATCGTCGATTTGCTCGAGCGGGCCCAGTAACGTCTCCATTGGAGACTTTGTTGTTACTGTGTCTGGCATATCGAATACTCTCGGTAGCTTGCCGGGCTCTCCGAGAGGGGCGGAGGAATCGAACTCGGGTCGGCCATGTTGGCCGCTTGTAAGGCGAACGCCCTACCCGCTGTGCTATCGCTCCATGGCAGAGCCTGGCAAGCCGCCCATGATATGTTCGATATGCCAAACACAGTAACAACAAAATAGTAAGTAGGGAGATCAAAAATAGTTTAGCTAACAAGGATGCAATTAATGCTTTAATTAGCACTGTTAGCTGTTAATGTGTCTGTGGTTTGCGGCATATATGGAGGTCTGTTTTTCTCTGGAAACATAGATAAAATTATAATTAATTTTGTACTTAGCATGTATGCTTATTGATAACATTGATATTGATAAGTTCTGATTTTTAATTAAAAATTCTGATTTTTTAATTAAAAGTATAAATTTTAAAAATGTAGGAATTTGTTGCAGAATATAAATTCTGCTTTTGAAATTATAGCAGTCTAAGAATGAATAGGGTTTAATTTTACTTTCTGTAAAGTTTTTGCTTTTTAATGCAACAACCCATTGGTCTTTCATCTTTTAACTTATTATTGTGGTGTGTTAGAACAGTAAACTGGACCCAGGCAATTTAGAACTGAGCCAGATTCCTCTGCTAACAGAATATGTGCTCTTTGGCTATGAGGATCTCAGTTACTTCATAGAACGGAAAATTGAAATAAGTGATTTCTGAGATGTGTCCCTGTTCTAATCATTGGAAATTGGCAGGTAACAAAATGGTAGAGATTGACTTACAGGTCCTACTATGATTAAAAAAAAAAAAAGAAAAGGAAAAAGTTACAGAATGGAAATTTTTGAAAAATGTCCAGTGAATTTGAGTGGGCATCGATTTATTTATAAATATGGTGGGTGTTTGACTGCAAGTGTTTGGTTCTTCTATAAAGTTGCATGTAAATTTTTATTAACTACTGTGGTTGATTTCTCATTGTTAAAATGTGAATAGTAAAACTTTTTTTTCCCCCTTCAATTTAGTGAATGCAGTAGTAGAGCAGTATCTATGTTCAACAAAGAAGGGTGTTTGGAGATTGTATTAAAGTATTTAAGTAGGTTTTCCACCAATGTTGACCTGGCTATTTCAGTAGGTAAGTGAAGAAAGGTGATGATTTTTGAAGTATGTGTGGCCTTATTAAAAATATTTTATTCAGACATAGATGTTTGTTTCATAGAACTCTTTTTCATTAATTATATTTAAATGTATAGCAGAGGCGTTCTGTGTGTTTTGGATCTTTTAAAGTCTGTAGTTAATAATACTTTCCATACATGTTCAGTTTTCCTGTTCTTCATGCTGCAAAGGAAAGTAGGGAACTGTGTGAACTTCTGTAGTTCTCAGCGTACTAGGTTCTTAGATCCTTGATTAATTCTTGAAACTTCCACCTGCCTTTTGCTGAGAACAATCTCCCATAGCCATCAAGCCTGTGAGCCAATCTTAAATGAAATCTAGACTTATCTAAAAGTCTTCTATCATTAACCCATGCACTAGCAAAAACCTGAGAACCTTGGGCGTGGGGACAACACAGACTTTGCACATAGGAAGCTCTAGGCTCAATCCTCAGTACCACATCATCCCCAGAGCACTGCCAGAAGTAGCCTCTGAGCACTGCAGGTGTGACCTCACCAAACCAAAGATTACCTACTCCACCCTCTGCCCAACTGAACCTGTGCTTTCTTGTTCCTATCACTTGTACTTTCCTTGTTGCTGCTTTTTGTTTTGGGGGCCATGGCCAGTGGTGTTCAGGGCTTACTCTTGGCTCTGTGCTCAGGGTTCACTCGCAGTGTGCTTGGGTGACCATATGGGCGTTGGGGATTGAACCCATATGCCAGGCAAGCACCCTACCTGCTGTATTATCTCTGTGGCCCACCTATGCCTTTTTAACAGAGGTAGCACTATAGCACTCTCCTCCCGTTAATCAATTTGCTCGAGCAGGCACCAATAACGTCTCCACTGTGAGACTTGTCATTACTGTTTTTGGCATATCGAATACGCCATGGGGAACTTTCCAGGCCCTGCTGTGCAGGCGGTATGCTCTTGGTAGCTTGCCAGGCTCTCTAAGAGGGGCAGAGGAATCAAAGCTGGGTCGGCCGCGTGCAAGGCAAATGCCCTACCCGCTGTGCTATCTCTCTAGCCCTTTAACAGAGAGAAATGTTTGAAATTGCGCAAATTTCACCTAGAGAACCTTCGTTGTTTCCCTGCGGTGGGACAGGGGAAGTAAGGCCTGGCGTCCTAGCTGTGGTTGTCTGTCTGTCTCTCTGTGTCTCTGTGTCTCTGTCTCTCTCTCCCTCTCCCCCTTAGCATTGCTGTGGGGGGGATGCTGGGGCTCACTCCCAACCAGACTCGTCTGGCTGTGCAGGCTGCCAGCTCAGTGCTGAGACTGGCAGTTGGTGCTGCTTGGACCCAGTGCTGCTCCCTGGCCCTGGGGCCCTGTGATGCCCTGTGGTGGCGGGTCTGGAACGCAGGGCTCTGTACCTACCATGCGTGCACCTCAGCCCTCAGACCTCTCTCCATTCTAAGAATATTTCTCTTATTTCCATTATTAAGGCAGACATCTAACTGTTCTTTCAGTTACTGCATTTTTCCTTGCACAGATAAATTCCCATTACCAATGTTTCTCTTGACCCTATTGGATCCTTTTTTTTTTTTTTTTTTTTTTTGCTTCTTCCTGGCTTTCCACACCGGGATCATTCCCAACTCCTGCAGGTGCCCAGGGAACCATGTGGGATGTGCCAGGGATCAAATCAAATCAAATCCAGGTGGGCAAGGCTGGAGCTGTGGAATTGCTATGGCGCCCTAATGGATACTTTTGTTTCTCTTTTTTTTTTTTTGCCCTTTGGGTCACACCTGGCGTTGCTCAGAGATTACTCCTGGCTCATGCACTCAGGAATTACTCCTGGCAGTGCTCGGGGGACCATATGGGATCCTGAGAATCGAACCTGGGTCGGCCATGTTGGCTGCGTACAAGGCAAACGCCCTACCCGCTGTGCTATTGCTCCAGCCCCTCTCTTTTAATCTCTCTAATTTGGGCAACATGGTTGCAACAGTGTTTCCCAATGAATACTATTTTGGGGGACCATTTTGGACCACACTTGGTGGTCATCAAGGGCTTATCCCAACTCTGGTGTTCAGGGGTTGCTTCTGACAGTGCTTTGGACTGGGGACCATGCAGTGCCAAGGCTGGAACAGGCCTGTTGAACCATCTCTCTGGTTCCCCAACGGACGCTCTTTTTCCTGTGTGTGTTGGGAGGACACACAATCCCCAGAAGTGCTCAGGGGCTGCTCCTAGCTCTGTGCTCAGGGACCACGCACTGCTTATGCCAGGGATCGAACCTGCGCCAGCAAGGCAAGCCCAGGGCAAGTGCCTTACCGCTCTGCTGTCTCTCCGGCCCCTGTTCCATAGCATTTTTGTTTTGGTTTTGGAGGCCACATCCGGCTGTGTCAGGGCTTCCTCCTGGCTCTGTGCTCAGGCATCACTCATGACAGGGCTAGGGGAAACGGGGGTGCAGGGATTCGAACCCTGGTCAGGCAAGGCAAATATATTGCCTACTGTGCAATCTTTCCAGCCTCTTGGTCTGTAACTTTCAAAAGAAGAATTTCCCTTTCCCTTGTTATTGTGCCCCTTGGTTTTATTGTAGCCTTAATTTTTTAAGTGTTTATTTTTTTTAAATGAACTTTTTAATTGTTTTTGTTTTGGGGCCACATCCAACAATGCTGGGTGTTTTTTTTTTTCTGGCTCTGCACTCAGGAATTATTCCTAGAGGAACTCAAGGGACCACGGGACCATGTGGGAAGCTAGGGATCGAACCTGGGTTGGCCATGCGCAAGGCAGACGCCCTTCCCTCTATACTATTACTCCAACCCCAACATTGATGAACTTTTAAGAATGAATTATAAGAAAGTAACTTTTGCAATGATTTTTTTAAATCCTTTTTTTTTTTTTTTGGTCACACCTGGTGATGCACAGGGGTTACTCCTGGCTCATACACTCAGGAATTACTCCTGGCGGTGCTCGGGGGACCGTATGGGATGCTGGGAATCGAACCCTGGTGAACCGCGTGCAAGGCAAATGCCCTCCCTGCTGTGCTGTTGCTCCAACCCCTTTCATATCGTTTTTGGTTTGGGGCTTCCTCCTGGCTCTGTGATCAGGGATCACTCCTTGTAGAGCTCAGGGACTGTATACGTGGTATCCGGGATTTAACCCAGGCCGGCTGCGTGCAAGGCGAACACTTTCCCCGCTAGAGCCCCACTCCAGCCTGTTTGTTACTGCCCTTTGTACACGTGCCTGGCTGCCATCCTTGCATTTCTCTCTCCCTCCTGGGGTGCTCACCAAAGTTTATTCTCCTTTAGTGGTGCTCGCACACTTGCCTGTCGGGGACTCACTCTTTGCTCAGGTACAAGCTCCCGGGCGGCCAGCCGTTGTTCGCAGTGCTCCCTGGGCCCCGGCCCTTTAGGCTTCTTTAGGTGGTGAGGTAGTACACACCCCGCATGAGGCTTCTGGCTCCAGGGATTGCAGAGAGCAGAGTTCCCGGGGTCCTGCTCACTCTTTGGGGGACACTGGGTTTGAACCTGTATCATATGGTTCCAAGGCAGGCGCCCACGGCTCTGCTCTTCCTCTGGGCCCTAGTTTTCAAAAACTAGGTAATTTAAAATTTTAAGCATCATGATTTACAGTACTATTAATGATTGGATTTCATACGTGCAGTGCATGAAACCCTCCACCAGTGTCCCCATTCATGATTTTTTTTTGGGGGGTGGGGTGGGGTGGGCATACCTGTGGGTGCTCAGGGCTTATTCCTGACTCTGTACTCAGGAATGGGCTCTGTGCTCCCTGGTGGGCTCTGGGGAACCATGTAGGAGTGTTAGGGGGCGAACTGGCTTGGCCGTGAGCAAGGCCAGCCCCTACCCACTCACCGTACTCTCTCTCTGGCCCGTGATTTTAATTTTAATTTAATTTTATTTTTCTTTTGCTTTTTGGGTCACACCCGTTGATGCGCAGGGGTGACTCTTGGCTCTGCACTTAGGAATTCCTATTGGCGGTGCTCGGAGGACCAAATGAGATGCTGGGAATCGAACCCAGGTCGACCGCACACAAGGCAAACGCCCTACCCCCTGGGATATCGCTCCAGCTCCAGCCCATGATTTTTAAAACAAATATCATATTACTAGTTTCAGAAATTAAGCAAGACTTCCATATAGTAAAGTGAACTCCTGAGATCCCATCTTATGTGTTAATATGTCTTCTTTGAGCTTTGTGTTCTTTTTGGGGCCCAGAGCTGTGGTGCTGGAGCTTGAACCCGAAGACTTACACATGTTGAAATGTGTGCTTGACCACTGAGCTGCACACTTGTTGTGTGGTCTCGGTTTTGTTCTGATTTTCGAGTCACGCCCAGCAATGCTCAGGGCTTACTCCTGGCTCTGCCTTCAGGGATCACTCCCGTGGGGCTTGGGGGACCAGATTACTCCAGCTCCCATACTTAGTCTTGATGATAGCAATCACTAGTTGGTTTTTTGCCATAAGAATTTAATCTCAGAAAAATTACATTTGAGGTGTGTGTGTTTTGTAAACCAAACTAGATCATAGCAATAGTTTGTGTTCTGACTAATTTGGATGAACACTATTTATTTCAAAATATTAAACCTGGGGGAAAAGTAGATTTTTAATAGAATTTCTGTTTTTTCTTTTTGTTGTTGGTTTGGTTTGGTTTTTGGGTGTTGTGGGTTTTTTTTTTTTTTTTTTTTGGCTACACCTTGGCAGTGCTCTGAGGAATGCTCCTGGCTCTGTTCTTGGGGTTCACTCCTATGATGCTCTGGGGATCATGTATGTGGTACCAAGAATTGAACCAGGGCTGGTTGCATGCAAGGCAAGTGCTTTAGCTCCTGTCCTGTCTTTCCAGCCCCTTGTTTTTGTTTTGGGGCCACACCTGGCAGTGCTTGGGGGCTTCCGGCTCTGTGCTCAGTGTCACTCCTGGAGGTGTTTGCAGGACCAGGGGGGCCAGGGATTGAACCTGGGCTTCCAACATACAAAGTATATGCTCAACCCCTTGAGATGTTTTCCAGCCCTCAGTAGGATAATTTAAAGAAACAATTTGAACTTAAGTTTCCCTTCTGTGTGTTTAGAATTCTCTTTTAGGCCCAAGTGATAGTATAGTGGGTAGGGCAGGAGTAGCCCCTGAGCATTGCCAGGAAATTTTTTAAAAATCCCCCAAAAATAAAAGAAGCAACATCTTTTGTTGATAATTACATGAAATCCCAATTGTTTTTTCACTTGGTTATCTCTAATATACAGATAATATTGTTGTAATGCAAGGTGTTAAGTATTAAACAGTTGATTGGTCTTTATATATATACTCTCTACACTTCTTCATTTTTTTTTTTGTTTTTTTGTTTTTTTGGTTTTTTTTTGGAGGGCACACACCCACCGATGCTTGGGTTACTCCTGACTCCACATTCAGGGATCATTCCTGGTGGGCTTGGGGGCCATATGGGATGCCAGAGATCGAACCCGGGTCAGCCGCATGCAAGACATGTGTCCTAAAAAAAAAAAAAAGACATGTGTCCTGCCCACTATACTGTCACTTAGTCCCTTCTTGGAAAGCTATCGCTTCACCAGAAATATTCTGATTCTTTACTACATGCTGAAATTTTTGATGTTTTGTTTTGGGAATCCACACCCAGTGGCGCTCAGGGATCACACCTGGTGGGGCTTAGGAGAATATATGGTGCTGGGGATTGAACAATAAAATTAGCCTAAGAATTCGGTTTCGGGGACCAATGTTCAGTTCCCAGATTGTTTGTAACTGATTCTCAGTGATTACAGAAACTGAGGAGCAGTGTTTGCAGATGTGTATAGTAATTACGCGTTGCCACTGTATTTAAGAGCCCCTCCAATTGTATTTTATAAGAATGCAGTTCTGGGGGCCAGAGACCTAGTACAGGGGCTAATGTGCCAGCCTTGTGTGAGCCCCGCCTGGGTTTGATCCCTGTGCCTTCCATGCATCACCAGGGGTGGTCCTGGAAGCCCCCCCCCCAGCTCCCCAGCAGTGCCAGGCTGCCCCTTGGCCTCTGGCCTGAG
Organism: Sorex fumeus; assembly: GCF_029834395.1. Classification (NCBI taxonomy): domain Eukaryota; kingdom Metazoa; phylum Chordata; class Mammalia; order Eulipotyphla; family Soricidae; genus Sorex; species Sorex fumeus. The sequence goes on from NW_026606179.1 coordinate 32,235,920, forward strand.
CATTGGCCTGCTGGGTGGCCAGTGCCCGGCCCCTCAGGGCTCTTGAGCACCTCCTGGAAAGCCCCCATGCCTCTCCCTAAAAAAAAAAAAAAAAGAACCAAATAATGTTACGGTTCTGTAAAGGTTTGGAACCTTGAGAAAAAGAAAAAGTGGTCTTTTATTCCCACAGATCATTTATAAGTTTATAGTTTATGCACCATCCTTGAAATGAAGTGTGTTTTTAGCCGGCAAAGGCTCTGTGTGTCTGAAGCAGTTGTCAAGATGCAGGTGTGTTTTTATGGGTTCAGTTGATATAAATGGTCCTTGCAGGATTTGTCCCTAAATATTTAAATTTTTATTTTATCTTACTTTTGTCTTTGTAGCCTATTGTTTGCAGACAGTGACTGAAGAGAACCCGGAGCTGCTGAAAGCCTTCAGTGCCCCGGCACTGCAGGTGCTGGAGGCAGCAATGCTCTGTCCCGGCACGTCCATGGAGTACTTGCTCTTAAAGACCTTAGTGGCAGGTACTGCGTGAGTGGAGTCACAGAGGATTTTTCTATATGTGATTGGCTTCTTGCACTGAGCATCTGTCTGTCCTCAAGATCCATCCATCTGGTAGCATGTTTCAGAATTTCCTACTTTCCTTGTGGCTGGAGAGATAATACAGTGGGTAGGGCACTTGTCTCTCACGTGGCCTTACACGGGTTCAGTCCCCAGCATCTCATATAGACAACACTCCCCCTTACCCCGCCATCCAGCACTGCCAGGAGTGATCCCTGGGTGCAGAGCCAGGAATAACCCCTGAGCATCACTGGGTATGGCCAAAAAAATAAAAATAAATTAACTTGGAAAAAAAAGAATTTCCTGCCTTTCTAAGACTGAATAATATCGTATAGGTTTCTTTTGTTTGGGGGCAGTGCTCAGGGCTTACTCCTGGCTCTGGAACCCGGGTTGGCCTTGTGGAAGGCAAGAACCCTGCTCACTCTGTTACCACTCTGGCCCCACCAGCAGGGATGGGTTCTAAGAATTGCCTTGTTGACTGATTTCATGACCGCATGAATGTCATAGAGAACTATTGTGCAGACCCAGTGAGGCTGACCGCACACCTGGTGACCACTGTTGTATATAAAAATCCCTCATTGTCAGAAATGACACATGATGGTACGTGCTACTTTTGATCTGTTCATTACAGGACAGACACTACCGTTTGCTTCAACATTTTGGCTATGTAGAATACTGCTATGGGTATGGGTATAAAAATACCATTTTGAATCTCTGCTTTCCGTTTTTTTTTTTTTTTAAAGTATATACCATTTAGGAAGTTTTTTTACTCCTGGCTTTGCACTCAGGAATCACTCCTGGCGGTGCTCAGGGGACCATATGGGATGCTGGGAATCGAACCCGGGTCGGCCGCGTGCAAGGCGAACGCCCTACCTGCTGTGCTATTGCTCCAGCCCAGGAAGTATTTTTATAGTCCCTTACAAAAATTAGTCCCAGTGGTCGTTTCTGTTTTCTTTTGGTAAGCGAGAGACCAAGCACCTTCTTTCTAGTTTGTATGTGAGACGTTGAGATTCTCGTACATTCTATTCCCCTCGTGGAATATCAGATGCTGCTGTGGAGAGCAGCTCAGGTTGAGATGCAGGAGAGCGAAGCCGCTGAGTTGCCACTTTACAGGAAACCTGATCGGCCTGCTCGTTCTCTGCTGCTGTGCATTCTGTCAGAGGAGAGCAATGCCCGTGGAAGAGACGGTGTCGCGGGGGTGGCATGCAGGGCCTGCACGAAAATCTTCTCGTGAAAGCCGCACTTGGCGACAGATCTCACAGGCGATGGCTTTGTGCTTTTGCTCACCCCTCTCCCAGGCACGGTTTGGAATGTAAAGGACATTATCCCATCCAAAAGTCAGGCGGAAACCATCAATGCCATACTCAAGATCCTGTCGGGAGTCTTGGAGATGGATGCCGGGGAAATGGTTCTGCAGATGAAGGAGGCCGAGGCCCAGAGGCTCAAAACTGCCGCGGAGACTGAGGAGCTCCTGGACAGTGCTCACGGAGCTGCGGCTGTGATCGAAGATGATGAAATGGATGGAGTCTCTCCTAAGAGAAAAGTCAGAAGGAAAACGTTCGTTTCAGATTTACTTCCAGTAAGTCAACTGGTGCTTTCAAACGGGTTGATAGGGCTTCCCCCCCCCCCATAATTATCCGAAACTTTGTAGAAAAATATCACAGCAAAATTAATTATAAAATTAATTTCAGCAAAAAAAAAAATATATATATATGTTTAGGTATGTATAAGTTTTCCCTTTGACCTGCATTATAACTTTTTTTTCTTTTTTTGGTTTTGGAGGCCATAGAAGTTCTCAGGCTCACTCCCAGCTCTGTGCTCAGGTGTTCCTGGCAGGACTCTGGGAACTGTATGGGATGCCAGGGATCAAGCTCCGGTCTGCCATGTGCAAGGCCATGTGTATCCCACACGTTGTACTATCTCTCTTGCCTTCTTATAACTTTGAAATTAATGGTGGGGGGAAAAAAATCTGTTTAAAAGAAAACTTTCACATATAGACGATTCCAAGGTGGTCTGAATTAGCACTTTTGCAGCGCTCTTTTTTTTTTTTTGTTTTTGGGCCATACCTAGCAATGCTCAGGGGTCACTCCTGGCTCTGCACTGAGAAGTCACTCCTGGCAGTGCCCGGGGTAATATATGGGGTGCTCAGGACTGAATCCTGGTCAGCCGCGTGCAAGGCAGGTGCCCTCCTGCTATACTATCTTGCAACACTTTAAATGTCCTGTATCAGCACTTGGTTATGCTGTCTCCCAGAGTATCTTCTGTGGTTTTACTTTTAGTTGTCATTTATCTGTATTACTATTTTTCATTTTGAGGGGCCGCCAAGAAGAATCTTTATTGGGAACGAGCCTGCAGGTTGAAGGATGGTGGACTCACTTTCCCAAAGCGGCTGTCTTCACTGTCTCAAGAAGGGGTTTTTAGAGAGAAAAAGAAGTACTTCATTTTTTTTTCTTTTTTTTTTAATTAGTGAGACACCATGAGGTACAGTTGTAGACTTACACATTTTTGTGCTTGAGTTTCAATTATACAATGATCAAATACCCATCCCTTCACCAGTGCCCATTTCTCACCACCACGGGTCCCAGTATCCCTCCCACCCCCCATCCCTCCCATCCCACTCTGCCTCTGTCAGGGCATTCCCTTTTGTTCTCTCTCTCCTTTTGGGTGTTGTGGTTTGCAAAAGAGGCATTGAGTGGCAATCATGTTTGGTCTGTAGTCTACTTTCAGCATGTTTCTCCCATCCTGGGACGAGGAAGAAGCACTTCATTTTTGGGGCCACACTGGGAAGTGCTCAGGGCTTACTCCAGGATCTGTGTCCAGGGGCATGCCCCACAGGTCTTGGGGGTCCATTATGTGGTGCCAGGGATCAGGCCCCTCGGTGAGATGCAAGCAAGGTGAACTGTGCCCCCACTCTTTTAAAAAAAATTTGGGGGGGGGTTGCTTTTTTTTTTTAATGAATCACCGTGAGATACAGTTACAGACTTACAAACTTTCATACTTCCATTTCAGTCATACAATGATGGAGTACCCATCCCTCCACCAGTGCCCATTCACCACCACCAATATTCCCAGTATCTTTCCCACCACCCTCACCCCTTCCTCCCACCTCCAAATTTTTTTTTTTTTAAAGAAAAGTGGATTCCTAACAGCTAGCAACAGATTAGACAGTAAAATCACTTCTTGGGCTGGTCCCAGTCTTACCCCCAAACCATTGTCATTAAATTCCGTTTGCCCAGGGCTGGCTGTCCAGCCGCAGGAGGCGGCCCCCCGGGTGCTAGTGTTCTGAGCCGCCTTGTGCTGGTCAGTGGGATGTGAGGGGAAAGTGCAGCCTTGGTTGCTGGGAACTTTGAGCTGGACTAGTCAGCACATGGGGAGAGGCAGACACTGGAAGGACATTTCTCCCCAGGAAAGGGGGAGGAGCTGTATTCCATCTGGTGAGCAGGGCCCCAGCCCAGGGTGCTGATGAGAGAAGGATGATGGTTGAGCCGTATTTTCTTCTGCCGTGGGAATACTAATTTACTCTCACGCCTGTTGTCGGAAAGGATGGAGCTTACACAGACTTCTACGGGGTCTCTACGCTTGGCTAACTCATTTTTCTTTTCTTTTTAACTCATTTTTTTTGGTTGCTGTTGTTGTTTTTGGATGTCACCCTGTGGTTCTCAGGGCTTCCTCCTGGCTCTGTGCTCCGGCATCACTTCTGGTGGTGCTTGGGGCTCGAACTTGGGTCAGCCTTTGTGCAGGGCAAAGCACCTACTGCTCTTAACTGTCTCTCCAGCCACACTCGTTCTGAACAGAGTGGGAGAGGCCTGGGCTGTGGCAGGAGCTGTTGGTTCCGGGCCCTTCCCAGAGTTACTCAGGCCATGCTCGGGTGACCCTGCATTGCTGGGGCTCAGTCAGCCAGGGTGTGCTCTCACCCTGTGAGATGTCTCTTCAGCCCCGAGAAAGCCGATTGGACAGGGTGTCTGGGCTGTCTGGAGGGATGGAGGAGAGAAACAGATGGTGGAGGCAGGAGTGTGGGTCGGGGCCTGGCGGCAGCAAGCCCCACCCAGGGTCTGCTGAGTTCTTTAGAGGAAAAAGCAAACCTCGACGGCAGAGTCCTGTCAATGTCCTCCAACGCTCTGCTGTCAGATGTAGCCTCTCTGGGGCAAAAGAGAGTTTTTACATCAGTGCCCTGGGCTTTGGGGAGAAGGTATACAGGGTCCACAGACTCTTCCTGCTGATTTTTGCCAACTGGGGGTCTGGGATTGAATTGGGGATCAGCTGCGTCTGGGTTGTGCGAATGTCTTAAACCCTGTACTATCCCTCTGACTGTGTTTTAGAGGTCTTGTTTTATTGTTTTGTTTTGTTTTGTTTTCCCTTGGTGGGACAGGGGGGGGGTGGTGGCAGGGAGAAGGGCCATACCTTTTTGGGGGCCATACCCTGCAGTGTTCAGGGGGCGTTCAAGGCTCTATGCTCAGGGATGGGAGTACTCAGGGTACTGTATATAGTATCAGGGATTGAACCAGGGACAATAAGATTCAAGGCAAGCGCCTTAACCCCCATGCTTTCTCTCTGTCTTAGAATTTTGTTAAGTCTATGTGTCAGAAAATAACATATAATGGTTTACACAACAGTGTGTACAGCTTTCTTGCATATATAAATAAAATCTTGTAAAGAATGAAGTGATAGTGCTTTAAAAATACTAACGTGGGGGGCTAGAATGATAGGGTGTTGGGGAGGGTGGTTTGCCTTGTACGTGGTTGACCCGGGTTCGAGTCCCAGCATCCCATATGGCCCCCAGGAGTAATTCTTGAGTTCAGAGCCAGGAGTAACCCCTGTGTATTGACAGGTGTGACCCAAAGACTGTCACTGTCTGTTACTGTCCTCCCATTGTTCATCGATCTGCTCGAGCGGGCCCAGTAACGTCTCCATTATGAGACTTCTTGTTACTGTGTTTGGCATATTGAATACTCTCAGTAGCTTGCCAGGCTCTCCGAGAGGAGTGGAGGAATTGAACCCGGCACGGCCGGCTGGCTGCACGCAAGGCAAACGCCCTACCGCTGTGCTATTGCTCCAGACCCAAAGACAAAAAAAAAAAATTACTAACCTGGGGTTGGAGAGATAGTCCAGTAGGCAGGGTGCTTGCCTTTAACACAGTCGACCCTGTTTCAATCCCCTCTCACCCTTATGATTTCTTGACTGATCCAGGAGTGATCCCAGGGCACAGAGCCAAGAGTAAGCCCTGAGCACCACGGTGTGTGGCCCCAAAACCAAAATAAATCGGCAAATAAAGATATTAAAGGGTTTTACTTAGAATTATTTCACCACTCCCATGAATTAGATTTAAAACATTGTGTTAATTGCTGGGTCCTGCACACCTAGGTTCTTTGGCTTGTTCGTTCATACGTGAGGCTCGTCCGAACGTGTGGAAAGTGGTCTTAAGCATGGCTGTGGCTGGAACCGGAGGTCTTCAGCTGCCGGGGCTCTGCGCGGGGTGGGGAGGGAAACTCAACCCACCCTCCTCCAAGGGGCCCTGGGAGGACAGCCAGGCGTGGAGGCAGGAGACTCTGTGGTGTTCTCTTCTGGGAGCAGGGTTTTATAGTCTCTGGGTCTTGGCCGTTGATGGGATTACACTGCGCCCCGGGGCAGTTGGTGGGTGTAACGCCTACTTACTGGAAGATAAGGGATCTGGGTGGAGGAGGCCCCAGTCCCAATCCGTGCAGGCTTGGAGATCTACGCCCCGGGTCCCGCTAACCTGGGTTCCTCGGCCAGTTCCTTCATGCGTGAGGCTCGTTCGAACGTGTAGAGAATGGTCTTAAGCGTGGCTGTGGCTGGAACCAGAGGTCTTCAGCTACCGGGGCTCTGATCGAGGTGATCGATGAACAACAGGAAGACAGTGATACAGTATTGAATTAAAAAAAAAATGAGATGTCCGTTTTGTCCTTACATTGCTGGCAAATCAGATAGTGGCTTCAAAATCTGGGCTCAGGAAGTGGCTCTGTGGTCAAGTGAGGCCCTTGCGTATGTGTCCTGGTTCTATCTCTGGGACCACACGAAAGTGCAGTTTAAAAATCTGGTTAGTATTTGAGCAGTACTTCTCAGGCACCCCCTGGCTTCAGGTCTTGGCACATTCATTGTGTGCAAGGACACACAAATCAAAGGGCCCACATTTGGTGCCGGGGAGCACACTACTTGATTTGGTATTTTTTTGATTTTTTAATTTGTTGGGTTTTTTGTCTTTTGGGTCACATCCGGTGATGCACAGGGCTTGCTCCTGGCTCTGCACTCAGGAATTACTCCTGGGGGTGCTCGGGGGACCATATGGGATGCTGGATGGTAGGAATCAAACCCAGGTTGGCCGTGTGCAAGGCAGACGCCCTCCCCACCATGCTCCAGCCCCCGAGAGCACACTACTTGGATCCAAATTTGATTGTCTCATAGATCAGAATGGGTTGATTTTCTTTTTTCACTATTATTTGTTTTTGTTTTGTTTTGTTTTGGGTCACACCTGGTGACGCTCAGGGTTTACCCCTGTCTCTGCTGTCAGGAATTACTCCTGGTGGTGCTCCTGGGACCATATGGGATATTGGGGATTGAACCTGCCTGGGTCAACCGCATGCAAGGCAAGCGCCCTGCCCACTGTGCTATTGCTTTGGCCCTGAAAAAGGGGTTGATTTTTTTTCTCTTTTTGGGTCACACCTGGTGATGCACAGGGGTTACTCCTGGCTCTGCACTCAGGAGTTACTCCTGGCGGTGCTCAGGGAACCATATGGGATGCTGGGAATCGAACCCGGGTCGGCCGCATGCAGGGCAAACGCCCTACCCGCTGTGCTATCTCTCCAGCCCCGAGAATGGGGTTGATTTTAAGTCAGTAAAGTGAGATAGATGAAGATGTGGTCTTGTCCACAACCTTGTCCTCCAAAGGATATTGATTATAACTCCCTAACAGCATCTCTGTAGTCGTCATATGAAGAGTAAGGTAGATGACGTAGGTGTTTTTACCAAGGAGTAAGTTAGATGACGTAGGTGTTTTTAAAAACTGAAAGAAAAAAAAAACAAAACTGTCTCATAATCCCATCAGAACGAAAGTGGGCTGCAGTAGCCCACGTCCCTGGCTGGGAATTGGGAAGAAGTAAGTGGGGGTTAAGAACCAGGCTTGCTCAGATTGAAAGTGCCTCTCTTGAAAACAAAATCGATTTTTAGCCGTTATCCGGCGATGTACTTTTCTAAGTATTTTTTAGACTCAAATTTTAATGCTTAAACAGTGTAGTGTTTACACACAACAAAAGCTTTCTTTTCAGAGACTGTTCGTTAACATGCGGGTCAGTTAACATGCTGGTCAGGGCCAGTAGGGTGCTAGGCTCATGCTGATATGTGCCAGGAATATGAATGGATGTCCAGCTCGGGTCTTGCACGGCACCCAGTGGCTTTGCGCAGCCGTGTCTTAGAATCCGAGTTATTGCGTCCCTTAACGTCTGGCCTAGTCACAGGGATGTAAAGAAATGATCCACGTTGTTTTTTCACCCCCAGTGTAGGCAGTAGAGTACTCCCTTCCCAGCTCCCGTGGCTGTCGCTGATCCAGTCACAGGCCGCTTCATTCCTCCCGTTTCTCCACCCACTCCCCTCTCGCTGTGGAATAGTGGGAAACAAGTCTCAGATGTCATAACATTTCATCTAGGGTGGCTTTTTTTTCTTTTTCATGTCAGCTTGATAATGAGAAGCAGGGAAATGTTCTAAGCCGGAGTTACGTAAAGAATGGGAACATTAGATCAGAGTTCTTGTAATCCAGATCCTTGTGCATTTTGTGGGGGATGTGTGTGTGTGTGTGTGTGTGTGTGTGTGTGTGTGTGTGTGTGTGTGTGTTGGAGTGGAGCCTGGAAAATGTGTCAACGTGTGCTCGGTCAGGTCTTCATCCATCAAGAAAAATACAACTCTGAGGGCTTGGGATAAGTATGGAAGTTAAGGTCCTCGCCTTTCACGTGGCCAACCCTGGTTTGACTTCCAGCACCCCACCCCTGAGCACTGCTGGTTAAGAGATAAAAATACAACTCAGAAAGAGAAAATAGATTTGATCTGTTTTCTACCAAGTCTGAATACTGAACTTATACTGGTTTTCTTTTCTTTTCTTTTTCTTTCTTTTTTTTTTTTTTTTTTGGCCATACCCAGTAGTGCGCAGGACTTATTCCTGTTTCTGCACTCAGAGATCACTCCTGGTGGGTTTGGGAGAACTATATGGGGTGCCAGGGATAGAACCTGGGTCTGCCACATGCAGGGCAAGTGCCCTACCCACTGTACTATCTCTCTGGCCCCTGGACTTAGCAGTCATTTTGATTTTTTGACGGGGGCCCCAACACCAGGCAGTGCTCACAGATCACTCCTGTGAGCTCAGGGGACTGGATGGGGTGCTAGGGATCAAACCTGGGTCAACCGTGTGCAAGGCAAGTGCCTTAGTACAGGCTGTTCCGACTCTCAAGTTGCATTGATTTTTCTACGGCAATTTACAGATAAAATAGTGGTGGTTGGCCATTTTTGTCTTTTCTTTCCACAACTTTCATCCATCTGTCTCTGAACAAACCAGTTCTGAAGTTGCCACAATCTGATCAGCAGATCCTGAGAGCCACATGGGAAGGTCCTAAGCTTCCAGAACATTGGCCAAGCCAGGAATGATTTTTGTTGTTCGTTTGCTTTGTTTTATGTTTTTGTGTCACACCTGGCGATGCTCAGGGTTTACTCCTGGCTCCGCACTCCCCTGGCAGTGCTCAGGGGACCATATGGGGTAACAGGGGTCAAACCTAGGTTGGCTATAAGGCAGGTGCCCTCCCTACCTGCTGTACTATATCTCTGGCCCCTGTATGCATTCTTTTTTTTTATTTTTCAAGATTTTATTATTGAATCACTGTGAGATAGACCCTTATAAAGCTGTTCATTATTAGGTTTCAGTCATACAGTGTTCCCGGCACCAGTGTCCCCAGCCTGTATTCATTCTAGACAGCAGTAAAAGGAATACAGATAAAGGGGCTCTTAATACTATAGCTATTAAAAGCAATTTGCTTTTTCTTTTTTCTTTTAAAAAATTTTTTAAGAAAAATCGTTCAGAGGGAACCAGAGCAATAGTACAGCAGGTAGGCCATTTGCCTTGCACGGGCCCAACACGAATTGATCCCCAGCATCCCATATGGTCCCCTGGACACCACCAGGAGTGCAGAGCCAGGAGTAAACCCTGAGCACCACCAGGTGCAGCCCAAAACAAAACAAAACAAGAAGATGGTTTAAAATTGCAATTAGTTGTTGCACAGAGAAATTGTTGGAAGATTACAAATGAGTGTGAACATTCTGGAAAAGAATGGACTTTGTCACAAGCTTTATTGGTGTGCTTTTAAGCCTGGACCCAGTAAATCTGAGGAAATAAGATAAAATATTTCAGATTAAAGTAATCTTAATGCTTAATTAATTATGCTTAATTAATAGAATACCATACAACCACTAAAAAGATAATTAGGAAACTATTAAAATTAGAAGACTTCTAGACAACATGTAGTATTTTTTTATAGCTCACAGCATCTTGAGAGTCAGTATCATGTGTATTTATACTGCCTATTTTAAGAACCTTAATTAAGGGGCTGGAGCAATAATATACAGCAGGTAAGGCACTTGCCTTGTATGCAGCCAATTGGAGTTTGATCGCCGGCATCCCATATGGTCTACTGAGCCGCCAGGAATGAATGATCCCTGAGCACAGAGCCAGGAGTAATCCCTGAGCAAAAACCAACCAAAAAAAGAACATTAATTAAAAAGTCAAAGTTCACGTTATATGTTGCCAAAGAAAAAAGCCCCCTTTTTCTTCAGTCTTAAAAGCTTTAAGTCTATTTTTTTTTTTCAGTCTTCCAAAGAGAGCCAGGGACAAATCTAAATGCTCCTTAACCAAATAAGGGCTTGTTAATAGTTGTTGCAAATGCAGTCTTTTCCAAGAAAACGTCTACATGGCTAAAAGCAAGTGCCTGGTGTTTGAAAGCAACTCTTACTTTTAATCTTCGTTTACTGAGCTACTTCTTGACACCTTCGATTAAGTTTCAGGGTGAATTCAGTTCAGAATTTCTGAATATTTAATCTCTTCTCCTCCCCGAACTAAGCAGCACTTACCCGTGCAGCTAGACAGATCCCCGGTTCTCAGTGCCATGCTCCCCCGTACTAGGAGGAATCAGTTGCTCGTGTGTCCTTCCAGCGCTTTCTAACGTCTCCACCGCCCACTCCTCCATCCCACGCGTGCCCAAGTCCACATGTGCAAAAAAAAAAAAAAAAAAGTACCTTGTAGGGTCTGTCTCAGGAAAGTCGTGTGAAGATGTTTCCTCCACCCTGAGAGTGTTTTGCTTTTTGTTTCCAGCCCACGGAGACGGAGCTGAGAGGGGCTGTGGCGCTGCTGACGGCCCAGCAGACGGCCCTGGAGATCATCGTCAACATGTGCTGCAGTGAAGGTCTGGACGGCTCACATCCCGGCATTCTCCCCCGTCCCCTGGGGGGGGAGGGGGCGGCTCCCAAGGGGATTTTCTGAACCATTCCCCTTACGTGTGGGGTCACCCTCTTCCAGATCCCTCCGATGACGAGTGGGACGAGCTCTCCAGCAGCGACGAAAGCGACGCCTTTATGGAGAACTCTGTCGGGGACGGCGGGGGCCAGCTGCTCTCTCCCCTCTGCCTCTCGCATGAGGTCCACACTGCGCTCACCCACCACCTCATCCCCAAGACGGTGATCTGGTTTCCGTTCATGGCTCGCTGGGAAACGTGGGCGGGGATTCAGAAAGCCACTTGGGGTGGGGTGGGGTGGGGTGGGGTGGGGGACTGGAGCAAGAGGACAAGTGGGGGAGGGTGCTGATCTTGCACGTGCTTGACCCAGTTCAGTCCTCCTCGGCATTCCATGTGCCCCCAAGCAAGCCAAGAGTAAGCCCCGAGCATAGTCGAATGTGGCCCAAAAACTTAAAAAAACAAAAAACCGAAAACACGTTAATTGGGGCTGGAGCGATAGTAACACAGCAGGTCCCGGGTTTAATACCCAGCATCCCATATGATCCTCTGAGCACCACCAGGAGTAATTCCTGAGAGTGCAGAGCTGGGAGTAATCCCTGTGCATTGCCAGGTGTCACCCAAAAAGAAAAAAAAAAAGCATTAATTGGGGCCAGAGATTTGGCACAGTGAGTAGGGTACTTGCTTTGCATTGGGTACCCTTCCCAGCACTTCCAGAGCCCTGCCAGGAACAGTACTTGAGAGAAGAGCCAGGAATAAGCCCTGTGCAACCAACCAACAAAAACCAAACCAAACCAAAAAAAATACATTGATTCTGCATGTAACAAAAACCAAACAAAACCGAAAACCCACATTAATTCTGCATACAAAAGAATTGAACTCCCACTTGCCCACTGTAGGTGAGTAGTAGGATCTGGTAAACACAGGACAAATTAAACTGAAGGCCTCTTCACGAAGCCTAAGCCTTTCACCTAAAGGGAGTACACTGGGCTTTTACGAGCGGATCCTGTGTATGGCGTGTGCTCACTTTCACCTTGCTTTTGCCGCCCTGGCCCAAATCCAGATTTTTGAGAAGACCGCCTTTCCGAACAGCACTGCCGTTGACGTTTGTTCCCGACACCCCACTTGGAAACCTTTGATTAGAAAGTGAGTACTCTTCTATCTCCAAATATTTTGTCATCGTGTGACAAATGGAAACCACAGACTGTCACAAAGGAGACGCTGGCTCCCTCCCAAGCCCCACGAGTTGGGGTTCGTTCCCTGCGTCAGTTTCCCAGGAAGGTGTGCGCACGCAGGCGCGCGGACACGGGAAGGGGCGCACTGCGTGGGGCCGTGCATGGGTGTCCTAGCCTGCCCCCGCCCCGGGCCCCTCAGCGGCAGAATGGGTGGACGTTGACATAAACAGTAGAACACGGGCAGCAGTTCTTTTTAAAATGCTAACACTTCTTAAACACAGAGAAGATTTCAAACAGTGAGAGGCTGTTTCCACAAAGCTCAAACCATGCCGTGCTCAGCTATGTTGTCTGGGCCTGCATTGGTGGTACAGGCAAGAAACGCCAGGAAACGTCCGTATGAAAGTGTGGGTGGCGCTGACCGCCTGTAGGCCCGAGGGAGGGGTTCTTTCACTCTGGTGACTGTTTGGATCTGGTCTCAGTGTATGGGTGTTCGCTTTTTCACTTATTTCTCAAGTTCTGTTTGTGTGTTGAACACTTTGAGCATATGTCATATTTCACATTTTGAAATAATTTTACAGATGCTGCTGCGAGTAAAAAACAAAAACCTTCTGACTCATTTATGAGTTGTGCCTCTGAGGTCTTGAGTGCCCAAGCGGTTTGGTTTGATAGAGATGAAGAGCCCACCGTAAGGTTCTTTGCTAGGGCCCAAGCAATAGGACAGGGTAGGGCGCTTGTCTTGCACCCATCCAACCTGGGTTCTGTCCTTGGCACCCCATGTGGTCTCCCGAGTCTGCCACAAGTGACCCCTAGGCACGGAGCCGGAAGTAAGCCCTGAATGCTGCTGGGTGTGGCCCAAAAAAAATAAGATTATTTTGCTAACTGCCATTGACTTCCTCCTGCTTACACATTTTCTCAGTCAGGCAGAACCTGGGGCTGAGCTTGAAAGTTCCTGCTCTCAGTATTTTAGTTTATTATTATTATTATTATTATTATTATTTTAAAAACATTTTTAATTATTTGTTTTATTAGTGAAACACCATAAAAGGTAAAGGCCCTCCCGTTGATCGTCGATTTGCTCGAGCGGGCCCAGTAACGTCTCCATTGAGACTTTGTTGTTACTGTGTCTGGCATATCGAATACTCTCGGTAGCTTGCCGGGCTCTCCGAGAGGGGCGGAGGAATCAAACTCGGGTCGGCCATGTTGGCCGCTTGTAAGGCGAACGCCCTACCCGCTGTGCTATCGCTCCAATGAAACACCATAATTTATTTATTTATTTATTTATTTATTTTTATTAGTACAGTTGTAGACTTACAAACTTTCGTGCTTGGGTTTCAGTTATACAATGATCGAGTACCCATCCCTCTACCAGTGCCCATTCTTCACCACCAGTGATCCCAGTAGCCCTCCACCCCCATCCCATTCCTCCCCCCACTCCGCCTCTGTGGCAGAACATTCCCTTTCGTTCACTCTTTCCTTTAGGGTGTTGTAGTTTGCAATAGAGATATTGAGGGCCATCGTGTTCCGTCTGTAGTCACTTTCAGCACACATCTTGCACCCCGAGGGAGTCTTCCAAACATCCTTTACTTGGTGTTCCCTTTTCTATCTGAGCTGCCTTTTCCCCCAGCATGTGCTGCCGGCTTCCAAGCCATAGAGCAGACCTCCTGGTACTTACTTCAAATTTTAGTTTATTATTTCTCAGTTTGGGCTGGAGCGATAGCACAGTGGTTAGGGAGTTTGCCTTACACGTAGCCAACATGGCCGACCCGAGTTCGATTCCTCCGCTCCTTTCGGAGAGCCCGGCAAGCTACCCGTGACGTATTCAATATACCAAACACAGTAATAAGTCTCACAGTGTTACTGGGCCCGCTTGAGCAAATCGATGAACAATGGGAGGACTGTGACTGTGAATTTCTCGGTTTGGGGGCCATACCCAGCGTTGCTCAGGGCTTGTTCCTGTGCTCAGGGCTCGCTCCTGGCAGGGCTTAGGGGACCAGACATGTGCTGGGATCCATCCCAGGTCGGCCGCATTCAAGGCTGTCCTGTCGCGCTAACCCCCGGGCTGCCCTGTCTTCATAAGGAGTTTAGCATGTTGCCACTCCCTTGCAGGATGAACACCATCCAGTGCCGGGCTCTCACGTGTCTGCAGAGTCTGGTCTCCCTCCTGGATGTGGACCACCTGGGAGGAGCCCCAGCCCTTCAGACCCTCGCCCAGCACCTGTCCCAGCTGCTTTTCTCTCAGCCAGGTAAGGGTTCAGCGTCCGACTTGGATCCCCGCCCTGCGTGTGGTTCTCTGAGCATCACACACGCGGGGTCCCACCTGAGCTCAGAGCAGCTGCTTGGGGCCCATGTGGTGTCAGGGGTCCAACCAGGCCTGCCACCCCCCACCGTCCAACGCAAAACACAGGCTCCAGCTCTTTGAACTGTCTCCTGGCCCCAGGAGAATGAAAATGTCCATGACGATTATGTCTGCTTAAGAGATGGGTATTGTAATAAAATCCCTAATGTTTGGCATTTCAAAAAGAATATGACCCGGGTTGGAGTGATGGCACGGCGGGTAGGGCATTTGCCTTGCACGCAGCCAACATGGCCAACCCGAGTTCGATTCCCAGCATCCCATATGGTCCCCCGAGCACCGCCAGGAGTAATTCCTGAGTGCATGAGCCAGGAGTTACCCCTGAGCATCGCCGGGTGTGACCCAAAAAGCAAGAAACGAAACAAAACAAAAAGAATATGACCCTCCAGATGCTGTGAGGATGAGGTGAAGTGTTACTGGGAAGGGTGGTGGGGAGGAGGCAGCTAAGTATCTCGGCTTTCTGTAGCTTGTCCCTCACCTGGTAGCTCTCGGGCTCCTGGCTCTGTGTTTAGGGTCAGTCCTGGTGACGCTCAGGGAACGATGCAGTGATGGGGGCTCAACAAGAGGTGGGTTTCCCCCTCCCTGGGGAAACTGGACAACTCTGGGGCACTCTTTGTCATCCTGGTACCCAGAGCAGAGGGTTCCCGAGCATTGTCGACCTCCCATATGCCCCGCCCAGACCAGCTGGTCAGCTGGTTGCCGTCAAGCTGTTTCCCACATACCCGCAGGGACCTCTTCACGCAGCCCCGTGTTTGTTTCCCTGACTACAGTCCCACTCCCCTGGGCAGCCCTCACTGCGTGGCTATACAGAGAGGCTGATGGTCATCACCCAGAGAGTCCTGTGTAGGAAGTAGGGCCGGAGGAGAAGAGTGAACATGAGCAGGCGGGGGACGGGAAAGCAGAGAGTCCGTAAGCACCACTCGCCCTACTGCCCCGGTCCTGCGACGGTTTGCAGTTGCTGGGAAGACTGGGTTTGTGGGGGAAGCAACAGCTGACCAGGGAGCCGGCACTGCTGCCGTCGGCTCGGGACTGTGCTGGCGCTCAGGGAGAAGCCGCGTCCCGCCTGCAGAGTAGATCATCCTGCTCTCACGCGGGCGTGAAATGAAGACCCCGTGTCCAGAAGTGTGCACCTTCTGTAGGATGCTCCCAGTCATCCGTCGTCGTGGTTGTCTTTCAGACACACAGTTCCCAGGTGGCTGCTGACTTGAAATTTTGCTCAGGCAGCAGGGAGGGGGGAGGGGGCGTATAGCTGAGCAGTAGAAATTTTACTGAAGTGGCAAGTGTTTTTCTCATCATTGCATGCTTTAACATTTAACATGCCTTGTGCTGATTCATTCTATGCAAGGTAATGTCTTGGGGAAAAACAAACTTGTTTTTCACTTTTATGTTTTAGATTTTGCTAAGCACGTTGACTTCCTGGAAGCCATAAGCAGTGCCTTGAGGGCCCTTTTGCAAACAATGGCCTCCAAAAACATTTCTCAGGTAAGATTTTTTTTTTTATGCTTGTGAAACCAGGAAAGATCCTGTATTATCGAGGCAAATTTTGAAGTATTTCTGTTATGAGAGTTATACATAATCCTTGTAGGGAGAAAATATACAAGTACTTAAAGTAAGAAGTAAGATCTTTCTTTTACATCACCGCATCTAGCAACAGAGTTTTTAATTGATAGAGTTTTCTTACTTGACATATGCTTTGTAACTATTTTTTTGGCTCTTTTAGATGAAAAACAAATAAACAAAACAAACAAAATCAGGGTCTGGAACTATAGTACAGCCAGTAGGGCACTTGCCTTGCATGCAGCCTATCAGGGTTCCATCCCCGGCACCCCATATGGTCCTCGGAGCACTGCTAAGAATGGTCCTGAGTGCCGAGCCAGGAGTGATTCCTGGGCATCGCCGAGTGATTCCAAAACCAAAGCCCCAAAAAACATCATGCCATCCCTACCTCCCACGGTCATCCAGCTGCCCCTCTAGGATAAGTGTCCTGACAGTTTGATTTTTTCACTTTTTTTTTCAAGGAATTTAAAAAGCAAAGAACCTGCATGCTCATCACTGAACATCAGCATATTGTCAGTCTCCTTTTTGGTTTTTGTTTTGGGCCATTCCTGGCAGTGCTCAAGTCATAAAGCACCAGGTGTGGAACCCAGGGCTCCCACGTAGGAAGCGTGCACTCCAACCCATTGAGCCACCTTTGCAGCTCACAGACTGTCTCCTAATCTACATTTCCACAACCTGCCCTCTCCTCATGCTGTTCCTTGGAGCAGCTATCATTTGTCCCATAGTGTGTTCTCCTTTCTCGGAGTTGGCCGGTTTACGTTTTGTTTGATGTGTCTCTCTGTGAGCTGGGGTGCTAGGTCTCAAGCCTTGACCGCGGGCATATTGGGGTTCTTGGTGGTGGAGAATATGCACTGGTGAAGGGATGGGTGTTTGATCATTATATGACCGAGACTTAAGCCTGAAAGCTTTGTAACTGTTCTCACGGTGATTCAATAAATAAATTTTAAAAAATAAAAAATAAATAAAGCCTTGACCACGGACACCACGGACACCTGGGGTGGTCAGGAGGCTCCTCCAGCACTGCGAGAAGCACCGGAGATTGAACTCAGATGACTTGCACTTTCCCAGCAAGCACTTAAAACCCTGAGCCATCCGGGTTCTAGGCCCCATGGTCCAGAAACTTAATTATATTCAGCGTCTCTCTCTTTGGGTGTGTGGGGGGGGAGGCTCGAATATTGCACAGTGCTCGGAGGCTGCTCCTGACTTGGTGCTCAGGTCATTCCCAGCGATGCTTTGCTGACCATGCCGCGTCAGGGCGCCAACCCAAGGCTCCCGCATGCTTTGCTTCTGCCTGCTGAGCCCTCTCGGAGGCCTGTAGTGTAACAGAACTGGACTCCACACTCTCAGTGTCTGCTTCCCTATCTGGTTATCGACCGAGGTTTGTGCACGTTACACATCTTTCCTGTGTGAGTCTGGACAGTGATACAGCCCGTCTTGATTACTCACTGCAGCCTCAGCTAGCTGTGAAGCCTCCGTCTCTTATGGGACATTATATAAGACTTTTGTCATTAGAGTATTTTTCGAGACACACAGGCATCAAAGCTGTCGGCTTTAGATTTGTCAGCTGCAACGCAGATGATTCAGAAACGAGTTTGATGACTCACCACTGTTTAGAAACGTGTTTTAAAAAATTTAAATGAGGGACTGGAGCAATAGAGCAGCAGGTAGGGTGTTTGCCTCGCACGTGGCCTAACTGGGTTCGATCCCCAGCATCCCGTATGGTCCCCTGAGCACTGCCAGGAGTAATTCTTGAGTGCAGAGCCAGGAGTGACCCCTGAGCATTGTCAGGTGTGACCCAAAAGAGAAAAACAAAAATTTTAATTAGAGACTAGAGAGATAGTATAGCAAGTAGGGTGCTTGCCTTGAAGGAAGCTGGCCTGGGTTCAATCCCTGGCATCCCATGTGTCCCCCTAGCACTACCACGAGTAATTCCTGAGTGCAGAGTGAGGAGTAATTCCTGAACATTGCCAGGTGTAGCCCAAAAGCAAAAAAAAAAAAATTGAAAAATTAAAAACATTTGTGTCTTGAAGGATCTCACAAATCTGAAAACAGTTTTTACAAGTAAAACCTGATAAGCAACTTAGATCTAGAATATATATATAACAACTCAGTATGATAAAGTCCTTTTTTAGATGGGCAGAGGATGAAGCATTTCTCCAAAGACAGGCAGTAACCAAAAAGCCCATGAAAAGATTCACCAACATTGTTAATTGTATTTTTTTTTTTTTTTAAAGCACACCAAGGGGCTGGAGCAATAGCACAGCGGGTAGGGCGTTTGCCTTGCATGCGGCCGACCTGGGTTTGATTCCCAGTATCTCATATGGTCTCCCAAGCACCGCCAGGAGTGATTCCTGAGTGCAGAGCCAGGAGTAACCCCTGAGCATTGTCTGGGTGTGACCCAAAAAGGCAAAAAAGTAAAAAATTAAAAATTAAAAATAAAAAAGCACATCAAAACATCAAAACCACAGTGAACTATCAACTTTACATGCATGAGGGTAACTCGAATCCCAAAGAGAATAACCAGTGTTAGTGAGGATGTGGAGAAACTGGGGCCCCCTACAGCACTCGTGGATGTAAAGTCGCAAGAACTTTGGGAGGGTATCTGACAGTTCCTCAAAAGTTAAACATGGAGCCTGTGACGCAGCATTCCTCTTAGGAATATCCCAGGAGCTGTTCAGTACCTTTGTTGCTTGCTTTGGGGGCCCTACCGAGCAGCTCTCAGGGCTTACTCCTCACCCTGTACTCCGGGGTCAGTCCTGGCAAGGCTCCGGAGATCGTATTTGGTGCTGGAGGGTGAGCCAGGATAGGCCCTGTGTATGGCAAGCATCCTACCCACCATACTAAGTAGTTGCTGCTATTTTTTCTTTTTTTTTTTTTTTTTTTTAGTTTTTGTTTTGTTTTGATTTTGAGGTCACCCCAGTGCTGCTCAGGGCTTACTCCTGGCCCTGAGCTCAGGAATCATTTCTGGATGGCCTTGAGGGACCAAACGTGTTGTCAGGGATCAAACCCAGTTTGGCTGCATGTTACGCGCCGTCATCCTCTCTTTCCGGCAGTATTAAAACAGCCAACACTTAGTGAGCCCTTTATATGCATTGTTTTTTCCTCAAGAGCAATTTGATGGTTATGGGTGTTGTTCCTGTGTTGCTGGTGGGGAAATGGAGTGAGGTTGAGTAACTTGTGCTGAATTACCCGGTATTGGAGGAAAGATCTGAACACAGGACATCAGGCTCCCAGTCCCAAGTCCTTCCTCACCACACTGCTCTTTCTGATACATGTCCCCAGTGTGTGTTCCACTGGCTTAAAAAGAGAAGTGTCTGGGGCTGGAGCGATAGCACAGCGGGTAGGGTGTTTGCCTTGCACGTAGCCAACATGGCCTACACAGGTTCGATTCCCAGCATCCCATATGGTTCCCCGAGCACCGCCAGGAGCAGTTCCTGAGTGCATGAGCCAGGAGTAACACCTGAGCATTGCCGGGTGTGACCCAAAAAGCAAAAAAAAAAAAAAAAGAGAAGTGTCACTGAAGTGTTATTTATTGGAACGGTCTTTACAGTCTTTAATAGTTGGCTCAAACACAGTACTCCAGAGGAAGTTCTGACGGTGTAGGGTTGGAAACTTCAGCAGGAGTGGAAGGTTTCTTTGGGATTTGGAGCCACAGCTGGCCGTGATCTGGTTCCACCCAGAGGCTCTGTACCTGGGGTTGCTCCTGGTGGTGCCAGGGATTGAACAAGGGTAAACCCCATGGAAGGCAAGTGCCTTAACCCCTGGATGTCTCTCCAACCCCTTTAAAGTTCCGTGATCTTAATGTACATAAAAAAAAAAGTGCGGGGGGGAGTGAGATAGAGAGGAGAGAGAGAGAGAGAAGAGAGGAGCGAGGGGGGAGAGAGAAGAGGGAGAGGGGAGAGGAGGGGAGGGGGGAGGGGAAGGAGCACTGAATGGCTCAGTGCTTGCTAGCTGTGAGAAGTGAGGTTCATTCATTCCCTGATCTCCAACACACTGCCAGGAACAGCGCTCAAAGAAACAGTTTTTTATGATGTGTTAAAAAAAAAATAGTTACCTCTCTTTAGTGTGTATATATCTGAGCCAGAATCTTCAAGTAAAATGCATAGGAGCTGAATATGAAGCCCCTTTTACCGGCGTGCAGCTTCAGTAAGTTGAGTGATTGGAATGACACGCGCAGGTCTCACTGGAGTTTGGCATGACCTGCTCTGTTTGGGAATGATTAGTAAGACTCGGCTGCCCAGAGTGTCTGTCCCTTAGAACTGTGCAGCATGGGAAGCTCCCTGTTAGCTTTGCTGTTGAAGCTGGTGGTGTTCAACACACTCCTCTCTTCTCTTTCAACAGTGCATGACTCCTGACCAGCTGATGACGTTATGCAAAGCCGGCATTTACAGTAGTAACGTTGGGGTTCGGGTGAATGTTGTCAGTATTCTAGGGATCACCGGCAGTGTCCTAGCCAAAGAAGATGGCACGCTTGAAACGCTGAAGGTAAAACAATATGCTTCAGTGGGGGTCGGAGGGGGGCGGGGGGAGAGTGCATGGGGTGAATGCATGCAGCCTTGCGTGCACTGGACCTTGGTTAAGTACCTGGCATCACATGGTTTCCTGAGCAGTGCCAGGAGTTGCCCTTGAGTACCACCAGGTGTGACTCAAAAACCAGGTTTAAAACCAAACACTTTACTCTGGTTATATGTAGTCAGAAATAAATTTCAAGGTGGGGTCTGGAGAGAGAGCACAGGGAATAAGATGGCTTGCCTTGCATGCTGCCGACCCCAGTTTAGTCCCCTAGCACCCTGGCCCTGCCAGGAGTGATCCCTGAGCTCAGAGCTAGGAGTCAGCCCTGATCACTGCTAAGTCTGACTCAAAAACCCAAAGGAAAAAAACAGAAAATAAATTTCTGGGGGCCGGAGAGAAATTTAGTACCAGTATAATGCAGTGGGTCAGGTTATATGTAGTTTATACTCAAAACGCAGCCGAGCCCAGATTGGACCCCCAGCCCCACATCTAACCCCTTGAACCTACCGAGAGTAATCCCTGACCACCGAGCCAGGTGTCAGCCCTGAGCACTGCCAGGTGCGGCCCCAGTGCCCGCCAGCACCCCCAAGAGAATGGTATTGTGGTAAAACACTGTGTTTTGTCATCTCCAGACCATCGGATGCTTCCTGCTTGAGGTTGCCACGAAAGACCCTTCCTTGGTAGTTGCGGGAGAAGCTTTGGATGCTCTCTTCGATGTTTTTGCGGACGGGAAAGAAGCCGAAAGGGCCTCGGTTCAAATTAAGTTGTTGTCTGCACTGAAAGAATTCCAGCCCGTCTTCAAAACGAAGGTAGAGCCAGCGTACTTAGCAATGGCCAAGTCCCCGTGGCGGGAGGGAGGGATGTGTGTGAAGCACCTGCATGCGGCCTCTGTGATTCCCGTGGCATGGCAGGGCTGAGTCAGACCCCGTCATCCCTACTGTTGAATCACTGAGCCCACGTGCTGTGGGAAAGTTCTTCTTCCTGTGGCAGCCCGTGAGGCGACAGCACAGTCACAAGCATTGAAACTTTCTTTGGTGAGCAATAGCACGGCAGGTAGGCCATTTGCCTTGTATGCACCCGACCTGGGTTCGAGTCCCAGCATCCCATATTGTCCCCCAAGTACCTCCAGGAGTAATGCCTGAGTGCAAGAACCAGGAGTAACCTCTGAGCATCACCAGGTGTGACCTGAAAATTAAAAAAGATAGAAAGAAAGTTCACTGGTAGATTGGTTCCACTGTTCTGGCAACTTCCTTTTGGTCAGCAGGGAATAGCCTCCTGGGAGTGCACCTGAGGACGGCAGGGTCTCCAGGAGGGCAGGGGATGTGCCTACTTCAGTCACCGTATATTGACCATTGCTTCAGAGACATACATGCTAGCTAATTTTTGAGTTGGATAATTTTCAAGGAGAGGGGAGATGGTTGCAGGCTTTTGTATGCAGGGTCCCCGGGTTCAGCCCCCACCACCACATGGTCCCCCGGGTACTTCTGGGACTCGTCTTCATGTGCAAAACCAGCAGGGACCCCCCCAAGCATGGTCATATCTGACCCAGAAACGGAAAACAAGCAGAAATTTCCAAAGCTGTCTTGGGGCCTGACAGACAGAATACAAATTAAGGCTTGAACTCAGCCAGCCCTTGTGTGATCCCAGCACCGCCAAGAGTGAGCGCTGAGCACCACCAGATGTGGGGGACCCCCCCCCAAAATAAGTAAAAAACCAACCTGTTTTCGTGGCACAGGGAAGAGCAACCAGAAATTTAAAAGAGACTTAAGGTCTTAAACCACAAGTCTACAAGTTTAATAGCACTGTAGCACTGTCCTCCTGTTGTTCATTGATTTGCTTGAGCGGGCACCAGTAATATCTCCATTGTGAGACTTGTTACTGTTTTTGGCACATCGAATACACCACGGGGAGCTTGCTAGGCTCTGCCATGCAGGCAGGGTACTCTCCGTAGTTTGCCGGGCTCTCCAAGAGGGACAGAGGAATCGAACCTGGGTCGGCCGCGTGCAAGCCCTACCCACTGTGCTATCGCTCCAGCCTGACAAGTTTAATATTACCCTGTTATTTAAAATTCAGTTTTTCAACTGTTACTTTTAGAAATAAAGGTAATCTGCCACTAGAGGGCTAATGCAGTAGGTACTCGTTTTGTACATGGCTGACCTGGCTCTGATTCCCAGCATCTTATTGAAAATTATCCTGAGTATATGATTTTGCGTTTAGATTTTAAATGTTTGCTTTAAAATCTCTGTCAATAGAATAGAAGTTTTGATAAAAAAAAATAAGTTTACTTCTGTTGTTCCCTCCTCCTCCTCCTCCCCCCCCCACACACACATACACACACATTTTTCCCTGGAAGGAGTACTTCTGGAGGTGTCCAGTATCATTCAGTGCCTGGCATTTAACCCAGTGCTCCATGCAAAGTATTTGCTCCAGCCCTTTGAACCAGTGTCTTTTGTATTTTTTTTTTTTTGGAGGAGGTGGAAGCGGGAGCACTCCCGGGGTCCTCTGGTCTTATTCCTAGCTCTGCACTCAGGGATCGCTCCTGGTGGCTCAGGGGACCCTATGGGGTGCTGGGGATCAACCAGGGTCAGACATGTGTGAGTCAAGCACCCTTGCCACTCTACTATTGCTCCAGCCCATCTGAAAAAGTTTTATGTGAATGACACTTTATCTAGAAATTTGGATACTTTGAAAGTTTATCATGCTATAAAATGGTTTTCCTAGAAGAAAAGGACAGTAGCTCTGAGTACCTGCCACAGTCTCTTATCATTGCATTTGAAGCCAGCCAGCCTTGGATTAGGAATATGAATGCAGTATTGGTTTATTTAAAAACAATTTTGTTTGTTTGTTTTTGGGCCCACACCTGGCAGTGCTCCAGGTTACTTCTATTTTGCACCCTGGAGTCACTCCTTGTGGTACTTGGGGGACCCGACGGGATGCTGGGGACCAAACACGGGTGGTTTGCGTGCAAGGCAAGTGCTCTTTCCTACCCGCTGTACTATCAGGTTCCAGTATTGGTTTATTTTTAACATTGTTATGTTTTGGAATGTTAAATTTTAAAATATAGGGCTGGAGTGATAGTACAGCGGGTAAGGTGCCTGTCTTGCATGGTGCTGACTCAAGTTCAAGCCCCTGCATGCCATGAGGTCTCCTGACCACCGCCAGGAGTGATTCCTGAGTGTAGAGTCAGGAGTAACTCCTGAGCACTGCCAGGTGTGGCCCCCAAAAAAAAAACAAAACAAAAAAGTAGTAACAGAAGCTGATATTAGTTGGGGGGATAGGGTTTGAGGGGGAGGATTTTAACAGTTTACTCTTAATTTTGCTGTGTTCAAGTTTGTAGATTTTTGTTTGTTTTAAGCAGCGAAAAAATTTACATCCACCTGTTCCCTGCCTCTTAGGTGTCCAAATTGGATGGCATTTTAAAAAGCAAAGACAAATGTACACCATAAGGTTAAATATGCTCCAGATTAAATGCTGCCTTTATTTAAATTCATGATATATGCCAAATAACTATGTGTTTTTTTGTTTTTGTTTTTGTTTTGTTTTTTTGTGTGGGGGGGGACAGATACGAAAAGAAGGGAGAGAAAAATGCAGCCCAGAGCAATTGTGTGTTCTTGACAATGTGAAGATGAACTTGAGAAGGTTCGTTGCTTACCAGGAAACTGTTGAAAAAAGACTGATGTGTTGAGCCTTTGGACGAGAGACCCGCCCGTGTCCACCCGCCGTTTCCAGAGCCAAAGAACTCTACAGGGATTCCGCAAGGCTGGCTATATGTTTCTAAAGTGTCATTTTAAAATATCTGTATTCCTACTTTGAATTGAAATTCTCAATGTCTGTGAGAAGTTCCCTTTAATCTCTGAAATCAGTTGGTTTCCGGTCCTTTCTAAATCCTGTTTCTGGTGTGTATTATTAAGCCGGAAGCATCAGGGACTTCTTCAGGGTCTTCTCAGGTGGTTCTTTGTGAGTGCTGAAGAAACTCAGAAGCAGTCTTGTTTTCCTGGGCCGGTGAGATCAGGGGTGTGGGGTGTAAGGCGCTTGCCTCACATGCCCCTGACCCCATTTCCACCAACCTTGCCAACCAGGCATTACCAGCAGTGCTCCTTGAGCACTGCCAGGTGCGACCCAACGCCGCCTCCTCCCCCAAATAGTTTCAAAGCAAACAAACAGAAAAATCATGTTTCCCTTGAATTTTGCCAATGAAAATTCAGAGCATTGCTTCGACGGTCTTTTAAGCCAGTATCACCTAATAGTAACTGAATCTTAACTGATCTAGGAAGAGACACTTTTATAAATTTATAAAATACTTTCGTATGAAACATGCCAATCATGTTTGCGTTTGCGAAGAATTGAAAGGAGTCGGATCTGTTTTCTTACCTGACAGAATGTGCTAAAGAGATCATGAAGTCAGTTATTGAGCTGGTCAGTTATTGCTCTGAATATCACTCCATGATACGGAATCAGAATTGGGATGAAATATTTTTTAATAAATAGCTTTTAATTAAAACTTTGGTGTCTTACAGAGTCGTTTCTGAAATACCAACAAAACCCTGTTCTTGGGTGTTTGCCTATTTTCTTTGTCTTGTTTGCGGTTTGAGTTGCCAGCACCTCACTACAGCTGAGCCACATCCTAGATTTAAAAAGGTTTGTTTACTCGTCTCCTGCTAAGGGATTGCATACATAATGAGTTAACATTTTACTTCTATTGAAGATTATGCATCTGATCAGGTGGGGTTTTTTTTATTTTAATATTCTTACAGGTTTCTATTTCAGTCCTTTTTCATGTGAACACTTATACAGTATTTATAATATTTTCTAATATAAGGCCAATATTCCCTTTCTTAAATAAAACACATTTTTACTTCTGTAGGCCTATTCAGATTCTCCCCTTAAAATTTTTGTAACAGGTAGGAACACCACAGGTAGGGCACTTGCTTTGCATGTGGCTGACCTGAGTTCAGTCCCCAATACTACATATGGTCCTCAAGTCTGCCAGTAGTCATCCTTGAGCACGGAGCCAGGAAAAATCCCACACCACTGGTTGTGGTGGCCCGCCACAAAAAAAAAAAAAAAAAAATGGTAAAACATTTTTCTTAACTCTCTTTCCTCTGACACTAAAACTTTACATTTGTAAGATTTACCTGTTTCATGTAAATATTAAAGTGTATTGGCACAGAATTGTTTATAATTTTACTTTTTTAATTCATATACCTGTAGAAAAAAGTTTGAAAAAATTTATCAATTTATAGTTTTGTGTAATTCCAGAAGATTAGCACCATTCATCTACGTGGGAATTTAAAAGTTTGTACATACAGTACCTATCTTGCCCCCATAAATTCTATACCCATCAAAAGAAAGTATTGTGTTGTTATGCTTAGGTTTTAGTCTGTTTGAAGTATGCTATGGTGCTACAATAGATTGTTACCAGAGAAAGCTTTTATCTCTGTGATCAGTTTCTGCCCCCCTAGAGTTGGAAAACCTGATTGATAACAGTGTATATCTAGAATTTTGGATCCATCCATCTACATGTAAATACATTGTGTCTATATTGGAAATGTTCTGTCACTTGACTTTTTACTTTAGCGGTAATGTACTGATGTTTTATCATGTCAGAGTAGTGTTTAGGTGACCAGATAGCACAGAAGGTAGAGCATTTGCCTTGTACACAGCCAACCCTGGTTCAATCCCCAGCATCCCATTGTATTCCTGAGTACAGGGCAGGAATGACTCTGAGTATTGCTGGGTGTGGCCTCAAAACCAAACCAGACCAAACCAAATCATACCATAAAGTACCTTGAGCAAGTGAAATTATCTGTTAGCATGTTTCTTTAGTCAACCTTTGACTAAATATTAAATGTGTTTCATGAAATAATGATCCCACTTTTGAGCTGTTGATCCTTCTGAAACATGAACTTCGCAACCAGAGCCATCCGGATCCCATATGATGGCCCTGAGCACTGCTGGGAGTGATTCCTGAGTGCAGAGCCAGGAGTAACCCCTGAACGTCACCAGGTGTGACTCAAAAAGAAAAAAAAAAACCAGAAAGGAAGAGAAACATTAGCTGAATTGTACTTTGATGCCCAGACACTTACTTCAGTGGTTTTGCTTTCAAACAGTTAAAAATCCCTCCCACAGGGCCGGAGTGATAGTAGAGTGGGTAGGGCTCTTGTCTTGCCCAAGGCCAATCCAGGTTCAATCCCTGGCATCCCATATGGTTCCCCAGGCTCTCCGGGACAGATTGATTTTGAGTGCAGAGTCAGGAGTAAGTTCTGAGCACCAACGGGTATGGCCCCTTCCCCAATAAAAATGAATGATGAAAGCCTTCTCAGAGGGTTGGAGAGATAGTTCAATGGGCAGGGCACCTGTCTGGTATGCAGCAGACCTGGATTTTATCCTGGGTACCCCATGGTTCCCTGAGTCCCACCAGGAGTGATCTCCCTGAGCTCAGAGCCAGGATAGAGCCCTGAGCAGCACTGAAAACCCTTCCCATCACCTGCAGATGGGGTGGCCCGAGACAGTCCAGGTTTGTGCCCTGGCTTAGGGTTCAAAGAAGTTAAGGAGAGGCTGGAGCAATAGCACAGCGGGTAGGGCGTTTGCCTTGCACGCGGCCAACCCAGGTTTGATTCCCAGCATCCCGTATGGTTCCCCTGAGCACCTCCAGGGGTAATTCCTGAGTACAGAGCCAGGAATAACTCCTGTGCATCGCTAGGTGTAACCCCCGCCCCCAAAAAATGGCAAGTTAAGGAGACCTTCTGAGGTCCAGGATTGGATCCTAATGCTAGAGCAGCTCTCCTGAACATGCTTAAACCACAGACCGAGTGGATTTGTAATGTGGGATAAATAATAATAGTCATCAATATTAAATTTGCCTGTAGGTGATTACAAAATGAATGTCCCTGTTCTTAGGAAATGCACATTAAAATGTTTAAGGCCGTTATCTCTGATTCTCAAATTATTTGGGGAACATTTTTTATGTATCTGTGGGTAAGATGAATAGTAGAACATGCAAGGTAAAATTATAAAGTGAAGGTTTGGAGATTTTGTATGATGGGCAGAGTGCTTGCCTTGCACTTGGATGGCCCAGCTTACATCCCCGGCACTCCAAAGGGTTCCCTGAACACCCCCTCCCCCACACCCTCCCCCAGGAGTGACGCCTGAGCACAGAGCCAGGAGTAAGCCTAAGCACCACTGTGTGTGACCCACAACCTAAAAGAAAAGATGGGCCATAGGGCATCAAGTAGGCATTTGCTTTGCATGCTACCAGGTTCAGTTCTCATCCCATACAGTCCCCCCAAGCCTGCTGGTAGTGAATGAACCCCTGAGTGCAGAGCCAGGAATAAAGCCCTGAGCACAGCCAGGTATGGTCCCCAAACCAAAAATAAAGTGAATTGGGTAAAGGGTGCATAGGACTTAAGTGAACTATTCGTTTAACTTTTTTTTCCTTGCTTTTTTTAAAATTTATTTTAATTTTCATTAGTGAGACACCATGAGGTACAGTTGTAGACTTACAAATTTTTGTGGATTTCAATTATACAATGATTGAGTACCCATCTCTCCACCAGTGCCCATTTTCTACCACCACGGGTCCCAGTATCCCTCCCACCCCCCCATCCTCCTCATCCCCCCCTGCCTCTGTGGCAGGGCATTCCCTTTTGTTCTCTCTCCCCTTTTGGGTGCTGTGATTTGCAAAAGAGGCATTGCATGGCAATCATGTTTGGTCTATAGTCTACTTTCAGCAGGCATCTCCCATCCTGGGAGAATCCTCCCAACACCCTTTACTTGGTGCTCCCTTCTCTATCTGAGTTGCCTTTTCCCCTGGCGTGTGCGGCTGGCTTCCAAGCTATGGAGTAAACCTCCCGGTACTTATCTCGGCTATTGTTACTACTCATCCTCTTGGAGAAGGATGTCGATAGCAACACAATACTAGTGGGAAACTTCAACACCGCGTTATCACCTCTTGATAGAGCGTTTAACTTTTTAAGCTTGAAATTATATCAGAATTTAAATGAAGAATATATTTTTTTTAAATACTAAGAAAATAAGTTCTGCTTCAGACATTTTGTTCCATGACCGGAAGGGAAGCAGGCAGACCAGGTGACTGGCATATTTTGGGAGATGGAGGAGGCGGGACTGGTCTGTGTGAGGTGGGTGAAGCAGGACTTAACAGCAGGTAGTAACAGATTAGACCAACCGGGCACAGGGTCGTATCTGAGTGGGCTCAGATTTTGGTTTATGTGACTGGTTGGAAATCGTTACCATCCCCAACAATTGGAAACCCTAAAGGAGAAGCACATGGGGACAGGGAGATAAATGAGCTTATTTTCTATTTGCATCTTTTATTAATGTTTTTAAAATACAAATAATAGGGGCTGGAGTGATAGCACAGTGGGTAGGGCGTTTGCCTTGCACGCGGCTGACCCGGGTTTGATTCCCAGCATCTCATATGGTCCCCCGAGCACCGCCAGGAGTAATACCTAAGTGCGTGAGCCAGGAATAACCCCTATGCATAGCTGGGTGTGACCAAAAAAGCAAAAATAAAACGCACGGTCACGGTCCACGGTCACGGTCCTCCCATTGTTCATCGATTTACTCGAGCGGGCCCAGTAACATCTCCATCATGAGACTTGTTACTGTGTTTTGGCATATGGAATATGTCACGGGTAGCTTGCCAGGCTCTGCTGTGTGGGCGAGATACCCTTGGTAGCTTGCCGGGCTCTCCGAGAGGGGCGGAGGAATTGAACTCGGGTCGGCCATGTTGGCTGCTTGTAAGGCAAACGCCCTACCGCTGTGCTATCGCTCCAGCCCAAAATAAAATGCAAGTAATAGAAAATGTATAGCTCCTTAAATGGTGATGAGCTTCACCAAAACCAAAAGTACAGCTCTGCTGGGGGGGAGAGAGTACAGGGGCAAGGCCCTGGCCTTGTGTGTGGCACTTTGTAGGTTCCTGAGTGCCCACAGGATCCCCCACCCCCATCACCTCCAGGGATGACACCCTTGCACCAGTGGGTGTGCCCCCCCCACCACAAATAAAGCACAAGCCTTGAAGTCAAGTGTGACACCCCATGACTGCAGCTGAAAGGGGAAGGATGGGGGGAGGGGTGCAGTGGGATGAAAACATGGGGTCATTAACATGCCTGAGGCCAGCCAGGGTTTATCCCCAGCTTTCTGGGTTCCAGTGGCATTTCTGGAACACTCTCTCTCTGTCTCTCTGTCTCTTTCCCCCTCTCTCTTCCCCCCTTCCTCTCCCTCTCTTTCTCTCTTCCTCTCTCACTTTAAGTTTTATTTTTATAAAGTCATTCACTGGCTGGAGTGATAGCACAGCCGTAGGGCATTTGCCTTACAAGCGGCCAACATGACCAACCCGAATTCAATTCCTCTGCCCCTCTTGGAGAGCCTGGCAAGCTACTGAGAGTATCTCGCCTGCATGGCAGAGCCTGGCAAGCTACCTGTGACGTATTCGATATACCAAACACAGTAACAAGTCTCATGATGGAGACGTTACTGGGCCTGCTCGAGCAAATCGATGAACAACGGGAGGACCGTGATGATGTTTCAAAGTCATTCACAATAATTTATTACATTCATGGGGCTGGAGTGATAGCACAGCGGGTAGGGCGTTTGCCTTGCACGTGGCCGACCCGGGGTTCGATTCCCAGCATCCCATATGGTCCCCCAAGTAACGCCAGGAGTAATTCCTGAGTACAGAGCCAGGAGTAACCCCTGAGCATCGCTGGGTGTGACCCAAAAAGCAAAAATAATAATAATCATTACATTCAATAGTCCAACACCAATTCCACCACCATTACATCTGCCCATCACTATTATTTCAGTTTCCCAACCACCACCCAAGCCTGCCCCAATAGCAGGCCCTAAAAAATTTATTGATAGCACAGCGGGTAGGGCATTTGTCTTGCATGCGGCCAACCCGGTTCGATTCCTCTGTTCCTCTTGGAGAGTCTGGAAAGCTACCAAGAGTATCCCACCCACACGGCAGAGTCTGGCAAGCTCCCCTTGGCGCATTCAATGTAACAAAAACAGTAACAATAAGTCTCACAATGGAGATGTTACTGGAGCCCACTCGAGCAAATAGATGAACAATGGGAGGACAGTGCTACAATGCTGCATTGTTAACAACTTTATAAAAATAAAAAAAAATTAAAGCAGCTCTTGATTTTATTGAGAAGCAGAGGGCTCAGTGAAGCCTAGAAAAATCTGGTGTTTAGTGGTCCGACTGGAGGATGAATTTGTGAAACCCCGAGGTGTGCAAAGTCCAGGAAGGGCAGAGCCTGATCTGCGCCTCCAGGAGGAGGAGGGGCTGAGCCTGAAATGTGGTTAAGGTCCAGTAACAAGAGAGATGGAAAAATGTCCTTGGGTTTAGTGGCATTCATGTCACCATTCCACAGGAGCGATCAGGTCTGAAGACCTGTTTATCGTAGAGGTGCTGGGATGGAGCGGGGAGAAAATGGTCTGGTAAAGAGAAACCAACCTGCAGAGAAATGTGTGAAGGAGAAGGACGAGATAAGGAGTAGCTGAAGTGAGGCGCGACAAGGGAATAACTGAGAGGAGAACTTCCGAATGACGAGTGATTGGCCGTGCAGGAGAAAGCATGAGGAAATTCCAGGGGTGACCTAGCAGTGCCAGGGATGGAACCCAGCCTCCAGCTCGCAGATGTGCACTAAGCCCATTGAACTCTCTTCGTCCTGGGTTTCCTTTCCTTTCCTTTTCTTTTTTTCTTTTTTTTTTTTTTTTTGCTTTTTTGGGGGGTCACACCCGGCGATGCACAGGGGTTATTCCTGGCTCATGCACTCAGGAATTACTCCTGGCAGTGCTCGGGGGACCATATGGGATGCTGGGAATCAAACCCGGGTCGGCTGCATGCAAGGCAAATGCCCTGCCCGCTGTGACTTTTCTTTTCTTTTCTTTTCTTTTCTTTTCTTTTCTTTTCTTTTCTTTTCTTTTCTTTTCTTTCTTTTCTTTCCTTTTCTTTTCTTTTCTCTTCTCTTCTCTTTCTTTTCTCTTTCTCTCTTTCTTCCCTCCCCTCCCCTCCCCTCCCCTCCCCTCCCTTCCCTTCCCTTCCCTTCCCTTCCCTTCCCTTCCTTCCCTTCCCCTCCTCCCTTCCCTTCCCTTCCTTCCCTTCCCCACCTCCCTCCCTTCCTCCCTCCCTCCCTCCCTCCTTCCCTTCCTTCCTTCCTTCCTTCCTTCCTTCCTTCCTTCCTTCCTTTCCTTTTTCTGGGTGGTGGACACATTCAGTGGTGCCCAGGAATAACTCCTGGCTCTGTGCTCAGGAATTGCTACTGACGGGATTAGGGGGACCATATGGGGCAGAGATCCAACTCCAGTTGGCTACATGCAAGGCGAACACTCTCCCCGCGGTACTATCGCTCTGGTCCTGAGATTTCCTTTCCAAGGGAACTGGTTTTCCCATCCCCACGGCAGCCTCTGCCTCCCTCAGAGTCTGCTTACTGCTTCTGTTGATAAGAAGCATTGAGAGTTTCAAGGTCTGAGTTCACTTCTGTTCCTTCCTTGAGTTAAATTCATTCAGAAGGGCATATTTGCTGTAGCATCGTAAGCAGGATAATGGAATCAGCAGAAGTGCCGGGAATACTGCCCTGCTGACTGCAGCTGGCATGCAGTTGGAGGATATTATGTTGAGTGAAGTAAGTCAGAAGAAGAAAGGGGAGCATCAGTACTGTGGGTAGCGCGTGCCTTAGCCTGTGATCAATCCAGGTTTAATCCGCAGTATCCCATATGGTCTCCTGAGCATCTCCAGGAGTGCACCCTGAGTACAGACCTAGGTTTTCGTACAGTCCTGAGCACCAGTAGACGCACCCTCCCCCCTCCAAAAACAGAAAGATAGATATCAGATGGACTCACTTATCTGTGGTCTAGAGAATACCAGGGCAAGGGAGATCAAGTCACCAAGAGGAAAGAGACCGAGGGTGGGAAAGCAAGAGGTGGATGGAGGTCACAGGGGCAGAGGCTCCTGATGGGGAGAGGTGAGATGTGAGTGTAGATCTGAACCGCAGAACCAGCAAAACTGACAATGGGGGATCCAAACCACCACCACCGAACTTAAAACTGTGCCAGTCAGGGAGGCAGGCTGGGACATGGGAGGGAGCCTGGGGACACTGGTGGAGGGAAGGTGACACTGGTGGAGAAACTTGTATTGGAACATTGTGTGCCTGAAACTCAATTATGGATACATTTGTAAATCACGTGCCTAAATTACAAAAAATAAAAGCAGGGAAAAAAAAGAGTTCACTTTAGTTGGTTGGGGATGAAGCTCGGTCATGTCTCACGTGGGTGAGACCCTGAGTTTGTCAGTTCCGGCACCAAAAGTTCTTTGGGGGCCTGGAGCGATAGCACAGCGGGGAGGATGTTTGGCTTGCATGCAGCCGACCCGGTTCGATTCCCAGCATCCCATATGGTCCCCCGAGCACCACCAGGAGTAATTCTTGAGTGCAGAGCCAAGAGTAACCCCTGAGCATCACCAGGTGTGACCCAAAAAGTTAAAAAAAAAGTACTTTGGTTTTACTCTGATATATATATGTAATATATATATATATATATATATATATATATATATAGTTGTCCACTGTCCTCCCGTTGTTCATCGATTGCTTGAGCGGGCCCAGTAACGTCTCCATTGTTGTTACTGTGTTTGGCATATCGAATACGTCATGGGGAGCTTGCCAGGCTTTGCTGTGTGGGCGAGATACTCTCGGTAGCTTGCCGGGCTCTTCGACAGGGGCGGAGGAATCACGGAGGAATCGAACCTGGCTCAGCCGGCCGGCCGGCCACACACAAGGCAAATGCCCTACCGCTGTGCTATCGCTCCAGCCCATTACATATATATCACACATATATAATTTGTAATACATGTTATATAATATATAATGTTTTTATATATAAGAAATTCTTATATTTTAACCTAGTAAAGAAATTTATATCTTCTATTAGAACTATTTTGGTCCTCTTAATTGAGCGTTTTCTTATTTTAATGAACAGAATTAGCTTGAGTTATTTTTCTCTCTGCAGAGTGAGGAATTACAAGCAGTTTCTAGTATTTGCTTCCGTGGTATTTTTATCCTCCCAAATCTTACATAGGCGTTCTAGTGATGAGAACACATTTGCCCTAGATCTGATCCTTTCTGGCAATGTCTGCCCGTCTTCGAGAAGAGCAGGCTGTTTTTCAAGAAAGGATCTACTTCAATCGCTTGCATTTAGTATGTGGGAAAGTTGGAAAATACATGATTCCAGTCTCATTTGTAGGAACATATTTCCTTGAGTTTAACAGAGTATTCACGTAAAATAGGAAGCAATGAAATTTTTGAATGAATGCAATTCATTATCTTTTAAAGGGCATGAAAAAAGGTTTTTAAAGGGCATGAAAATAAACTGGGGGTGGCAAGGGAGAGGGGGGTGGGAGGGTGGGGGGAGTGGAGGTGGGGGGGTGTCACTGTCACTGTACTCCCGTTGTTCATCGATTTGCTCAAACGGGCCCAGTAACGTCTCCATTTTGAGACTTGTTGTTGTTACTGTGTTTGGCATATTGTTGTTACTGTGTTTGGCATATTGAATACGTCACGGGTAGCATGCCAGGCTTTGCCGTGAGGCAAGATACTTTCGGTAGCTTGCTGGGCTCTCCAAGAGGGGCCGAGGAATTGTACCTGGCTCTGCCGGGCTGGCTGCGCGCCCTACCGCTGTGCTATTGCTCCAGCCCCCCATCCACATATATGTACTTATATATATGTTCCATATATATCCAGATCCATATATATGCATATATATGTGTGTATATATATATATATATGGATCCTCCTTTTCTGAGGCTTCCTTCACAGCCTTCATGACAGTAGCACACCCAGCACAACCGTTGCCTCTCGCTTGGCTACATTTTTCCTCCCCAATGCTTATCACCATTTCACATTCACATTTATTTAGAACATTATATTTTTAATTCCATAAATTGGCTCAGTATCTCCCCTTTCTACCGGAAAGAAAAATATCAGCCAGAAGAAACCTGAGCATGTGTTTGTGTTGTGGACCTAATTGCTTTTTTTTTTTATATTTGCTTATTTTGTTTGTTTGGGGGCCACAACTGACTGTGCTCAGGGATTACTTCTGGCTCTGTGCTCAGGCATTTCTCCTGGCAGAACTTGGGAGACCATCTGGGGTGCCAGAGATTGAACCCAGGTCCGCTGTGTACAGGGCCAGCGCCCCACTCGCTGTACGATCTCTCGGGTCCCTAGACCTTTCTGTTGCTTTAAGCAAAGCTTTAGGGAGAATTGGGCGTCTGGAAACCACAGAGTTCTGAGCTTTTCACTGCAACTGCTGCTGGAGGCCAGAGTCACTGATCTTTCCTGCCTACGAGGGGACAGGAAGTGGCACGCTGGGTGGCCCCATGAGCTGTGGAGAGAACAGGAGGAAAGAGGCATCGGATGTTCCGGGAAGAGTAACGTGGTCGGTGTGGCAGCTACCCTGTGCCTGTAACCTGTCGGACTTCCGGGTGCCAACCCTCCCTCCCTGCCCTAGCATCAGCGTTGGCCCTGGGGTCTTCTTTGGCCCCAGATGGCAGATCAGTAGAGCAAGGAATAGACAAAATACAATAACTGAAAAGGACTTGGATCCTCCACTTTCATTAACGAATACATCATTCCGACAGGAAATCAATACAGAAACATTGCTTTTAACAGACATCTACAGAGCATTCCATCCGAACACATTAGAGGGTCCGGGGGGATGGCTCCAAGGCGTGAGGGGGGGCCTGTCTTGCAGGCATGAGGCCATGAATCCGACCTTTAGTGCCAGCCACATTTTCCCAGCATGGTCACCACCAGAACTCTTCAGCTTGGGACCTCCAGCCCCACGAGAGCACGTTGTCTCTGGAATATACCCAGTTTGTGTGTGTGTATGCGTGGGTGTGTAGTGAAGGACATGCCACTAAAAGATCTTCGAGCACCAGAACCTGGCGCTGGACCCTGGAAAGCACTGAGTGAGAACACAGTGAGCCCAGCAATTCCTGTGGTCAAGGAAAGTGAGCCCCCGCCCCTGGCCATTGCAGGTGGGTGCTGCAGCCAGAAGTGTGGGCCCTGGTGAGCTCCACAACCACATGTGGCTGCATAGAACAAGGCGGTAAGAGGAAGGAGGGGGCAGGAAACAATACAACCACACTCTTCTTAAGAGCACACAGAAAGTTCTCCAGGAGAGATCATGTGTTAAGCCACAAAAGGAAGCATTAATACATTTAAGAAGATTGGCATCAAATCAAGAGTCTTTTCCAACCACAATGAAATGGAAATAGATAATAAAAAGGTCAATGAAAGTAAGAGTTGGGTTTTTTTTTTTTTGAGGTGGGTATTAGGTCACACCTGGCTTTTCTCTGTGCTCACTCCTGGCAGGGCTTGGAGAACCATGTGCAGTGCCAGGGAATGAACTGGGTTTGGTCACTTTATTCCTAACTATCTCTCTGACCCCTAGATCTGGTGTTTAGAACATATGAACAAAGCAGATAGGACTGAAAGGTAGCTCAGTGGGCTGAGCACTAGCTTTGCAGGAAGGAGAGCCAAGTTCCATCCTTGGGACTGCTGCACGGTCCCTTAAGCACTGCAGGGAATGACTCCTGGGCACCGAGCCAGGAGTAGCTCCACACACTACCAGCTACCCTCAGCCCCAATTATAGGATCATTTTAGTAGGAAATTTTATGCATTTGCTTTTTTACCATACCTGTTCAGCGTTCAGAATTTACTCCTGGCTCTGTGCTCAGGGATCACTCCTAGTGGGCTCAGAGGACCATTATTTGGTGCCAGGGATTGAACCTGGATTAGCCACACGTAAAGTAAGTGCCCTACCTGCTCTACTATCTATCACTCTAGCCCTCAATAGATGACTTTAAAAGAAAAAGAAAAGATGCTCACAAAATTGAATGTTTTTTTTTATGATTAAGTCCTCAAGGAAAACAAGATATAGACAGAAAATACCATACAAGCTCACAGTAACATCATGCCCAATGATAAAAGCTAAAAGCTTCTCCTCTAAGATTAGAAACTAAGACAAGGATGCCTGTTCTCACTACTTTTATTCAGCATAGACTGGACATTCTAGCCGAAGCAATTAGGCAAGAGAAATAAAAGTCATTCAATTAGGGAAGGAATTGTAAAAGCTTACGTTATTAGCAGATGGCATGCATTATAACGAGACAACATTCTTTTTTTTTTCTTTTTGGGTCACAGCTGGCGATACACAGAGGTTACTCCTGGCTCTCAGGAATTACTCCTGGCAATGCTCAGGAGACCATATGGGATGCCGGGGATCAAACCAGGGTCGGCCACGTGCAAGGCAAATGCCCTACCCTCTGGGCTATCATTCCAGCCCCAAGAGACAACATTCTAAAGGCTCCACTAGAAGAATCTGCTAGAACACATGAATCCAGTAAAATGGCAGGGTAGAGAATTGGGGTACAGGGCTGGAGAGGGACCACAGGGCTAAGGCATTTGCCTTGCCTGCGGATAACCCCAGTGCCATGTGACTGCCACCCCCACCCCCACCCCCAGCACTGCTGGGAGCAACGCTAACCACAGAGGTAGTCCCCAAATACCACTGAGTGTGGCCCACCCCACCCATAAATCAATAAAATCAGTAGCTTTTTTTTTTCTGAGGGGTGGGGGGACACCTAGGGTGCTTGGCTCACTCCTACAGGACTCAGGGATCATATGTGAATTGACCAGGGTCAGCTGTATGCAAAGCAAGCAACTTACCTGCTGTACTATCTCTCCAACCCTAAAATCAGTGCATTTCTATACATTAACTATGAAGTAATGATCAGGGAAAAAAATTTGGATGCTGCTCAGGGCTTACTCCCGGCTCTGCACGCAGGAATTACTCCTAACAGTACTAAGGGAGCCTTACCGAATGCCAGGGATTGAATCTGGGTCAGGCACATGCAAGGCCAGGGTCCTCCTGCTGGGGCTCCAGTCCCAGAAGAAAAGTTTTACCTAATCTCGCTGGGCTGGGGAGAGAGTTGGAAGGTCTGGGGGATGTTTGGCATGCACAGGGCCCCGGGTCTGGTCCCAGCAGCTGAAGGCTCCCAAGTACCTCTGGGTATAATCCTGTGGCTCCAGCACAACTGGGGAAGCTGCCCACAATAAAATAAACTCATCTGCAGTGACCTCAAAAGGGACAAAATACCCATTAATTCATTTATTCAGGGAGGTGAAGACCAGTTCGTTGAAAATTAAAAAACTTTGGTGAGGGGGTATGGTGCCGCCAGCAGGTCAATCTGTACCTGTGAGGCGAGTGCATCAGCAGCCTCATGGCGACTTCAGACTTCCAGATACCCCAAAATTGCTGCTGTGCCTTTGGCCAGACCCCAAAAACTTGGGGCAAAGTTTATCAAGAAAGTAAACAGCCAAAAGTTAGGTATGTGGGAAACATACCCACAAACCACCTCCGGCTCAGCTATATAATTGGAGGCAAGGCCTCTTTGGTTCCTGATTGAACTGCTTAATGGACATGATCCCAGAGACTCAGAAACGAATCTCAGAACCCAGCGGCTTTAGGTAGAAATGCGTCTGGTCTCTGCAGTAGGCTACCGGTGCTGGGCCAACCCAGGTGGGAATAGGTTTCGTACCTTGGCCTGTTCCCCCTGGCGGCCCAGTGGCCGCCATCCGTCTGAGGCCACTGGATAGTCACATTTGGGCCCCCAGTGACGAGACACACAGGGCCTCACGGGATGAGGGTGGAGCCGGGCTTGTCCTCCCCACCCCAACGAGACCCCAAGTCATTGCCCACGAATGGCCTCTCTGGCTCCTGATCAAGCTGCTTAACGGCCATGATCCCAGAGACTCAGAAACAAATCTCAAAACCCAGTGGCTTTTGGCAGAAATGCGTTCAGACCCCACAGTATGTTACTGTTGCCAGGCCACCCCAGGGAGGAATGGGTGCTGTCCCTCCACCTGCTCCCTCTTGGCGACTTGGTGGCTGTCATCCTCCAGAGGCCATTGGACAGTCAGGCTTGGGTCCGCAGTGATGAAACTTGTTGGGTCTCATGGGATGGGGGGGAGGTGGAGCCGGGCCTGTCTTCCCCACCCCAATGAGACCCCAAGTCATCACCCACGAATGTCGCTCCTCATCAAGCTGCTCAACGGCCATGATCCCAGAGACTCAGGAGCAGATCTCGAAACCCAGTGGCTTTTGGCAGAAATCCCTCCAGATTTAAGTGTTAAAATTTCAGAACTTCAAAACCACATGGCCCTACTGCAGCCACACGACATCATATGTTATTCATAACCAGCAATAGAACACAAATTGTCTATTGTTGCCTTTTCAGCAGATCTGAGTGTTGGGGTAAAATCTTAAATTATGGTGGGTCTGGTGTCGAAATAGTGAATGTGATCAAAGTAGAGAGAGAGTAATGTAGAAATCATCTACCCCACAGGCAGGGGGAGGGTGTGGGATGGGGGTATACTGGGATTTTTGGTGGTGGAGAATGGGCATTGGTGAAGGTACGGGTGTTTCATTGTATGACTGAGACTTAGACCCAAAAGCCTTGTAACTGCTCTCACGGTGATTCAATAAATAAAATTATAAAAAATGGAAAAAGAAAAAAAAAGTAAGGTGGAGTTCATGCACAATTTAATCAGCTAATCAGTGGCTGAATAAATAGCAGTACTCCGACAAAAAAAGAAAGAAAAAAAAAAACTTTGGTGAGGGAAACCAAAGATAAATGAGCAGATATTTTATCCTCACAAATCTGAAGAATTAAATTAACACTGTTTAAATGTCACTACCCCGAGCTGAAGCAATAGTACAGTGGGTAGGGCATTTGCTTTGCACGCGGTTTACCCGGGTTCAATTCCCACCATTCCATATGGTCCCCTGAGCACCTCCAGGAGTCATTCCTGAGTGCAGAACCAGGAGTAACCCCTGAGCATCACTGAGTGTGACCCCCCAAAAAACGTAACTACTCAAGGAAATGTAAGATTCAATGCAATCCCTATTAAAATTACAATGGCTGGGGCTGGAGAGATAGCACAGTGGGTAGGGCGTTTGCTTTGCACGCGGTCGACCTGGGTTCGATTCCCAGCATCCCATATGGTCCCCTGAGTACCGCCAGGAGTGACTCCTGAGTGCAGAGCCAGGAGTAACCCCTCTGCATCACCAGGTGTGACCCAAAAAGCAAAAATAAAATAAAACAAAATAAAATTACAATGGCAGGTGTATACATATATGGCTTTTGGGTCACATCCAGCAGTGCTCAGGTGCTACTCCTATCTCAGTGCCCAGAGCCACTCCTGGTGGTACTCTGGGAACAATACTGTGCCAGGGATTAAATTTGAGCCTCCTTCAGACAAAGGAAGCAGTCCAAACATTTGAGCCACATTCTTGGATCTCTAGTAGTAATTTTCACAGAAATATGGCAAACCAAAAATTTGTCTGAAACCACCAAATACCTCCTATTGCCGAAACAATCTTGTGAAAGAGGAATGAAACTCTAGTTATCATGGTTTCTGATTTCAAACTACACAACAATATGAGAGAAATTAAAATAGAGTAAGATAGTTCTGGCATAACACGGATACAGGAAACAGAATTGAGAGCCAATAAATAAACTGAGACATACATGCTCAGCTAACTATGACAAACCAGCTAAAAATGGACAACAAGGAATAGATGATTCTCAATAAATGGTGTTGACCCAAAAGGAGAGAGAGAACAGAGGGGAATGCCCTGCCACAGAGGCAGGGTGGGATGGGGGGATGAGGGATTGGAGGGATACTAAGATCCTGGGATCCGTGGTGGTGGGAAATGGGCACTGGTGGAGGGATGGGTATTTGATCATTGTATGATTGAAACCCAAGCACAAAATTTGTAAGTCTACAACTGTACCTCATGGTGTCTCACTAATAAAAAAATTTTTTAAATTGTTTAAATAAATAAATAAATGGTGTTGAGGCCAGTGGACAGCCACAAGCAAAAATGGATGAAACTGCATTGCTAGGTTATCTTGTTCTCAAATAAAGTACAGTAGAGATATTAACTTAGTAGCAGTGGCAGTGTTCTCCCGTTGTTCATTGATTTGCTCGAGAGGGTCCAGTAACGTCTCCATTGTGAGACTTGTTGTTACTGTGTTTGGCATATCGAATACATCACGGGGAGCTGGCCAGGCTTTGCCATGCGGGTGAGATACCCTTGGCAGCTTGCTGGGCTCTCTCTGAGGGGCGGAGGAATTGAACTTGGGTCGGCCATTTGCAAGGCAAACTCCCTACCTACTGTGCTATCACTCCAGCCCATGAACTTAGTACTTTAAGTAAAATTCTTAGGGAAAGCGAGCTGTAATCTTTTTTACATCAGTCTTGGAGATGATTTTTGGTATTTGACACCACGAGGAAAAGCAACTGAAGCAAAATAAACTTGTAGGACTACATCAAAATGAAAAGTAAAGGAAACCATTGACCAAAGAAAAAAAGGCCCTGGAGACAGTAGAGGGCATAAGTGCCTTGCAAGTGAAGGACCCCTCTTCAGTCCCCAGACCACATATGGTCCCCCAGGCTCTCTTGAGCCTATCACGGGTGAGGGGAAGTGAGCATGGCAGAGGGGGCTGGACCCAGGATTCTCCAGTATCACTGCCTTTGATACCACATGGGGTAACTACTCAAATAGGGGCCTCCGTTTCTGCACCTGTCAAGAGCAATACGCTTGCTTTGAAGATCACACTGATCTAAGGGCTAATTTTTAAAAATAAAAATAACTCAATAGTACAGAAGATAGGGTAGAGTGTTTGCCAACCCGGGTTCAATCCCCAGCATCCTATATGGTCCCCCAAGCACTATCAGAAATAATTCCTGAGTGCAGAGCCAGGAGTAATCCCTGAGCATCGCCAGGTGTGACCCAAAACCCCCAAAACAAACCAAAACAAAACAAAAACAAAACCTTAAAGAAACAAAACCTCTTTACTGGGACTGAACTATAGTATAGCAAATATATACTTTTGCCTTGTATGAGGCCAACCCAGATTCTATCCTGGGTATCCCATAAGGTCCCCTGAGCACTAACAGAAGGAATTCCTGAAAG
Source organism: Sorex fumeus (assembly GCF_029834395.1). NCBI lineage: Eukaryota > Metazoa > Chordata > Mammalia > Eulipotyphla > Soricidae > Sorex > Sorex fumeus. The sequence continues at coordinate 32,277,620 of NW_026606179.1, forward strand.
CAGAAGCCAGGAGTAACCACAGAGCATCACCAGGTGTGGCCCAAAACACACAATACAAAACAACCCAACTAACCAAACAAACAAAACCCTTTTGCCCTGATACCCAACATGAGCCGGGGTGACACCCAGACATTCAAGCTCGCCCTCTCTGTGATTGGTTTTGACCTGGTGGCCACCTCGGCCTGGAGGAGATGACAGACATTCTCATCAGAAGCTTAGCACTCAGATGACAGCTCTGAGGAGGCGGATGCAGGTGCCTGAGCCTCAGCCCTGAATCAGGACATCCCTGAGATACATCTGAGAGACTGAAGCTCTGGATGGGGCAGGGTTCAGCCTGCAGTCACCGGCGCTGTGCTATGAGGAACTGCAAAATGCCACTGCCTGAGCAGGGACCATTTAAGTGACTTACTCCTTTTTTTTTTAAACTGGTTACCCATTATATTAAACTTTATTATTATTATTAGTTACTTGTTTTGGCATATTAGTTGATTTTTGCCAGGCTCTTCCGTGCGGGCGGAATACTCTCGGTAGCTTGCCAGTCTTTCCGAGAGGGATAGAGGCTTTTGGGGCGACCTCTAATCGCCCAGGTAGGTGTTACCATATTTGAACCCTATCAAATATGGTACGGCAATTCCAGAAGATGGGTATTTAGTGTCTTGTGATGTGTCCGGAAAGCGTCCTGGAGTGTGGCAGCGGCTGGGTAGTGGAGGAAGTGTCAGTAGTGGAAGTCTGCCAGTGGGGTATTTATCTGGGTAGGGTGGGTCTTCTGTGCGCAATCCGATCCCTGGATCTCTGGTGGTTGGTGGAAGCAGAGAGGGCAGGGTAGGGTGGAGCTCCTGATTAGAATCCCTTTGTCACCTGTGGTTGGTGGGAGCAAGCAGAGAATCTCTGTCCCTGGGTCCCTTGAGCCTGGAGTCCAAGGTCTCAGAGAGTTCCGCTTATCTTGTTCTGTGGGTCTTCAGTCATGCATGAGTCTCGGCCAGAGCTGCCACGCGGGTCCAGAAGGCGTCCTGGAGTGTGGCAGCGGCTTGTAGGAGACAGACCTGGGTTCGACCTCCAGCATACCATATGGTCTCTTGAGCACAGCCAGGAGTAATTTCTGAGTGCAGAGCCAGTAGTAAGCCCTGAACATTTATTTATTAACAGGATGAGAATGCTATTCGGGTCTCCCAAAGAAGAATTGAAAGAGCTATGCTTGGAATATCACGTTTCACTCAAATGAGAGAAAGAATCTGGAGTTCTGACATCCGTCGACGATCAAGAATCAGGGACGCTGTCTCGTTTGCCAAGGTGTCAAAAATCAGATGGGCTGGTCACGTAATGAGATTTAAAGACGACCGCTGGACTAGAGCTGTTACTGACTGGATTCCACGGGATGTCAAAAGACCGCGTGGCCGCCCACCTACCAGATGGTCAGCCTTCTTCGTCAAGATCATGAACGATCGGTTTGAGGCTCTTCATGTTCCCAGAGCGAACAGATGCCATTGGGCTACACTAGCGCGCAACAGGGACAAATGGAGACGTTACTGGCGCCCGCTCAAGCAAATCGACGTCTAATGGGAAGTTAAGTGATTATTATTATTATTATTGTTGTTGTTGTTGTTGTTGTTTTGGGACCACACCCAGAAATGCTCAGTTCTGGATCTGCACTCAGGAAATACCCCTGGTGGGAATCAAGGAATCACAAGGGTAGCTGGAGATAAATCCCAGGTCGCCTGTTAACCAGGCAATCAACCTACCCTCTGTGCTATCTCTCCAGCCCATATTAAACTTTCTTTAATAAAAAAGAAAAAGACCAGAGCAATGCAGTCAGGCATTTGCCTTGCACACAGCTGACCCAGATTTGATCCCCAGTACCCGATGTGGTTTCCTGAACTCCACCATGAATGATCCCTGAGCACAGAGCTAGGAGCAAGTCCTGTGCACCACCAAGTACAGCCCCAAAAAAACAAAACAGAAACAAAATCTTTTTTTTTAAATTTTATTAGTGAAACACCATGAGGTAGAGTTGTAGATTTACAAACTTTTGTGCTTGGGTTTCAGTTATACAATGATCAAGTACCCATCCCTCCACCAGTGCCTGTTCTCCACCACCAATGATCCCAGTAGCCCTCTCCCCCCACACCGCCTCTGTGGCAGGGCATTCTCTTTTGCTCTCTCTTTCCTTTAGGGTATTGTAGTTTGCAATAGAGGTATTGTGTATTCAGCACACATCTCACATTCTGAGCAAGTCCTCCAAACATTCTTTGCTTGGTGTTCCCTACTCTCTCTGAGCTACCTTTTTCCTCAGCATATGAGGCCGGCTTCTAAGCCCTGGAGCAGACCTCCTGGTACTTATCTCAACTATTCTTGGGTGTTCGACTCCCATTCTGTTACTTTATATTCCCCAGATGAGTACAGTCTTTCTGTGTCTGTCCCTCTCTTTCTGGCTCATTTCACTAAGCATGGTACTTCCCATGTAGAACCACTTGTATGTAAATTTCATGACTTCATCTTTTCTAACAGCTGGATAGTATTCCATTGTGTAGCTGTACCAAAGAAAACAGAAACAAAATCTTTGGACCCAATGCTTACTTCTGGATATGTGCTCAGGGATCACTCCTGGCAGGCTTGGGTGACCAAATGTGGTGCTTGGGTTCAAACCTGGATTGGCCCAACATGCAAGGCAAATGCCCTGTCACTGGACTATCACTCCATCCCCCCTCGTAAAAACATTTAGGATAGTCTTTAGAACAGCAAAAGATTACATGAGCTGAGACTAGAGAAATATTACAATGGGTAGTGCATTTGCTTGCCTGCAGCCAACCTGAGTTCATTCCCTGACATCCCATGTGGTGCCTGTGCTCTGCCAGGAGGTTATTCCTGAGCACAGAGCCAGGAGTCATCCCTGAGTAGGGCCATGTATGGCATCAACAAACCACCCAAAACAAGAAGATTATGTGAACTTAACCACAGAAGAAAAATCATTGTGGTATAAATTGCTACAGTAGAACCTCGCTATTGAATTCTGCATAAAGATTTTTAAATGAGGAACATAGATTTACATGTAGTACCACTGAGACACTTCTGTGATTCTGAGTGAAATAAAAGTTAGAAACAAAACGCACACCTAAAGGCCAGAGAGTTCAACAGGCTGGGTGCATAGGATGGTCTCAGCATCACATGGTCCCCCAGGAGTAGCCCGGGGGTGTGTGGAGAGGCAGTACAGGCATTACTTGCATGTGGTGACCCAGGTTTGGTCCCCAGCACCACGTGGACACTACTGAATGTGACCCTGGAGCACCAAGTCACGAGTAGCTCCCAATATCACTGGGTGTGCCCCCATCCCGAAGAAAAGCAATATGCACTTCTATACTATGGGATATGTTCGGTGGTGAAGAGCATGTATGATGCCCTGGGCTCCATTCCCAACACCTCAAAATAAATTTAAGGGGATGGAGTGATAGCACATCAGGTAGGGCGTTTACCTTGCATGCGGCCGACATGGGTTCAATTCCCAGCATCCCAGCACTGCCAGGAGTAACCCCTGTGTGCATGAGCCAGAAGTAACCCCTGAGCATCACCGAGTGTGACTCAAAAGGCAAAATTAAATAAATAAATAAACAAATGTAAAGATCAAAAAAGGACAAACTGTACATATCTATTAAAAAAACATTTAAAAAAAAGCCTATGGGGCTGGAGCAATAGCACAGCGGGTAGGGTGTTTGCCTTGCATGCAGCCAACCCGGGTTCGATTCCCAGCATCCCATATGGTCCTCTGAGCACGTCAGGGGTGATTCCCAAGTGCAGAACCAGTAGTAACCCCTGTGTATCGCTGGGTATGACCCAAAAAGAAAAAAAAACAGCCTATGGGTGGGCCAGAGACCTCATACCTGCCTTGTATATGATATACAGTCAACCCTGGCTCAGTCCTTGGCACTGCATACGGTCCCCTGAGCCCTGTCAGAGTAAGCCCTGAGCACAGAAAGATGCAGCCCCCAAGCCCCAGAACCAAAACCAAATCCCAAACCCTGTGTGTGCCTAAGTACGGTGCACATTATATTTCTAGATACTGTTTGTCTCTCTGGACAGTGTGACCCATTCTGGCAGGGTCCACGCTCTATGTCTTACTGCCCTGCCCCCCAGGGTACCTTTCTTAGGAGCCCAATCGTTAGTTAAATACATAAAGTTATTTATATATACCATTTTAACTTTGTGTTAAGTGTCCAGTTCAGTGGCATTAAGGGCATTCATGTTGTTATGAAACCATCACCACCATCCTGGCAGAGAATGGTTTCGATTTCTGCAGCTGAAACTTTGTATCTGTTAAACATTAACAGCGAAGACTCCGAGGCTTGAAGAGGTGCCTTTACTTTCTGTCTGTCTTCCACTACTCTAAGGTTCTCATTAAGTTGAATCATAGAGTATTGTTTGTTTGTTTTGTCTTGTTTTAGAAAATGTTACTTAAAAATTTTTTTAATGAAGCACTGTGAGATACAATTACAAACTTAAAAATATGGAACGCTTTACAAATTTGCATGTCATCCTTGGGCAGGGGCCATGCTAACCGTCTCTGTATCATTCCAATTTTAGTATATATGTTGCCGAAGTGAGCACTCATTTAGAGCACTGTTTTGTTTGTTGTGTTTTGTTTTGGGACCATACCTGGCTGACTATTGACTCTGTGCTCAGGGGTCACTCCTGGTGGGGTCGTGGGACCATATGGGGTGCTGGGAATTGAACCTGGGTTGACCGCATGCAAGGCAAGTGCCCTCCCTGCTGTACTATTGCTCTGGCCCCAGTTTTGGTTGTTTTGTTGTTTTTTCAACTGAATCACTGTGAGGTAGAGCATTACAAAGCTGTTCATGATTGAGTTTCGGTCATGCCTCCACCAGTGTACATTTCCCAGCACCAGTGTCCCCAGGTTCCCTCCCATGGCCCTGCAACTCTGCCCCTCACAGCCTGCCTCTATGGCAGGCACTTCTTTCTGTCTCTGTCTGTCTGTCTCTGTCTGTCTCTGTCTGTCTGTCTGTCTCTCTCTCTCCCCTCCCCCCCGTTTCTATCTCTCTGTTTCTCTTTCTCTCTGTGTGTGTGTGTCCTTCACTCTCTGTCTCTCTGTCTCTGTGTCTCTCTCTGGTGTTTGGGCCACCCCCTATGGTGCTCAGGATTTACTGCTGACCCTGTGCTCGGGGGTTACTCCTTATGGGGCTCAGGAACCTTCTGGAATGTTAGAGATTGAAAGTTACATCGATGTAAGCACTCTACCCCACTATACTATCTATCCAGACCCGACCCACATGTCTCTCTTTTTCTCTCTCTTCCCTTTTTCCCCCTCCCACTCTCTTTCCTACTCACTCTCCCCTTTGGGCATTGTGGTTTTCAAATATTGTTGTTTTGTGTCTGTTTATTTCACTTGGCATTAGGTCTTCACCGGTGTTCTTCCTTTTGTTTTTGTTTTGTTTTGGGGTCACAGCCAGGGTGGGTGCTCAGAGCTTACTACCTGGCTCATGCTGAGGGACCTCTCCTGGCAGGGCTTAGGGGACCATATGAGGTGTTGGGGATTGAGCCCCTGTCAATCTGTGACAGTCAGGCGCCCTACCCGCTTTACTATTGCTCCCGCCCCTACTTTTATCCTTCTGAGATATGGTGTTTCACTTCAGTACAACAGCTCCAAGACCAATGGAGTGTTCATTGTACAAAAACAGATAGTAGGATTTTGCTAGTAGCAACTCTGGATTGTCCAAAGTAATCCAATCCACTTTGGACAACCTGGCAGGCTACTGAACGTAAGCTGCCCACACGGCAGAGTCTGGCAAACTCCTCGTGGCATACCCAATATGCCAAATACCAGTAACAATGATGGGTCTCATTCTCCTAACCCTGAAAGAGCCTTGAATATGGCACTCTTTAAAAATCTCAGGGCTAATCATGTCTGCCCGGAGGGGAAAGGGTGTTGCTCCCTTCCGACCTCCTCCCTCTGGAAAAAAAGATGGCAGCCGCATGGGAGCCTTGTGGACAGCAGATATGAGCCGGGGGTGTGGGGGCGACTAAAACCTCATGGGAAGTGGGGGCGTTCCGGTCTGTCCTTCACGCCCTACCGAGGCCCCCCACAAGCGGCTCTCCGGCACGGCCACGACTCCAGAGCACAGAAACCAATCTCTTAATTATCTGACTTTCAGTAGAAATACTTCCAGGGTTAATAAGTAAAATAGCGGAAATCTAAAACCAACATTTAATTCTTGAACCCAGCTGTAGAAAGCAAATCATTTCACAATGCTTTTTCAGCATATCTGCTTTGGGGGGGGTAAACTCTAAATAATAGTGGTGCATCTTTTATTGAAACAATGAATCTAATCAAAGCAGATAGAGTGTTAACTAGAATTCATCTGCCTCGCATTGGGAGGGGTGGGGAGTGGGGTTTTATTGGGGTTCTTTGTGGTAAAAAATAAGTATTGGTAAAGGGAAATGTGTTTGATATTTGCATGACTGAGACCTAAACCTGAAAGCTTTGTAACTTTTCCCACAGTGATTTAATAAATAAATAAATTATAAAAAAAAATCTCAGGGCTAGGACGAAGGAGACGTTACTGGTGCCTGCTCGAGACAATAGACGAAAAATAGGATGATCGTGATTGTGAACTCTGGATTAGACCCCAGTACCACATGGGCTTCCAACTACTACTAACACTAGGCAGGAAGTGGTACAGGTATCACTAGAAATGACACCAAACCAAACCAAACCTGCCAAAACAACTGGCTAATTGGTCCTAAAACTACTTTACTACTGACCCAAAATTACTGCTTTGAGAAAAATTATTGAAGAGAGACTTACGAAAAGACTTTTCAAGATCCAGTGTTACACAGTCATGAGACTGCATAATTATGGAATGTAATTAAAATTCTATTTTGGTTTTGATTTGTACAGGGCTTGCTCCTGCTTCTCTGCTCAGGGATCGCCCCCTGGTTGTGTTTGGGGGACCATATGGGATGTTGGAGACTGAACTGGGGTTGGCTTCCCTGTACTGCCTTTTTGCCGCTAATTACATTTTTTTTTTCTTTTTGGGTCACACCCAGCAATGCACAGAGGTTACTCCTGGCTCACGCACTCAGGAATTACTCCTGACGGTGCTTGGGGGGGGGACCATATGGGATGCTGGGAATTGAACCCGAGTCATCCATGTGCAAGGCAAACACCCTACCCACTGTGCTATTGCTCCATCCCCCTAATTATATTTTTAAAAATATTTTTGGGGGTTTGGCTACACCCATAGGTGCTCAGGGGCTGGTCCTATCTCTGTGCTCAGGGGTGACTTTGATGGTGCTGCAGGGACAATATGAAGTATGAGGGTCAGACATAAAATGATTGTGTACAGGACACGTGTCTTACCGCCCCTACTATCTCACTAGGCCATGTAATTAAATACTTTAACATAACAGAAAGTAACATTTAGGACTAAAGGTCCAGGACTGATCACTGGCACTGCCGGTGTGACCCCTAAACAAATACTCACACACACACACACACACACACATAGAAATTTAAATATATAATTACCATATGATCCAGCAAGTTCATTCCTATATAGTGAGCCAAAAGAATGGAAAACAGATCTTCAAAGAAAGCTTGCACCTGAGTTTACAGCACTGTTTAAAGAGTTGAAAAAAATGTCAACACAACCCATAAATGTGTTCATAGATGAGTGGGATTCATAATGTAAACCATCAAATGAGTCACAAAACAAAATGAAATATGAGCACATTCTATACATAGATGAACCTGGAAGGCAGCATCCGAGCCAGAAGACCACAGAGACCACAGAATATATGATTTCCTTAAAAATATATTTTTATTTTGTCACCATGATGTACAGCGCGGTTTATAATAGTTTTAAGCTACAGTGTTCCAATTCCGAACCCCCCCACCAATGTCAGTGAACCCCCACCAATGCCCCAAGGTTCCTGCCCACCCCTGCCCCACCTCCATACACACACTTCATTTTTAAAATGATATATTGCATTAAATTTTATTTTTTACTTGGACCTCATTATGATAATAACCATGCCTTATCTGTCATTCATAAACCTGTGCTTCATTTTATATGGAAAATCCAACGTAGGCAAATCTGGAGAGAGGGAAAGCCAGGGCCCTGGGGAGGTGAGAGTCGGGGGAGACTGCCCAGTGGGGTAAGGAAGTTGTTTGGAACTGGATAGAGAGGCCGGGGTGCATAACGTCATAGACGTACTAAGCCCTGCTGAACTGTACCTGTCTTATGGCTAAAATGATGAGTTAGAGAAAATCGAGCAATTTTTTTAAGAAATAGTAAATTAGGCCAGGAATATGGGTCAAGTGGTCAAGCACTTGCCTTACTTGTGTGAGGTTCTGGGTATGATTTCTGCTATGGGATTGTCCCCTGAGCACTGCTGGGAGTGACCCCAACACACACACGCACACACACACACACACACACACACACGGGCCAGCACCTCCACATACTGGTGATAGCAGTGAGAATGGCCAAAGTACAAAAAATTACAGAATGTGGGGCTGGAGCGATAGCAAAGTGGGTAGGGTGTTTGCCTTGCACACGGCTGAGCTGGGTTCGATTCCCAGTATCCCATATGGTCCCCCGAGCATCCCCAGGAGTAATTCCTGAGTGCATGAGCCAGGAGTAACCCCTGTGCATTGCTGGGTATGACCCAAAAAGAAAAAAAAAATTACAGAATGTTAAAGAAACACATTCATGAAATTGAGTCCCTTCCTCCCCGCATCCACAAAGGTTCTATTTCACAGTGATTCAATAAAAAATTAAGCTTAAAAAATAAAAATTAAATTAAAAGTAATCCCCACCAAAAATAAAATAAAATAAAATAAAACTGTATTAGTCAATGGAGAAAAAAAAAAGGGAACACATTCAGGGAGCGGAGAGATAGGATAGCAGGCGGGGGTGCTTGCCTTGCACACAGCTAACCTGGGTTCAATCTCAGCATCCTCTATGGCCCCCTGAGCACTGCTAAGAGTGATTCTGAGTGCAGAGCCAGAAGCAATCCCTGAGCATTGTCTGGTGTGCAGGTGTAGCTCCCAAACCAAAAAGTAAATAAATAAACACATACTTTGAGTCCAATCCTTGAAGGCAATGATTGCAAATAGTTTCTTGTAAATATTTTTTTTCTTTTCCTTTCTTTCCCATTGAGCTAGTGAGAGAGAGGGAGAGGGGAGAGAAAGAGAAAGAAAGAGAGAGAGAAAGAGAGAGAGAGAGAGAGACCAAGCACCAAGGGGCTTTCCAGAAGTAGAATGTTGAGGGTACCCATCTCAGTTGGAGATGTGGGTGAATTTCGAAGATGGAGAACGTGCCAAGTTTTCTTTCTTTTTTTTTTTAGATAATAAATTATATTCTAAATTTAAAATGTCTGCTAAAATAAAGTACAAAAGCATTATTTGGGGGCCACAGAGATAATTCAACAGGCAGCGTGTGTGTGTGTGTGTCTGTGTGTGTGTGTTGAAACCTGGCACCACGTGGTGCCCTGAGCATCTTTGGCAGGGACCAGCCAAACACAGCACTGGGTCCCCAACCAACACCCAAGGAGCAAAGCATAGATTATTTTAGGGTCCCTCCCCTTTGGTTTAAACGCATATGTTTAAAGATAAGTTTAGGGGCTGGAGCAATAGTTTAGGGATAAACTTTAGGGACGCCTTGCACGCGTCCGATCCGGGTTCAATTCCCAGCGTCACATAAGATCCCCCGAGCACTGCCAGGAGTAATTCCTGAGTACATGAACCAAGAGTAGCCTCTGTGCATCACTGAATGTGACCCAAAAAGAAAAAAAATTAAAAATAAAGATAAGTTGGGGCTGGAGAGATAGCACAGCGGGTAGGGCGTTTGCCTTGCACGCGGTCGACCCGGGTTCGATTCCCAGCATCCCATATGGTCCCCTGAGCACCTCCAGGAGTAACTCCTGAGTGCAGAGCCAGGAGTAACCCCTGTGCATCGCCGGGTGTGACCCAAAAAGCAAATAAATAAATAAATAAATAAATAAATAAAAATAAAGATAAGTTTAGTTCATGGTGACTTGGGAAACATATCACCTTAGAAACAAACATGAACTTCCATGGAGTTAAGTTTCTCAACCTCTAATAGAATTCCTTGGGGGAGGGGGAGAGGGGGTATTGTCACTGTATGCTCACAGGTGTCCCCCAGAGCTGCATTCCGGGCTACAGTGCTCACAAGTTTTTTCAGTGGCGGTGCCCTGACCTGGCTGCAATGCGATGGGGACCCCTTGCAGTGCTGGGGATTATGGCGAGCAGAGCTATCAGCCACAGAAGCTGCCAGCTTGCGCTCCGTGCATGCAGAGCCATGGGGCATCCAACTCAAGGTCTCACTTGCCTTACAAGCATTGTAGCCACGGAGCTGGCTCTGGTCTCTGCTGGGCCTTCATACTCAGTCTTCTTCTCTTCTTGTCCCTGCGTGGGAGTCCACGGCTATGCCACCAAAACACCCTGTCCCACTGGAGCTGTCCATTTCTTGTGTCCCTCTGGTAGTTGGATTCAAGTCCACTGAAAAAAAAAACTTGAATTGGGGCTGGAGCAATAGCATAGCGGGTAGGGAGTTTGCCTTGCATGAGGCCGACCTGGGTTCGATTCCCAGCATCCCATATGGTCCCCTGAGCACCGCCAGGAGTTATTCCTGAGTGAAAAGCCAGGAGTAACCCCTGTGCATTGCTGGGTGTGACCCAAAAAGAAAAAAAGAAAAAGAAAAAGCTTGAATGTTGGAGTCGGAGTGATAGTACAGTGGGTACTTTTGCCTTGCCAGGATTCAATCCCAGGCATCTCATACGGCCCCCCGAGCACTCAAGGGTAACCCCATGAGCATTTCTGGGTGTGACCCAAAAATGAAGGAGAAAAAAATAGCTTTAATGGCCCAGAGACTAGAAAACATAGACCCATGGACTCCTGGCCACTAGCAAGGCCCCAGACTTAGGCCTCTTCCTATCCCTGTGTTAACTGCTGGTGAAATGAAAGGTATGTATCTATGTAGAAATAAATGACAATGTCAAAGTCATTAACCATTCAAATATTTCCTGAAAAGGATGCTACTTGGGTCTAGAGATCACAATTATTTTTCTTTTTTTGTGAAGCAAGATAGTTTTTATTAAATGAAATTTAGAAAGATGTGAGGTGAGAGGAAGAGAGGAAATTCATGTATAAGAGAGAGAACGGGCTTGAAGAGCCAGCAGAGAGTGATAAGGGTCTTGATGATTTTTGTGGGGAATCCCAGCAGTTCTTAGGAGGCCTGGGGCAACTTCTGCAAATGAGTGGATGTGACAGTTCAGAGCTGTATCCTGAAGGTGCAGTGCTGATCAAGCCTGTTGGTGCCAGAGGCCATCAGGGTCACCCAGCCAGTGCTTGAGGGCCACAAAGTTATATCTGGAGGTGCTGGGTGATGCTTGAGTGGCAACATGAGGCGAGCATATGTAAGGTTGACACTCCACAGTTGTGAGCTATCTCCTGACCCCCAGTCTTGATCCTTATAGAATTCAAAGTCATGACCACGTTTGAGCCAATTAACAAGAAGTTGAGAATGAAGAGATAGCACAGGGGTAAGCGTACATTGCTTGCATGTATCTGACCCTGGTTGGATCCCCAGAACCACCTATGGTCCCCCAAGCACAGAGCCAAGCCCTGGGTGTGGCCCCCAAAGCCAATATCCCTGCCAAAGATTGTTAAACAGATTGAACAATCAAATTGATACAGTGTTAGTGTCACCATAAGAAACTGTGTTTTGCCCCAGAGGAGGATGGGTGAGACCCCTCCCGTCCCAAGGGACGCAGCCCCAGGAGCTGCATTCCACATGTTCAGGCCAAGCTTCTCCTAGGAGTGAACCTATTCCTGGACACCTCAGACAACACACCCTACCCTTATTCCAAGAATACCGCACCACATTTGACAGGGCTCAAAGTAGGAGACAACCAATCTTTGATGGAAATTTTTTTTACACATACATACATATATATGTGTGTATACACACACATATCTCATTCTTGCTTTGGACAACCTGGCAGGCTACTGAATGTAACCTGCCCACATGGCAGAGTCTGGCAAACTCCCCGTGGCATACCCAGTATGCCAAATACCAGTAACAATGATGGATCTCATTCTCCTAACCCTGAAAGAGCCTTGAATGTGGCACTTTTTAGAATCTCGGGGCTAGGATAAAGGAGACATTACTGGTGCCTGCTCGAGGCAATTGATGAACAACAGGATGATTGTGACCATTATATATATATATATATATATATATATATGCACACAAGGCTCAACCTCTAACAACATGTTAGCGATATCTTGTAGAAGGACTTAATGGCCTTTGGGTGAAATACAACAGTCTCCACCTTCTTTCCTTTAAGGATAATTTTTTGTATCATCTTCAGCAGTTTTTCATAACAAACAGTACAAAATATATTATTTTGATTCTGCTTTGGGACAGCGATTGGGGTTCGGGATGAAGACATCTGAAATATGGTGGTGGGAAGGTGTAATGATGGTGGGATTGGTGCTTGAATATTAAATGTAATGAAATATTGTGAACTACTTTATAAAAGTAAAGGCCCTCCCGTTGATCATCGATTTGCTCGAGCGGGCCCAGTAACGTCTCCATTGGAGACTTTGTTGTTACTGTGTCTGGCATATCGAATACTCTCGGTAGCTTGCCGGGCTCTCCGAGAGGGGCGGAGGAATCGAACTCGGGTCGGCCATGTTGGCCCTTGTAAGGCGAATGCCCTACCCGCTGTGCTATCTCTCCATTAAAAATTTATAAAAAAAAAGAAGTTGTGTTTCATACGCACACACACACACAATTACTATTTAAGAAGCTGGACAGGGGCTGGAGTTGTATTATAGTGGGTAGGGTGCTGACCGTATCGCCAGCCAACCCGAGTCTGGCATCCCATGTACCGTCCCCCAAGCACCATGAGGAGGAATTCCTGAGCATAGAGCCAGGAGTAAGCCCTCAGTACCACTGGGTGTGGCCCCCAAACCAAAAAGAAAATAAAAAGCAGCACCTAACCTGACTCACTATTTTTCAGCTATCCAATTCACAGACACTGTTTAATCATTGAACTTCTATTACGGTTGCGTTTTCAGGTCCAGTTTCAGAACTTTGTCCGAGGTCGATAATCTTGTGTTTCTGTGGTCACAGTCCCTCCCTGATCAGCAAGAGTGAGAATTTTTGTCTCAAATGTTCTCTGGATCTTGGTGAATTAGCTCTCAGCATTTCTTTCTCTGTTGGCTGGGCGTGGAAGGGTAGGGAGAGAGCTTGTGACTTACCGAGTGATTGTGTCTCACTCAGGGGCTATTTCTGGCTCTGTGCTCAGGGATCACTCCTACTGGTACTCAGGCGGTCATAAGTGGTACTGAGGATTGAACCAGGGTTGGCCGTGAACCAAGGTTGGCAAGCAAACCCCTTACCCATGTACTATCTCTCTGGCTCCTCGGTGCTGCTTCTTCTTTTTCCTTTCCATTTTTTTTTTGGTCTTGGGGTCACACCCAGCGGTGCTCTGGGGTTACTCCTGGCTCTGCACTCAGGAATCACTCCTGGTGGTGCTCAGGTACCCTGTGGGATGCCAGAGGTTGAATTCGTGTTGGCTGTGTGCAAGGCAAGTGCCCAACCTTGCTGTGCTATGACTCAGGTCCCTTGGTGCTTCTTGAATCTCTTATACATGCTAGTTTCAAATCAGAAAATCAGATCAGGGGCTACAGGCTTGAAGCTGTCCCATTATCACATTGCCCCAGGTTTACCCAAGAGGTCACCTTGACCATGCATGTGTGGTCTATAAGAAATCTATGCAGCTCTCTCTGACTCAATTTTCCTGGCTGTATAATGGGACTTGGCCCTTTTCTGTCATCTGATAATTTTTTTTAATAGACTTGTTGTTTAGTTTTATTTTTGAATTATCCATTGTTAGTGTACAGAAGCTTCATCTGATATTTTTTTTTAATTTTTGGGGATTGGAGAGATAATACAGCAGATAGGGCATTTGCCTTGCACACAGCCAACCAGGGTTTTTTATTTTCTTTTTGGGTCATACCTGGCGATGCACAGGAGTTACTCCTGGCTCTGCACTCAGGAGTTACTCCTGGTGGTGCTCAGGGGACCATATGGGATGCTGGGAATCAAACCTGTGTCGGTCACGTGCAAGGCAAACTCCCTACCCGCTATTCTATTTCTCCAGCCCCCAACCAGGGTTTGATCCCCAGCATCCCATATGGTCCCCCAAGCACCACCAGGAGTAATTACTGAGTGCAGAGCCAGGAATAACCCCTGAGCATTGCTGGGTCTGACCCCAAAAAAAAAAGGCAAAAAAAAAAAGAAAATTTTTATTGTTTGTATTTCCATGAGATATTTTCATTTGACAACTATTTGTTGGGCACCTGGATATAGGCTGGATCCTGTTCTAACTACTCAGAATAGAGCAATAAACAAAATAAAATCTAGCGGTAAACTTTCTATCACTAAGGAAACAAAATTACCCCGTCAAGTGGTGCTGATGTGGTCTTAGTCTTGTGGTGGGCCCTGTTCGGCCGGGTCCCCTGCTCTGGCTCCCACCAAGCTGCCGCCGAGCAGTCCACGGGACGGTGCGGGCATCTGGAGACTCAGCCAGAGAAGAACCTGTTTCCTGAGTGTTTCTGTTCCCTGCAGGACACTGTCCAGAGGCCCTCAGTCCTGGAAGCTGCCCTCAGGTGGCTGGGCAGCAGATGGGAGCTAGCCAGCTAGCAGGATGGTTGGTCGACATTAGGCCACACGATCTGGGGGATAACAGCTCATCAGCTCATCGTCCCTTATACTATGGGCTGCAAACTAGTTTCTGGACCTGTCCTGCAGGTACACCTTGCACCCAGCAGAGCCAGGTTCAAACCCTGGCAGCCCATATGGTCCCCCAAGTCCCTCCAGGCGTGATCCCTGAGTACAGAGCCAGGTTCAAACCCTGAGCATTGCAGGCTATGGCCCTAAAACACACAGTGAAAAGAGAAAGGAAGGAGGGAGGAAGGGAAGGAAGGAAGGAGGGAATTCCGGAAGGAAGGACGGAAGGAAGGAGGGAAGGAAGGGAAGGAAGGGGAGGTAGGAAGGGAAGGAAGGAAGGAAGGAAGGAAGGAAGGAAGGAAGAGGAAGGGAAGGGAAGGAAGGGAAGGAAGGGGAGGTAGGAAGGGAAGGAAGGTAGAGAAGGAAGGAAGGAAGGAAGGAAGGAAGGAAGGAAGGAGAGAAGAAAGGGAGGAAGGGAGTGAGGAAGGGAGTGAGGAAGGGAAGGAAAGAAGGAAGGGAAGGAAAACGGGAGGAAGGGAGGGAGGGAGGGAGGAAGGGAGGGAGAAACCAGTCTCCTGACCCACTCAGACTGAAGAAGAGACAATACCAAGAAGAAGAGCAGTAGTAGCGGCTCTGGGTGCCGTACCTTAGCCCATCTGCTTTGTAAACCAAGTCCCTGTGTGGCCTTCGACCTCATGGTTGGAAAAGCCAGGACAGTGGGCTAAGGCACTGTGCTGAGTGCTCCGGTAAGTCTGAGGCAGAATCTGGACACTGGCTGATGGGCAGCGGTGTGAGAGCGCACCATGGGCTGGGAGGGCCGTGGGGCAGGACTTGCACCTCCTGCGCTGGCTGAGAATGACAGTGAGAGCAAAGGGTGTGGGCAGGTCAGCAGGCCGGGCAGGGATGAGCATCTGGAGGGAAGGGACGGGGTCACATGCAGCGCTGCAGGAACGTGGAGACAGGGAGTGACTCCAGGGAGCGCCTTGGCCCATCGTGGCTGCTTCCAGCCTCGGAGCAGATGGAAGGCCGCCTGGAGGCCATCAGTGGGCTGTGGTCACTGTCGCAGCAGGAAGCGTGAGTCCCCTGGGCCTCCTGGAGAGTGGGCAGCGAGCCTGTGAGAAGATGGTGACCAAGGCGTGCAGAGGGGAGAAAGAAACGGGAAGGGGTAAAAGCAAAGATTTGGGTCTGGACCCCGGGAGAAGAGGTAGGAGGAAGGAAAGACACTTAGTTCCTAATCCTTTAAGAGTGACATGGTCAGCGGTGCTGGCGCAGATGTGGCGAGAAAGGGACCCTCCTTCACTGCTGGTGGGAATGCCGACTGGTTCAGCCCTTCTGGAAAACAGTATGGACAATTCTCAAAAAACTAGAAATTGAGCTCCCATTTGACCCAGCAATTCCACTCCTGGGAGTATACCCCGGAGAGGCAAAAAAGTATAGTCGAAGCGACATCTGCAGTTGTCTGTCCATTGCAAAACTGTTTACAATAGCTAGAATCTGGAAAAAACCTGAGTTCCCGAGAACAGATGACTGGTTAAAGAAGCTTTGATACATCTACACAATGGAATACTATGTAGCTGTCAGAAAGGATGAAGTCATGAAATTCATATACAAGTGGTACTACATGGAAAGTATCATGCTAAGTGAAATGAGTCAGAAAGAGAGGGATAGACATAGAAAGATTGCATTCATCTGGGGAACATAAAGTAACAAAATAGGAGACTAACACCCAGGAATAGCCGAGATAAGTACCAGGAGGATTACTCCATGGCTTTGAGGACAGCCACACACGCTAAGGGAAAAGGCAGCTCAGATAGAAAAGGGAGCACCAAATAAAGGGGGCTGGGAGGTTCCTCTCAGGATGGGAAATGCATGATGAGAGTAGACTATAGTCAGAACAAGATTGCCACTCAATGTCTCTTTTACAAACCACAGCACTCAAAAGGAGAGAAATAACATAAGGGAATGCCCTGCCAAGTGGTAGGGTGGGATGGGGGGAAGGGGGGTGGGAGGGATACTGGGACTGGTGGTGGTGGAGAATGGGCACTGGTGGAGGGATGGGTGTTCGATCATTGTATAACTGAAACCCAAGCACAAAAATTTGTAAGTCTACAACTGTATCTCATGGTGTTTCACTAATAAAAATTTAAGAAAAAAAAAAGAGTGACATGGTCAGGGGCTGGAGCGATAGCACAATAGGTAAGGTGTTTGCCTTTCACCCGGCCGTCCCGGGTTCGATTCCCAGCATCCCATATGGTCCTCCGAGCATAGCCAGGAGTAATTCCTGAGTGTATGAGCCAGGAGTAACCCCTGAGCATTGCCGGGTGTGACCCAAAAAGAAAAATAAAGAGTGACAAGGTCAATCTGCAGTTTCCTAAGTTTGCTCTGGATGCTGAGAAGATGGGGTGGTGGGGCCGAAGAAGGGACATCCCGAGACTGACAACTGGGAGAATGCAGGGCTGAAAGCCGGAGGGGTCCCTGGGCAGCTCAGAGCATGGGACTGGAGCAGAGGAACACCAGTGGTAGAAGATAACCCTGCAGGTGACACTGGGAAAGCCTGGGGGTACCCCAAGTGTCCGTGAAGGAGAGTTTTGTTGGGGGCGGGAAGATCACACTTGACTGGTCTTGTGAAGCAGAAGGTGACTCAAAGCCCAAGCGGACAGTCTGAAGGCTGGCATCCCCGCAGGGCTGGGAAGATTGCTCCGTGGGAGCTGCCGAACAGATGCTCAGAGCAAGGCCCAGATGGGTTAGCAGCACCAGGCTGGGTTTTGTTTTTGTTTTTGTTTTTGTTTTTCATTGAATCACAGTGAGATACATAGCTACAAAGTTACATGATTGGGTTTCCGTCATACAACTTTCCAACACCCATCCCTTCACCAGTGCACAACACCCATGTCCCCAGTTTCCCTCCGGCCACCACCCCCCAGCCCTGCCTCTGTGGCAGACATTTTTCTTTCTCTTTTGGGCCTTATGGTTTAGCAACACCGAACTTAGTTCCTTCTCCCTCTTCCTCTCTCTCCCTCTCCCTCTGTACCTCTCTCCTCTCTCTCCTTTCCGTCTCTCTCTTGCACTCACTCTCTCTCCCTCTCTCTCTCTCTTGCTCTCGTGCTCTCTCTCACTCTCTCTACCCCTCTCTCTCCCTCTCTTCTCTCTTTTGCTCTCTCTCTCTCTTTCTTTCTCCCCGCCTCTCTCTCTGGAAGGGGCACGGGGGCCTCTCCTGGTGAGACTCAGCCAACTGCACCAGGCAGTCCAATGCCAGGACTTGTGCTCCAGCCTAGGCCCTGGGGTGACAGGCAGAGCTTTATTTCTTAGGGTCTTGGTGGAGGAAGTCTGGGACCAGGTTCCAGCAGGACTGGTTCTGCTCACAACTTTTCCAGTTGATAGACTACAAGTCTCATGATAGCTTCATTAGCCTCATCTGAGAGACAGAGAGAAGCCAGTTTGCTCAGCTCAGAATTTTGTGTGTGTGTGTGTGTGTGTGTGTGTGTGTGTGTTGATGGTGCCCAGGTCACTTTGATACTGAGCTATATCCCTTACTCAGGAGGACAGTAACCCCACTTATGTGGGCTCCCCTGGACTTTGTCTAACCCCCATCACCTCCTCAGTCATTGTAGAAAGAAGGCATTGAAGGTCCGGGATTCAGCTCAAAGGGCTGGAACACATGTTTTGTATGAGGAACCCTGAGTTTGACCCCTGCCACCGCCTGGTCCCCCACACGGCTGGAAATGACCACCAATGCTGAGCTGGGAACAGCCACTAAACACCATTGGGTGTGGCACAAGAACCAACAAAAGGTGTGTGTGTGGGGGCGAGAGAGGGTGACACACTCAATCCCTAACATTCCTCCTGGTCTCCCCAAACTCATGTTCTCACACGCAAAAAACATGATTTCACCCCAAACCTCCAGTCTTAACTCGTTTTGGTAGCAACTCTGAAATCCAAACTCTCGTCTATTTTCCATTGCAGGTGTGGATGAAACTCCAGGAACAGTCTTAAGAAGAGGAATGTGGAAGAACGAAGAGATGGCAGGTCCCAAGCGAGTGCAAGGCAAATGCCATGAGGTCTGAAAGCAACTCCCTGGGTTTCACACGGAGCCTGCTGAACTCACCCTCCTGATGCTCTGGGTGCGACACTTCCTGGAGCCCTCCCGACAGGGTCCAGCCCAGGACTCTGCCCAGAAACCCTGGTCCTGTGTTGGGGATAACCTGCGACTTCAAGGAGGCCATCTGGCCTGTTGCAAACAAGGCAATGAAACTTTTCTGAAACCAAGGAGGCAGTTTTGAAACAGAGGACAATTGGTTTGGGGGTCATTTTCCCCTTGCTTTGAAGAACAGCCAAGATGAGAGTCAAACAGCTCTTTGGTCCCGTTCTGTAAAATCCAAAGAGCCTAATGACCTTCGTTGGGTTCGCTCCAGTTTCCTTCCCTTTTAGTTCAAACCAGCAGTTTCTTCCTGGGGTTGCTGATTAACTCTGTGCGTGACACTCATGCTAATTTTACTATCAATCGGTCAATTGCTCATACACTTAGTGTATTAAGTTTTTGCAATATGGAGAAATTAAGAACTGTCAGAATTGGGCCTGGAGAGATGATACAGCAGATAGAGCATTTGCCTTGCCTGCAGTCAGCCCAGGTTTGATTCCCCAGAATCTCATAAGGTTCCCCCAGCACCACCAGGAGTAATTTCTGAGTGCAGAGCCAGGAGTGAGCCCTGAGCATTGTTGGGTGTCACTCAAGAAGAAATAAAAATTGTTAAGCATGGGCTGGAGAGATAGCACAGGTAGGGCCTTTGCCTTGCACGCGGCCGACCCGGGTTTGATTCCCAGCATCCCATATGGTCCCTTGAGCACCGTCAGGAGTAATTCCTGAGCGCAGAGCCAGGAGTAACGCCTGAGCATCGCTGGATGTGACCCAAAAAGCAAAGCAAAAAAAAAAAATTGTTAAGCAAAAAGGAAGTAGAATGGAAAGATTTTTGGCAGTTATTTGTTTATTTTTCTTTTGGGGGTCATGCCTGGTGATGGTCAGGGGTTACTCCTGGCTTTGCACTCAGAAATTACTCTTGGTGGTGCTCAGGGCACCATATGGGATGCCAGGGATTGAACCTGGGTTGGCTTTTTGCAAAGTGAACGCCCTACCTGCTGTACCATCACTCCGACCCCCGCTTAAATTTCTATCTTTAGATCATTTCTTAGGTTCATTTCTTTCGTCTCATGATTTACTTTTAGCATCTGGAGGAGTCAAATTTGACCAGACCCTCAACACTTTTTTTTTTTTGAGCAGAGAGTTGAACCCAGAACCTTAATATTAGCAAAAACATGTGCTCTGTTGGAGCAATAGCACAGCAGGGACGGCACTTGCCTTGCACACAGCAGACCTGGGTTTGATTCCCAGCACCCCATATGGTCCTTGAGCACCACCAGGAGTGATCCTTAAGCCCAGAGCCCAAAATAAAAACAAACAAAGAAACAAACAAACAAAAAAGAGCATGTGCTCTGCTTCTGTGAGTGGTTTCTTTGGGCCTTTCAGCAATGCTCGGGACCGTCCCTCTATAACTGGCATGCTCAGGAGGCCATTCGGTGCTAGGGTCAAGCCTCAGACCCGGTACATGCCGGGCTTCTCCCAGACTTTGGAGTTTTTATTTTAGCGTTGGGCCACACCTGACAGTGTTCAAGGATTTGTTCCGGCTCTGTGCTCAGGGATCACTCCTGGTGGTGCTCGGGGGACCATCTGTGGTGCTTGAGGATCAAACCAGAATCTGCCACATGCAAGGCAAGGGCCTTAACCCTTGTATTATCTCTCCGGTTCCTTCTTCTAGGCTTTCGAAAGAAATCAGATTCGTTGAACGTCCAATTCCAGGCTGAAGAGGTGGTTCAAAGGACCAGAGTGCAAGTTTTACATGAGGAAAAGCTGGGTTTAATCCCTTGGTACCACATGGTCACATGGTTCCCTGAGCACTGCTGGGAGCAAACCCTGAACCCAGAACTGAGGGTCAGTCTCTGAGCAATGCTGGCTGTACTTGCCCACCGGCGCCCCCCCCGCCCCCACCCCCCCAGCCCTGTAACTAAATGTCCGGCTTTATTGGTTGAAATTTCTTCCACAAGACAAGAATATGATGCAGGACCTGAACAATAGTACGGTGGGTAGGGGGTTTGCTTTGCATTCACCCGACCCGGGGTTCTATCCCTGGCATCCCATATGGTCCCCTGAGTATCGCCAGGAGTAATTCCTTAGTGCAGAGCCAGGATTAACCCCCTGAGCATCAGTGGGTATGACCCAAAATTAAAAAAAAAAAAATATATATATATATATTATGCATTCAGTAAGTGCTTTGTCACTTTGTAACTAGGGGCATCTTCTAGTTTTTGGTAATGTGCCCCTCATTACCACCCGAGACCTCGGTAGCAGGGTCTTCACCATATATATTCCCCACAAGATGTTCCTACGCGGTCTTTACTAGGAGGTGGGTCTCCTGCGTCCCCAGTCTGAGCACTCTGCACTTTACTCCAGAGGCCCATTCCTGGCCAGGCTTTTGTCTGCCTGCACCTCAACACTCCTGGGCTTGGAGCTGGAGAGAGAGAACAGGGATTAAGTCACTTGCCTTGGGCTGAAAAGGCAGTACTGCAGGTAGAGCATGGAGCCGACCCTGGCGACATCGCCAATACCACATATGATCCCCAGAGCCCGGTGAGCAGTGATCCCTGGGCACAGAGCCAGGAGTAAGCCCTGAGCACTGATTAAATACCAAGAATATCCGATATGCCAGACACAGTAACAACAAAGTCTCCAATGGAGACGTTACTGGGCCCGCTCGAGCAAAAAAAAAAAAGATTAAAAAAAAAAAAGCATTTGCCTTGCCTGTGACTGACCCTGGTTCAAGTCCCTAGCGCGGCCTATGATCCCTTAAGCACCACTAGGAGTGACCCCTGAGCATAGAGCCAGCTGTAAGCACTCAACCTCTCACAAAAACAAGCAAACAAATCCAGTTCTCTCCATCACCCAGTTCCAAGGCCTTGTCCACATTCTCAGGCATTTATCACAGCAGCACCCGCATTTCTTAGTATGATGTACTGAGAAGTACATTTTTCCGGTGTTAGTATCAGTGTGGGTTCTCCTGATGAAAAGGATCAGAGGTCATACATCTATGTACCTGAACATATATGTGTGCATATTATTATTTGGCGATCTGATATATATATATATATATATATATATATATATATATATATATATGCAGTCAGAACCTGTGATCATGGAGACTGTCCCCAATCTGTGATCTGCAAACTGGGATCCTGGGAAAACAATTTAGTCTGAGACTCGAGAGTGTCAGTAGGATAAAAAATCATACTGAGGGCTAGAGGAGATTGAGATGTCCTGGCTCACTCAGAAAGGCGGGGCGGGGGGAGGGGTAAATTCCTTCTTTCTCGGCCTTTTGTTCTATTCCCGACCCAGATAGGGGAAGGCAATTGGCTTTACTGAGTCTACAGATTCAAATGCTAATCTCACCCCCCCCCCACACACACACCCACCATCTCTCAGACACAGAGGACCCATGGCCAGTCAAGTTTTTCGTTCAATTAACCACCATGCTATACCACTCTATTCCCAGAAGGCTCGGACTGCATTTAAAGTTAGGTGGTCAAGATACTATTCTGGTGTGAGCCTTTGATGTTTAGCAAGAGCTTTTGTTTTTTGGGGGGACCACACTGGCATAATACTCGGAGGAGAATGCAATGCCAGGGATCTAATAAAACTGGGCGTACTGTAACCAAAGCTTGCATTTCAACCTTTTATGCTATCTTCTTGACTGCAAGACTTTGTGTTATTTTTGGGGTTTGTTTTGGCCCACACCCAGCAGTGTTCAGGGTGTACTACTGGTTCAGTGCTTTGAGGTCACTTGACCATATGCGGTGCCAGGGATCTAACCTAGGCTTGCCTGTGCTTTATCCACTGTACTATCTCTCAGGCCCCTATCATTATTATTTATCTTTTTGTTTTGCTTTTTTGTTCATTTGTTTCGGGGCCACCAGTGATACACAGGGGTTACACCTGGCTCTGTGCTCAGGGATCATTCCTGGCAGTGCTTGGAGGACCATATGGGATGCCAGGGATTGGACGCCCAACCCACCGTACTCTTGCTCTCAGTTCTCTCCCTCTTCCCCTCTCTCCCTCCCTTTTTCTCTTTCCTTTCTCTCTTTCTTCCTTTCTTTTACTTCTTTCTTTCTTTCTTTCTTTCTTTCTTTCTTTCTTTCTTTCTCTCTCTCTCTTGCTCCCCCTCCCTCCCCACTCCCTCCCTCCCTTCCTCCCTCCCTTCCTCCTTCCTTCCTTCCTTCCTTCCTTCCTTCCTTCCTTCCTTCCTTCCTTCCTTCCTTCCCTCCCTCCCTCCCTCCCTCCTTCCTTCCTTCTTTCCTTCCGTCCTTCTATCCTTCCTTCTTTCTTTCCTCCTTTCTCTCCCTCTCCCTTCCTTCCTTCCTCTTTCTTTTTTTTTTTTGAGGGAGTTTTTTGGGTTACACCCTGCGATGCACAGGGGTCACTCCTGTCTCTGCACTCAGGAGACTAGATGGGATACTGGGGATTGAACTCCAGTCTCTCTCTCTCTGTCTCTCTCTCACTCTTCTTTTCTTCTTTCTCCACTCCTGGTGGTGCTTAGGGCTTACTCCTGGATTTTCGTTGCTTAGGGATCACTCCTGGCAGTACCAGGAGACCATATGCAGTGCCAGGGACTGAACCAAAGTTGGCTACTTGCACAGCCTCATCTTCTATACCATCTCTCTGACCCTTTCACAAGCAATTTTCTGTGGGGGTTTAGTAGCTATCAAGCTATCAACATCTATTACCTATCAATGTAATACTCAAAATGATTTACCTAGAGAACACAAATATATAGAAGTTTCCAGATTAGTAGTTGCCTGAACTGGGGTTGGAAATAGAATTCCGGAAGAGGGCTTGTTAGACCCTAGAAATATATGGCAGTGGGGCTCAGGGGGTTGGGTGGGCATATTCCCAAATTAATTTGTAGTATAATTTCTGTAAATTTACTAAAAATGATTGTACCTCTCAAAAAGATACATTTTAAAATTTTATTTTATTTTTTGGTTTTTGGTCCACACTAATGATGCTCAGGGGTTACTCCTGGCTCTGCACTCAGTAATTACTCCTGGCAGTGCTTGGGGGGCCAGATGGGATGCTGGGGATGGAATCTGGGTCAGCCGCGTGCGTGGCAAACACCCTCCCCGCTGGACTATCACTGGCTCAGTGGTAAATTTCTCAGGAAAGCTCTTACACACATGCACACACCCAAACTCTAAAGACCCCAAAATGGCATACACAACTTAAACATTTTGCCTCTAACAGAGTCGGAAAAGATGACATTTGACAGTCCGGAACAGCAGGCAGACTTCCATATTGCCTGTTGTTCCTAAATCTTATTGGAAAAATACCGGAATCTTTTGGTGCTTATGAAAGAGAAAAGCCCTGGAACTGGGCTGGGAGCACAGGACTGAGAGCTCCTGTGGTCACGACTTCACTCTGTGGCCGTACCTGTTTAGGTGTGACCAAGCTGCTCCATGCCTGGGATACCCCACCCACAGCAAGCCAGTGTGTAAGCTGTAAGTGGGAGGGAGACCCCCCTGTGAGTACCTCGACTGAATCAAAACCTCTGGTGAACACTTGTGTGAGCACGTTGGTGGATGTCCCCCACCTCCTTGGAACAGCATGGTCAGAACTGGAATGTTTCAGCTGAGCAGCGCCTGTAGGGAAGACCAAGCACCAAAGGTGTGCAGACCTGGGGGAGCACCGCGGGCCCCCAGGAGCGAACAGCACTGGCTGATGTGCATTCCCTGCTGTGTGCAATCCTGTCATCACAATAACAACAACCCAGGGAAGGCTGGGAGGGATCCAGCCAGCAAACAGAAACAGGGCAGCTGCAGAGAGGACTCATGGGGTGGAGCACACGCTGTGGAATCATGGATTCCCGCCCATTCTCCCACCACACACACACACACACACACACACACACACACACGTCCCTGAACACCTTGCTGGGAGTAAGTAACCCCTGGATCACCACTGGGCGTGGCCCCCCCAACCAAAATAAAACCCAAACTCACATGCTACAGGGCCTGGGGAAGTGATTTAACTGATAGAGCAGAGGCACATGCCTTGTATGTATATATATATATATATTTCCCTCTATGATTTGTTGCATCAAATAGATAAAATAAAATAAAATTTAAATTAAAAAGTCATCCTGGTACATGATGTACATTGTGTGCCTCCCTGCCCTACCCCCATCGAAAAGTTAGTAAAGAAGCCCCCAAAGCCCAAGATTATTAATACCTGGAGAAAATGCTTTATAATCTAGTGAAGAAAATGGGGTAACTATTATTCATGGCTTTTGTTAACTCTGTAGTAAAGCAATCACTTACTGTAAGAGTTAAGCATAATAAAAGTTGATAATGCCATAAGGCAGTGTGTATTTGCTACCCTCTTCTTAAAATTCAGTTTAATAAATCATCGAGGTGATATTTAAATTTACCTGTTTCTGGGTAAGAGAGATAATAGAGCATGTAGGTTGCCTGCCTTGCACACGGCTGACGCAAGTTCAATCCCTGACATCCTATGGGCCCCTAAGTCTACCAGGAGTAACCCGAGCACGGGTGGGTATGGCTCCCCCCCCCCGCCACGCCCCAAATAAAACAAAGCAAAAATAAATAAATTTGCCTGGTACTTCCACAATTTACCTTCTTAGTTTTCTGCTCAGTATTTTTTTTGATTTTGTTTTTTGTTTTGTTTGGGGGTCACACCTGGCTATCCTCAGGGTCTACCCCTGGCTCTTCAGTCAGGAATTACTCCTGGTAGTGGGGATCAAACCCGAGCCAGGCACATGTAAGGCATGCACCTTATCACTATCTCTGCAGCTCCTCTCTACTCAATTTTTACTCAATAGAATCCTAGTGTTTCTTATAGCTTGAGACCACCTACTCAACAACCTCCCTATCAATAACAAGAATACGCAGATTGAAAATGATGTTATAGAGGAACATATCTGTTTTTGTGTAGGCTGTGTTTTTCTGGCACATCAATTTAATGCAGATGGTTTTGTAGAATATAATAAATGTCGTTCTTCTAAATAGCCTAATAAAAAGAGTAATCAAAATTGATTATTGAAATCAGTGTAGTTTTTCCCTTTGGATAAAGAAAAGGATACTTTGACACAAAGCACTGCATTTTTTGTTCAGAGAAGTATATGTATACAGCAGCTAGGGCGTTTGTCTTGCACGCAGCCAACATGGCCGACCCGGGTTCGATGCCCAGCATCCCATGTGGTCCCCTGAGTACCGCCAGGAGTAATTCCTGAGTTCATGAGCCAGGAATAACCCGAGCATCACCGGATGTGACCCAAAAAGCAAAAAAAAAAAAAAAAAAGTATGTAAGATTTCCTACTCTTTTAGTTTAGACTCAACTTTTGATCGTTTGGGGGCCACACCCAGTGGGGCCCAGGCCTTGCTCCTGGCTCTGTGCTCAGGGATCACTTCTGGCAGTGCTCAGGGGATCATATGGGGTGCCGGGGATTGAACCTGGGTTGGTTGCATGAAAGGCAAGTTCTCTACTTGCTGTACTATTGCTCTAGCCCCTAGAATGAAGTTTTGGACCAAACTTCAGAAGGGTTACGTTAAGATTCTAAATCATGGCACACAATCAAACCCACACTCATGCAGCCCGTCATCTTTCATACAGAGTAAATTCCTGCCTCTGGGCCTTTGCATTTGTTATTCCGCTGCCATAGAGGACATTCCCTGTCAGGGCTCATTCTTCACTTTTAAAGTGCCTCCTTAAATATCACCTCCTCAGTGCAGCCTTCACTGAGTAATCCCTCTAAAAATAGAACATTGACACTATCCCTTTAGCCTGCTTTTTCTTTCCTTTTTTTTTTGGGGGGGGGGGGGGTCATACCCAGCAATGCTCAGGAGTTACTCCTGGAACTGCACTCCTGGCAGTGCTCAGGGTATCTTATGGGATGCTGGGGATAGAACCCAGGTCGTCCGTGCACAAAGCAAGTGCCTTACTTCCCCTACGATCTCTCTGGTCCCGTAGCCTGCTTTTTCTTTACGGCTCTTACTGCTTGCTTGCTGCCTGACCTTATATGCTTGCCTTACCCACTGGAATGTAAGTTCCACAAAGGCAGGCCCTCAATCATGATTATTCATTGTTCTATCACCAGATTCTGGCACATAATAATTGCTCGACAAGTTTGTTGAATTAATTGGTCGGACGGCAATTTGACTTTAAATATTTGCTTCTTTTTCGCCTTCCTAACCAGACAGCAAATTCATGAAAGGCAGCCAAAGGCCCTAGTTGCTTATTTATCTTCTCTGAAGCAATTAGCTCATTCTTCACGGATGAGAAGACATTCCACCAAGATTTACTGAATGAATGCCTTGAGACATGAATGCTTTACAGGACTAACCAGTCAGCATTTCCTGCAGGTAAACAAGAGTGGTAATGTCTTGCATCTCAGCCCACGCTTCCCAAGGCTCTCCTATATACGGTCCTCACTCATTTGATCATTCTCTCCAAAGCTTCTTCAAGTTTGCCTGGAGAAATGAGCATTCAGATCAAACAAGTGATGATTTCAGACATGTACTAATTTGGAGCAATTTTTCTGATCTTAAGGTTTTTCTGTTGTTGTTGCTTCACCCAGGCGGTGCTGGGGTGTTGGGTGTGGGGATTGGTTACTCCAGTTCAGGGGACCAAGTCTTGCAGGTTGCAGGATCTAGGAGGCGCTCCTGCAAACAGAGCAGCTTCCGGCCCCCGCCTGGAAGGACCTGCCTTCCCAGCCCAGGATCAGAGACATTCAATGTGGTTTTGGACATATGAAATACAATGCCTTAATTTTAATTTTGGGTTTCTGGACTACCCCTGGTGATAATCAGGGGCTGTTTCTGCTCTATGTTTGAGAATTGCTCCTAGTGGTGCTTCGGTATATGTATATAATGCCAGGGATTGAACTGGGGTTGGCTACCTGCAATACAAGCACCTTCACCCTTTACTATCTCTCTGGCATAACAAAATTATTCAAAAATATGGAATAAAATGAAAAATAATAGAATAAAATTTAAAAGTCCACATAGGGGCCAGAGCGATAGTATAGAGGGTAAGGAAGCTTGCCCCGCATGCGGCAGACCTGGGTTCTGTCCCCAGCATTTCAAATGGTTCCCTGGGAAAACACCAGGAATGATCCCTGAGCACAGAGCCAGGAGTAAGCCCTGAGTGCTGCCAGTGCGGTCAAAAAAAAAAAAAAAGACTGAAATGAAGTTTAAAGTCTTCCCCACTCCATCCCGTACTAGGGATGGAATTCATGTGGATAATGAATCCTGTACTTTGTGGATGATAACATCCCAGAGCCAAAAATGTCTATCTTGATACACACCTGTACACAGAGATTTTGGAAGAATATATTAACAGTCTCTAAGTTGGTTGTTTTATTGTTTTGTTTTGAGCCCATACCAGTGGTGCTTGGGTGTATACTCTGTGCTCTGTGCTCAGGGATCACTCCTGGAGGGTTCGGGGGACCATATGGGGTGCTGGGGATCAAACCTGGGTCAGTCACCTGCAAGGCAAACCTATTGTACGATTGCTCCAACTCTATTTTATTGTCTTTTTTTTTTTTTTTTTGCCTTACCCGGTGGTGCTTGGTGCTCAGGGATCACTCCTGATGGAGCTCTGAACCATATGTCGTGCTGGGAATTAAACCCTGGCTGGGCATTTTACCTCCTATGCTATTGCTCCAGCATAGACTCTTGATAGTGTTTACATTTTTTTCTTTTTTTTTTTCCTGGTTTGTTTTTTGGGCTACACTCCAGGCTCTGGGTTCTATTTAAGAGAATAAAATAGAGCCTCAGCAATAGTACAAGTTTGCCTTGCAAGCGGCTGACCCAGATGGCTGACTCCTGGCTGGTAGGGCTTGAGGTACCATATGGGGTGTGCCCTACCAACTGTATTATAGCTCTAGCCCCCACATTTTTCTTGATTTTTTTTTTTGGAGCCTTACCTATTAGTATTCAGAGCTTCTTTCTGGCTCTGCACTCAGGGATCACTCCTGGCCAGGCTTGCAGGACTGTATAGAGGTCTGGGGATCAAACCTAGGTCAGCTACATACAAGGCAAGCACCTTACTTGCTATACTATATCTCTGTCCCCTCAATATTTTATCTTATTTGAAAAGTATTATCGTTTAGGCTGTTAAACTAGTGTTAAAGTTTATGGTGTTGATTTACAAAAATTTACAGAATTTACAAAATGACTGCACCGTACCACAAGTGCCCATGAAGCTCCACCAGTCACTTCCAGGGATACTTTCTCTCCCCACACCACATGTTATTTGAGCCCCCTCTCAGCAGTGCAGGGGGTCCTTCCCAGCCCAGGACTCGTCCCGTGCCTTTAAAGCATGAGCTCAGCCCCTTAAGAACGTCTCTGGCCCCAAGGAAAAAAAATTAATACTGATCTGTTGTAAAGGAAAGAAATAAAATAATCTGAGTCTGTCTTCCATATTCAAGACCTTTTCCCCTCAGCAAGAACAATTGCTACTTGATAACTAATAGTGTTATAATTTGCCCCTCCCCCCATCCTTTCCAGGATATTGAACTCCCAAATGGGGGTCAAAAGTCGAAGACCGGGGACTCCCACCAATTTGAGCGGTGGGCACACAGGAAATGTGCATTCTTCACTTTCCTCTTGATGGTTTAAAACAGTTAACAACTTGTCTTTTTAAAAAAAAATGTTTAAACCAGATCTCTAAGAGTTGCCAATAACCATCTTGCAGAAAATCTCTACCGATCCCCCAAATATGGTCCTTCGTATCGGCTAAAAAAAGGTTCTAGGGTCCATCAAGTTAGTAATTCTGAACCCAAAGGGCTTGCCTAGGTGGCTGGTGCACCTTAGGGTAAAAGAGAGTTTTTTTTTTCTTTTTTGATTTTGGGCCACACCCGGCTCAGAGCTCCGGGGATCACGCTCCCCGGCAGCCAAGGGCAGCCCAGACCCTGCTTGCACCAGCCTCGGGCATGCGAGGAAAGAGGAAAGGCAGTCAGTCAGTCGGGTTGGTTCCTCGCTCCAGCCCACCAAGGGTTCCTGAAACGCCGAGCAGCTTGTGCGTGCGCCTTTCTCGGCGTCTGGCCAACCCATGCACGTTTGGGTGCGACTGTCTGTGCCAAGCGTGTTCCGAGTTGTGTGACGGGGCTTCCGAGCCCCAGACGCTTCCACGCTCAAGAAAGATGCGTGCCCGGCAGGGGTTCTCCAGGGTCGGGGTGGGGTCGGGGGACCAGGCCGGGGTAGGGTGGGGGGTGGGGGATCCTCCAGCGGAGCCCGTGGCGCTCCACGCGGGGCGCAGCGTCGCGGGGCGCCGGACAGAATGCGTGCAGGCGGGACCCCGCGCCCGGGCTCCGGGTGGGCGGGGTGCTGGAGCGGAGGTCTCCGAAGGGTCCGGGGACTAAAAATCCGGGCGGCGCGGGGCGGGGGGGAGGGGAGGGAGCGAGCGAGGGGCGGGGCGGCCCCTCCCACAGTCCCTTCCCCCGCGGAGCCTCACGCCGACGCACGTCCGGCCGCGGACCCTGCCTCCGTCCGCAGGGGAAACCGAGGCCGGGAGCGTGCGCGCGCGCGTCCCCGGCGCCGGGGACGTCCAGGTACGTGCGGGCTACCTGGCCGGCCGGCGCGGGGACGGTTGGGAAGGGCGGTTTGCGGAGCCCCCTCCCGCTCGCCGGCCCGCCCGCGCCCCGGCCTCTGTGACGCACGGCGCGGCCTCCAGGCCTGGGCGGCGCGGCGCGGCGCGGCGCGGCGGGTGGGCGGGGCGAGCCCGGGGTGGGCGGGGCGAGCCCGAGGTGGGCGGGGCGGGAGGGGGCGGAGCCGCGGCAGGCCCCGCCCCGGCCGTGGACCGAGCCGCTACGGAGCAGGCGCGTCCTGCCGCCGCCGCCGCCGCCGCCGCCGCCGCAGCAGCAGCCGCCACCGCCGCCGCTCGCCCTTCTCCGGAGCCGCTGCCGCCGCCGCCGCCGCCATTTGCACGGGGACCCTGGTGACAGGGGCTCGGCGGAGGGGCGGAGGGAGGGGGGGAGGGCCCGCGGAACCCCCGAGGGCGGGAGCGACGTCGCCGGCGCCAGCCGGGCTCCCAGCGCGACCGCGCAGCCCGCGGCGGGCCCGGATCGCCGGCAGCAGCGGCGGGAGCAGCCTGGGAGCGGCGGCAGCGGCAGCAGCAGCAGCAGCAGCGGCCGGAGCAGCAGCAGCAGCAGCAGCGGCAGCAGCAGCGGCCGGAGCAGCAGCAGCAGCGGCGGCGGCAGCAGCCCCGGCAGCAGCAGCAGCAGCGGCAGCAGCAGCAGCAGCAGCAGCAGCAGCAGCCGCCGAGGCCGGGCGTGCGCCTGAGGCGCGGCGGCGGCGGCGGCGGCGGCCCTGCGGGCGGCCGGGAGGGGCGGGGGCAGCGGCCGCCGCCGTTTGATGGATCCGAGGATCGCCTGGTTCCAGCCAGAGCAGCTCGGACCGTCCAACAGTCTGTGGATGCAGATCTGGGAGACGACCCAGGGGCTGAGGAACCTCTACTTCAACCACCACTGTCACAGCAGCGGCGGCGGCGCGAGCGGCGGCGGCGGCGGCGGCGGGGGCAGCGGGGGCAGCAGCGGCGGTAGCGGGGGCAGCAGCAGCAGCAGCGGCAGCGGCGGCGGCAGCGGGGGCAGCAGCAGCAGTAGCAGCGGCGGCAGCAGCAGCGGCAGCGGCACGGCCACCGGCGGCAGCGGGAGCAGCACCGGCAGCGCCGCGCCCGCCCCGGCCTCGGCTCCGGCCCCGGCCCCGGTCCCGGCCCCGGCCCCGGCCCCGGCCCCGGCCCCGGCCCCGGGCCCGGCCGGCATGTACCGCTCCGGGGAGCGCCTGCTGGGCGGCCACGCGCAGCCGGCGGAGCAGCGGGACTTCCTGCCCCTGGAGACGACCAACAACAACAACAACCACCACCACCAGCCCGCGGCCTGGGCCCGCCGGGCGCCCGCGGGCCCCGCGCCCGCCTCCCCGTCCCCGTCCCCCTCGGCGGCCGCGTCCCCGCACCCGGCGGCCGCCGCGCCCGCCGCGGAGCCCGCGGACCCGGCCTCGGGCAGCAGCAACAAGAGGAAGCGCGACAACAAGGCCAGCACCTACGGACTCAACTACAGCCTGCTGCAGCCCGGCGCGGGGCGGGCCGCGGGGGGCGGCCGGGCCGACGGCGGCGGGGGCGTGTACAGCGGGACCCCGTGGAAGCGGAGGAATTACAACCAGGGAGTCGTGGGGTGAGTGAGTGGGGGCCACCTCTCCCCGCCCCGCCTTTGCACACGCGCAGGGGGGACTGCAGGGGGAGCCCGGGCGAGGCCACCCCCTCAACACCCTCCCCCAGCCACCTGCCTCTCCTTTGCGCCCTCCCGGGAGCTCTCCCGAGGGTCCCCTCGTGGTGTGCCCCATCTTCTCCGAACACGCCGCATCCTCCCCTCCGCACCCTTAGTCATTCGCACCCTCCCAAGCGACCGTTTAGTGTCTCCCGACCCCTTTTCTGTCTTCTCCCCCCACCCACCCCCGGCACCCAACGCTTGAGCCCTGCCTTCCCACCTCCAGCCCGCCCTTCCTTTCTCCCCATCATCACACCCCAAGACATCATTCATTCCCGGAGAGCATTCCCTTGTTAGTGCCTTTCTGATGCTACAGGACCTGGAGGTGCTTTCCTTGCCAAGAATAGAAACATCCAGAAAGCTCCTCCCCCCCCTTCCCTCAATCGGGAACAGGAATCTTGTCAGCCCTGAAAGGCCTTGCCTGCCGTTGACCCTTTGGCCCATCTTTTTAAATTTTTCACGTTAAAAAAAAATACATATACATAGTATTTTTCCCTCCCCCCCATCAGCCAGTGCCTTGTCTGCCTGGAAGCAGACCGAGGCGGGAGGCTCAGTTAGACTGGGGGAGATTGGTGAGCTCTTCTTCCAAGGACCCTGATGGAACTTTCTAGGAGTTCACCGTCCTTGGCGGCAGCTTCTCACTGTACAGTTGTCACCCTGGCAGGGGCAGCCAGTGCTTTTCATTCTAGGGGGTAACTTTATGCTAATGAGTGAATGTTGCACCACCAGTGACTTTCAGTTTAAAGTTCAGCTGTTACAAAATGGAATCTTACCTGACCCCTAGTGAATTATGTACATAAATAGGGAATGTTTCCAGTTAGGTTTCCCTTCTGGAGTAGGTTACTGAGTCTGTCCTTTTGTAAAATAAGGCTTTAGAGGAGGGTGTGTGTGTGTGTTTGTGTGTGTGTGTATAATGTGAATATGGAAAATAAGGTGTGTGTGTGTGTGTGTGTACAACGTGGATATGGAGAATGAGCTTTCCTGTTACTTTTGATTTCAAAGATCCTGCTTTACATGGGTTGGGGGACGCTTTAGTGAGCCATTGAAACCAATTTATTAGTGATTGCTTGTGAAACCTTTTTTCAGATTTACCCATTCAGAGCTGCCCTGCTTTAGCAAGCAGATGCAATGGTGTGTACCTTTGGCAGGTCTGGGTAAAATGAGTTGGTGGGTTCCAACTCCAGCGAGTGGGTTGGGGTTTATTATACTCTATAGCTGAAATCCCCAACTCCTCTGTAAAATGCAGGAATGTGTTTCAGGACTGACACTGGGGTACATACCAAGCCTGCCCTCACTTTTTAGAGGGGAACCTTTTGGGGTTCAAACCTCTTGTTGTTAACTTCAAGGGCGCTCTCCATGGTCATCACGTAATTATAAAAGACTCCTGTTCCACCCTGTTAGCGTTTCCCATACCAAGCTTTAACCTTTAGTTTGGTGACAGGCAAATCGATTCTGAGTTCTGGTAGTTTCGTGTCCCAGGAATACGCTCAGTGTCGTCATGTGATTTAAAACCTGGTAGGCGCTTGGTTTCATTTTACTGAAGCTTGTTTGCCATACTTACCTAGCAAACATCCGTCTTAAATTCAGATTGCTGCCTGCTTCTCCCCTTTGGTGGTCAGAAGTTGTCTGCTCCTGTATCTGAGATTTAATGTGGAGGATCATGTCAAAGGTGTACATTGAAACGTAGATCAAAGCAAGATGTTCTGGTTCCTGATTCAAATATTATATTGCCCTCCAAGGGATTAGGAGAGGAAATTCCATTTCCCAGAGGGATTACTGTTTAAAAAACGGACTGTAAACCTGTTTGAAAACTGCCTATCACTTCATCAGACTTTACATTTTGGGGGTCTTCTTTATGTTAGCAAACAAAAATCTTATTAAACTCCCAAGAGTGTTTTTATTATTGATGGATTCTGTTTTGGGGTCACACCTGACAGTGCTTGGGAGGCTGCCCCCGCCTCAATTACTCCTGGCGGTGTTGGGGGGCCGGTGCAGTGCTGAGACTGGACCTGGTACAGAGCATTGGCTCAGTCTGTTGGGCTGTTTCTCTGACCCCAAGCATGATTTTATAAGTAGTTTAGATGTTTCATAAATGACTTTGGCCAGAGCGATGGTACAGTGGGGAGGGCGTTTGTCTTGCACACACCTGGCGCCTGACTCTGGTTCAATCCCCGGCACCTCCTGATTCCCCCAAGCACCGCCGGGAGTAATTCCTGAGTGCAGAACCAGGAGTAACCCCTGAGTGTTGCTGGGTGTGACCCAAAAAGAAAAAAAAATCTTTGATTTTGATTTATGGATCCTTATTGCTTCATATTTATGTGAGTTTGGCTGTTTTTCATACCAGTATTTAAAAATAAGAATTTAGAGGACACCTTCATGCCATGGTTACTCTGAACTCACAGTAAAACTGGCACTCACATGTTCTGAGTTCTTCGGGTGGTGTCTCTGACCTCTGACCTGGCCCTTGATAGAGAGGTTTCCAAAGCCACATGTACATGGACTTGAGCGGTGGACAGAGATGGACATACATTTTCTCTGTATTCCCAGTGTCAGCCAAACAGTGTGATTTACTCCCTAAACTCGAAAATACAGTTAAAAATCCTGGCTTCTGTTGTTCAGGTCCTTGATTGTTTTGTTTTGTTTTGTTGTTCCTCCTCTGAACTTTGAAGTGTGTGCTTCATGCTCTGATAAGTATCTCACTTAAGTTTAACTTTTTTCTTATGTATATGTTTTACCTATTAGGTTACTTGTTAGTTAGTTTAAAATGGGAATTTTTAAGATACAGAATAAGGTATTTGCGTTTTACCCTGAAGTCTTCGTAGTCCTCTTTTAAACTTGTCTGGGCCTAGCTCAGTCTCCTTTCCCATATGCCCACAGGCCTAGGTCATTTATTTCCTTTCCTTATTTTAAAACAATTTTTTTTCTTGAAATGTACCTTCAACACAGAAAGTCCTCCAGTTGCACAAGGCTACTGTGCTCCCCCTGAATCATTCCAGTGCCCCCAACCCGGGGGATAGTATCACCTACCCTGGGAGACCCTGAGTCCAGTCATAATAGTGAGGGGACAGAGGAGGACAGGAGCCTGATTTCCAGGTGCCAGTGAACTCTCCCCCAGTGTGGCTGGTGACCACTCCCTCGGAGGCCTGAGGTCTGCCCGAAGTCAGCGGCACTTATAGTTTCTGTGCACTTGGCAGATCTAATTCCCCACAGGCACCCACACACACCGCTCCCCGGCCCTACTTCTCACCATCACCCGCCACTGGATTTCTGCCCCTTCTGCCCATCTTTCTTTTTTTCTTTTTTTCTTTTTGGGCCATACCCAGGCGACTCAGGACATCTCCTTGCTCTCCTGGGGGGAACCATATGGGGTGTCGGGGATTGAACCCTGGCTAGCCGCGTGCAAAGGCAAAGCGGTGTGCTATCACCCCGGCCCCCTTCCCATCTTTTTGCTTTATCACTTCCGTGACTTCATTTGGTCTCCGCTTTTCTGTTCCTTAATGTGTGTGTTTTTTTTTTTTAAAGTCACTTCCTTGGGATTCCTTCCCCTCCAAGACTGGCTGTGGTGTGGGATGCCGTCCACCTGCTCCTTCTGGTGGTTCATGAAAATGAGCCATCAGCCCTTTTCTTTTCAGAGGTTTAATTGGCGATCACCCGCAGAGAAAGGAGAAATGACAAAAAAAGTGCAGGAAACCTAGGGGAGATTCAGAGTTCTTGGTCCTGAGCCCTTGTGTCCAGAAACTTCTTTAGAAGGTGCTTGGGGTTTGTCCAAGCTCGGGAGGATTACTGGGTGATTAACGGCGCTGTCAAGCTATGTACATATTTTTTTCAAGACCTGAGTGACTGGTTCAGAATTACATTCTGAACAAGAAACTTGTCTGTAGGACATTAAGAAAACCCTGTCGGTAAACTTAGGTTTCAGGAATAATTTTTCGGGGGCCAGGACATGCTTTGGAGCCGTGCGGTTCTGTGTCTGATCCCTGCCCTGTGCCCCTCTCCTCCATCTCCACCCCTCTACCCCCTTCTCCCTCCTCCCCTACTCTGATTCTGGAACCAGGATAAAATCAGGGTGATGGAAATGTGAATGAGGATGGGGGTGGGGTGGGGGGGGGATAAAAAGAATGAATGTGTGAGCTACTCCAGGAAAGGATGGAAAGAATTCTGACCCCTTGGGTGGATTTAAAAATCACACCACCTCTTGAAACTTGATTTAAGGGGGGAATGTTGATGTTATTACTGAAAATAAGAGATCTGCAGGTGTGGAGCATAAGATATTTATGGAACCTCCTAGCAGGGATGAACGTTTTTGTTTTTGTGTTTAGGGCCACACCCAGCAGTACTTCAGGCTTACTCCTGGCTCCGTGCTCAGAGGTCATTCCTGGTGGGTCTTGAGAAGACGGATGTGGGTCAGCTGTACCTGCTGTGCCATCTCTCCACCTCCAGGCATTAAAATTCAGGAGCTGAGATGTGCACGTCTTCCTTCCGTCCATCCTGTGCTGTGGCACAGTCAGCCCAAGCTGCCGGCTCTTCTTCGATGCAGGCAGTCAGTCTGGCTTATTTCTGCTTGTGTAGGATCCTTGTTAATGCTGGGCCTCCGAAGCCGTCAGCCAGTTGGACTTGGGTTGAGGAGAAACAGTTTAGATGCCCTGTTCCAAGTGCTTGCCCTTGGTTTTATTTCTGTGCATTTGTAAATGGAGCCCACAGTTAATTCTTTAGTGAGTTATGGGACCTTCGGGCTGCTTTGTTTTTCTTCCTTTGGGTACTGGAAAATGGTAGATTTTTCTACTGTGAAGATTGTGTGCGGTGTAACTCATATTTGAGAATTCGCAGATCTAGTATACTTTTCTTTCCCCCCCCCCAATGCTGCCATTTGGGCTGGAGCGATAGCACAGCGGGTCGGGCGTTTGCCTTGCACGCAGCCAACATGGCCAACCCGAGTTCGATTCCTCCGCCCCTCTCGGAGAGCCCGGCAAGGTACCGAGAGTATCTCGCCCGCACGGCAAAGCCTGGCAAGCTCCCCGTGATGTATTCCATATGCCAAACACAGTAACAAGTCTCACAATGTTACTGGGCCCGCTCGAGCAAATCGATGAACCACGGGAGGACCGTGACCGTGGACCGTGACTACCGTTTATCTTCTCTCCAGGAACGGTGACCAGTGAACCACCACCAGTCTAAACCATTGACTAGTTTGTGGACCCTTTTTCAACCCTCATTAGAGTTTTAGCTTTGGAAAGACAGAGGGAAACCGGAAGAAGAGTGTAACCTGCATTGTGGCAGAGGATGAGAAGGCATGGGAGGTGCGGGGGTTAGCTAGTTTGGGCCTTGTGTGCTTGAGGCCTTCCATCCCCTGGTTAGGATGGGGGAAGGAAAAGCAAGCTGACATTGGACTGACAGGTCAGAGAAACTTTCAAGTCACTTTCACTTTTTCTCTGAGGCAAGGCAAAGCAAACTGTCGTTGATTGCACTCAGCTTTCTTCTGGCGCATCTCCATTGGGGATTCTGTGTATCCGTCACTTCAAACAGAGCGTAGAGTAAGCCTTGGTTATTTATTGTATTTTTATTTAGATAAGGGGGACACATAGGTCGGGGCCACACCCATCCGTGCTTCCTCAGCCACAGCTGTGGTGGGGCCTCTTGTGGTTCAGAGGTTCAGCACTGCCTCCCCAGGGTCCCTGAGTTGTCAAGGACCTGGGCGGTGCTGGGGCTGGAAATTAGGGCCTCACACATGTAACGCAGATGCTCTTAGCCATACCCAGCGAAGGGGGACGTGCAGGGTCAGTTGGAGGATTGGGGTCTTGCTTGCAGGAGCCGACCTGATGCTCCCCTCAGCCTTTTCTCTGTTGGCCAGTTCAGGCCTCCAATAGAATGTGCTTTCTCCCACCTCGGGATATTTGTTTGGTAATACCATAAAGGCTTCAGATTCATTTTTCCTTGAAAACAAAAAACACACATCATGTTTTAAAATGACATGAAATAACATTTTCTTTCTTAAGAATATTATATTAAGGGGCTGGGGCTGGAGAGGTAGCACAGTGGGTAGGGCACTTGCCTTGCACGCGGCTGACCCGGGTTCAATTCCCAGCATCCCATATGGTCCCCTGAGCACCGCCAGGAGTAACTCCTGAGTGCAGAGCCAGGAGTAACCCCTGTGCATTGCCAGGTGGGACCCCCCCAAAAAAAAAAAGAATATTAAGGGGCTGGAGTGATGGCACAGCGGGTGGGGCGTTTGCCTTGCATGCAACTGACCTGGCTTTGATCCCCAGCATCCCATATGGTCCCCCGAGCACCCCAGAAGTGATTCCTGAGCGTAGAGCCAGGAGTAACCCCTGAACGTTGCAGGGTGTGGCTCCCCTCCCCCACCAAAAAAAGTTGAGGGTAGACTTGAGCTGGACTTTTTATTAATTTGAACACAACAGGAGGCAATATCTTTTCTTTTGTGTGAGTGAGCTGACGGGAAGAGACTTGGTCTAAGGACTAAGGACTTTGGAATTTATCTAAATTCGAGTTAATGATTTGGGGGGAGGGTGGGAATTAATGTGGAGCCACTTATATATCTTTTTCACTTAGAAAGTTTTAATTCTGAAAAAAAATTGACCCTATGCATAAGAGATTTTATTTAATATTTGGTAACTGGCCCCAGGAATTCTGACTCATGTTTTGTATTCTGCTGAAGTAATTTGAATAGTGTGCAGACACTTGTTTTCAAACTAGCTGAGCACTTCTATTGGGCTGGAGAGATAGGGCACTTGCCTTGCATGTGTCCAACCTAGGTTCGATTCCCAGCATCCCTTATGGTCTCTTGAGCACCACCAGAAGTAATTTCTGAGGGTCGAGCTAGAAGTGACCCCTGAGCACTGCCCTTGTGACCACCCCACCAAAGAAAGCCAAAGATGAAAGTGCTCAATAAAATGAAAGCACTCCGGCAGCCTTTGTAACCATATCCCAAATGCTATGTTAGATGCTTTCTATTTGTATTTTTAGACTTCTCCTGTGTAAGTCCTGTGTCTTGCTTATTTTTCACTTACTTTGGCATATAGATTCACAGAAAACTGCCCCAGAGAAGGTCCAGTGAGATCTATGTTCCCTTCACCTAGTTTGGCGCAGTGGCAGCGTCTTGCATAATGGTGGTTTAATATCAAAACTAGGAAGTCGGCATTGTTCCGATCCATCGCCGCACTCAGATTTCTCCAGTGCACTTTCTCCTGTTTCGTGTGCGCATGTATTTCTTCTCTGTTTTATCGTGTGTGAGTTGTGTGATGGCTATCACAGTCAGGCAATAGACCTGTACCATTATCTTAGCAATCCCTCACGCTACATCTTATTTGGTGGGGGGGAGGGGGCTGCACCCAGCTTTGCTCAGGGTTTACTCCTGGCTCTGCACTCAGGGAGCACTCCTGGCGGACTCAGGGAACCATATGGGATGTCGGGGATTGAACCTGGGTCCGGCTTATACACACACACGCACACACTTGTAATCTCCAGTGACTGCTAATCGGGTCCTGTGTACGTCTGTACTTTCTGTCATTTTGAGAATGTTTTATAAATGGAATCATACAGTATGTAACTTTGGCCTTTTCCCTCCTGCCATAACTCCTTTGAGATTTGTCCAAATTGTTGCATGTTCTAATAGTTTACTTCTTATTAAATGTTGACTAGTGTTCCATTGTGTGGCGGCATAAGAATTGGTTTAGTCTTTGGCTATTATAAATAAAGCTTTTTATAACGATTTGTGTACACTTTTAAAATAAAACGAAGTCATTATGGAAAGCCAGCCAGCTTTGTGTACACATTGTTGTGTACACATTGAAGTAAAATCAGTTTTTGGTGTACCCCGTGTTGCTCAGGGAATACTACTAGTGGGCTCGGGGGACCACATGTGGTGGCAGGGAAGCATGAAGCGCAAAGAACCTTAACCCCTATACTGCCTTGACTGCCCCTTACACTTTTTTTTTAATTAAATAACTTTTTAAGCAGTGCTTGGGATTAAACCTAAGGCCTCACATATGAAGGCATAAAACTCTAGCACAGAGCCACACCCCTGGCCTGGTATATGCATTTTTACAGGAAGATAAATTTTCATTTTGGGGCTGGTGGTGACAAAGATCAGAAAGTGCTGGGTTATAAGGTTCAGTACATAATCTTGGTGTTCTGTGACTGTGGTGGCAATTTGATTGGTGTTGGGTTGGTGCTTAGAACTAAGTCATGGGATGCTGGGGTTCCAGCTCAGTGCCTCAGACCTGTATGCATGTGCTCTGCTGCTCAGGAACAGCCCTGGCACCTGTATTTAGTTTCATTGTTTTTTTTTTTTTTTGGTTTGGGAGGCTCATCCCCAGTGATGGCTCAGGGGTGGCTCTTGGCTCAGAGGATGAAACGGGGTGCTGGGGTCGAACCCGGATTGGCCGTGTGCAAGGCAAGTGCCCTACCTACTGTACTATCTGGTTCCCATATTCATATTTAGTTTTATTTATGCTTTATTTATTTTTTGGCTATGGGGGCCATACCTGGTGTTGCTCAGGGGTTACTCCTGACTCCAAGCTGAGGGATCACTCCTGGTGGGACTTAGGGGACTATATAGGATGCTGGGGATCAAACCCAGGTTGGCCACACGCAAGGCAAATTCCCTACCTACTGTTCTATCCCTCCAGCCCATAGAGGGCTTCTAGTTTTTCAAAATAAATAATTCCAGGAGGCTTTCAACAATAAGTAAAATTGTAGTGTTATTTTTTGCTTTTTGCTTTTTTTTTTTGGCTGTACAAGGTGGTGCATAGGACTTACTTCTGGCTCTGAACTCAGAGAATCATCACTCCTGGCAGGTGTGGGGTCCTCATGGTGTGTTGGGGATCTAACCTGGGCTGATTGTGTAAAAGGCACTCATCCTACCCATTGTACTATGTCTCTGGCCCCAGTAAAGGCCCCTCCCGTTGATCGTCGATTTGCTCGAGCGGGCCCAGTAACGTCTCCATTGGAGACTTTGTTGTTACTGTGTCTGGCATATCGAATACTCTCGGTAGCTTGCCGGGCTCTCCGAGAGGGGCGGAGGAATCGAACTCGGGTCGGCCATGTTGGCCGCGTGTAAGGCGAACGCCCTACCCGCTGTGCTATCGCTCCAGCCCCAGTAAAACTGTAGCAAATATACCTTCTTTTCCAAGTGTTTCATCAGAACTGTTTTAATTGTTTTCTTTTATCTTCGTAGTACTTTGTAGTGTTTCCTTTGTGTTGCTTTTCTTAGAAACTATTTGGAGAATAGTATGAAGTAGACCTTTGTTTTAATTTGTTTCTTTGGGAGCACACCTGGCACATTGCTCAGGGATTAATTTTGGGGACAAAATGGGATGCTGGGAATCAAACCTGGGTTGGCCACATGCAAAGTAAGCGTCTTACTCCCTGTGCTATATATATATATATATATATATATAGCTCAGGCCCCCTTTGTTTTAATTTTCTAAAAATAACATTAAAAAAAAGACTGCTGCAGACAAAAATGGAATGGCAAACAGCTTCCTGAAAGGATAACTGCAAAGTTGATGAAATGAAGAATTCTATTTCTTTTATATATTTTGAGTAAATTTTATTGTTGTTATTTTTATTAATTTGGGGCCGGAGTGATAGCATAGTGCGTAGGGCATTTGCCTTGCACGCAGCCAACCCGGCTGACCCGGGTTCGATTCCTTCGCCCCTCTCGGAGAGCCTGGCAAGCTGCTGAGGGTATTCCACCGGCATGGCAAAGCCTGGCAAGCTACCGGTGACGTATTCGATATGCCAAAAACAGTAACAAGTCTCACAATGGAGACATTACTGGTGCCTGCTTGAGCAAATCAGTGAACAATGGGAGGACAGTGACAGTGATGATTAATTTTGATTTTGGGCCACACTGCATGGTGCTCAGGGGTAACTCCTGGCTCTGAACTCAGGAATCACTCCTGACAGTTCTCAGGGTACCGTAATATGGGATGCCAGAAATGGAACCCGGGTTGGCTGCATACAAGGAAATTCCTCACCCACTGCACAATCTCACCCAGTAAGTTTTATTTTCTGTTGGCTGTATTTTGGGAAGTAAATTGTGGCTAGTGGTGTTAGTTTCTGGGTGGTAGTATACCAAGTTGTAGTGGCGTTTTGTTTGTTTTTGGGCCTCAGCTGGCAATGTTTAGGGCTAACCTCCCGATCAGTGCTTGGGAATCATACCTCATCTCATGATACTTGGGGTGCGGAATGGACCCTCGCAGTGCTGGGGATCTCACTGGGGTTGGCTGTATTCAAGGCAAGCGCCTTAAGCCCTGTGCTCTTTCTTTAGCCCCTGAAGTCATCGTCCCCTGACAGTGACACACACACATGCCGATGCTCAGGGCTTACTTCTGGCTCTGCACTCAGGAGTCACCCCTGGCAGTGCTTGGGGGACCATATGGCATGCCGGGCGTCCAATTTCTGGTTGAGTTGGTGGCTTGCAAGGCAGGTGCCTTCCCTGCTGTTCTCAGGTCCCTGGCATTTTTTTTTAAAAAACAGTAAATAAAAATTATGAATAGATTTCAGACTGTGTAGAATCAGCACTCTGCCTTCAAATCTTCCCTAGAATAAAGTGTGTTTCATTTACCAGGCTGAGAGTTGGAACCTTGTGTCTTATCCCCCTATTGGCCCTCTGTTCTGATTCTGTCATAATAATATACTCTTCACACATTTGGGTATTAAAAGTTTCCGCCAGGGCAGGAGTGAAAATCCATGCCTGGCACGTGGCTGAACTAGATTTGATCATCAGCACCCCACACTGACCCCTTAATATGTGGGTCCAGGAGTGTCCCCCGGGCACAAAGCCAGGAATAAGCTTCGAGCACTGCTGAGTGTGACCCCTTCAAAAAATAAAAGCAATTTAAATGTATTTTTTTCTGCCGAAGCAAGATTAAGACTCCATAAGAATTCTTGTGGTTAATCTTCATTACTTCGAAGTTAGGTGTTAGGTCTGACATTTTAATATCTGTATCCCTTGAAGTTAATTTTCCACCATTTATTTATTTATTTTTGAGGGGGGGCCATGCCTGGTGTGGTGCTCAGGAGCTACTCCAGCTTAGGGCTCAAAGGTCACTCCCTGCAGTGCTCCAGGGAACACGTGATTGGGGGTGAGGGGGTTAGACCCCAGCCTCCTGCATTCAGAGCATGCTCTCTGACCCTTTGGACTATTTCTTGTGGTTTTGGGGTCACGCCCAGCAGGTTTAGTCTTGGCTCTTTTTGGGATCACTCCCATAAATGGTGCCGGGCGTCGAGTCTGGTGAATGCCTGCTGTACTATCTCGGCCCCTCTGGAGTTCCATTTCTGTGTATGATGTGCAGTAGTGGTCTGACTTCATTGTTTCGTCTGTGGATATCACCATAATGTTACACTATTCTTTTTGTTTTGTTTTTGTTTTGATTAATTTTTTTTTCTGTTTTGATCTCTTTTGGGTCACACCTGGCGATGCTCAGGAGTTACTCCTCCTGACTCTGCACTCAGGAATCACTCCTGGTGGTGTTTGGGGGACCCTGTGGGATGCTGGCCATCAAACATGGGTTGGCCACATGCAAGGCCAACGCCCTACCCGCTGTACTATCACCCGGTCCTACATTTAAACATTTTTTTTTCTTTTTGGGTCACACCCGGCGATGCACAGGAGTTACTCCTCCTGGCTCTGCACTCGGAAATTAACTCCTGGCGGCGCTCAAGGGACCATATGGGATGCTGGGAATCGAACCTGGGTCAGCCACATGCAAGGCAAACGCCCTACCCACTGTGCTATTGCTCCAGCCCCAAACATTTTATTAAAAACTTTTTCGACTTACAGTGCTATTAATAATGGTTTCTCATGGGCATAATCCCAACACCACGTCCATGACCAGTGTACCCGTCTCCCTCCCCCAACGAACCCTCCACTGCCCTCATCCCTAACTCAGCTGTGTCAGTTCCCCTGGTTGTCCTTGGCCTTCTGTTGCTGCCTCACTGTGTATCTTTTAAGTCCCACCTATAAGAGCGATCATTCTGTGATTGTCCCTTTCCTGCTGGCTCCTTCCACTCGCATGCTAACCTCTAATTCTATTCACAGTGCTGCATAAAGTCTTTTTCTTAGAGGTGCATAGCATTCCACCGTGTCTCCAGAACACTCTTCATCCATTTATCTGTAGTTGGCATTTGGGCTGTTTCCATATCTTGGCTATTGGACTGAATGCAGTGTTGAACAAGGCATATATCCTTGGAATTATTCGTGTTTTCTTGTGTTTTGGGGGATAGGTGCCAAGAAGTGGTATTCTTTCAGGATCAGGGAAGTGTCTTGCTTTCCTTCAGGGTTAGATTCCTGGCATACATTGAGATAAAAAGGAAAAAAACAAAGTCTTCTTTCTTGTTTTGGAATTGTCTTAGTGCATGATTATTATTATCATTGTTGTTTTTGTATTGGAGCCATACTTGGTAGTGCTCAGGGCTTACTCACGGAGGGCTCAGGAGATCATATGGGATGTTGGGACTCAAAGCCAGGCCAGCTGCGTGCAAGGCAAGCGCCCCTACCCTGCCCTAATGAGGAGGATGATGATTTTGATTTTTGGGCCACATCCGGCAATGTTCAATGTTACTCCTGGGTCTGCCCTCAGGGATCACTCCTGGCAGTTCTTGGGGCCCATATGGGGTGCTGGGAATCAATTTGGGGTCAACCA
The DNA here is from genome assembly GCF_029834395.1 of Sorex fumeus. NCBI lineage: Eukaryota > Metazoa > Chordata > Mammalia > Eulipotyphla > Soricidae > Sorex > Sorex fumeus. The sequence goes on from NW_026606179.1 coordinate 32,322,443, forward strand.
GTGCAAGGTAAGTGCTTTCCCTGCTCTACTCTCTCTCTGACCCCTACATAATTATATTTTTGAGGATAAAGTTTAAGGTTGGAGGATTGGAGAGAGAACTCAGTGGAAGGATCACTTACTTTACCGGTGGGCTCGGGGCCCTGGGTTACTGCTAGTGATAACTGGTTAACTAGGCTGTACTTTCTGTCCTAGGGCCTGAGATGTGGTGCACCTTGGGCTCCATGGTGCTGGGCCTGGCTACTGAAGTGATGCTTGGAGGGTCTCCAAGGGCTGTATGCAGTAGGGTGCTGGGGATTGAACTGGGAGCAGCTGCTGCGATCTAAAACCTGTGTTCCCTCTCTCTCTCTCTCTCTCTCTCTCTCTCTCTCTCTCTCTCTCTCTCTCGCTGGCTCTCTCTCTCCCCCCTCCCTCTCCTCTCTCTCCTTCTCTTTCCTCTCCTCTCCCTCTTCTCCTCTCTCTCCCTCCTCTTCTCTTCCTCTCTCCTCCTTTCTCTCTCTCTCTCCCCCATTTTTTTTGTTGTTGTTGTTTGTTTTTGTTTTTTGGGTCACACCAGGCAGTGCTCAAGGCCTCTTACTCTATGCTCAGGGATCATTTCTGGTGATGCTTGTGGTGCAGGGGACTGGGTCACGTGCAAGAAAAGCACTTGAACTGTGTTTTTCTGACTGTGTGTGTGTGTGTGTGTGTTTAGTACTGGGGATGATAGTCCCAAAGCCTCATAGTTTTGTAGGTCTTTGTTTGTTTGTTTGGGGGCCTCTCTGGGCTGTTCTCAGGCTTACTCCTAGCAGTGCTCAGGAGACCATATGGTGCCAGGGATTGAACCCACCTTGACTGCGTGTGGGTAAGCATCTTACTTACCTTGCTAGTTATTTTAAAATGCCAAGTAGTTTTTCTTTGTATGGATACCCTTCCTTTATGTTTGTCTATTCTTCAGTGTTTGGATTGCTACTTTTTTTTGCGGGGGGGTCATACCCAGCAGTGCTTGGGGGGGGGGGGGGCCCAGACCCAAACCTGGTGGTGCTTAGTGGGCCCAATCGTGCCAGAGATCAAACCCAGGACCTTGCACATGCAAGTCTTGTTCGCTGCCACTTGAGCTGCATTCCTGGCTGTTTATTCATTCTTCACATTCCTGTATATAAATTCTTGCGCGTACAGTTATTGACATGTATATAAAATCTTGTTAATACAGTTCTTGTACGTTTTTGAACCTATCTTCTGCTTTTAGTACTGCTTTTGTATTAGCATACCATTATCTTTTTTGTTTCTTTTTTTTTTTGTTGTTTTTGTCATTTGGACAATACCTGGAGGAGCTCCGGTTACTCCTGGCTCTGTGCTCAGGAATTATTCCTGGCGGTGCTTGAGGGGACCATATAGGATGCAGTGTGCGGTCCCGGGGATCGGACCTGGGGCCACAGACTGCAAGGCAAGTACCCTGCCTGCAGTACTATATCTTTGGCACCCCTAGTTGGTGTTTGTTGTTTTGGGGCCACACTTGCCAGTGCTCAGGGGTTGCTCCTGGCTCTGCACTCAGAAATTACTCCTGGTGGGTTCAGGGGACCATATGAGATGCTGGGGATTAAACCTGGGTCAGTTTCATGCAAAGGCAATCACCTTCCCTGATGTACTTTTGCTCCGGCCCCAACTGCTTGGTTTTTTAACTCATCTCTGAGCAGCCCAGAACAGTTCCACGTAGTTTTGGTTGGCTAACATACTACTAGGTGTAAAATCTCTGTGTTGGGCTTTCTGTAGGAAAGTCAGAAGAATATATATTTTTGCTTTCTAGGAAAATATCTTCTGGTTTTATAACCGTGCATACGGTTGAGTGGTTGATTTTGGCCAGTGAATTGAGGGAAAACGTTGAGAAGAGGAAGTTTTTGCTCTTTAAAAAGACTTTTCGTCTCTGGAATGTTGGAATGTATGAAGAGCTGAAGGGACAGGTTGAATAGATCATATTTAGCATAATTTAGATAATTTAGAATAAGCTTTCTATGACAGAAGATCTTTCTCAAAGGGATTTGAACAATTTCTTGTTACCTTTCATTGAAAATCAAAACCGGGAAAATGGCGTAGAACCATGAACGCTTCTATTTGCACCTTGGAATATTTTGAAGTAACTGCCAGATGTCACATCATTTTGTATAAATATTCCCATCCGTTTCTCTGAATAAAGACCTGAAAAGACCCCATCATCACAATGCCATTGTTATACCTAAGCAAATGAAGAATATATCTAATTTGCATTAAATACTCAACTTGCACATTTTCCCAGGTGTCCCTTAGCTGTTTTTTTTTGGACCATCTGTTCAACTCAAAATCCATTTGAGGGGCTGGAGAGATAGCACAGCGGGTAAGGCGTTTGCCTTGCACGCAGCCGACCCGGGTTCGATTCCCAGCATCCCATATGGTCCCCTGAGCACCGCCAGGAGTAACTCCTGAGTGCAGAGCCAGGAGTAACCCCTGAGCATCGCCAGGTGTGACCCAAAAACCAAAAAAAAAAAATCCATTTGAGGTTCTGGCTTTGCAGTGTCTGAGGAGCCTTTTACATTTTGAACTAGGTAGGTGTGTCTGTCTCTGTGTCCCCTTTCCCCATCTTTTGTTGAAGAAGCTGGATTGTTCCTCCTACATACTTTGGTGTTCTCCGAATTCTGCCGATCATATTCCGGTCGTGTCTGTTTATTTAACATATTCCTTCTCTCTTGTTTTGCTTGACTTTGAGGTTACACTGGCGGTTCTCAGGGCTTATTTCTGGCTCTGTGTTTAGGGGGTCACTCCTGGCAGCGCTCAGGGGTCCACACATGGGGTGCCAGGGATTCGACCTGGGATGGCCCCGTGCAAGGCAGGCACCCTACCAGTTCTTTGTATTCTCCCTCTGGCCCTTTACTATATTTCTCGATCCCTCCATGCTTCATCTTTGTGTGTGTGTGTCTGATGCTCGGGATGGAGTTCACATGTGGAAATCATGGATTGTACCCCAAGTCACTCCCCTCCCTTTCTCCCGCCCTCTCTCCCTCCCTCCCTCCCTCCCTCCCTCCCTCCCTCCCTCCCTTCTCTCTCCCTCAGCTCAGCTGTATGCAAGGCAGTCACCCCTGGACCTCCTGGGTGGTCCTACTCTCTCTCTATCCTTCCACCCCACTGTACTTTGTTTCTGTGAGAGTAACTTGTAATTGGATCTAGAGACTTACTTGGATTTTTCCCCTTGGTTTTTATTTTTCTTCCCCTAAATACTTTAAAAAAAAATGTAAAAAATATTTGGTCTTTGGGCCACACCTGGTGATGTTCAGGGGTTATTCCTGGCTCTGTACTCAGGAATCACTCCTGGCGATGCTCAGGAGACCATATGGGATGCCAGGAATCAAACCTGGACCAGCCACATGTAAGGTAAGCACCCTGCCTGCTGTATTATCTCTCCAGCCCCTTCCAACATACTTTCCTTTTTTAATTTTAATGGACCACCATGAGATAGAGTTGCAGACTTGCAAACTTTTATGATTGATTGTGTTTCAGTCAAACAGTGTTCAAGTACCCATCTCTCCACCAGTGCCCACTCTCCACCACGAATGTTCCCAGTGTCCCTCCCCCTCTCCCTCCCCCTTACTACCCCCACCTCCATGGCTGGCACTGTTCCCTCTTAACTCTCTCTCCTTTTGGGTGTTATGGTTTGCTTTTGTTTGTTTGCTTTTTGGGTAACACCCTGCGATGCACAGGGGTTACTCCTGGCTCTGCACTCAGGAATGACTCCTGGTGGTGCTCGGGGAACCATATGGGATGCTGGGAATTGAACCCCGGTCAGCTGCGTGCAAGGCAAACACCCTGCCCGCTGTGCTATTGCTCCAACCCCTATGGTTTGCAATACAGGTACTGAACAGCCATCGTGTTTGGCCCAAAATATTTTTAAGGTGGTGGTATGTACTCTTCCCAGGAGAGACATAATATTTGAGTGGTTCTCATTTTATGGTATTAAAAGGTAAAAGATAAAGGCCCTCCCGTTGTTCGTCGATTTGCTCGAGCGGGCCCAGTAACGTCTCCATTGGAGACTTTGTTGTTACTGTGTTTGGCATATCGAATACTCTCAGTAGCTTGCCGGGCTCGCCGAGAGGGGCGGAGGAATCGAACTCGGGTCAGCCATGTTGGCTGCGTGCAAGGCAAACGCCCTACCGCTGTGCTATCGCTCCAATAATGGTATTAGTAGCTATTAATGATCATTGCTTGTATTTACGGAATTAATTTTAGGGTTGTAAATTTGTAACATTCTCCCTCTAGTTTAAGAGAGTATTCCTTTACTGGTTATTAACTGACACTCCTACGGGAGAAGCTCTCCCTTCCTGGCTCCTGAGTCATCTAGCATTTTTGCTTGTTGGTTCGGGTTTGGGGACATACCCAGTGGTACTTGGCTACTTGTGACTGGGTGCTGGGGGGGGGGGGCTGCTCCTGGCTGTTGTGCTTTGGGGTGTCCACCGCGTGATACTGGGGTCCTGATTTCCTGGATGCAAATTATGCACTCCAGGCTTTTGAATTATAGATTCCTAGCCCCGAAGGTGAGCTTTTCATAGGGGAAGACTTGGAAGTGAGGTAAGAGAGAGCAGGGGCCTGGAGAGACATTGGAAAAGGTGCCTGCTTTGCATGCCGCTGACCTCGGCTCGCTCTCCAGCATCCCATATGCCCCCTAGCCCCCAGCACTGACAGGAGTGATTCCTGAGCAGAGAGCCAGGAGTGAGCCTGAGCACTGTTAGGTGAGACCCCCAAGCAAAATAAGAATGCGGAAAGGAAGGCAGTATGACTTTGAATTGGTCCTGCTAGTGTCATCCTTGGCAGAGGGAAAATGATAATGCTGAAGTAGGCTCTGGGACGGCTTGAGGGTATGTTGAAACGAGGACCTTAATTCTGTAGTGACTGTGTTGGTGGTTGGTCGGCGACTGGGACGGCTGCACCCGGCGGGGCGGGATGCACTGACCCATGTGCCTGTTGAGCAGACAGAACTCACAGAGACCAGGAACAGCACTTTTATGCTGCCTTGGCATGAAGCTTGGATCCTATGTTTTTTCATCCTGTATGTTTTAACTGAGGTGTGAGTCGTTCCTGCCCTCAGGCTAATGTAGTCCCGAGGGTGTTTCAGGCAGGACTTTTTCTAGGCGCGAAGCAGACAAGTGACTCTCTCTTTTCTTTCCCAGTCAGGTACACTTTAGTTTTTTATTTCGGGGTCGGCTCAGAGGTGCTTGGAGGCTCTGCTGACAGTGCCCAGGGGATGGTGCCTGCTGGGAATCCAACCCAGCTCTGCTTTCTGCTTGCAGACATGAACGCTGACTCTGTGAGCTATCTCTCTGGCCCCAAATATTTATTTTAAAAGCCACTATTTACATATAAAAAAGCCAGGTAGCCAGCGAGGTAGCAGCTGTGCAAAGAAATGGCAGTATGACCTCTCCCTCTCTCTCTCTCTCTCTCTTTCTCTCTTTCTCCTCTCTCCCTCTTCTCTCTTTCTCAGTATTTTCTCTCTAAGAAAGAGTTCAAGGTGACTGCAACTGAATATTTATTTATTTGATTTCCCCAACCCCCTGCTCCCTGCACCTTTATTATTATTTTGGTTCTTGGGTCACGCCAGGCGGTGCTCAGGACTTACACCTGATTCTGCACTTGGAAATTACTCCTGGTGGTGCTCAGGGCACCCACCATAGGGAATGCTAGGGATTGAATCCTGGTTAGCCACTAGCTCTCTGATCCTGAATCTTAATTTTTTTATTGATTTGTTTTGGGAGTTCTGCCCAGAGGTGCTCAGTTTTCTAGACTCGGGGATCTGTCCTGGTGGGACTTGGGGAATCATATGTGTGTGTTGTCGGGGATCCAATCTGGTCCTGTTCTGCTATCTCTCCAGCCCCTCACCTTGAAGTCTTGTTTGGGACCAGCTTTCCTGCACCGAGTCAGGATGTGTGAACCCGACTCTGAGACCTTCGACTTTTCTATTCTGCAGTGACTAATTTCTGGGCCACCTCCCCTCCCCCAAAGAAGCTGTATTTTAATACAATTTTCTATTTGTTTGTTTTTGGGTCGCCCCTGGCTGTGCCCAGGGCTTCCTCCACACTGCGTGCTCAGGGATCACTTTGGGAATGGCTTCAGAGACCCTGTATGCAGAGACCCTGTATGGTGCCAGGGATTGGACCCGGCTATGCCTTCTCTTGCTCTACCAATCTCCTCCGGCCCTAGAATTTTCTTTTCTTTTCTTTTCTTTTCTTTTCCTCTTTTCCTTTGTAGGCCACACCCAGCAATGCTCCGGGGTTACTCCTGGTTCTGCACTCAGGAATTGCTCCTGGCGGTGCTTGGGAGACCATTATGGTGGGATGCCGGGGATCCAACCTGAGTCAGCGATGTGCAGTGCCTCCGGCTACAGAAATTCTTTTCTTGAGCAGTTTAAGCTCTTTAGGAAATTAAAGCAGAGGGTTCAGGATTCTCTTCTTCCCCTATACCCCCTCCACTTCTGACTCAGTCTCTATTTTGGATAACTTCTTGCATTGGTTACAATTGTGGAACCAAATCTGATACATTGTACTCTTGGTATTGTAGCTGCTATTTGCCGGTTTCAGAGTGTCCTGTGGCTGTGATTAAGCTCTCAGTTGCCATTCTAGAGTGGCTGCTTGCTCTCAGGGATGGACCCACACACTCAGGGCTCTTCTGTACTGTTTCCTGGGTTCATGCCTGAATATTTTTTCTGGACAACACCTCGTGGGAGCTCAGGGCTTTACTCCTGGTTCTGTGCTTAGGACCTGGCAGGGCTCGGCTTAGTGTAAGGCAGGTGCCTTGTGCCCTGCTCTCTCAGTCTCTGCCTTTGTTTTTTGTTGTTGTTGTTGTTGTTGTTGTTGTTTAATTGCTCTGTTACGGATGCTTCTCAGTTTGTTTATTCACTCACCTAGGGATGGGCACCTTGTTGGTTCTGAGTTTTGGCGTGAATGAAAAACAAGCTGTTGGGAAGTCTGCGTGCCCAGTTTTTGGATGGAGAGAAGGCTCTGGCTCCCTCGGGCATCTGCCGAGGCGTGCATAGCTGGATCAATGGGAAGGGGATGTTTAGTTATGTAAGCCTCCAAGCTGTCTTCCTAAGTCGCTGTGCTATTTTGCGTTCTTACCGGCAGTGGAGATATTTCTGTTGTTCTACATTCTCACCAGCATTTGGTGGTTTTTTTTTTTTTTTCCCCTAAAGTGTTTTGGATGTTGGCCATTCTCACAGGTGTGTGGTGGTTTTCTCCCTGTTATGGTTTGCAGCCCTTCACTGTCTATGATGCCAGGTACCTTTCTTTTGGAAGGGGGGGGGCGCTGTGGAGTGGGGTGAGTCACACTCAGATGTGCTAGACCCAGCTGTGCTCAGGGCTTACTCCTAACTGTGCCCAGGGATCACTCCTGGAGGAGCTTGTCGAGGATTGAACTACCTGGGTGAGTGAGCCATGTGCACCCAAATGCCTTAACTCCTGTATTCTCTCTCCTGCCTGCCAAGCCAAGTATCCTTTTATATGTTCATTTGCTATTAGTGTTTCTTTTTTTTTTTTCTTTTTGGGTCACTCCTGGTGATGCTCAGGAGTTACTCCTGGTGCTCAGGGGACCATATGGGATGCTGGGATTCGAACCCAGGTCAGCCGCGTGCAAGGCAAATGCCCTACCCTCTGTGCCATCGCTCCAGTCCCTACTGTTTCTTTTCTTTCTGTTCCTTTTCTGCTCTCTCTCTCTTTCTCTCTCTCTCCCTCACATTTCTTTTTGGGGCACACCTGGAGATGTTTGGGGTTATTCCTGGCTCAGCACTCAGGAATTATGCCTGGCAGATTCAGGGGACCATATGGGATGCTGGGGACGGAACCCAGGTCTGCTGTGTGCAAGGCAAATACCCTACATGTCACTCTGGCTCTTTCTTCCTCCTCTCTCTTTCCCTCCCTTCGTGATTCTGCGTGGGTATCAAGCCCAGGATTCCAGCATGCAAGGCTTTTTACTTTCCCACTAGCTATATCCCTGACCCTGGCCACCTGTATTTTCTTTGGTGAGGTATGGATGTTTTGCCCTTAAAAAAAAGTTTTTGGTCCTGGGAGTGGTCTCACCCAAGGTGGTCTCACATATGCTAGACAAGTTTTCTTTCTTTGGTGTTTTTGGGCCACACCTGGTAATGCTCAGGGCTTATTCCTGGCTCTGCACTCCGGGATCACTCCAGGCAATGCTCAGGGGACTTTATAGGGTACTGGAAATGGAACCCCCGTGGGGCGATCATGTGCAAGGAAAACTTCCTATCTGTGGTGCTCTCTCTCCCGTCCCTCTTTGAAGAACCGCTGTTCATGTGTATGTATGTGTGTTTGTGTGTGTCTGGGACTTAGGCCCTCCCACAGGAGGCAGGCACTCTGCTACTGAGCTGTGTCACTGGCCCTTTTTGCCCGGGTTCAAATTGGGTTTCCTTACTGTTGAGTTTCAAAAGTTGTTTGTGTGGTTGGGGTACCAGTTCATTCTCAGATATGTGTTTTGTGAAAGTTTTCTGAAGCTTATGACTTGTCTTTTATTCCTCATAATAGTGTCTTTGCAGAGCAGAAATCATTTTTTTGTGTGTGTAGCGGGGGGTGGGGGGAGGCTTTTGGGTTCACACCAGCTGTGCTCAGGGATTACTCCTGGCAGTGCTTGGGGGTCATGGGCAGTGCCCAAGGGATTGAACCGTGGTCTGCGGCATGCCTTAACCCTCATACGGTCTTTCTGGCCGCAGGAATTTTTACTTTTAGTGAAAAACCCACTATGAATTCTTTTTTTTTTTTTTTTTACAAGGACTGTGCTTTTGGTATTTTGTCTGAAAAGTCATTGGTATACTGAAGGTCACCTAGATTTTTCTCTTTGTGATTTTTCTAGGGACTTCATAGTTTTGTAGTTTATATTTAGCTCTATGATTCATTTTGAGTTAGCTTTTATGGAAGTTGTAAGATTTTTTGCCTAGGGTTTTTTTTTTATTCCCTTTTCTTGCATTCGTATATCTGTTTGTTCAGTAACATTTGCTATCATTTCTCAATTTCGGTGTCTTTGTTCGTTTGTTAGAGATTAATCCCCTTGATTCTGTGTAGGTCGAGGTCTTCTACTCTGTTCCGTTAATCTATGTGTATGTTCTTTGCTAACACCACGCTTAGTCTTGAAATGAGATCGTGTCAGCCTTCTGGCTTTGTTCTCTTTCTGTGTCCGTGTCTTTTGCCTTTTCATAGAAAGCTTGGAATCAGTTTAATGATGTACACAAAATATCTTGCTGGAGTTTCAATGGAGATTTTGTTGGGAAGAAATGATGAAGCTCTGTTGACCAATTAAACTTTCATATTTTTAGGTACCCGAAAATAGCTCTGTTTAGATGTTTGATTTCTTTTATTAAAGTTGTATAATTTACCTCATACAGATATATATATATATATATATATATGTATATGTATATATATATATATTGCTAGCTTGTACCTCTTGCAGGGCCTTTTTTTTTTTCTTTTTGGGTCACACCCGGCGATGCTCAGGGGTTACTCCTGGCTCTGCACTCAGGAATCACTCCTGGCAGTGCTTGGGGGACCATATGGGATGCTGGGAATCGAATCCATGTCGGCCGTGTGCAAGGCAAACACCCTACCTGCTGTGCTATTGCTCCAGCCCCAGGGACTTTTTTTAAGGTGACAATTCTAGTATAAATGATACTAATTTTTTTTTTTTTTTTTTTTTTTTTTTTGCGGTAGGGGGGCTGTACCACCCAGCAGTGCTCAGGACTTACTCCTGGCTCTGCACTTAGAAATCACTCCTGACAGTGCTCTGGGCACCATATGGTGTGTCAGAGAGTGAACCCAGGTCAGGCAGGGGCAAGGCAAGTGCTCAAACCACTGTATTAGCTCTCTGGCCCAGTAGTGCATTTTATTTATTTACTTATTCATTTATTTTGCTTCTTTGGGTCACACACAGTGATGCACAGGAGTTACTCCTGAATTATGCACTAAGGAATTATTCCCAGTAGTGGTTGAGGAACCATATGGGATGCTGGGAATCGAACCCGGGTTGGCTGTGTGCAAGGCAAACGTCCTACCTGCTGTGCTGTTGCTCCAGTCCCCCCCCCCCCCCCCATAGTGCATTTTAAACTTCAAATTTCAGTGTTTTTTCCTGGTATGTAAGAAAGCTACTGACTTTTTTTTATTGACCTTCTTCCTTGTTAACTTGCATACTTAGGTTTTAGGAATTTTACTTTTATGTTTTTGTTGAGGTTTTTCTGCACAGTAAAAAATGCTCCCAATGTAAAATGCTTAATCTCAGCAGTATGTTTAATGTCCATGTATTGTATTTGGGATCTCCAGTTAATTTTGTTTTTGATACCTGGTTCACTTTCATTTTGTTCCAAAAGCCTGAGAGATAGCACAGCAGGTAGGGCATTTGCCTTGCACGTTGCCAACTCAGGTCCTAGTCCCAGCATCCCATATGGTTCCCAAGCTTGCCAGGAGTGATTCCTGAGTGCAGAGCCAGGAGTAAGCCCTGAGCAATGCCAGGTGTGGCCCAAATACAAACAAATAAACAAAAGACTGACTTGGTTTTGTTCCAAGAGTACCCATTGTATGATTTCTACTGTTTTTAATCTGTGGAGTTGTTTTGTGGCCCAGAATGTATTCTGCTTTGTTTAATTGTTTTTTTTTTTTTTTTTTTGCTTTTTGGGTCACACCTGACGATGCACAGGGTTTACTGCTGGCTCTTGCACTCAGGAATCACTCCTGGCAGTGCTTGGGGGACCATATGGGATGCTGGGAATCGAACCTGAGCCAGCCACGTGCAAGGCAGATGCCCTACCCGCTGTGCTATGGTTCCAGCCCCTCTTTCTTTCTTTCTTTCTTTCTTTCTTTCTTTCTTTCTTTCTTTCTTTCTTGTTTTTAAATGCTCTTTTGGTTTTGTTTTGGTCCTCCTTTGTGCTGGGGCCTCAGATGTGGTTGCTGGGAGGGGATTCACACCCTGGACCTTGTGTGTGCCATGCTTGGACTGGGAGCTATCTCCTGGGCCGTAAAGACATGTGGAACGGGGGCCGGAGTGACAGCACAGTGGGTAGAGCACTTACCCTGCTTCCAGACTCAGCGCCTGGCACCACACACAGCCCCCTGATTCCCACCAAGAGTGATCCTTGAGCACAGAGCCGGGAGTAATTCCTGAGTCATGTCGGATGTGGCCCAGAACTAGAAAAAAAATTGGAAGAAAGAAATGTGGCATGGGTGTCAGAGAGAGCCCAGTAGACAGAGCTCAGACTTTGCATGCGGGATGCTGGGCTTTGGTCCCTGGCACTGCTGGTCCCCTGAGCAGTCGCAGGAACAACCACCAGGCAATGAACTATTGCTGCTGGGTACCTTCGAGTGTGATCCCCACACCCAAGACAATCAAACAGGAAGTGTTGGTGGGGCCATGGTAAGGTAGAGCTCATGCTTGACCCTACCCTGTGGTCTCCTGAATACTGTGTGACCCTGGGGACCCTGAGAGATGCTGCCTGTGACCCTCTGGTCCCTGGCACCATGAGTCCACACTACACTGCATTCTCAGACCCTGCCACTGAAGTGTGTTGACCACCAGGACTTGTTCTTAGCCCCTAGATTACTTTTTGGGAGCACCCCCACCCCAAGCCATAGAAAGGAAATGCCGATGGCATGAGGTTCTCTCATCTTTATCCTGTATGTCTTCAAAATAACATGCCTACAAGAATCAGAATGAAGTAGCCCACGGGGTCATTGACAAGTGAATGGATCAACAGTGGTATGATCATAAAGTGGAATAGTAATCAGCCGTAAAGAGGAAGGAAATTCTCAGGGCCACAGCCATGGTCCAGCGAGTAGTGTGCTTGCCCTGCACGTGGCTGACCTGGGTTTGATTCCGTACAGTCCCTTGAGCATCTCTCATGGTCCCCCGACCACTGCCAGGAATGATCCCTGAGTTCAGAGCAGGAGTAACCTCTGAGCATAGCTAGGTGTGGCCCAAAAACCAAACAGGAAATTCGAATTCATAAATCAACCTTGAGCCATGCTAAACCAAAAAAAAAAAGAAAAAAAAAAGGAAGAAGAAGAAAGCCAAGCCAATCATAATGGACAGTTTTTTTTTTTTCCATTTTGCGAGGGTGAGGATATACCCGGTGTGACTCAGGGCTGACTCCTGACTCCAGTCCTGCGCTCAGGGATCACTCTGACCATGTGGCGTGCTGAGCATTTAACCCATGTGGGCTGTGTGCAAGGTGAGAGCCCCACCTGCTGCACCCGCAATGGATAGACACTGAATGATTCATTTTACCTATACGAGGTACCGAGAGACTAATACATTCATAGGGACAGGAAGTGGGCTGATGATTGCCAGCGACTGTGAGAAGGGGTCGGTGGGGAATTCCTGCTTCAAAGGTACAGAGCACCTCTGATGATCAGAATTCCCTGAGGCCCAAAGGACAAGGGAACTGGACTTCCTAAACTATTCCCACTTGTTGACCCCTTTTGCTAAGAATGCAACTTGTGCGAGCATGCTAGAAACATCTGGATTCATTACATGGTTGATTTGTAATTAATTTGTGGTTGTTGTGCATTTAGAAACCTTTTACTGTGGCAATTTTTTTTTAACCCTCTCTGACATCTGCATTTAGTTTTATGAGCGCATATGGGATTTAGGATAGAGAGGAGATTTCTAGTTGCAGAGGAAGATGAGATTGCTGGAAGCCTTCCAAGGTGATGTTTAAGAGGGAAGAGTCTTGCCTCCCTATTAAATTTTCTGTATTGATTTAAAACAGACCAGGAAAACAAAACAACTTCAGAATGGTTATGTGGGCAGTAAACATCGTTGTAACGAAGTAAAGTTTGATTCAGACCATGTACCACATTTCGCTGCATTATTTTCCTGGGTTTTATGCCCCAGAATTTTTTGTGATAAAAAATTACCTGAAGTCAGGGCTGGAGTGATAGCACAGCGGGTAGGGTGTTTGCCTTGCATGCGGCTGACCCGGGTTCGATTCCCAGCATCCCATATGGTCCCCCGAGCACCACCAGGAGTAATTTCTTTCTTTCTTTCTTTTTTTTGCTTTTTGGGTCACACCTGGTGATGCAAGGAGTTACTCCTGGCTCTGCACTCAGGAATTACTCCTGGCGGTGCTCAGGGGACCATATGGGATGCTGGGAATTGAACCGGGGTCGGCCATGTGCAAGGCAAACGCCCTACCCGCTGTGCTATCACTCCAGCCCCCAGGAGTAATTTCTTGAGTGCATGAACCAGGAGTAACCCCTGTGCATTGCCGGGTGTGATCCAAAAAGCAAAAACAAACAAAAAATACCTGAAGTCTTGGCTGGAGAAGTAGTATAGCAGACCGGGCGCTTGCCTTGCGTGTGACTGACCTGGATTGGGTCCCCAGTATCGCATTTGGTCCCCCGAGCACGGCCAGGAGTAATTCCTGAGTGCAGAGCCAGGAGTAACTCCCCCCGCCCTCCCCACATTGCTGGATGTGGACCTGACCCCTCCCCCCCAAAAAATATTGTGAACTTTGGGGGAAAATGTTATGCCAGTGTTAAGCAGTTAGGTAAATAGCAGGGTGAGGCAATTATGCAGTGGCGACCTTAGTCAGTGAAATATGGTAACGCTTGTGTTTTGGACTGAAAGTAAGAAATGTTGATTGCTGAATTCAAGGTGGTGTGTAAGGAGTTGGTCTTTCTTTAGCCATGCTGTTTCTTTCTGTTTCGTTAATATTGTTGGTGAGGCACAGGTGAGGGAGGTGCCCTGTGCAACTCTTTGGCAGTTAAGCGCCAACCACCTGCTAGCTCCTGTAAGTTTGAACGCCCCTAACAGAGATCACGAGCCACGTATGATGCGCAGGTGTTTCTTCAGAGGTGTTGCACGAGCGAGGCATGAATTGACTCTCCTTGTTAAAAAATGAAAACATGACCGAGAGGGCCCATGACCACCGTCCAGCCCAGCCTCCGTCTTCCTCAGAGTGGGGGCCGTCGGCGTGTGACGCCCCAGTGCCCTCCAGACCTTTGCCCACCCAGAGCAGACTAGCTGGAGTGGACAGGTTAGTGTGTAATATTTACTTTCGGTGCAGAGAAGAGAGGAGGGGTTTTATCTTGTCATGTTTTTACAGTGATGTGCAGAATTCATTTGTATAGCCAATGCTCTGCTTGTCAAAGCTGCTCCCCCCCCCCCACCCTAAAAGGTTGCCGGAGTATCCGTGTGTTGTGGTTCCTGCCACAAGGGGGCTGAGTCTTGTGCTGAGTCGTCACTGTGGAATTGCCTCCCAGCCTGTGCTGCGAAAGGGAAGGGCTTGAGCCCAGGTCTCATTGCACACCTGGACCTCACTGAATTTGGACCCAGTGGACTAAAGACCCAAAGTCTGAATTTGCAAAAGCATGAATCAGGTTTTTTTTTTTTTATAGCTTCCATAAATATGGAGTGTCAAGAAATCCCAAATATTTACATGACAAGTTTCAGAGGGCTGGGTATTGATTTGATTTGAAAACATTCCCCCCCCCACCCCCGTTCTGAACATTCATATTTGGTGTCCGGGGTTGGAGGTGGTGGGGAATGCTGATTTAGAGGCTGGAGAGATAGTATAGCGGTTAAGATGCTTTCCGTGCTTGAGGCTGAGCCAGGTTTGATCCCCAGTAAACCCATATGTATCCTGAGCCTGGCCAGCTGTGATCCCTGAGTGCAGAGCCAGGAGTAATGCTGAGCATCGCTGGGTTTGGCCAAAAAACTTAAAGAATGCTGGCCTTGGTGAGGGACATGATGAACATGATAGGAAATTGTGAATTGTGTTATCATGTCCTGCATCGAGTTCTGTCACTGCATGCACATACTCGGGAGAGGCTGTGCAAGTATGTGGAGAGAAAGTGAACATTTGTAGATCAGGAAGAAGACGCGCTCGGAAACCACACAGATGTGCTGGCAAAGAAGTCAAACCCCTTCCCAATTATGAGACAAATGAATACATGATTTTTATTTATTTTTGTGAAACAAAATAGTGGGGTTTTTTTTTTTGCTTTTTGGGTTATACCCAGTGATGCTCAGGGGTTACTCCTGGCTCTGCAGTCAGGAATTACTCCTGATGTTGCTTGGGGGACCATATGGGATGCTGGGAATCAAACCTGGATTGGCAGTGTGCAAGGCAAATGCCCTACCCGCTGTGCTATTGCTCCAGCCCCAGCAAAATAGTTGTTACGGAAAGAAATTTACTTAGAAAGTTGTGTGGGGACAGAGAGGGATATGTGTTCAAGAGAGAACATAGAAAATGACTATGTGTTATATAGGCCACTCAGCCTATTTTAGTTTTGTTATAATAGCCCAAACAGAATAAAGTACTTGTTTTGTAAAGAAAAAGAAAAAAAATTCCCACATCTTTTTTGGTGTCTTTCCTATAGTGTTAGAAATGACATTAAAATTTTGCATTTAATGATTTTTCTCATATGTCATCAATTCGACTGAAATATAACATCAAGTTTCTCATTTCAAGGACACTTTTCCTTATTAAGTATCAGCTGTTCATTTCCACAGCCTTTGTAGCATTATAGCACTATCCTCCTCTTGTTCATCGATTTGCTCGAGTGGGCCCAGTAACATCTCCATGGCGTTTGCCTTGCACGCAGCCAACATGGTCGACCCAAGTTCGATTCCTCCACCCCTCTCGGAGAGCCCGGCAAGCTACCGAGAGTATCTCGCCCACACGGCAGAGCCTGGCAAGCTACCCGTGATGTATTCGATATGCCAAACACAGTAACAACAAAAGTCTCCAATGGAGACGTTACTGGGCCCTCTCGAGCAAATCGATGAACAACAGGAGGACAGTGACAGTGACATACAGTATTTGGCATATCGAATATGTTACGGGTAGCTTGCCAGGCTTTGCTGTGTGGGTGAGATACTCTTGGCAGCTTGCTGGGCTCTCCAAGAGGGGCGGAGGAATCGAACCTGGGTCTGTCGGGTCAGCTGCGTGCAAGGCAAACACCCTACTGCTGTGCTATCGCTCCAGTTCTTTTTCTTTGTAAAAGATTAAAAAGTGACCAGCAACACATTCTAAGGCTTCTGCTTCCTGCCATGTGTCTAGTACATGATCTTCTCTGTGCATATACTCTACAACCTCACCTTTTGGGTGGGGTAGGATGTGGCCAGAGTATTATCGACACTCAGGTGTATTGAGGATGCCCCAACTGTTGGCTGTGTTAAGTTAACCTTTATGATTTTCTTTGTAATTTCTTTCCAGTTTTGGAGCCCTCCCTAGCAGTGCTCAGTCCCTGAGGGCCACTCCTGGCCGGAGGCTCAGTGCTCGCACTGAGGATGCTGTGGGATCCCACGGCCTGCTGTACTCGGCCTCGTGGTGTCCATGTTCAGACTGGAGTCTGGCACATGCAGAACTGTCCCCAGCTGCTGAGCTCTCGTGCCCAGCCCTGCTTTTTTTCCTTTTCTATTGAGAGTAAAACACGAGTCATCCTTACACAAAGTAATTTTAACTTTTCAGCGAGTTGCTTCATCTGTTGCTCAGAACTGGATTTCTCACTCTGTGTTGTCAGAAAGATGTAAGGATTAAAAGCCAGTGGGGGAAACTATTGATGATTTTTTTTTTGGTGGGGGGTGGGTGGGGACACCCAGATGTGCTCTAGGCTTACGCCTAGAAGGTGCTTGGGTGAGCTTTAAGGTACCAGGGATGGAACCCAGGGCAGCTGCATGCCGGGCAAGTGCCTGAACCCACTATCCTGTCTCTCCAGCCTCCTTAAAGCTCCCCAGGCTTTTCATCTCCACGGCTCCTTTTTAGCTCTGGGAAAGTGGAAATTGTGGTCATCATTGGTCATTGGTCCTGTCCCTGACCCCAGCTGCTCCTCTCCATGGTCCAGCTGCAGTTGCACCCACGGCCAGTTCAGTGGCACAGCTGGAGCCGGGAAGGGAAGCTTGCCATTGTCCATGAGCACTCGTGTCTGTTTTCTAGGAGTGAGATCCCACCCACACCCAGTGGGATGATGCTGGTGTTCCCTGTGGCATGGATGCTATGGATGCTGGTGTCTTCACTGCCACTTACTTGAAAAGTGAAGCCAAAAGACTCCTCACCTCTGCCCCTCCCACGGGTACCACCCTCAAGACTGTCAACAGTTCCCCCCCGCCCCCTCCCACCAGCTGCGAGGTTCCCCTGGCCAAGGTCAACCATGACAACTTTGTCATCAGGAAGGGTCTCCTGACCATAGTCCATGCCATCACTACCACCCAGAAGACTGTGGGTGGCCTTTCTGGGGTGCTGTGGTGTGAGGGTCAGGGGAGCCCCAAGAACATCATCCCTGCAGTCTCTCGCTCTGCCAAGGTCATCCCAGAGCGGAGCAGGAAGCTGACCAGCATGGCCTCTGTGTCTCCACTCACCGTGTGCCCGTCTGTATCTGACCAGGGGCCTGGAGAAAGCTACCAAATGTGATGGCATCGAGAAGGTGGTGAAGCAGGTCTTGCAGAGCCTCCAGGGCACCCTGGACTGCACTGGGCACCAGGCTGTCGCCTGTGACTCTTAACAGTGACACCCGCTCCTCCCCGACTGTTGCTGGGGCTGGCCGGGCCCTCAGCCATCACCCCGTCAAGCTCATTTCCTCCTGGTCAGTGGACCTGACGGTTTACGTGGCCAGCAGGAGCAAGAGTCCCGAGACTCTGCTGTTGGGGAATTTCCCTCCCCACCACACTCACACAATGCTGAGACTCTCCTGATCTCAGAGTTTTCGACCCAGACTCCCCCCCATCCCCCTGAAGAAGGGCAGGGCATAGGGAACCAGATCTTTGACGTACCAGCATAAAGTACTTAGCACCCTGCAATGGCAAAGCAAAAATTAAAGACTCCCCAGGCTCTCTCCTTCCCTCAGGTCTGTTAGATTTTATCATTTTGCTTTGTTTTTTGGGCCACGCCCGGCAGTGCT
The DNA here is from genome assembly GCF_029834395.1 of Sorex fumeus. Classification (NCBI taxonomy): domain Eukaryota; kingdom Metazoa; phylum Chordata; class Mammalia; order Eulipotyphla; family Soricidae; genus Sorex; species Sorex fumeus. The sequence continues at coordinate 32,340,328 of NW_026606179.1, forward strand.
CAGGGATTACGCCTGACTCTGCACTCAGTAATTCTTCCTGGCATGCTCACTCAGGGGACCATATGGGGTGCCTAGAATCGAACTTGGATTGGCTGCATGCAAGGCAAACACCCTACCCATTGTACTATTTTCTGGCCCCTACTTTTTTTTTTTTCATATATATATAAATTTTAGGCCGCACCCACCCAGCAGTGCTCAGGACTTACTCCTAGCTTTGTGCTCAGGGATCTCTCCTGCAGTGGGGACACAGGATGGAACCCAGGTTGGCTATGTGCAAATCAAGCACTTTACCTATACCGTACTATACTATACTATATATATGCTATATATATGCTATACTATATATATGCTATATTACCTATATATATATGCTATACTATATATATATACACTATATATATGCTATACTATCTCTCTGGCTCCATTTTACTTATTTCTCTCTTGGCTTAATGGTTGTGACATTTCCTCCTCATAAGCTGATTGATGCCTATATTTTGTGATATATGTATGTGTGTGTGTGTGTGTGTGTGTGTGTGTGTTGTATTTCCATTCTACTTTGAAATTTCATTAGTGCCTTAGTGTTTATTTTTTTCCCCATCCTTATCACCTTCTTATCTGAAAGTGAGGTAACAGTGGACTTGGCAGTGTTGAATTCAAACATTTGCCCGTTTGTTCTGGACTGAAAGGTCACGTGCCCCGAGCTAGGTACAGAGGGGGTCGGCAGTTCCAGCAGGGGCTGCTTGTGCCTTCTGGAATCAGTGTCTGCCATAGAATTCTTCAGATCCCCACACCTTCCCGTCCAATGAGGGCCTCCCGAGCGATGACGGTCTGTGGCAGGATGTGGATTTGGTTCACGAAGGAAAGGGGGATTCTGTTTGCTTTACTGTGTGGTGCTGGGGACTGAACCCATTTTTCAGGCATGCAAGACGTGCTCTTTACTCTTGGGTATCTTCATCGCATCGTTGTTCTTTTTTGCCCTTCTGGGAGCATGTGAAAGTTTCCCTCGGAGTCCAACCAGGCCAGCGAGGAGCTCAGGTGTGGATCTTTGGATCCGGGCCCACAGACTCTGAGGCGGGTTTCATCCACTTTCAAGGCTCTGATGGGCCTGCGGGTCACAACCCCGACATCCTAATGCATTGTGTGATCATGGCATCTGTGGGATTTCTCAGTATTCCAGAGGGCCACCGTTGGCGGATCCCCTGGTCCCCCAGCTAACTGAAATGCAGAGCTGTTGACTTTTGTGCTTGTATAATCATGCACCCAGCTGTGCAAGTCATCTCTTCCTGATTGATAGTCTCCTGTTCCTTTCTCTCTCTTCGTTGATGGCATACAAGTTTAAGTGCAGCTTTTTAGTGACGAGAATGGCAACCCCTCCCAGCGTCCGACCCCCCCCCCCCCAGGCTCCACTTACACTTCACAGATCGTCTAATTCACCCACTTACTGATTTACTGATTTAGAACGTTTAAAAATCATTTTATGCTTTTTTTTTTTTTGCATTTTTTTCTGGGAACTGTTGCTTCTTTTACTTGCAGTTTTGGAGGGGAGCGCAAGGAACAGGCTCATTTGTGGTTTCAGGGTCATGAGAGCTGATTGACAGCTGCCATCCACTGTTCCCAGGAGCCGGGTGGTCTGGGCAGGCCGAAAGCGCCGTCGCGGTAAATCGCCCGTGTCAGGGTGCGGGTCAGCTATGGTGTGGAATGGCTTTTGTGTAAACTTGAGACTTCCAGGCATTTCAGATCGTCATCACTATTTCAGACATGTGGGGGGATACGGAGGGGATTAATGGGCAGCCCCTTCGTTTGAACACATTTGATTTTCTTCTTTTCATTCCCTCCTTCCGTCCCTCCTCTGTTTTGAAGTTAAAGATGACAGCTCTTTTGATAGATTTGAATTCCTATTGGCAGCATCCCCTTGACTTCACTTTTTCCCCCCAGATAATCGTTTGAGACAGATATTTGTCCTTTCCATTCATGTTTTTATGCTTCTATTTATGTTTGCAGCCCTAGCAATACATACCGGTGTCTGAGTTTTCCTGTTTGTTTTCTTGGTTTTGTTTTGGGAGTCAGATTTGGGTCTCATTCTCCTAAAGAGCCCTGAATATAATCTCAGGGCTAGGATGAAAGAGACGTTACTGGGGCCTGCTCGAGGCAATCGACGATTAACAGGATGATGAAATGAAAATGAAAATGAAATGTTTTGGGAGTCACAGCCACTGATCCTCGGGGGTTGCTTCTGACTCTGCACTCAGGAATTACTCTTGGCAGTGCTCGGGGGACCATACGGGATGTTGGGGATTGAATTTGGGTCCGTCACATGCCAACATCTTCCCTGCTGGACTTTCACTCTGGCTCTGCCCCTGGTATTTTTAATTTATTGTTCAGGTCCACACTTGGCAGTGCTGGGGGTAGGAGTATTGCTCCTGGTGGTGCTCAGACTGTACAGTACTGGGACTCAAACCCTGAGCTTTAACGGGGCAAAGCACACGCTCCAGATCTTTGAACCATCTCCCTCACCCCATGGCATCTGTATTTTTTCAAGTTTTAACTAAATGTTTATATATATATTGGGGTCTTGGGGCCACACCCAGTGGTGCTCAGTGCTTGCTCCTGGCTCTGTGCTCAGGGATTACTCCTGGTAGGCTCGTGGGACCATATGGGGTGCCAGAGATCGAATTTGGGTCAGCCAGGTGCTGGGCTATTTCTCCAGCCCCTCAGGACTTTCTCAGAGATCTCTCCTGGTGGGGCTTGGAGGGCCATGTGGATGCTGGGGATCAGACCCAGGGATCCAACCCAGGCCAGCCATGTATAAGGCGAGCACCCTGCCCGCTGTCCTGTCTCTCCAGCCCAAACTGTTTTCTGTTACAACAAAACTGTTTACATTCTCACCAGCAGTGCATGAAGAGTCTTATTTTTCCACAACCTCATTAACACTTGTTATTATTATTATTATTATTATTTTGGTAAGAGCCGGGTTTGATTCCTCCACCCCTCTCAGAGAGCCCGGCAAGCTACCAAGAGTATCTCGCCCGCACGACAAAGCCTGGCAAGCTACCCGTGATGTATTTGATATGCCAAACACAGTAACAACAAGTCTCACACTGGAGCCGTTACTGGGCCCGCTCAAGGAAATCCATGAACAACGGGAGGATGGATGGTGCAGACAGTAATAGCCATCTTAATGAGTTGACATAGGTTCTCCTGTCTTGATTTGCTTATCTCTAATGAGTAATGACGATTAACTATCTTTTCATGTAGTAGTGTTTTTCTGCCTAGCATGTTTGGAAAAATACCTTTAGATCCTTTGACCGTTTTAAAATTAGTGGTTTTTTTTTTTTTTGGTCAGTAAATGTAGGAGTTTTTCTTTTCTTTATTTGGGGAGGGGGTTTGGGTTGGATCTGTTGGTGCTCAGGGACTGTCCCTGAGTCTATGGCCAGAGTGCTCAGGTGGTGCATAGGGGGCCGTGTGTGGTGCTGAGGATGGAACCAGAGTGCCTACCTCCTGCGTTGTCTCTTCTTTCCTGAACATGGGACTTTAAAAAATATATATGTATTTTGGATATTAGTCCCGTACCGGATACATGCTTTGCAAATATTTTCCCCCTTTTTCTTGGTACCTTTTCTCCTTTAATAGCGTCCTTTGATACACGAAAGGTTTCAGGTTTTACGTAGTGCAGTTTCTTGTTTCTTTTTTGTTTTGCCCTGAGTTCTGGCATCGGGTCTAAGAAATCATTTCCAAATTCAGTCACGACTCCCCATGACTTCTGAGAACTTCATTTTATTATTTTCGGGGGAGCCTGGGGGCTCTCATTAGCAGTGCTCATTGGGGATTCCTCTCTGTGCTCGGGGGTCACTCCTGGTAGGGCTTGCAAGACCATATGCAGTGTCGGGATCACGCCGGCCTCTGAACCGGGGTCCGCGGGCAGGGCAAGCGCCTTAGCCCCCGTGCTATCTCTCTGGCCCTTCTCCTGAAAATTTTATAATTTATCTCTTAGGCCTTTGATCCATTATGAATTAATTTTTATATATGTTATACCGTGGTATCAGATAAGAGTTCAACTTGGTATATTTTTATTAACCCTGTGGATATCTGAGTTAATTATGAATTCATTTTTATATATCTTATACTGTGGTACAAGAATCCAGCTTGATTTTTTTTTTAACCCTGCAGATGCCTGAGTTAATTACGAGCAGATGCCTGAGTTAATTACGATTAATTTTTATATATATATTATAATGCGGTAGAAGATAAGGGTCTAGCTTGTTTTTGTTTTTTTTTTTTCCCAATCCTGTGGCTGTCTGAGTTCCCCACTGCTGTTGTTGAGAAGACCGCAGGATGACTGGATAGAGAAACTGTGCTACACGCACACAATGGAACACGCCTTGCCTGGAAGAGAAAGATGAAGTCATGTAATTTGCTGCTGCATGAATAGATTGGGAGAGTCTCGTGCTGAGTGAAGTTAGTCAGAAGGAGGGGGCAGACATGAATGAGCTCCCTCAGACATTGGATACAAAGAAACATGGTAGGGGAAGAACAAATGTCTAAAGGCAAGAGAGGGTCTTCGGTAGGAAGTGGGGTCGGGAGGGGATGGAGGGCTAGCGGGGGACACCGGGACACTAGTGGGGGGTGCGATGTTGGAATGGTATGCAAGAAACCCTATCATTACCAGTATTGTAAACATGGTGCCTAAAATACAGTGAGGAGACAGAGAGACAGAGAATAGAGAGATAAAGAGACTGAGAGAAAGAGAGTTAGAAACAGAGGGATTGACAGAGACAGAAAGAGAGAAAGAGAGAGAGAGAGGGAGAGAGAAAGGGAGAGAGAGAACCTTTGAACCTTTTATTCATTGACTCCCTTGGGCACTCAAGCTTGCTTTTTAAATTATGATGTAAAAACGAACATAGGTGTCAAGTTCTTGTGCTTAAAAAATTCTACAGTCCAGAGAGATACGGTCCAGTCGGGAGGATGTTTGTCTTGCTCGCAACCAACTCAGATTCGATTCCTATCACCCCATCTGGTCCCCCGAGCCCCACCAGGAGTGATCCCTGAGTGCAGAGCCAGGAGGAAGCCCTGAGCACTGCTGGGTGTGGACCACCTTGCCCCTCTCCCCTGCCCCCCCTAAAAAAAAAACCCCAAACCTAACCAAAGTCCATAAGACTGGGGCTGTGACCCAGTCGGAGAACTTAGCACGTTCAGGGCCCCAAGTACAATCCTCTGTGTCATATTCCTGCCCACCGGTGGCACTGCTGGGTGTGAAGTTGGAAAAAAAAAACACCCAGAAACCCGAAGACAACAGATTTACAAATCGAATACAGATTAGAAGATTGAAATTAATTTTACTTTTGGTTTTTGAGCCACATGGCAGTGCTCAGAACTACTACTACTGCTTTTTTTTTTTTTTTTTTTTTTTGCAGGGAGTCTGGTTTGTTTCTGAGCCACACCCGGTGGTGCTCCGGGGTTTCTCCTGCCTCTGTGCTCAGGGATCACTCCCGGCAGGCTCAAGGGACTATATGGGATGCTGGGGATCAAACCTGGGTGGGCCATGTGCAAGGCAAACACCCTACCCTCTGTACTATTGCTCCTTCCCAGTCCTTCTGGAACCAGTGTGGATTTGGAGACCCAGTGCCGGGCAGTGATCCCCACCCCCTGCCGCCCTCCCGCCTCCTAACATGCCAACACCCCTCCTCTCTACCTGGGATCAAACGCAGTTTCCCTGTTGGCCAGATGTGCCTGTCCTTTGAGCCACACCCCCAGCCCCTGGTGCTTTATTTTTTTGTGCTGCTGTAAGCTTCCTAAGCTTCATTTCTGGCCTTAGTTGAAACAGCTAAGGGAAGGCTGCTGACATTCCTGCTGGGCAGGAGGACCTTGTTTTGCCCCTCACTTCCCCCTTTCTTTTTCTGGGGTGTTCCCTATGTCTCACTTTCATCTGCCTTCTGCATTGCCTCTGTTCTTGCCGATCAGGACAAATAGGAGTCTGGATCTTTAGCTGGTGGTCCATCTCTTTTTCCTTGCTTACATCGCAAGCCTGGCAAGCTCCCCGTGATGTATTGGATATGCCAGACACAGTAACAACAAATCTCACAATGGGAGACGTTACTGGGCCCACTCGAGCAAATCGATCAACAATGGGAGGACGGTGCTACTTTGCAGTTTTGGTTTTTCTTAGTGCTTATATCTTAGTGCTTTTCTACCCTGAATACAACAATGATAAAAGGCATCATTATTTATTTATCTATTTATTTATTTATTTTGCTTTTTGGGTCACACCCGGCGATGCACAGGGGTTCCTCCTGGCTTTGCACTCAGGAATTACTCCAGGTGGTGCTCAGGGGACCATATGGGATGCTGGGAATTGAACCTGGGTCGACCGCGTGCAAGGCAAACGCCCTCCCCACTGTACTGTCGCTCCAGACCCCAAGACATCATCATTTTTTTCCTGCTGGGGATTGTACACATGGCCTCGTTCACCTGAGCTGTAGCTTTGACCACTGAGCTACACCCCCAGCCTAAATCCTGTATCTTAATTCTTAGATCATGATGTATGTGTTTAAACATAATTTTACTGCCAAAGATCTGCCAAGAGGCTACATTAGCTGCTGCATTAGTTGTTTCCCGTGGTTTTCTTGACACAAATGCCACACCCGCTCTCTCTGATGTATATTCTCCGCTGAGTTGTCTGTGTTTCAAGGTTGAGACTGCCCTTATGATGGTGAAATACTGGAAATGAGGGCAGGGCAGAGAATGGGGAAGAAGGGGCCTGTGTATTCCTTTGATTTTTCACAGCCATTGGTATTTGTTTTTACTGGGAGATTGGGTTTCTTCCTGCTGTTTTGAGGAGTTCTTTGTCTGGGCCTAAGACTGGAGCCATGATCTGCCTCCTCCGGGAAGCCCTCTTGTCCTCCTGTAGACCTGTGCTGTTCTTAGTGGAACTCCTGATTTGTTTGTTTTTTTGGATTTTTTTTTTTTGCTTTTAGGGTCACACCTGGCGACGCACAGGGGTTACTCCTGGCTCTGCACTCAGGAATTGCCCCCGGCGGTGCTCAGGGGACCATATGGGATGCTGGGAATCGAACCCCGGTTGGCCGTGTGCAAGGCAAACGCCCTACCCACTGTGCTATTGCTCCAGCCCCGGGACTCCTGTTTGTGTAGGTCGTACGTTCAGTCTTTCCCCTTCCGTGTGTCTCTCGGAAATAGTGTCTTCATCTGCTTCCAGGACGTAAGGAAATAGTTCCATTCAAAGTATAGTGGTTTCTGAGGCTGGAGAGAGTACAGAGGCGTAGGCACTCCCCTTGTGTGCTCGGGGTCAGTCCCCAGCACCAGATAGGATCTGAGCATGGCCAGAAGTATTACTGTTGAGCACAGAGCCGGGATTAAGTGACCAGCACTGCTAGATATGGCCCCCAAAGCAAAAGCAAAAACAAACAAAAAAAAAACCATTAAAAGTGAATGGTTTCTAAAATTTATGTCAAGGATTATATTTGTTTTTTTGTTTTGTTTTGTTTTGAGGGGTGGGTGGAGTCAGGGCTTACTCCTGGCTCTGTGCTCAGAGGTCAGTCCTGGCGAAACTGGGGGGACCATCGGGAGTGCTGGGGACTGACCCCAGGTTGGCTGTGCTCACGGCAGGTGGTCTGCCTGCTCTGCCATTGCTCCAGTGCAGGAGAATTGTATTTGTTAAGGAAATGCCTTTCTGGACCTAGAAAGTAGAACACCTAGCAGTAGAACACGTGCCTTGTACATGTGAATCCCCAAAAAGTCTGCTGTTTCTGTTCACTGAGTAGGTAGCACGAATGTGAAATTAATTGCTTCGATTAATAGTGTTAGTAGTATTCTTGTGGGACAATGCCTGCTGATTAGCTGCCTAAGAGTGGGCGGGACAGAGACAGGATAACAGGTGGGGCGCTTGCTAGTGGGGACCACCCATGTTCGGACATGTGTTTTGCATGTCTGAGGCCCTGGGTTGGACCCTCAGGGTTTAAGAAAGAGTTTAACGGTAACTTTTATTTTTCATGTATTTCACCTTCCCCCCTGCCCCGCCCCGGTACTAGAGATGAACCCACGCAGACAAGACTTGCACCTCAACGGGGAGTCACAATCCTAGCTAATTCCCACAATTTGTTTTGTTTCTTTTGTTTGGGGGCCACACCTGGCGACGCACAGGGGTTACTCCAGGCTCTGCATCAAGAATCACTCCTGGCGGGTTCAAGGGGAATCACATGGGATGCCCGGGAATTGAACCGGAAAGGCGTATGCGTCCTCCTTCCTTGAATGCTGGATTAATATCCCTTCGCGTGCATGGACTTAATTTTCCCTGGGTCGGTGGCGCTGCCGGATCATCGGGGCCGTGGTGCTCCCGGAGGGTTCCGCGTCCTTGGCTTTGCTCACACTCGCTCTGGCCGGGCTCTTTGGGGTAGAAGCTCACGCTCCTGCTGCTCGGCAGTGCTCCCGTGGGGGCCACTCTGCGTCAACTTGGTGCTGGCTGGCATGCACTCAAGGCATGCTGGCCCGCAGCTCTCTGGGGGGTGGGGGTGGGTCACACTCTGAGCCACAGTGCACAGGGGGGCCCCCCTCAGCAGTGCGTGGGGCCACTGCCTGCTCTGTGTGCTGGGGGCCACGTGGTGCTGGTGCTTGATCCTATGCTTCACGAGTGCAGAGCCCGGGATGGCTTGTCAAGCTACCTCTCTGGCCCTCACACGGCTTCCCACCCCCCCATTGCTGTGCTTTGTTGCTCAACAATCGTTGCTCTTTTGTCTGGGGGCCACCCAGGTGGTGTTCAGGGGCCACTCCTGGCTCTGCACTCCTGGAGAACTTGGGGAACCATATGGGGTGCTGGGGATCGAACTCCGATCAGCCGTGTGCACGGGCAGGGCCCTCCCTGCCCTGGACCTCTCTTGCACCTGTCAGCTGCAGTGCTGAAACACACCTGGGTGTGGGGAGCTGGAAATATTTGTGACAGTGCGGCTCACAGACATGGGGACTGCTAGGACCTGATGGCATGTGTGCGTTCGGTTCACCCTGGAGCCCTGGACACCTCTCTGACACTGAGCCCGGGGGGGCTGCCGTGTGGCTGATGCTGTCTGGCCCCATGTCTCCATTCCCTCCTGAGGAAAGCCTCGGTGTGGAGTGCCGCTGTGGCATGCAGAACTTCTGCTTTCTTTTCTTTTTTATTTATTTATTTTGCTTTTTGGGTCACACCCAGCGATGCTCAGGGGTTATTCCTGGCTCTGCACTCAGGAATTACTCCTGGCGGTGCTTGGGGGACCATATGCATATGGGATGCCGGGAATTGAACCCAGGTCAGTCGCGTGCAAGGCAAACGCCCGACCCGCTGTGCTATCACTCCAGCCCCCTCTTTTCTTTTTTAAAAAATTTTTTTTAAATTTTATTTTTATAAAGTAGTTCACAATATTTGATTACATTTAATATTCAAACACCAATCCCACCACCATTTACACCTTCCCACCACTGACTAGTATTTCGGATGTTTCCATCCCAGACCCCAACCCCTGCCTCAAAGCAGAATTGAAATAATTCATTTTGTATCATTTGTTATGAAAAACTGATGAAAATGCTCCAAAAAAGTTTCCATAGAGGAAAATGTATGAAGATTGTTGTATTTCACCCAGGGTTCATTAAGCCCTTCTATAAGAGATTCCTAACATGTTGTTAAAGGTTGAGCCTTCTGGGCTTATATATATATATATATCACTGTCACTGTCTTCCCATTGTTCATCGATTTGCTCGAGCGGGCCCAGTAACGTCTCCATTGTGACACTTGTTACTCTGTTTTGGCAGATCGAATATGTCACAGGTTGCTTGCCAGGCTTTGCCATGCAGGCGAGATACTCTCGGTAGCTTGCCGGGCTCTCTGAGAGGGGTGGAGGAATCCAACCTGGTCGACCAAGTCGGCCCATGCAAGGCAAACGCCCTACCCACTGTGCTATTGCTCATATGTGTGTGTGTGTGTGTGTGTGTGTGTGTGTGTGTGTAGAATTATATTTCCCTCTAAGATCGGTTGCCTTCTACTTTAAACCCCAAGAAATGTGGTGTTCTATTCTCGAAGTATGGGCGGTGTGAGGTATGAGATATCGAGGCCATGCGTTCCAGGAATAGGTTCACTCGTGGTTGAGGCTTGGTCCGAGCATGTGGAGAGCGGCCTGTGTAGAGAGTGACCGTGAGCAGGGGCGGCGCTTGAGTTCTGGAGGTTTTTGGCTGCTGAGGCTGAGTCCCCTGAGGTGGGGAGGGGCCTCGTCCACCTCCCTCCGGAGCGCCCCAGATGAAACAGCCTGGCACGGGGTCCAATGGCATGGCTATGGCACATCGTTTTAAGCTCTCTCAACTTTCACTTTCATTCAAAAAAATTATTTGGGGGAGGAGGGGTGGTCACACCTGTGTGTGGGGCTTGGGGCCTGTTCCCTGCTCCGGGATTGGGTGCTGCTTGCAGCTGTGCTCTGGGTCCGTGGAGTGCTGCTGCCAGGGTTGAGACCCCAGATGCCCACATGCCCACGTGTGCTCAGCCAGTTCTTTTATTTTACTGTTATTGTTGTTTCGCTTTGGGGGCCACCCCCGGCGATGTTCAGGGGTCACTCCTGGCTCTGCACTCAGGAATCACTCCTGGAGATGCTCAGGGGACCATATGGGATGCCGGGGATCAAACCCAGGTCTGCCGCCTGCCAGGCAAATACGCCCTACCCACCGTGCTATTGCTCCGGCCCCTCAGTCAGTTCTTATTTTATTTTTAAAATTACAGGGACTGGCGCAGTTTTCCAGCAGATAGGGTGTTTTTCTTTGCACGCAGCTGACCCGGGTTTGATGCTCGGCATCTCGTATGGGCCCCTGGGTACTGCCAGGCGTGATTTCTGAGCACAGAACCAGGAGTAACCCTGGAGCCTCACCAGATGTGGCCCCAAAACAAAACAAAAGTATCAGTAACAAAGTTTTAATCCTAATTGTCCCTTTGCTGTGGATCAGGGTTGGTGTGGGTGGGGGATGTGGAAGAGTTGGTGGTCGCTGTCATGCCCAGGACTGTCAGGCTTTCGCTCCTCCGCTGATCTCCTCCCTGCCCCCGCAGGCCACTCTCGGGGACCGTCTGGAACCCACCCCTGGAACAGGTCGGCGCACCTTTCCCTCGAGGAGAGCAAATCCTTGAAGCTTGGCTAATTATAAGATCTCTGTCTCATCTGTTCAGCTCTGCTGTTCCACTGCACACACGCGTGGGTGCGCACACAGAGAAATGAAATGAGCCCGGGGAGGGGCTGGCAAAACCCTGTAGGGCCATTTGAGTTTGAATTGCAAGTAGCTTACTCTTATCCCAAGAGTTATGGCTTTGTAAATAAGCATTGAACATTGTAACACTGTCCTGTAACACTGTCCTCCTGTAGTTCATCTGTTTGCTGGACCAACCAGGCACCAGTAACATCTCCATTGTGAGACTTGTTACTGTTTTTGGCATATTGAATATGCTACAGGAAGCTTTCCAGGCTCTGCGGTGCGGACGGGATACTCTCGGTAGCTTGCCGGGCTCTCTGAGAGGGATGGAGGAATTGAACCCTGGTCAACTGCGTGCAAGGCAAACGCCCTACCCACTGTGCTCCATGGGGGTGCTCTGGGGGTATGGAGAGGTGGCCTGGGAGTAACATAAGGACCTTGGTGGAGAGGGTATTGGACCCTTGGTGGGGAGGACAAGTAACCACCACAATGAGTGTCTCTCTTTTTTTTTTTTTTTGGTGGGGCTACTCTTAATCCCTCTGTAACTATAGATGTCAGCACTATTGTACATGTTACCTAAACTAGAATGAAAAAAATATTAAATGTAGAAACATTTTTTACCTTGTCAACTATAAAACATGGAAGTTAGTGCATGGCTGTGGAGGAAGGTGTGTGGAATCTGTTCATACGGGGGTTATTTGTTGAAATGACTTGGAGTGAACCTTTTGGTTGACCTTTGGTTCGCAGATAGGGACACAGAGACTCAGGGCCGTTTGGTAACTTTTGGAAGTTCAGTCAGTTCAAGTCTGAGCCAGGATTTTGAAAGTGCTTTCACCTTTGGGATCCTGACGGTTGCCCTGTTCAGGTGAGAGCAGGTTTTTGGGTACAGGTCTGCTGTTGATTTTGAGGAGACGGGTCTAGCCCCGTAGAAGGAACTGATTCTCTGGATAAGCCTACGTAATAGGCTCTTGGAGAGGTTCTTTTGCTTCGGTGTCAGTCTTAGGAGCACTAGAGGTTCGAGAGAGGTCTTGGGGCTGCTTTGCCTGTTTGCTGGGTGGGTCCCCTGGCTTGATTCCTGGCACTGCGTGGTCCCTTCAACACTGCCAGGATGGCCGCTCAGTCAGGACAACTATTAGTATGCTAGGGGAATTTTAGGGAAACAACTTATCAGGACTGTGATTTTTTGTTTTGTTTTTTTGGGCCATATCTAGCAGTGCTCAGGACTTACTTCTGGCTCTGTGCTCAGGGACCACTCCTGGCAGTGCTCAGGGGACCATATGGGGCGCTAGGGGTTGGACCTCGGTCAGCCTTGTGCAAAGCAAGCACCCCTTACCTGCTGTACTACCTCACCAGCCCCTAGGACTGTGACATTTTTGTATGAATTTTTTTGGGGGTGGGGGTCCCACCCAGCTGTGCCCTGGGTTTATTCCTGGCTCTGCGCTAAGGGGTTACCCCTGGTGGGTTCGGGGGCCATATGTGGTGCCAGGAATGGAATCTGTGTCCGCTATATGCAAGGCAAAAGCCCTTCTTACTGTTATTAACTCTCTGACTTTGTGACTGTATTTACTTATTTTGGGTTTGGGGTCACAACCAGTGGTTTTTCTTTGCGAGTGTGACCAAAAAAAAAAAAACCCAGAAAACACACACACACACACACACGCACACACACACAACAAAACCAGAAGTATTAAAAAAAGAAACGTAATGAATGTTACAGATGGTGACACACAAGACTTGACGATGTCAAGTCAACTGACTGGTTAACTAGTGTGATAAAATAAGGATCCAGTGAATTTCTTTTGAGGAGGGAGGGTGACTTGTTAAAATGAATCTAAAAAGCATCTAGGGGAATAAACAGACAAAAATAACCAAGAACATTTTGAAAACGAAAGATGTTTGGGGGAGGATTGGTTTTGTACTATCATCTATTTATAGAGTTATACAAGAATTTAAAAGGGTAATCTGAACCCTCGAATAGGCAGAAATATCAGTAGATCTGAAAAGAAAGCCTAAACCTCACTCCACTGTGTGAAAGAATCCTGCTTCTGCTTTGCAGGCAGGACGCCTGGGGGGTCCGTCCCTCGCACTGGCCAGTCCTGTGCTCTGGGTGTCTCCCGAGCATTGCAGAGTGTGACCCCCAGACGGAACACTCGCCCAAAAAAAAAAAAATCTGGCATATCATCGAAGACTCTGCATGTAAATAAGGATTTTTTTTTTCTAAGCGCAAGGTAAAGATAATCATTTTAGTGTATAAGCATGGTTTACAATTAATGCCAAACAAAGGCACTCATTTTGTCAAATACCGTGGGCTACCCTCGGCCTGATTCTTTCTTCAGTGACTCCAGGGGAGGCATCAGTGGCCGCTCGGCCACCCTGACTTTGCTCTTGGCCTGGTTCTGTTGCCGATGAGCTTGAGGAAGAGGAGGTGTTGTGGGTGTTGGTGCTCCCCACCTTGCTCCTTTCCAGCTGGAGGCCAGAGGGGAAAATGACTTAGTGACCAAATGGAAAGTCCTCAGGAGGGACACCCACCCCCAGGCTGGGGCATTCAGTGGGCCACCACCCCCTGCCCTCAGAATGATATCATTGCCCCAGTAAATCTGTGCTCAGCCTGTGTTGTTCCAACCCCTGGTGATTCCTTTTCCTTTGACTGTTTTCATAGTTTTGTCTTTCCCCAGTCATTAGTTAGAATCACACAGTACGGAACCTTTCCAGATAATCTGATTCTCATTTAGTTTTCTGCACTGACTTTGCTCTCTCACTTTTTCTTTCTTTTATTTTCTTTGCGTTGCATGGAGCAGTCGCATAGCAGGTAGGGCGTTTGCCTTGCATGTGCCGAGCCGGGTTCGATTCCTCTGTTCTTCTCAGAGAGCCCGGCAAGCTATGGAGAGTATCCTGCCCGCACAGCAGAGCCTGGCAAGCTCCCCGTGGCGTATTCGATATGCCAAAAACAGTAACAAGAAGTCTCACAATAGAGATGTTACTGGTACCCGCTCGAGCAAATCAGTGAACAACGGGAGGACAGTGTTACAGTGGCGTGCAGTGCATTGAGTGATATTCAGTTGGATGGAGCAGTGATGTAGTTGCCTGCTGGAGAAGGATTTCTTGGCTACTTCCAAAGTGACAGTTACGAAGAAGGTCGCTATGAAGTTTTGTGTGCAGGTTTTTTGTGTGTGTGTGCACACGTTTCTAAACGTGTCAGTTTTAAAAAGTAGTTCTTTAGCTTGTACTGGCTGGAGCGATAGCACAGCGGTAGGGCGTTTGCCTTACAAGCGGCCAACATGGCCGACCCGAGTTCGATTCCTCCGCCCCTCTTGGAGAGCCCGGCAAGCTACCGAGAGTATCTCGCCCGCACGGCAGAGCCTGGCAAGCTATCCGTGATGTATTCAATATGCCAAACACAGTAACAACAAGTCTTATGATGGAGACGTTACTGGGCCCGCTCAAGCAAATTGATGAACAACGGGAGGGCCTTACCTTACCTTACCTTAGCTTGTACTAATGGCCACAGTACTCCGCGGTAAACTCCCTTTGTTAAGGATCTGCAGATTGTCTTCCTGGCTCCCAGGCTCGACCTTCGTGCATTCATTCATCCAACCAGGAGAGACCCTTTTGCGCCCCATCCTAGTCAGCCATAGGTGTTGTCACTATTTGGGACTTTGGCCATTCTAATAGGTGTGTCTGACATGATGCTGTTGTTTTCATCTGCAGTTGCCTGATGACGCAATGGCAAGTGTGTTTTCCTGAGCTCACTTTCCATCTGTGTGTGTTTTATTTGGTGTGTTGTCAGTGTCGCTCTCTCGCCAATTTTTTTTTAAAAATTAGGTTTGTTGTTTTCTTACAGTTGAATCTTGAGAGTTTCCTGTTACATCTTGGATACCAGTTTATCAGATCATGTGTTACGACAAATATGCTCTCCCATTCTATCATTTGTCTTTCCGTGAAATGTTTCTTAAAAAAAATGTTGGTAGGGGCCGGAGCCATAGTACAGCAGGGAGGGCATTTGCCTTGCATGTGGGTGACCCAGGTTCGATCCCCGGCATCCCATATGGTTCACTGGGCCCCACCAGGAGTAATTCCTGAGTGCAGAGCCAGGAGTAACCGCTGAGCATCACCGTCTGTGACCCCCCAAAAAAGAAAAAAATAATGCTGGGAGAGGTTGGGGAGTTTAGGCCATACTCAGCAATGCTTAGGGACTGTTCCTGGCTCTGTGCTCAAGGGTGGTGCTTTGGGGGACCATGAAGTTCCAGGGATGGAACTTGCGAGCATCCTAACCCTTTAGTACCTCTCTGGCCCCCTCATTGTTATTATAGTCAGATGTTTTTCTAATCTCCAAGTAAATGTGCCTTTAGCAACATAGAAGGAGGTTTGGGGCCAGGGGTGTGGTTCAGTGGTACAGAACAATGCCTGGCATGTGTGAGGTGTTTGGGCCTGAGTTCAGTCACTGGTAGCATATGTGCACATATGTGCATGCACACGTGTGCACGCGTGCCCGTGCGCGCGCGCGCACACACATACACACACACACACACACACACACACGAGATTGTGTGCTGATGGCACCCTGACTGAGTGATCTGCCTGCACTGCCGGTTTTGAGGTCTGCCCTGGCAGTGCTCTGGGGTCTGGCAGTGCCAGAGTTAAAATCCAGATCCCCAAGCACAGAGCCAGGAGGAAGCCCTGAGCACAAAACAAAACAAAAATCCCAAGCCAGAAATCCAGGGCTCTTGCATGCATAATAGCGTTTGCTCCAGCCCTTTGAGCTGTCTCCCCAGCCTGCCTGTACTGTTTCATCCCCCTTTCAAAAATTGTGTCTGATTCTAAGAGAAAAATCTTACCCACGAGTTGGAATTTCTGGCTGAGCTTAGACGAGGCCAGGTACTGTTCATACTGGGTTCAGGTTCCGGGGTGGGACCGGTAGGAGCTGCTAGTTTCTTTCAGGGGGCTGGGCTTTCCAGGCACCACCTCTGCCCTCCCCTCCCAGTCTCCCATGAATCCCCAATGCTCTGGGTTGGGCTGGAGTAGCCCTGTATTTTGTTACAGTTGGGCTGGAGCGATAGCACAGTGGTAGGGCGTTCGCCTTACAAGTGGCCGACCCGAGTTCGATTCCTCTGCTCCTCTCGGAGAGCCCGGCAAGCTACTGAGAGTATTTGATATGCCAAACACAGTAACAACAAAGTCTCCAATGGAGACGTTACTGGGCCCGCTTGAGCAAATCGACGATCAACGGGAGGGCCTTTACCTTTTACCTTTACATTTCATCTTAGCTGTTTCTTTAAGGCACAGAGTCATTGGTGAAAGTTAATCAAAGTAAACAAATTTGCTTTTTTTTGGGGGGAGGGGTTCACACCCAGCGATGCACAGGGTTAATCCTAGCTCTGCACTCAGGAATTACCCCTGGCGATGCTCAGGGGACCATATAGGATGTCAGGGATCGAACCCTGGACGGCCACATGCTAGGCAAATGTCCTACCCGCTGTGCTATCGCTCCAGCCTCAAAGTAAAGAGATTTATGCACATTTCTCAATGTAGCCGATGGGCTGGAGAGATAAGAGAGTGGGCAGGGCTCTTGTCTTGCACTCAGCCAACCCAGGTTCTATCCCCGACATCCCATATGGTCGTCCAAGCCCCACCAGGAGTGATTCCTGAGCTCAGAGCTAGGAGTAACCCCTGGGCATCACCAGATGTGGCCCCCAAACCGTAAGGGAAAACAAATGAACAAACAACAAAACCAGAATGGAAAGATTTAATGGGAAGGATATTTGCTGTCTGGCAAAAGGTTAATGGCCTTGATTTGTGAAGAGTGCTAACGATGAATAAGAAAATAAGGAAAACTACAAAAAGTGATCATTTAAAGCTGATCCTATTGTCTCTGGGTGTCCCAATGACCCGGCCCTCGGCTCTCTTGTGCAATCTTAGAGCCCCATGCGGACACTTCGTATTTAGTGAGTATGTCGGTCAATGACAAACCAGCTGACATTTATTGAGGTTTTACTACCTGCTAAGTACACAGCAAAGCCCACGCAAACTCTTTTCGTACTCTTATTTAACCCTCCCTGGGGGCCCCCTGTGATGGTGACTGTAGCCGTCCTTCCCCATGGGGAATGAGCTGGCAAGTGAAGCCCGGTACAGTCAGACCCTCTGTGGGCCCGGAGGTGCGCTTGAAATGACGGCCTCTGTGCCATCAAGTCATCTTCTTCAAGAGCCAAACAGAAAGAGTGAAAATGCCCAATGCAGGGGTCCTGGAGAGGGGACAGGGGTTCAGGCGCTGACCTTGCCTGTGTCTGGCCCTGGTTTGATTCCTGGCACAGAGCCAGGAGTCAGCCCTGGGCACTGCTGGTGTGTCTCAAAAGCAAGAAGCAAAGGAAAAGGAGAAAGAGAATGTGGATCTGGACAGATAGTACAGCAGGTAGGGGACTTTCCTTACATATGGCCACCCTGTATGGTTCCCCTGCCAGGATCCTGCCAGGAGTGATCCCTGGGTGCAGAGCCAAGAGTTAACCCTGAACACTGCTGGGTGTGGTTAAAAAAGAAAAAAAAAAAGACGAAGAGAGAGAAAGAATGCCTGGGTCTGGAGCAATAGCACAGCAGGTAGGGCGCTTGCCTTTGTACATGGCCAACCCAAGCCCAGGTTTGGTCCCCAGCACCCCAGATGGTTCCCTGAGCCCCACCAGGAGTAATCCCTGAGCACAGCCAGGTGTGTCCCAAAACTGGAAAGGGAGAAAGAGACAGAGGGACAGAGAGGTTTTGCGGAGGGAGGAAGGAAATCACTGTAGATCTGGATAGTGCAGTGGGTAAAGCACTGGCCTTATATGCAGCCAGTATAAACTTTGAATTTCTTAGGGTCACTGTCACTGTCTTCCTGTTAATCATTGATTACTCGAGCGGGCTCCAGTAGTGTCTCCATTTGTCCCAGCCCTGAGACTTTTAGCATCGTAAACTTTATGCTCTCTCTCCGCGGATGCTGCACGCCAGCTGGATGGCGTTGTGCGTAATGGTGATGTGCTTGGCAGGGAATGCGCAGAGGTGGGTGTCCTCGAAGAGCCCCACCAGGTAGGCCTCACATGCCTCCTGCAGCTCTGGGAGCGCAGTTCGGTCTTGAAGTCCTGCGCGATCTCTTTGGGTAGGTGTAGACAAAAATCATGTTGTTAATCAGGGTGTTCGTGTTTTCCCACTTCAGCTTAAAAAAATTTTCCCAAACAAGTGCCAAGGATATGGCTCAGAGTAGCGGAGCACTTGCGTGGTGTTTACGAGGCCCAGTGTGTATCCTGGTGCTGCCTGTTGTCGCATGTGTGAGGCCCTATGTGTATCCCGTCACTGCATGTTGTAGCATGTGAGGCCCTGTGTACACTGGGACTGTGTGTTGTAGCATGCGCCAGGCCCTATGTATATCCGAGCGCTGTGTGTAGTAGCATGTGAAGCCACGTGTGTATCCTAGAGCTATGTGTTGTAGATATGCGAGGCCCTGTGTATATCCTGGCTCTGTGCGTTGTAGCATGTGTGAGGCCCTGCGTTTAGCCTGGTGCTGCGTGTTGTCCCTGGAGAGCCCCGGCACCTGCAGGGTGACCCGGATGTCCCCAGAGCCGCAGGCCCCAAGTAGCATCGTGTCTTCCGCGTTGAATTGATGACGGGGTTGGCTGAGGGTTACCAGCGGGGCCCCCAGACCTTCTGCCCTTCTGCCCGAATAACGGCCTGATTTGTTTCTTCATTGTTGGTTTTTAGCAAATATTTGAGGACTTCCCATTTGGGGCATATGCTTATTTTAATTACGCCCTCCCCCCCCCCCCCCACCCGCCGCCCTTGTTTTAGTTGCGACGTCTGAAACTGCACACACACACTCAGTGGCGGGGAGTCTCTTCTGATTGCACGTCCTGCCCCTTGGCAGTGGTGCTCGCAGCGGGTGCGCTCCTGCATGCTGGGGGCATGCTCTGGGCTCACAGTGCTCAGGCTACCCGCCCCGCACTGACCTGGGGTCGCACACATGGTTGCAGCCTCTGGGGTCCAACTCGAAGCCTCATGCTTGCAGGGCTGGCGCTGTGCGCCTGAGCCATCCCTCAGCCCCTCCGGAGCGTGTTTGAACTGGGTTCGTGCCCAAAGATTTGGTCTTTGTCGAGGAATGCTATCAACTATTCTTTGAGCTTCCTCGTGTTCTCCAAATTTGGTTAGGTTGACTCAGAGTCGTGGAGGGACGGGTTCACAACTTTTACTGGAAAGGAAAAGAATTAATGACTCGAATTATATTAAAGCAAGTCTCAACCAGCAGGGTAGCCATTTCTTCTCTCTCTCTCTCTCTCTCTCTCTCTCTCTCTCTCTCTCTCTCTCTGTTGAAAATGTGCAAGTATTGGCAAAGTTGGGATGGGGGGGCAAAAGAAAGCAGCTTAGAGGAAGTCACATGAATTTATTATTTCTTCATAATAGGCGAAAGGGGGCTGGAGCGATAGCACAGTGGATAGGACGTTTGCCTTGCGTGTGGCCGACCTGGCCGACCCGGGTTCGATTCCTCTGTCCCTCTCGGAGAGCCCAGCAAGCTACCGAGAGTATCCCGCCTGCACGGCAGAGCCTGGCAAGCCCCCCCCCCCCCCCCCCCCCCCGTGGCGTATTCGATATGCCAAACACAGTAACAAGTCTCACAATGGAGACGTTACTGGTGCCTGCTCGAGCAAATCGATGAACAACCGGAGGACAGTGCTAAAGTGCCAACAGACGAAAGGGGCAGGGAGAGAAGAAAGAAAGATGAACAGCGAAGTTCCTGAAAGATTGGCCTAATAAAGCGGCAGTCCAAGAGCAGCAGAAAGTGGCATTTAGAAGGAATGCTCCGGGGACCCGCCCACAGCAGCTCCGGGGCTGAGGACCTGGCTGGGGGCCCACGCCACATGGTCTCCTCAGCACCATTGGCAGTGGCCCCCCCTCCGCTCACACGGCCCACCGTAAAAGGGACGCTCTCATTTCTAGGAACTCAGGTTTAGAATAGAAACGAATGCTTAAGAGTCCAGGCACACTGACAGGTATATATTCTCTGCACTTAACAACCCCTAACCGCGGAGGAGCTGGCACGGCAAATAGGACATTCACTCACGGTGAGTGACAAATTTAAAACCTGCGAGATCCTGGGGCTGGAGCGATATAGTACAGCGGGGAGGGCATTTGCCATGCACGTGGCCGGCCTCCGTTCTATCCCCAACATCCCATGTCGTTCCTCTGAGCACCGCCAGGAGTAATTCCTGAGTGCAGAGCCAGGTGTAACCCCTGAGCATCACTGGGTGTGGCCCCCAAACAAACAAACAAAAAAAAAACTGAAAACCTGGAGAGACCCCACAGTGGGGAGGCTTTGCATGCGGCTGTCCCTCACTCCGCCCCCAGTATCATATGGTCCCCAGAGCCTCTTCCTGCGATTCCTGTGATTCCTCCTTTGTTGCTTGAGTACATTTGAGAAAAATTACGCAGGACAAAGTGTAGAAAGCTTTGCCCCACTGACCCTCAAGGGTGTGGGGGAGGAGATATGCCAGCATTTTCATGCATTCTTGCAGAGCTTTCGCATGTACATGTCTACGTACTTCTCCGAGGGCCTGTCCCACATGTGTGTTCCCAGGGGTCATTGCTGCCCACAGGCTGAGTCCCTCCCGCGCTTGCTCTGATGAGTCGCTTTAGATAAGTGTGACCTTTTGGTCTGCAAGTTTGGATTTTAGACTGTGGAGTGACTTGAGTTGATCTCCTTTAAGTGTTAGTTCTTGGGGTGTGTGTGTGTGTGTGTGTGTGTGTGTGTAGGGTTTTGGCTTATATTCAGTGGTTCTGTGGTTCTTGGGGCTAGTCCTGGCTCTCCTTGCACTGCAGAGGACCCTGTGGTAATGGGGATCCTGCTGGCAAAGCCTGTGCTCAACCTGTTGAGCTGTTGGTCAGGTCCTTAAATGAATATTTAAAAAAAATAAAGATCTTCTTATAGGGCCAGAAAGATAGTACAGCGGATCAGGCCTTGCATGTGGCCAACCTGAGTTCGATCCCAGCCATTGCCTGCCAGGGACCCCTGAGCCCACCAGCAGTGACCTTTGGGTGCAGAGCCCACCAGGAGTAAGCCGGGAGTCGCCCTCCGCCCCACACAAAAGCAAGAACCCACGATCTCATTACAAAAGGATATGGTGGTGATAGCAATTGTATGTTCTAGTTAATTTGTTGGGCTTTGGGCCACATCTCGTTGTGCTCTGGGGTCACTGTGTCAGTGGGACCATGTGGTACTGGGGACTGAACTTGCCCTTCCTTATACAAAGCACAAAATCCAGCCCTCTGAGTTGTCTCCCCTTGCCCAAAGAATCCTATTTTTCATTTCAGAAATTTTTTTTTTTTTTGCATTGCTGGAACACTTGCAAGGCAGCTGTTATACCTCTGAGACACACCTCCAGCCCTGTTGGCATTTTTTAAAAGGTAGAATGCAAGGGGGTTGAAAAGATAACGTTGGTACACAGTGTGGCACTTGCCAACCCTGGTTTGATCCCTGGTACTGCATAAGGTCATCTGGGCCCTGCAGGGTGGGGCCCCAAATCCCCCCCTCAAAAAAAAAAAAAAGGGATACCATATAGATGTACACATATATGAAAAAGTGAATCCTTCCAGTTTATGCCCTAGATTTAATCATTATGAAGAGAATGGTATATAGACTGGGTCCATATAGGGTGCAAGTGGGGAAACACACACACACACACACACACACACACACACATAGTTTTCATGTGGAAAAATGAGGGAGATGATGAATAGTCTATAATCTCTCTGAAGAGAGTGCTTCCTGCCCTCCCCCCCCTTTTTTTGGGGGGGGGTCACACCTGGCGGTGCACAGGGGTTACTCCTCGCTCTGCACTCAAGAATTACTCCTGTTACTCTTACTCCTGGTGGTGCTCAGAGGGACCATATGGGATGTTGGGAATCGAATCCCGGGTCAGCCACGGGCAAGGCGAGCACCTGCTATACTATTGCTCCAGATCTAACTTCCTGCTCTCTTAAACATGGCTCTCTCTTGCTCTTCTGTTTCTTTCTTTAAAAAAAAAAAATTTTTTTTTTCTTTTTGGGTCACACCTGGTATTGCACAGGGTTTACCCCTGGCTCTGCACTCAGGAATTACCCCTGACAGTGCTCAGGGGACCATATGGGATGCTGAGAATTGAAGCTGGGTTGGTCGCATGCAAGGCAAACACCCTACCCGCTGTGCTATCGCTCCAGCCCCTCTTCGGTTTCTTAGTTGCCCATCTTCTCTCATGGACATCTTTCCCCTTTCTCTTTCCTCACACTTTTCTAAATATCAATAAAAACTATGTTACTTTGCTAAAAAAAATAAAAATAATAGTAAAGAGAATACTTCCTGTTAGGTAGCAGACAAATACGCATTAAGAACTTGACGTTTCGGAGGTCTGGTTTGACCGCCAGCACCTCCCATCAAAGTCCCCATTGCCATAGTAGAGAATGTGAACTAAGCCAGCCTTCTTCCCCTCTTGTCCTGCTGGGGCGCCTCCCCCTGACAGTCACTATGAATAGTTCTTCCAACTAGAAAAACGTTGTTGTGTGCCTGTCTTTTTAATGCACAGAAAATGGATCCTGCTTAATACGCCTTTCTTCCTTTTACCATGAACAAATCTTAGCTCATTATCAACTCGTAGCTCTGCCTCCTATGCGTATCCCACTGAGCTATCTCTCTGTCCCCTACTGTATTCTTTTTATTGACTGGATTATTGGCTATAATATAGGGAAGATCAATAATGCTATGATTATTTAATCGGATTTCATTGATGAACACTGAGGATGTTTCTAAATTTATTTTTTGGTGTATGGGCCACACCCAGCGATACTCAAGGTTTACTCCTGGCTCTGCACTCAGGAATTTCACTCAGGTTCTCGGGGGACCATATGGGGTGCTGGGGACGGAGTCTGGGTTGGTTGCATGCTGGGCAGGCAACCTGCTTGCTGTACTACCGCTCCAGCTTTGCCATCCAAATAATGCTGTTATAAATGTCCTTTTTCCTATCATGGAATTATTTCTAGGGGATGCGAAGAAGGGGGACCTCGTTTTTTATATTATTTGGCTTGATATTGTAGATTTGGGGGCAAACCTGGCGATGCTCGGTGGGTATCCGGGCTCTGTGCTTGGTGGCCCTGTGCAGGCCCAGCCCATGGAAAGCAGGTGCCTTGCTCCCTGTTCTCACTCACCAGCTCCTGCTTTTTAATTTTAAAGCCTGGCAGTGGTAGGTAACCCGACGTGGTGCTGGGGATGAGACCAGTGCTGACCGCATGCAAGGCAAGTATCTCGCTCTCTACCGTTTCTGACTGTACCCCCGCTCCCTGCCCATATTGTTTCCAAATAAAATGTTTTCCTGGGGCTGGAGCAATAGCACAGCGGGTAGGGTGTTTACCTTGCATGTGGCCGACCCGGGTTCGATTCTCAGTGTCCCATGTGGTCCCCTGAGCACCGCCAGGAATAACCCCAGTGCATCGCCGGGTGTGACCCAAGAAAGTGGGGAGAAAAAAAAAGGTTTTTGTTTTTTTTTTTTTTGTTCACTTCTCCTTCATAAGAGAAAACACCGGGGACGGGGAGATAGCGTGGCAGACAGAGGGTGGGCTTTTGCATGTGGGAGGCCCAAGTCTCATCCCTGTACTGATCCTCTGAGCACAGAACCAGGAGTAGTCCTGAACACCACCAGTTTTGCGCCCCCCCTCCCCCCTCCATTAGAAGCAAGATAAATGAAAACACTGATCCCAGATGGAGGAACTGTCACTCGATTTTGCTCACTTCTGAGTTCAGGTCAGAGGAGAGTTGTAGTTTACAGCTTTAGGATTAGAACTAGTCGGGGACATCGGTGCTGGGAAGTGGCCACTGGTGAAGGGACTGGTGTTGGAACAGTGGACTCCTGAAACTCAGTCATGAATAACTTTGGAATTCACAGCGACTCAATAAAAAGTTTATTTTAAGTAGGAACTATCGGAGCTGGGACGACAGGACAGAGGGTAGGGCGCTTGTGTAGCACACGGCTGCCCTGCTCAATGCCCGGCATCCCCAAAGCTCCCGCAAGTCCTGCTGGGTGTCGCCCCAAAACCAAAGGAATGGTTGCATCTGGGCATCTGGCCTTTAGCAGTGTGTGCTTACCTCATTTGAGATTCGATTCAGAAGCAGGAGATTGTGGCTTTTTCTATGTTTTTGTTTGTTTTGTTTTGGGGTGGCCACACCTGGTGATGCTCAGGGTTCACTCCTGGCTCTGTACTCGGGACTCACTCACTCCTGGCGGTGCTCAGGGGGACCCTACGGGATAGAACCTAGGTTGGCAAGTACCTGACCTGCCGTGTTAATCACTCCGGCCCTGGCTTTTTCTCTGTGTGGTTTTGGAAACACCAAGTGCCACTAGCAGGTGACTACCAGCTCAGAGTTTGTGGGTTTGCAGCCTCAATTAGAGGGTCGTGTCACTCATGGGCGCCACTCATGGGTCCCTCTGGAATCAGGACGCTGGGCCTTCCGGGTTGTCCGAGCACTGGCGTGAATGTGGCCTGGCGCCAGTGAGAATTATGTTGTCCCCCGGAGCAGCACCCCTGAAATTGATGGATAAATCTGCCTGGGATGTTTGTTCCCTCTTCGCGACAAAACGCCTTAGTTTTTTTTTTTCTTCCTTAAATTTTTATTAGTGAAACACCATGAGGTACAGTTGTAGACTTACAATTTTTGTGCTTGGGTTTCAGTTATGCCATGATTGAATACCCATCCCTCCACCAGTGCCCATTCTCCACCACCACTGATCCCTGTATCCCTCCCACCCCACATCTCCCCATCCCACCCTGCCTCTGTGGCAGGGCATTCCCTTTTGTTATCTCTCTCCTTTTGAGTGCTGTGGTTCGCAAAAGAGACATTGAGTGGCAATCACGTTCGAAGATGCCTTAGTTCTTTATGCGTTTCTTTTCCATGGAGCTAGTCAAACACAGTCAAGGTAACGGGTGGCAGTTGTGTGTGGTGGTCTTGCCAGGGGTGACGTCTGTGTGTCTGTGTGTGTGTGTTTGTGCGCACGCCTCTCTTGATTTTTGCAGCTGGCGTGATTTTCCGTGCAGAAGTATGTCATTTGTTTGCGTTCTTATGGGGCGTGCAGGCACTGCAAAACAAATTAAAACCCCACTCATGAGTCACTGTGTCTATCTCTAATGTGGGTTCTTTATTTTTACTGTTCCAGCCGGTTTTTGTTCTGCGAATTCTCCTTTTCTCCCTCCTTCTCCCCCGTCCCCCCTCCCACTGAGGCCAGTCAACACGGGAAATAGAATGCCCCGTGCAGCCATTTTCTTTTTCTAAATAGGATGGAAGGATGATTCCATGGAAGACTTTGTAGCATTTTATTTAATTGGTTTTGTGTTTGGTTTTTTTGGGGGCAGAAACCCGAACCTCGGTGCTGGTGGCATGGAGCACTGACTTGGGAGTCTCCCTCCTCCCCCTTCGCCTACTCCTCGTCTCTCTCTCACCACCTTGTCTCACAGCACTCTCTGGCTGGGGCTGGCTCCCATCAGCTGATGGGCCGGCGGTGGATTTTCCTTCGTCTTGTCCATCACGCCTGCCCTCCATCTTGAACTCTTCTGCACTGCTGTGAGAGGGGACCAGAGACATGAGATGGGGAGGGAGGAGGGGAAGAGGGACCCCATGTCTCCGAGGGCCGTTTCTGCCCTGCCACCATCCTCAGGGCCTCTGTGGTCATTGGTGAACTGCCCTTTCTGCATTCTGCTGTTGGCAGTGTTGCCAGATAAATCTTAAAAGGCTGCGTCTTGGAAACCAGCTCCCAGACCCTCTGTCAATAGTCCCTCTTGCCTTAAGGGAAACCCCTCCCGCCCCCCCCCCCCCCCCCCACACACACACACATACACACTTGCCAGCTGGCCACTCTGGCCTCCCCATCCTTCTTGGCTTCCTCCCTCCTTGCTTCAGCCACCCCCACCCCCATCCCCACCCCCACCTCGCCCTTCCCAGGCTGCAGCCTGTTGGCCTACTCTGTGCTCCTGGGGGCTCTGGCATGCCTCGGTCTCCAACAACCCCTTCCTGAAACCTCTTCTGCCCAGACATGCTTTCGCTGATGTTGTCTTGGCTGACTTGCTCATCTGACTCGTAATTCACTTAGAAAACTGGGTGAGAAGCATGCTGTTTGGGGCCTTTGAGGAACGGATAGCAGAGGGAAAACTGTGTCCTCCTCCCTCGCCCCCAAGGGAAGCCAGCCTGTGTCACCTGCATCCAGGCTGGTCTTGTTCCCCTCTGTGGGCGTGGACAGCCCTTCCACTCAAAACGTCTTGAAATTTGCCAGCACCTGGCACATGTTCCTGGCAGACAATAAGTGCCGAGAGCCGCTAGCGTGCTTTCTTTTGTTCCTAGAGGGTTCCCCAGGGCCATACTAGGATCGAACTCGGGGACTTGAGCACAGGTCAGACCCGTGCTTTGCCCCTGAGAGCCGTCTCCAAGCCCCTGCTAGTATGCTTTTATTAAGACTGCTGGAATTTTTTTTTTTTTTTTGCTTTTTTGGGTCACACCCTGCGATGCACAGGGGTTACTCCTGGCTCTGCACTCAGGAATCACTCTTGGGGTGCTCAGGGGACCATATGGGATGCTGGGAATCGAACCCGGGTCGGCCACATGCAAGGCAAACGCTTTACCCACTGTGCTATCTCTCCAGCCCCTGGCATTTTTTATTTATTTTATTTTATTTTATTTTATTTTTTTGCTTTTTGGGTCACACCTGGCGATGTACAGGAGTTACACCTGGCTCCGCACTCAGGAGTTACTCCTGGTGGTGCTCAGGGGACCATATGGGATGCTGGGAATCAAACCCGGGTTGACCGCGTTCAAGGCAAATGCCCTACCCGCTGTACTATCTCTCCAGCCCCAAGACTGCTGGAATTAAAAATTTTTTTTTTCATAAGGTTATTCACATTAATTGATTACATTCAATATTTCAACACCAATCTCACCACCGTTGCACCTTCCCATCACCATCATTTCGAATTTTCCCACCACCGTTCAAGCCTGTCTGCCAGGGGCAGGTGCTAGATAATTTATTTTCCATTGCTTACTATGAATATCATGAGAGGTTGTGCGGCCACAAGAGCGGCCGCATGCTTCTGGAATTCTCAAATTGTAAATGGTTGGGGTCCAGAGACATCTCTGTAGAGAACTAACCCATTTTGAGATTCATTTGGGAGTCTCTGGCTACTGCCAGCATTTCTTACATGGTGAATTTGGCCTGTTTTCCCGTCAAATTCTGGAATGTTCCCCCACGTAGCTTAGCCTTGAGTTGTGATGTTTAGAATTAAGGTAGACCTCTGAAAAAATATAAAGTCAGCTGAGTTACGAGGCTTATCGTGGATCTCTCATTTGGTCGGCACTGCAAATAATTAATCTTGATGCTTTTCTCCTCCGCCCTCTAGTCTGCACGAAGAAATCAGTGATTTTTATGAATATATGTCTCCGAGACCCGAGGAGGAGAAGATGCGGATGGAGGTGGTGAACCGGATCGAGAGTGTCATCAAGGAGCTCTGGCCCAGTGCTGACGTGAGTGCCCATGGGGTGGGGGGTGGGGCGTCTGGGGAGGGGTGTCTGCCCGTCCCGGCTACACATACGCAGGCTGAGAGTTAGGACTGCGCATATGCGGGCCAAGAGTTCGGGCAATCTGGGGCTTCCTAATTAATTAGTATTGAATCTGATGTCTTCGGACTGGATTTTGTTCATGGGTTTGCAGGACTGAATAGCAGCTTACAGGGTGAAGGAGACTTTGGAATCGTCAGCGTGATGAGGAGGGTGAAAACTGCCCTCACTGTGTTAATCTTAGGCCCTTGAATGTGATCCGAGCCTCACTGTGATTTTGCTTCAACCTGCCAGTATAAATATTATATGATTCTTCTTCCTAGCTGTCTGGAAGCGTCCAGGAGGAATTTCTGATGTCATCTGAAGTTCATTTACTTCAGTAAAGCCGTCTGTCTCTTATATTCCTTTCCTGAAACATTTTTCTTCTCTGACTGCTGGGGAACCAAAGCCTTTTAGTCAGACTTTCCTCCTTGCTGCTCCATTCTTGGCCCCCCCCCTTTTATTTTTTTAGGGCCCCTTTTGAAGATCTGTTTCAGTTTTGTTCTACATTCCAAAAAAGTAGTCCGTGGGGCTGGAGAGATAGCACAGCAGGTTGGGCATTTGCCTTGCACGTGGCCGACCTGGGTTCGATTACCAGCATCCCATATGGTCCCCTGAGCACCGCCAGGAGTAATTCCTGAGCGCAGAGCCAGGAGTAACCCCTGTGCATTGCTGGGTGTGACTCAAAAAAGCAAAAAAAAGAAAAATGTAATCTGTTAGAATTTATTCTTTTCATTTTGTTTTCTTTGAGCCATGCCTGGCAGTGCTCAGGGCCTACTCGTGACTCTGTGCTCAGGGATCACTCTTGGTGGGCTTGGGGGACCATTTGGAATGCCAGGGATCAAACCCAGGTCAGCCGCATGCAAGGCCAGCATCCTCTCCACTGTACTGTTTCTTCGACCCTCTTTCTTTGTTTGGGGCCACTCCCAGTAGTGCCCAGGGATCACTCGTGCCAGTGGTCAGGGAACCATATGCAGCGCCGGGATTCAAATTAGGGAGTTGCGGCTGCCATATGCTAGACAAGTGCCTTCACCATTGTACCATCTCTCTGGCCCGTCTATAACTTTGTTTGGTGTGTGTCTGGACCATACACAGAGGACGCTGAGGTGTGGAGGAAGCTGGCTTCCCTCGGGTACAGCTTGTCACCAACCCTCATCTCTTAGGCCCTACCAAGCCGTATAAAAGCTTTATATGGCTTTTCTTTAGATTCTCGGGCTGTAAAGGGGCAGTCAGGTAGATGTTTACTTTGAGTGTATGTCCATTTCACACAACAGAGATGCTTCCACTACGGTCATGTGGGTCTAGGGCAGAGAGCACGTTGGCTGGTTTTTCCCGGTACACCTTAGGGTCCTTTGGAGTCATGGAGGGGAGAGGGCACGGGCCCCAGGAGGCATTTGGGGGAGAGTCAGGGACATTCTCAGCTATGACTGTAGGTGGGAGCTCGGGGACTGGGGGTGGTTCCTCCTGAAGTGGCTGTGAACAGTCGCTGAGGATGTTGCCAAATTGATAGGACGGTTCATGACCACCCCTCATAGCAAAAAATAATTCTCCCCCTGCTTCACTCGTGCTGGTTGTAAAACCCTGATGGGATTGAATCCTCTCTCTGCCTTGAGTGGTGGGAATGTGACCCCACGTTTACGGATGAGGAGCAGCCGCTGTGGCCTGATTCCCAGGACCTGGTCACCCCAGGGGCTGCGTTTGCCCTTCTTTTCTCCCGTATTGCAGTGACTTGCATCCACGCACCTGCCTGAGTGTCCCACTGTGGCCCCGGGCTCGCGGTGGCTGACCGGCCCTTGACAGGTGTTCCGTGAGAAGATGCCAGCTAAGAGACGAAAAATTAAGGACTTGTAACGTCGTCCCTGAATTACAAAGGAATATTAATGATTTGAGCATTACTCTAGAAAGTTTTATATTTCAGTCTGTTTTCCATGTGGACCAACTAGGTTTAAACTATATTGCAAATATCTGCTTTGGAGAAAGGGCCTCCAATCTCAGCCCAGTCTTATTAAAAATTGCTCTTGTAGTACCAAAAAGTGCCAGTAGAGGGGGGCAAAAACCAGCATTTCTCCATGTCTTAATGCCCTGGTAAGCCTGAACAACTTTAAACCGTAATAACTTTTTTTTCTGTTTCAGGTCCAGATATTTGGAAGTTTTAAAACTGGCCTGTATTTGCCTACTAGGTTAGTACATTTCTGAGACTTTCAAGGAATTGTTTGTGTTTTTTTTTCCCTCTCTAGAATGTATTCATTTTGGTTGTTGAATTTATTAAGAGTGGAAGCCCAGATTCTGTTACCTGTATTTGAATCACCTGGGGATAATATACACATACTTTAGATTATCTTTCCAAACTGAGATCATCTTAAATGAGGGGCGCCCTTTGTTTTTGTTTGTTTGTTTATTTTAACTTTTTTATCGAATCACTGTGAGACAGACCATTACAAAGCTGTTCATGATTGGATTTCAGTCATACAGTATTCCAACACCCAACACCCATCTCTCCACCGGTGTACATTTCCCAGCATCAGTGTCCCTAGTTTCCCTCTCATCATCCCCCCTCCCATCCCCCAGCCTGCCCCTGTGGCAGATGCTTTTTTTTTCTCTCCCTTACCCCTCTCTTTCTCTTCCCCTTTTGGGCATTGTGGTTTGCAATGCAGACACTGAAAGGTTATCCAGAATACCCCTTTACCTACTTTTAACACTCAGTTCTTGTCTAGTGTGATCATTCCGAGCTGTTATTGTCATCATAATAATATTTTTGTCATAATAATTGTCACCCGCATGGTGCTGGGGATTCAGCTCTGTGGTGGGACCACACAGCGACGGATCAAACGCGGGACCCCTGGCTTCCCGTGGAGCTGTCTCTCTGGCCCCTGAGCTGCTGTATTCTTAACGAAGGAAAGATGTTTTAGCACGAAGCCTCTTTGGTTTTGTGGATCACAGGCTCAGGCCCCTGTCCCACTGCCGAGCACTGACCCCACCATGTTTTATTGAGAAACACCATGGTGGTCACGACACTTGAGCCCTCCCCAGTGACTTGCACAGTGACAACCTGCCAGCCGTCCACATTCCCCATGAATAAACTCAGGGGCACGGTGTCGGGCCGCGCCAGCCGCACTCACGGTTGAACCCATGTGCAGACATGCATGGCGTGTGGCCTACCGCCCAAGCCCCGGAATCCGAACCCCAGAATCTTCAAGTTTTAATTTTTTTAAAAAAATTTTTTCAAGGGGCTGGAGCGATAGCACAGAGGGTAGGGCATTTGCCTTGCACGCGGCGGACCCGGATTCGATTCCCAGCATTCCATATGGTCCCCCGAGCACTGCCAGGAGTAATTCCTGAGCGCAGAGCCAAGAGCATTGCCGGGTGTGACCCAAAAAGCAAAAGTCATCAATTAAAGTTGATGACTCCATAGTCAGAGGTTCGGATTTGATGAAGGTGTGAAAAATCACCCCAGTGAGAAAGGCCCCATCGGAATGCCCAGGAGCCGCAGGGACCATTCTCGTTTTTCCTTCCCGGGCTGGCTCAGCCTAGCAGGGGGACACGCGGGTGCGGGTAACTGCTCTCCCCTTCGAATACCAAGGCTAACGCGCCAACCTGTCCCCGGGCATCTGGCTCGCAACAGTGACTGAGTTCATTGGTCAATTCTCATTTGCATGGGAAAGTCTCAGGTCATGGGGGTAGCAGAAACCAGTAAGGCTTCAGGGTTTATTCTTCCAGTTCCAGCCAGTTTCCCGAAGCCTGTCTTCTGTAGGGGGCCCGGCCGACCAGGGGTGGGGGAAGGACCCAACACTCCTCCCCCGCCCCCCCCAAGGCTCTCCCTGGCACTGCTAGTTCACCGCACAGGTGGAGAAAGAGGTTTTATTTGTTTTGATTTGGTTGGGGGGAGGGGGCACACCCAGCAGTGCTCAGGGTTTTCTCCTGGCTCTGCACTCGGGACCATATGGGATGCTGGGGATCAAATCTGGGTCAGATTGGACCTGTGTGAGCTGTGTGCAAGGCACATGCCTGACCCGTTGTCCTATCTCTCTGACCCCCCTGAGAAAGAGGTTTTAATGGACCTATTGAATGTGAGTTCACACAAGTAGTTCCTGGCGGCTCCAGCTTTTTGCTTTCTGTTCTCTGTGTGCTCAGTGACATCGATCTGGTGGTGTTTGGGAAGTGGGAGAACCTGCCCCTCTGGACCCTGGAAGAAGCTCTCCGGAAGCATAAAGTCGCAGACGAGGATTCGGTGAAAGTCCTGGACAAAGCGACCGTAAGTGCTTCAGCGTCTCCTTGGTGGTTGGTTTGTTTTTGAGCCACATCCATCGGTGCTCAGGGGTCACTCCTGGCTCTCCCGATGGGGATCCGCGGACAATAAGGGATGTCCGGAATCATACCTGGGCCCGCCTCGGGCAAGGCCAGCACCTTAACTGCTGTTCTTTCTCTCCGGCCCCTCGCCATTTCATCTTAAAGTCTCTAGAGTTGCTTGGGCACGAAACTCACCAAGTTAAAGCTTACTTCCGGTGAGCACAGTTGGATTGTGAAGGAATGATTTATTTTTGTTTGCGAAACAGATGAACTTGTTCTGCTCCTACTTTATTTGGGGTGGGGGCAACACCTTGTGGTGCTTGAGCCAAATCTGGGGCTCCTGCAGCCAGAGCCTGTGCTCCGGCCCTGGGAACCATTTTCCTGCTCTGTGCATTTCTTTATAACAGAATAATACTAATTATTCTCATATCTAATACTGCGGAGATTTTTTTAAGCTATTCTCTTTTTTTTTTTCCTTTTTGGGTCACACCTGGCGATGCACAGGGGTTACTCCTGGTTCTGCACTCAGAAATTACCCCTGGTGTTGCTCAGGGGACCATATGGGATGCAGGGAATCGAACCCGGGTCAGCTGCATGTAAGGCAGACTCCCTACCCGCTGTACTATGGCTCCAGTCCCTAGCATCCATATTTTGACTTATACTTTCTTTAATCTCCTAAGTGTTTTATGTTGTATCCTTGAAAAAGTGCAGAGCACTGAAAATTTGTGAATCCGGTTATATGTTTGTGGTTTGGCCATGAAAATCCTGAATGAGCATCAGGGAAGGCAGCTCAGTTGGCTGGGGACACGCTGGGCTCCTCTGAGCCGTCTCCAAGAACCACCTTTGAGTACCCAGCCTGACCTCGAGCTGTTGGGATGCTCACTTGGCTCCCACCCCCAAGCGGGAGAGACAGAAATGCAACTTTCTATCCAAGTGCCTTGTAGAAGCAAATGTATCCTTCTGAAGTTCAGATTGTTGCAGGTTAGGTTTTCTTAGGGCAAAACAGTTTTACATTTTACTTAGGAAAAGCCGTTCATTTGGAAATCCAGTTCTTGGGACAGAGTTTGCTGGCCTGAACTTTTTTATTGTTTTGATTTGCTTTTGGGCCACAGGGTCTGACTCCTGACTGTGTGCAGGGATCACTTCCAGAGCAACTTCAGGAGTCACGGCGGGTCTCAGGAGTTGAGGCGGGTGCCTTTCCCTCTGAACTAGCTCTCTGTCCTCAGGGTCTGGATTTCTCTAATACAGAGTGCAAATAGTCTTTCTTTAAAAAAAAAAAATCTGTAATATCTTATAAAAATAATTCTTTTTTTTTTTTTTGCTTGTTTTGTTTTGGGGCCACATCCAGCAATGTTCAGGGCTTACTCCTTACTCTCTGCTCAGGAATTACTCCTGGTGGTCCATGGAGGACCCTTTGGGATGCCGGGGATCGAACCCAGGTTGGCTGCATGCAAGACAAATGCCCTACCTGCTCTACTGTCACTCCAGCCTGCATATATATATATATATATATATATATATATATATATATATATACACATATATATTCTTTTCTTTTCTTTTTTCCTCTTCAGGGGTTATTCCTGGCTCTGCACTCAGGAATTATTCCTGGTGGTACTTGGGGGACCATAGGGGATGTCAAGGATTGAACCTGGGTTGGCTGCGCTCAGGGCAAACTCTCTACCCACTGTACTATCTCTCCAGCCTCCATCCCCCCATTTTTTTTTATTTGAGGATAATTTACATTAATCTTGTCAGAGTGTTTTGATACCATCTGAAAACTGGTGAATGCTAACATTTTTGTGTTAGATGCACTTTGGTCTCTCGTACCTGCTATTTGTTATGTTTTATCGTGTGTTGAGTTGGAAATGGCTCACTGAAGTACATAACATTGAGGAAGCTTTGTTACCTGACTTCAAAGTTCTCATCTGGTTGAGATGACAGCAATTACCTCATGGGGTTCAGGCCGCATAGATGCCCCGGCTGTTCCCAATTTTGTCAGTTCATTTGGTCACAGTGTTTTCATTTTACGTCTCTTCTCTTCCTAGGTGCCCATTATTAAATTAACAGATTCTTTTACTGAAGTGAAAGTCGATATCAGCTTTAATGTACAGAATGGCGTGAGAGCGGCTGACCTCATCAAAGATTTTACCAAGGTCAGAGGCTTCAAGGGCTGTGTTAGCTACTAGGCGCCTGATTGGTTGGTTGGTTGGTTGGTTGGTTGGTTTGGGGAGGGGAACTCCCCAGCAGTGCTCGGCTCCGGGCAGTGAGGCACTGGGGATGTCCAGGGCCACCCTGGCAGTGCTCGGAGGGCCAGGCGGTGCCGGAGGTGGAACTTGGAGCCTCCTGTAGCACCGGCATCTGCCCGGCCCCTTGGTGCTCTGCGGCCCAGCCCTGGCGTTGTGTCCCGAGGCTCAGGAAACGGGTGCTGGCTTGTGTGCTACCCTGCTGTCCTGCGTACCCTGATTGGCAGACACTGCGCCACTGTGCCGTGGCTTTGCCTTCCTGGAATCTGCTTCTAATAACCAGTAGTGAATTTGCGATGTGGCTTCTAGGAATGAAAGGCTGAGTGTGCCTTTGGGGGATTCTCTACCTTAGGCCCCTCTGCTCCAGGGGAGGAGGGCTGTGGGGCTGACCCCAGCCGTCCGCAGCCTGCAGAGTGGGCACCCAGACCCTACTACGGGGCCAGGGATGGAGCCCAGTGCCTCTGCCGCTAGGACCACATCTCTCTGCTCCAGAAGAGTCGAGAGACAGAGATGGAGTGGGTGTGTGAGAAGCATTACCTATGTGAGTGAGAGTGTGTACGAGTGAGAGTGAGTTGTAGTGAGTGTGTGAGGAATTGACTATGTGTACGAGAGAGTGTGTTGGAGACTGAATGTGTGCATGTGTGTGTGTACGAAAGTGTGAGACTGAGAGTGTATATGCGAGTATGTGTGTGTGCGCTAGAGTGTGTGTGCGAGAGTATATGTGAGTGTGTGTGCGCGAGAGTATGTATGTGTGAGTGTGTGTGTGTACACGTATGTGTGTGTGCACGAGTGTGTATGTGTGCGAGTATGTGTGTGTGGGCATGCAAGTGTGTGTGTGTATATGTGTGTGTGTGAGAGTGTGTGTGTGGGGGTGACCTCCCGAACAGTGTTCAGGGGGGCAGGGACCAGTCCCTGTGCTCTTGGCCCGCTTGGCCTCGGTGAGCTCTGACCCAGTGGGAATCCCTTCCCAGGGATCGGCCTTGTCCATGTAAGACTCACATGTGCCTGAACTGTCTGCCAGGCCCTTCTGTGAATTTCTGTTTGTTCTGTTTGGGGCGACACCAAGGTAGTGCTCAGGGTTCACACCTAGTGGTGCTAGGAGACCATATGTGACGCCGGCATTCGAACCCAGTGCCTTTGTACTTGTCTCCTGGCAGTTTACCTTTATTTTTAGTTGAAAGAAAAAAAAAAAACGAACTTTTTTTCCCTTTTTTTTGGATTGTATTGAGTCACCGTGAGATAGTAGTTATAAGCTTTCATGTTTGGGTTACACTCACACAATGATCAAACACCCATCCCTCCACCAGTGCACATTCCCCACCACCAGTGTCCCCGGTATACCCCCTCCCCTTTTCCACCCTCCCCCCGCCCCCATGGCAGACAATATTCCCCATACTATCTCTCTACTTTTGGGCATTGTGGTTTGCAATACAGACCCTGAGAGGTCATCATGTTTGGTCCGTTACCTACTTTCGGCACACATCTCCCATCCTGACCGATTCCTCCAGCCATCTTTTTCTTAGTGATCCCTTCTCTATTCCAGCTGCCTTTCCTTTGCTCATGAGGCAGGCTACCAGCTATGGAGCAATCTTATCTGTCCCGTGTATCTACTGTCCTTAGGAGTCAGCCTCATGAACAAACCTTTTTTTAAAAAAAAAATTTTGAGGTCTCACCAGGCAGTGCTCAGGCTTCCTCCTGGCTCTGTGCTCAGGTCACTTCTGATGGGACTCAGGACTATATGCAGTGCCAGGGATCAAACCTGCTTCGGTCTTAACCCCTGTGCTAGCTCTCTGGCCCATGAGTGAAAAATAAGTCATTGTCTTCCGCGCCCCCCCCCCTCCCCCAAGCAAGGAGCTCCGGGAAAATCCAGGCCACTCTCTAGTGCTGGGTGGTGGCAAGGGGTTGGCCTCAGGGCCTCCCACCACCGGCTCTCTGTTGCTTTTGCACCACTCCTGGTATGCTTGGGAGACCAGATGATGCTGGGGACCCAGGAAGGTGCCAGGCGGGTCACTGCTTCTTCTGGGCCCTGCCCAACTTGGGCCCCTGGGGGGTAATTCTTAGAACCCACACTGTTGAGTGCTTAGAGACTTGAGGATGTGTCTTGCTGTTTCTCCCTTCTCTCTTTCCCTCCTCCCCCCTTCCTCCCTCCCTCCTTCCCTCCCTCCTTCCTTCTTTCCTTTTTTCTTTCTTTTCTTTCCCACTTCCTGGCTCTGCACTCAGGAATCACTCCTGGCAGTGCTCGGGCAACCATTTGGGATGCCAGAGATCAAACCTGGGTCAGCCACGTACAAGGCAAGCGCCCTACCTGCTGTCCTATTTTAAATATTAGATGTGAAGAGAGAAGTCTCAATTGTATACAGTTTACATTTTTTAGAGCTTCTCTTAAAATAGAAAACTAAGTATCTTGCCTCTCTCCACCTGTGAGGACCAGTTTATGCTTCTGTGAGTGCTTAGAGCAATGGTTGGGATATAGTAACTCATTGGAAATCAATGTGAATTTTTTTTCCAGAAATACCCTGTATTACCATATTTGGTTTTAGTATTGAAACAATTCCTGCTACAGAGAGACCTTAATGAAGTATTTACAGGTGGAATTGGCTCTTATAGTCTCTTTTTAATGGCAGTCAGTTTCCTTCAGGTAAGTCACAGTGCACTAATATTTATTGATTCATCGGTGTATTTCTGGGCGGTACTCTGGGATCACTCCTGGTGGGGCTTGGGGGACCACATAAGGTACCCAAAATTTAACCCAGGTCGGCTGCATGCAAGGCAGGCTCTGTTTCCCGCTGTAATATTTCTCTGGCCCAAAGTGCACTGCCGTTTGTTTTAAAAAATTGATTAGGAAAGTCACTCAGAAAGAAATACTAAATCGGGTTCTGATCAGAATGTTCCCCGATTCCATTTACTTTTTGGTAAGTCTGTTAATTAGCATCTTTAAAGTCTTACGTTTTGGTATTTCTGTGGCGGAGAGGCAGTGCCGTGGCGTGGTCGGAACAGGACTGCAGTGCCAGCACTCAGAACGCCTTCGAGGTGGCTCCCCAGGGAGTCAGAGACAGGCCAGGGCCAGCCGGATAAAGCCCCTGAGTGTCCTCGACGTGTGTTTATTGGACTTGCTGTATGGGGTCAGAAGGGCTTCTGACGGGGAGGGGAGGTCAGCCCTGCTGGCTGGTCCCCAGGGCAGCTGTCCATCTCAGCCCCACACCCAGACTTTGGTGATGTTTAGAATAGCAGCTCGGCCCGCTAATCCCTTACCTGTTGACTGTTTCATAAGCCAGAATGATAACTATTTGTTTGCAGAAGTCAGGATGTCATTTATTGTCTCTTCCTTGATAATTTGGGAAAAAAATCCAATATAAATTCTTCTTTTTTTGTCTTTTCTGTTTCTAGTTACATCCTAGGGAAGATGCTTGCATCCCCAACACAAACTATGGTGTTCTCTTAATAGAATTTTTTGAATTATATGGACGACACTTCAATTATTTAAAGACTGGCATCCGGATAAAGGATGGTGGTTCATATGTGGCCAAAGATGAAGTACAGAAAAATATGCTCGATGGCTACCGGCCGTCCATGCTTTATATTGAAGACCCTTTACAACCAGGTATTGCAATTAGGTAAATTTGTGGGCATTAAAGAAAGGACATTGTCGATCACCGTTTGTATACTTTAGGCTCTCTTTAAATGAAAAAATTACTTTCAGCTGCCACCATTCCTTTCTCATCCGAATATTTCAATAAGCAAACATCCTGGTAGAACGAGCCACGTCGGAAAACCCACTTTGCGAAGTTCCAAGGCAGAGGAGCATACATCTTTGCTGACAGGGTAGTTAGTTGTGTCTTCAGTATAGGGGCTAGTTTTGATTTTTCCTTGTTTCCTCATTGCCCAGGGGTCCAACCAGTTGTCAGCCAGGACTTTTAATAACGATGACTTTTAAGTCTTCACAGACAGGGAGCATAGTGAAATGCTCTGGATTCAAGAGCAGAAGACTCCATGGCAGACAGTTTATTTTCTTGCTCGATCACTCTTTTCTCTTTGATTTTGTATAGCCCCCTATTGCTTTTTCTCAGGTTTTTTTTTTTTTAATTTTTCTTTTTAAAGTGAGCAGAAAATTCCTTTTGTGTTTTCATGAAGTGATGCTTGCTTGCTTGTATCCTCATTTCTCTGGGCAATACATTTCTATAATTATAAAATATTTGGATTACGCATGATCACTTTTCAATGGAAATGCTCTTAGTTCCTGCTTTTAGTCCTGTGTTAGTTGTGAAAATGGGGAAAGGAACGGGGGAATTCAAAGTTGAAAGCGGTTGCCAGGAGCCCTTTTCCGGTCCGTTGAGCCGTCGTACAGATGGAGGGTTTAGTGTGTTTATCCGCCGAGGGGCTCTGCATCGAGCTTACTCTATGTAAAGGATCACAAAGATTTTTTTTTTTCCAGTCATATATTCCAAGCTTGTGTTCTACCATTGAGCTATACTGTGGCATCAAGATCCTCCTTTTTAGGATCATGTCATACAGAGTGGGAAATATTTTCATAGGTAATAGGAAAACCAAATAGTTCAATGGATTTTTTTTTTTAATAGGGGAGAGGATACACAGCGATGATGCTTCATGCTTGGGAGCCACTTCTGATGGCACCAGGGTTTGAACCCAGGCCCCCCAGCATGTGCAAAGCCTGCACCCTACCTGTTGAGCTTTCTTGTCTCACCTCCCAGTTACTTAGTTACTTCTGATTTAGCTCCATGTCACTTCCGCAGAGTGTAGACAGTTGCTTTTTTTGTTTGCGTGGCCATACGAGAGAGTCCGCACTGGGCAGCTTACCTGCTGTCATCACCCCCTTCCCTGTGCCGCCCAGGAGTTCAGAGTCGGGCTGGCCGCAGGGGTGGCCGACGGCCCCAAACCCCAGGGGGCCGGCTCCTGGAAGGACACCGCTTGCCCTGGCTCTTCCAGAAGGACATGCACGGGTTCGTGTTTGCCCGAAGCCGCCGTTGAGCTTCCCGTTTCAGTGCTGGGTTTCTTTCTCCAGGTAACGATGTCGGAAGGAGTTCCTACGGGGCTATGCAGGTGAAGCAGGCCTTTGATTACGCCTACGTTGTTCTGAGCCACGCGGTCTCGCCCATAGCAAAGTACTACCCCAACAACGAGACGGAGAGGTAAAAGTCGAGCTGGCATCAGGCCCCGTTGCTCCGCCGTCGGTTGTGACTTCTTCCAAGCAATGTGCCTTTATTATTTTTATTTTTTATTTTTTTTTGAACCCGCGCAGCATATTAGGTAGAATAATTCGAGTCACGGACGAAGTCGCCACGTACCGAGATTGGATATCCAAGCAGTGGGGCTTGCAGAACGGGCCCGAGCCCTCGTGCAACGGTAAGTGTGGGTCGCTGACCCCCCCCCCCACACCCCCACCCCTCAGCGGGCGTTTGAAGCTTTTCTGTTTTGTTTGTGTGTGTGTGTGTTTAATGGGGAAGAAACGTTTTTTTTTTTCCAATCTTTTGCCACTCTTTCAGGAAATGGTGTTACCTTGATAGTAGATACTCAGCAGTTAGATAAATGTAATAATAATATATCTGAAGAAAATGAAGCCCCTGGAAAATGTAGAAGTAAAACCTCGGAATCCCTTAGTAAACACTCTTCAAACTCTTCATCAGGTCCAGTCTCTTCCTCCTCTGCCACACAGTCCAGCTCTAGTGATGTCGTAAGTATGGAGCCGAGGCTTTCCTCGGCCCACACCCGGTGGGGGGGGGGGGGATGTAGGGGGGCGGGGGAAGGGGCTCACACATCCCCACCCAGCTCTGCTGCGTGTTCAGACGATAGCCCAGAGCTTCTAGCTGAGCCCCCAGCCCTGCCTTCGGGGCTCACATCTGTTGTATCTCCATGCGCGCACATCCAGGGTTTTTGAATGTTTAAATTGAAGATATCATTTCCATCACATAATTCACCTCTTCATTTATTTATTTATTTTTTTGGTGGGGTGGTGGTGGGGGTGTGTTTGGGGCCACACCTGGCCACACACAAGGGCTTACTCCTTGCTCTGTGCTCAGGGATCACTCCTGGCGAGGCTCGGGGGACCATGTTGGGTGCTGGGGATCAAACCTGGATCGCCCATGTACAAGGCAAGCGCCCTTACCTGCTGTACTGTTGTTCTGGCTCCTAAGTTGCCTTTTTTAAAAAAAAAATGTGGACAGTTTAAAAATGTGGACAGTGGTTTATTTTTCTGTTTTGCTTTGTTTGGGGCCACACCCAGTGATGTTCAGGGGTTACTCCTGGCAGTGCTTGGCGGGACCATATGGGATGCTGGCAGTGGAACCTGGGTCAGCCTCATTCAAGGCAAATGCCCTACCAACTTTGCTATCTCTCCAGCCCCACTCCAGAGGTTTTTTATTTACAATATCACACAACCATTGTCACTGGTTGCAGAAACTTTCAGTTGCCCTAAAAAGAAACCTGTTTGCAGTCCCTAACAGTTGCTCCTTCCCCTGGTCCTCTAATTTTTTTTTTTCCTTTTTGGGTCACACACCCAGTGATGCTCAGGGGTTACTCCTGGCTCAAGCACTTAGGAATTACTCCTGCGGTGCTTGGGGGACCATATGGGATGCTGGGGATCAAACCCGGGTCGGCCGCGTGCAAGGCAAAAACACCCTACCTGCTGTGCTGTCGCTCCAGCCCTCCGCTCCCATCTTGATTAAATCCTTAATATCAGTTATACTAGTTCTCACTTTGCTTATCCAAAACCCTTTCTGGTTTTATTTCATTGAGTTCTAACATAGGCATCCAAAAATTTAAAAGAAAAGAAAAAAGGGACTTGCCCATTATTTGAATTTAAACTGTATTAAATATACGGCATCAAGTGTAACCCAAATATGGACAAGACTTTCCGTTGTTGAGGTAATGTCATACGTTGCCCTCCCATACAGAGCAGCCTGTCTGCCTTTTGGCTTCCTGAACGGGCTGCTGGGAGCAGCGGCAGCCTTGGAGAAGGGCACGATAGGGGCGGAGTGTGAGGCCAGAGGGGGCCAGGCAGGAACAGAGTACTGGTCCCTGGCCCGCTGTTCCCGGAGGTCTGCATCCGCACAGCGTGCGTGTATCTGCAGAATTCAGAGGTGGACCCTCTGCCTATTTCTTTCTTTCTCTCTTTCTCTCTCTCTCTCTTTCTTTCTTTTTTTTTTTTTTTTTGGTTGTTGTTAGGGGTTGGGTGGAGGGGGCACACCTGTCAGTGCTCAGGGCTTACTCCTGAATCTACACTCAGGGCTCACTCCTGGTGGGGCTTGGTGGACTGTATATGTGGTGCTGGGGAATTGAATCCAGGTCGGCCAGAGGTCCAGAGATGGAGCCTCTGAAACCATCTCCTCCCCCCCCCCCCACCACAGACACCCCTTTTGTTTTGTATTTAGTGAAAGATCCAAAGTGGGGGGTTGAAGTCTCAGTTCCTTGCTCTTCATCATGCTCCCCGCACTGTGCCCTGGTTCCTTTTCTGTGAGTTAAAATGCAAGGAAACTTGGTCCTACTTGGTCCTCTGTGAGCTCCTCAAGGTGGATTGGCCACGTCAGGTGTTGACCACAGACTAACAGCTGGCCGAGCCGGCTGATGGAACAGGCCGCTGTAGTTGGGACCAAGCCTCAGCCAAGTTCCACAAATTCTTCAGCGTGCTTCCTGTATCTCTCACGTGCCTAGCATGAGTCCGGGGAGGCCTTAGGAGAGATTGTTTGTCCGGGTTGAGTGTCCGAATTCTGAATATGTCACACTGTGCCACATGTGACTTGTGTTAGGACTCGGACGCCACGCCATGCAAAACCCCGAAGCAGCTGCTCTGCCGGC
This sequence comes from Sorex fumeus, assembly GCF_029834395.1. Lineage (NCBI taxonomy): Eukaryota > Metazoa > Chordata > Mammalia > Eulipotyphla > Soricidae > Sorex > Sorex fumeus. Next base: position 32,382,481 of record NW_026606179.1, read on the forward strand.
CGGCCGCCGGGAACCGAGTGGGAGCCCAGGATGTGCCCTTGGAGTGTGCCCAGGCCGTGGGGAAAATTCAGAGCACCCAGACCACCAGTGCGGCAAACAGCACCAACAAGTCCCAGGTGTGTGGGGGGGAGGGGACGTGTGTGCTAGTCTTTATTCCAGTCGGATTTCCTAGGTGCAGATAATAGGGACGCATGTACATATTCCTTATATACACGCCCCAAGTACATCATGGGTGTGAAGAAAGCTCTGTTAAGTAAGAGACAGCAATACCCTGTTCTGTTCTAAGAATGACCAGAGCCTGTTCGTGATGGGATGTCCTAAGGATCTTTGTCAGACACCTTTGTAACATAAACCTCTAGGCATCAGTGATCAGTCCATAGAAAATGTCTCAGTCAACTTACAGGACTCAGCTTGGAAAGAAAAATCACATCAGGTTATAAAAAGGTTACAGGTGTCATTGACGTTAAGCTCACCTAAGTCTTTTTGCATACTTTGCTTAGCTGGGAATGACCCGTCCTTTATGTTTTAATGTTTAAGACCCCCGTGGCTGGACATTGCCATGATCGCGCAGGGGTCAGGCATGGTCAGTCAGTCAGCGTCATGTTTGCCTTTAAAAATAGCCAGAGAAGGGGATGGAGCTATAGCACAGCCGGTAGAGCATTTGCCTTGCACGCGACCAACCCGGGTTCGATTCCCAGCATCCCATATGGTTTCCCGAGCACCACCAGGAGTCATTCTTGAGCGCAGTGCCAGGAGTAACCCCTGTGCATCGCCGGGTGTGACCCAGAAAGCAAAACAAATACAAAAATTGCCAGAGAGATGCTCTCGTGCACGTTTTCTGGCTGCTTAAAAATTTATTAATCACAAGTAACGAATCAAAATGAGAAGAAGTCATTTTACACAAGGCTCCAGCCCCGGGCTCTTACAACCCTGAGTCATAACAGGCCCCCGCGCGTCCTCCCCTCCCCCCCCAGGAAGGCGTTCTTGGCTGCCCTCGCCGTTACTTCTATCCCCTGTGTCCGACGGGGCTTGGGGAATCACCTCGATTCCTGAGCCACGACGCATGCATCGCTCTGAGACTTGTTCCGACACAGCACTTAAAAGTGGCTGAGGCCGGCTGGGATGCGCCTCCTTCTGGCCTGGCCAGTGTAGCAGCGTAGCCCGTTGGTTGCTCGGCCCCTCAGGAGTGTCCGTCCCGTAGACAGTGTCTCCCGCCTGGGCGCTGTAAGTCAGCCTGTCCCCCCGAGCCCTGTCTTAGCGAGTGCTTCTGTTGCATGCGCGACACTGACGACTTTGTGACTGCTTTCCTTTTCTGCAGCACGGATCAGCAAGGCTCTTTCGTTCCTCCAGCAAAGGCTTCCAAGGTACAACTCAAACAAGCCATGGTTCCTTGATGGCAAACAAACAGCATCAAGGCAAATCCAATAATCAGTATTACCATGGCAAAAAGAGGAAACACAAGAGGGACGCGCCCCTCTCAGACCTCTGTAGATAGTCGGCGTCGTGCGATGGACTGTCAGCTGTGTGCAGTGACCTCATGCTCAGGACAGTTCGGATAGGGACTCCTGGGACACAAGTCAGGAGCCTGACACTGTTCAGACGTTGATTTAGCAACTGCGTTTTTTCCCAGCTCGCCACGGAATGGATCATGAAGACTGACAACTGCAAAAAAAAAACAAAAAACAAAAAACAAAAACAAAAAAAACAAAAAAAACACACACACACAAAAAGCAAGCAAAAAAGGGGGGGGAAAAAGGCTGCTCATTTGATAAGTCATATGCTACAACAGGGTCATTTTAAGATTTAAAGCTTGAATGTAAAATAAATATATTTCTCATTGGCTTTATGCAGAGTTATAGGGAATTCATATTCGTGTGGGTAGGGCACTCGTAGCAGAGCATTTCAGAGGATGGGGGTGGGGAAGGAAAACAGGTATCTTATAGGAAGTCCAGAGTTCCAAAGGGTAAAGTGATCGATCGGTGCATGTTTGTTTGTTTGTTTTTTTTAAAATATTTTTGCATATATTTACCATTTTATTGTGTGTATATATAGATGACCATATAGGAAATTGATATTTGTAATAGTGGATTTGTTAATACTTTTTACATAACATTACTGTTTAAATTGTAAACAGATTTTTCTCAGGATTAGTTTAAAAAAAAGAAAAGAAGTAATCTGAATTGTCATCTTTACATTCATCTATAGGGAAGTGATTAGTTCTATGACTCGATTTGTTTTTTCCTCAGCCTTGAAATGACTTAATAGAACCCTTGTGACCTGCTGCAAAAATTTTTCCTCTCTACAGAAAAAGGTTGATGGTGGCAAATGACCGTTTATTTTATTTTGTAACAAAGAAAAATGTACTATGTACTTTTGTGTAAACACTGAACAACCTCTAGTCATCTCTAAGGATTAACTTGCAACTGTTTCTCTAGTGATGTCTGTCTCCGGCCACGGGCAATTACATGACTTTGTGTTTGTTTCCTTTGCAGTCTTTTACCCCCCTCCCCCACCTTCCTACTAGGGAAAAAGGCCCCAGGTGTGGCCCCCGCCCCCGCCCCCGTCACAGTGAGACCTTGATCCCACGGACTGCATGCTAGCGCCTCTCGCCGCCCTCTGCTCTCGCCCTGTGCTCTCCGTGTGCTCCTTTTTTTCTCATCTCTTCTTTTTTAAAATTCATGCTTAACTACTGTGGGAGAGAATAACTGTAAACAGCTTTAATTAAATCATACTTATAAAAAAAAACCTATTTTCTTATACTCCACTTTATGCTTTTGGTATCGTTGATCTTTAAAAATTAAATGGTCTTTGATAATGGATCCATTTTGTATTGCCTTATTAAGACCAAATACTTCTTGTCATCCCATTCTTTCTCCTCTCCTTTCACGGAATTATCTTTAATTAAAACTTTTTAAACATTGGCTTGTTTCAATCATACTGTAAATTTTGGTTGTGGTCAGCTTTGAGTGCAAATGAGATGTATAATTCTGTTATTCATCACATGTTGAGTTTGAAACTCGTTGGGGATATTTAATATACTAGAATGTAAGTGATGTTTCTAAAACTGCTTTCTTTCGAGGTGAAAGCTCTTTTGTTTAGCATCAGTGTGTGTGTGGCTCTTAAATATAGCCATTTCTGAGATGAGATTCATATATCTATATCTATATATATATACAAATATATATATAGTACTATTGGCTTTTAGAAATTTCTTTTATATACATTTATGAAATACTGAAGACCAATCAAACCATTAATGGACACTTAGTGCAACTTTTTATAAAGAAAATAATGCTAAAGTAAGACCAAAACTGAAGTCATCACTGAAATCGACAATTTTCAATATGTTCGTATTTTAATTCACAGCAACAACGACAGAAATGTGTTCCGAAACTGGAAACTCTTAATACTTGTGTAAACCGTGAAAGATTTTAAATGTGATGTTATTTTGACAATGTTTTAAATTTTAGAGTCACATTTTATTCTGATCAGAATTTTTATCAAGAATGTTGAGCTTTTGTTTCTGTTTTTGTTTTTTGTTCTTTTGAAACTAGTTTGTCATAACATATTGTGCAAAAATCACAGTATTTATTTTCTAGGACTATTGTGAATGTGTAGACTTATGTTTACTGCTACGGGAACAATTATTTATAAAATAATATTAAATCCAGTATTAGCTGCCTATTTCAGACACTTAATACTCGCAGAGATCCATGTTACATTTACCACACTGAAGTTTTTCTGTTTCGTTTTGTTTTTTTTTTTAAAGAATCACCCTCATTGTTGAAAGTAAATGTACTCTTAGGGTGCGGATATTAGTGTTACAATAAGCATGTGATTATATTAAGGTGGTGGTAGCGGGAAGATGATCTTGATTCCATTGGGAATCTTAGGTTTTCGTAAATTTATTGGGAAAATAGTTTTTCCTGTACTGCTGAAGTTTCTTTTTGGTAAACAGTATCTTTCTAAAAGAAAAAAGCATGAAGGAGAAAACCGAGGTGTGTACCTTTCCTCAAATGACCAGCATTGTATTCGTGAATACTGTGTATCTTGCAATGGGCAGTGTGGAAGCTGTTCATTTTTCAACCTGAAGTAAAAGACTTTCAAGAACTTTTTAGTTTGCCTGCTCATTTGTTCTGCACATCTCATCTCTGTATTTGACTCCTGTTCTGTTTTTCCCTTTGTTGAGTTTTAAAACTTGCTGTACGGGTCTTGTGAATATTCTCCGAAATGCGTCGTTCAACTGTTAAGAGTCCATCCATGCCCGTGAACTCAGCCCTGCACCGAGATGACCTTTTCCTGGTAGTCGTGTAGGTGGACCTGGTCAGTGTCGAAGCTCCTTCCGCAGTCATGATAGATGCTTCAGGAGCGTCTTTTAGAGGGACTGCTGGGCTGAGGTGTCAGTGCAAAGCCCAGAAGTGTCTGCTTTGACTCCGAAGATGAAGGCAGGCCCTGCCTTCCTGTGGAGGGCGGCCGGCTTTCAATGTCTTGGTTTTGTTTGGAAAAAGGTGTTCGTGGTTTGCCCATCTGGGTTTGGTCTCTGGAGCTACTGTTTTTTTCCCTGGAGTGGGCCTCCATGCTTCCACCGTTGATTGCAATTTATTTTTGTCCCAGTTTGAATGCGTTTTACCTTGACTCGCAACTTGGGCCTCTCACTGTCCTTTAGGTTATTTGCTTTGGCTCCAGATAGTCTTTGGGGAAAAAAGTCTTCACAGAGCAGACCCCGGGGCGGTAGGGAGAACCTGCTTGAGCCTTCCCACTGCAGGCTGATAGTTCCCTGTGTTTTCTTCCCTCTCTCTCCCACAGTTAGTGGTAAGTGTGAGTTGTTAACCTATGAGCACTGTTGGGGCCTTTCCGGATTCAGGCGGGTCAGAAGCAAGAATGACACTGCCAGGGTCTCAGGGCCCTGTGGAAGTGGCACATGCATTGCAGACACCTCTCCAGGGAGGAGGAAGACAGGGTTGCCGTGTAGAGATCCCTAAGTGCCACATAACGGGTGTTGTTAATAAACTTTGCTGCTATTTTTACTGTTCCTGACTGCGACTCTTCAGATTTTTAATTTAACATGGATCTATGAAGTGGAGATGAATTCTTTCTTTTATGAGGATGCCACTGATTTTGTAGTGTTTGACTCAGCTAGCCAGGAATATGGGGGAAGACATTTGTTGATGACCACTAGGTTGTTTAAAGTTAAATGGTCAGCTAGGAAGAAGACTGGCCCCTTTTTGTTGTGATAAATCACAAAATGTGAAAATTGTTGATTGGAACAATATTCTTCTTCGTCAGTTCTTGCTCTTCTGGCTCATCAAATTGTTTCAAGTAGTGTAAAACAATATTTTTCTGAAGCGTTTTATGAACAGTGCATCCTATAAATGACTCTATTAAACGTAGTTACGTAGAAAAGCCCTGGCTAATAGATCCTCCTTATGTGCAGTCACTAGCGGAAGTATTGAGAAAAAGATTGAGCATTGAAGTGGGAACAAAACTAGGTCTTGGAACTGGTGTCTTCACTTGGTCTCAGCCTCCAAGTCTTGATCAAGGCTCTTGCTCCTCACCATTTTCTCAAAATACTCAGGTGCCAAAAGAATGTCTTAAGAAGAGCTGTCTACTACGTTGTTTAGCATTTAACATCATTTAGAGAAAAGCCAAGTTTTACCACAGAAGTTGATTCCAACAACTCAGGAGTTCTTTTCCTGACCATCCTCTTGTGAGCTAGTTTGACTTTACACCCTAAGCACCTTTTTTTTCCCATCCCACCCCACCCCCTAGCAATGGTAATGAGTTAAATATATATGGGACTTGAGTGTTGACAAAGTTATGAAACAGAAGGATTGTTCATAAGAGCTGCCGATCTATTTGATATCCAGAGTAAAGAAACAGCTAATGTGTGTTTTACTGTTAGGGCCAGCCCCCCTCCCCCACCCAACCAGTGTTTGGCCTTCATGTTTGCTGCTTAAGTATGTACCTTAGAGGGGCCGGAGAGATAGCACAGCGGTGTAGGGCGTTTGCCTTGCATATGGCCAATCTGGGTTCAATTCCCAGCATCCCATATGGTCTCCTGAGCACCGCCAGGAGTAACTCCTGAGTGCAGAGCCAGGAGTAACCCCTGTGCATCGCCAGGTGTGACCCAAAAAGCAAAAAAAAAAAAAAAAGGTATGTACCTTAGAAAGATTAATCTCGTCAAAAGAATACCAGCGAGAACACTAGGAAGAAGGGAACGGGAGCTATGCTAACAGTACATCAGGCCCTGGCAAAGTTAGCCAGATCAGTAGGGAACGAAGGTGTTCCTTGGCCAATGTTTACAGCTTCAGTTTCCCGTTTTAACTTAAGTCCTGGTGGCTCCGGCTCCCTCCAATCTTCTGACTACTTACAACCACAGCAGCAGTTTCTTCGTGGCCTGTTATGGGAAAGGTCCCGAATCAGGAAACCGTCTGGATGGAAAGTTCGGGAGTGTTGTTGTTTTAGCTGAAAGACGCTGTAGTAACAAGTGAGAGAGGATGAAATAAAGCCAACAGATGTTTCCTAGCGGGTGGGCGGGTGGGAGGAGAAAGTCCCCTCTCGCTCCAGTCCTGGTGTAGTGTATAGCTCTCTGGTCTCCTAGGAATTGACCGGCTATATCCGAGATAGTAAAATTATTGGAGGGTCAGCCACATTTTTTGAGCTTAAGTACTTCTTCACCTTTCAGTTAGGTTCTGTGCATTCACAGTTGATCCCTAAGTCATTATTACCTGAGTTTGTGGCGGTAAGTTCTCATATTTCGCTTTGTCCCTAGACTTGATCTTTGAATTTGAAGATTCCCCACTCTGATTCTTATATGTTGGATTTCCAGGAGTGATTTTTATTGGTGGGAGGTGGGATGGGAGGAATGTGTGTGTGTGTGTGGGGGGGGTGTCTTGTCTTTGGGAAGCTCTTTAATCAACCCTAAAATAATCCAAAGATTTGTTACAAATACCAGTTTTTACATACCTCACTACTGAAAAGCACCATCTATTCCACAGTGTTAAAAGTGAAAAGTTAGGGGCCGGAGGATCATAGAGCGGGTAGGGCTCTTGCCTTGCATACAGCCAACCTGGGTTCGATCCCCGGCACCCCACAGAGTCCCCAGAGCCTGCCAGGAGTAAATTCCTGAGTGCAGAAAGAAAAGTTGGCAGCCAGTGTGGTTTGTGGATAAAAACTGAAGGTCTATTGAGTTAAACACTTCTTTAGTGGGTTATACATAAGATAACATACATTAGAGAGTTTGATGAAGACAGTGTTTGTTTTTAATAACCTTTTTATTTATTTCCTTCTTTGATTAGCTTTGCCTTCTGTGTTAAGAAATGTGGACTCCTGTGAGGTGCTGGAGGCCTGAATCACCTTGAAAGCTTTCCAATCTTGTCTAGTTACTGCCGCAGAGTCACTAAGGAATTGAGCAGAAAAAGAGATTTGATACAAATGATTTATGAAATCTCAACATTTCCTGAGGTCCTATCACTGGGCGCCAGTTATGAAGCTTTTTTTTTCTTTTTCTTTTTTTTTAAGCTAACGAATTCTTCAAAGATGTCAATTGTTTGAAAATTTTATAAATTGCATTTCTACACACCTGTGACCCCCGTGCTTACCATTGGGGTTCTTCTTCATAATCCGCAACTCAATAAAGGCTTTGTGCTCTCATTTATCTTTAGAATCTCTGGTATGAGCCTTTATGTAAACCTTGAGTAGCTACTTTTGTAAATGTATGCTTAGCTGGTAATTCTTAAGAAAGCCCTGGTTAGAGCTGGAGAAATAGTGCTAAGGGTTAGGTACTTGCCTTGCATGCTACCAACTCTGGTTTAATCCCTGACACTGCCTAGGGTCCCCTGAGCATTGTCAAGGGTGGACCCCCCAAAAAGCAAAAGAAAATCCTATTTAGACTGGTGAGCGGTTTTCCTTTGTAGAGAGTGCTTTTCAGTGGGTTTTCATCCATTTGATGCCCGAGTTGGAAGGGAGATGTTTTGTTTTGCTTCTTCTGCTCAGTTTTTTGCCCAATATACCTGTGTATAACCTCCTTCCAGTCCTTGAAGACTGTGCCTGTGACTCCCGAGAATGTGGTTATTGGCAGATACCAGCCCAGCTTTGCCCTTCACCTTAAAGTAAAGGACCGCTCGCTGGACTGAGAGGTTCCTATGTCACCACAGGACAGCGACGGTGACGTTTATAGAGCAGGGGTTAAAGGAAATGTTGGCTCCTCCAAATTATAGAGTTGCAGGGCAAAATTTAAGGCAACTGATACATGTTTTTAGAAATCGGGTTCCCTGGCGGGGGTTACCAGGCAAAATTAGTTGTCCTTTCCCTGAAACCCTACTAAGTAGAGATGAAAAAAAGTCCTGGGTAGTTTCTTTCAAGATAACCACAGACTGATTTCAAGTGGCAAATGACTTGACATTCAGCCGACAGGTGGAACCCGATTGCCCACTCCAGCCTGCCTGCACATCGATAAATTCTCTCTGAAAAAATGAGCAAGTAATACATGCTTTGCGTGCAGGAGCCCCAAGTTCGACCCCCCAGCACTGCACGGTCCTGTGGGCACTTCTAGGTCGTTCCTGTGGGCACTTCTAGGTGTGGTGAGGAAACAAAAAACAGGCCCCCCAAAATGTAGTATTTTCATGTGGCACCCCCAGAATTTCTCAAATGGCCAACGTGAGCTGAGTGGACAGGACAGCATTGTCCCTCTACCTTTAAATAAGTAAAATGTGAAATAAGTAAGGGCTGGAGTGATAGCACAGTGGAGCAATAGTTGCATGCGGCTGACCCGGGTTCAGTCCCAACACTCTATATGGTTGCCCAACTACCACCAGGAGTAACCTGAGTATTGCTGTGTGTCCAAAAAACAAAAAATAAGAAGAATCTAGATTCCTGAGCTGGAAAGAAAGACATAGCCAGTGGAGTGCTTGCTTTGTACGCAGCTGACCCAGGTTTGGCCAGTGATCCCCAAGCCACTGCTAGGTGTGGCCCCCAAAAAAACAAAACCGAAAATCTAGTTTCCCTTCCCTCTCTAGCCAAGATGTTCCAGACTTATTTGGTCTGCTGCCTCCTCAAAAAAAAAAAAAATTGCTCAGGGGCCAGAGCTGTAGTATAGCAAGCAGGTGTTTGCCTTGAGCAGGGCTGACCTGGGATTGATCCCAGCATCCTGTATCACTCCCATCAGGAGTGATTCTGAGTGCAGATCTAGGAGTTAACTCAAAGCACTGCCAGGTGTGGCCCGAAAACCAACAACTGCTCAGCACCCCCTGGAAATGATCTTCTTTAAGCAAACGTAGCACGTTTAATTGCACTCAAGGTTCCTGTGGTCCTCTGCGTCTTTCCAGCACCTCCCTGGAGGGGGCAGTATTGTCCTTTCTGGGACTCCTTGCTCCAATCCCCCAGTCTCCTTGCAAGTGGCTGCTTTAATACTTGGGGATGTCTCTAGATTTCTAAAACACACATCAGATTTAGGATCATATACTTTCCACAGGGCAGGGGGGTAGTGTGCCTCCTTTACAACGATAGCATCATGCTGCGTTTTCTCAACACCACCCCCCCCCACACACACACACACCCCCGACCTCCCCCACCCAGCAGTGCTCAGGCAGGAATGTCTCCTTTTTCCGGAGTTGACTTTTGATAAATATTGACAGGTCAGGTGCCCCAAGGCCCTTTGTAAATTAAGAATTATGAAATGTCCAAGATTTTTCAGCTTATCTTGACTAGGGATTGTTCTAAGGGCTGTTTAATGGTACTTGTCTTCAGAGCTGCGTTTGGGGGCGGGGGTGGGGGGGGAAATTCCCCAGGTTTACCCACACCTCTCTGTGGAGGTGGAGCGTGATCTGGAAGCCAGGCTGGTGTATTTGAAGAATGTCCTCTACCACTGAACGGCATTCCCACCCTAGTTTTATCTCCATTTTTCATGAGTTTTCCAGAGTTGCCTTAAGAAGTGCTTCATCTCGGTATTTTTTTTTTCCTTTTTGGATCACACCCAGCAATGCTCAGGGGTTACTCCTGGCTCTGCAACTCAGGAATTACTCCTGGCAGTGCTCAGGGGACCATATGGGATGCCGGGGATCGAACCTGGGTCGGTCGCGTGCAAGGCAAATGCCCTACCCGCTGTACCATCGCTTCGGCCCCCTCATCTCGGTATTTTTGCTAGATTTAAAAGTTAAAAGTTGTGGAGTTCATGCACAATTCAATCAGCTAATCAGTAGCTGAATAAATAGCAGTACGCCTACATAAAAATAAATAAATAAATAAAAGTTAAAAGTTAACATGGTCATTTAGACCTGCACTCCATAGCCTTATATTTTCATTTAAAAATAATTTTGGTGGGGCTGGAACGATAGCACAGCAGGTAGGGCATTTGCCTTGCCACGCGGCCGACCTGAGTTTGATTGCCAGCATCCCATATGGTCTCCTGAGCACCATCAGGAGTAATTTCTGAGTGAAGAGCCAGGAGTAACCCCTGTGCATCGCCGGGTGTGACCCAAAAAGCAAAAAATAAATAAAAATGATTTGGGTGGGGCCAGAGCAATAGTATAGCAGGTAAGGTACCTGCCTTGCATGGGGCAGACCAGGGTTTGGACCCCGACATCCCATATGGTCCCCTGAGCCCACTGGGAGTGATTCCTGGGTGTAGCGCCAGAGGTAAGCCCTGAGCATTGCTGGGTGTGACCCCCCCCAAATAAAAAAATAATGGTTTTTGGCTTGGGTAGATCATATATGCGCCCTACCCAGGTTCAATCCCTGGTACCACATGGTTCCTCAAGCTGGACATAGTCCTGGAGGCTCCTGGGCACTGTGTCCTTGGGTTCTACCTGCTGGTCTGGTTGGCTGACATCACTGGCAGTGGGCCCCTGGCCCCTTGATCATACTTTCTGTTTTGTTTCTTTTTTGGGGACACACTCAGCTATGTTCAGGATTTACTTTTTTTTTTTTTTTTTTGCCTAGGGGAATGAGAGGTCACAGCTGACATTGCTCAAGGCTTACACCTGGCTCTGCACTCAGGGTTCTCTCCTGGTGGTGCTCGGGGGACCATATGAAGTGCCAGGGATGGAATCAGGGTGGGCTGTAGGATTCGTGCCTGAACCCCAACACAATCCCTCCTGCCTCCCTCGATCATTCTGACCTCCTACCCCTACAGTTGTATTGCCTCACTTTTCACTTTGAAGACTCAAGTAGATTGAATCCTAAAGTGAGTAAAAAAAAAAAAAGAGACTGGGGCTAGAGAGATGAGGCAGTGGGCAAGACTTTTGCCTTGATGTCTTTGCACCAATGTACTAGCCCTCTACTTTTCATCTTTTTAAAATTGAGTGTGACCCAATATCAGAGAGTGAGAATGAGAGAGAGCTAGAGCGAGAAAGAGAGAGAACATAGAGAGAGAGAGAGAGAGAGAGAGAGAGAGACAGAGAGAGAGAGAGAGGATCCAGCTCTGTGGACCAGAAGGGACCTAGAGGTGTCTTGGATTTTGTTGGGAAGAGAGGATGACAGGTACCTGGAATGAGGGAGATGGCTCAAAGGGCCAAAGTGCAAATTTTACACACATGTAGGAGCTCTGGAGGGCCACACCCAGCAAGGTTCAGCTTCCAGAGCTGCACTGGGGACCCTCAGGGGACTGAGTGGTACCAGGAATCAACCTGAGTGGGGGGCCTGCGACGCATGTGCCCTTGGTCGCTGCATTGTCTCCCAGTGCTTAATGACTGCAGCTTTCATTACATGGTTGAGAATTTCTGCTATGATTTCCAACCGCTTAGTGTTAAGTCTGTTAAGTTTCTGTGTTTACCAGGTTGATTTAGAATTGCAACAACTTTGATTTTTTTCAATTGGTAAGGTTTAAAAAATGGGAACATTTTAAATCTATTTTTTGGGGGGGGAGCGGCCTACACCCAGTGATGCTCAGGGTTTGCTCCTGGTGGGGCTCAGGGGGGCTATATGGGGTGCTAAGGATGGAAGCCAGGTTGGCTGTGTGCAAGGCAATCACCTTACCCAATGTATTATCTCTCCCAATGTACTAGCCCTCCACTTTTCATCTTTTTAAAATTTTGTTTTGGAGCTAGACCCAGTCATGCTCAGGGGTTACTCCTGGCTCTGCTCTCAGGAATTACTCTTGGTGGCAGTACCCGGGGGACCATATAGGATGCTGGGATCAAACCCATGTTGGCTGCATGCAAGGCCAGTGCCCTTCCTGCTGTACTATCTATCGCTCTGGCTCCCATTTTTCATCCTTTTAAGTGACATGCTTTATATACTTCTTGCTCGCCTAAAGAGCCATTAAAAAAAAAAAAAACTCAAACAAATGAAGCCGAAATAATGCACCTGGGAAATAGCATGTGTGTGAGTATCTCTAAAGCAAGTACTCTTATTATAAAAACATTAGAATGTTGAAGAGGAACTCATTAGAGATAAAAAATGCCAGTGTTTAATGCCAACATTAAGATGAAAGGAGAGGGTTGTTAAAAGTATCAAGTGGCCTATTAAACTATCAATTTTCAAGAGAGTTACTGCTCAGTTTGAGTTGCAAGCCGTTTTGCTCTTAAATTGCTCCTCAGGAATAGAACTTTGCATAGAACTCAAACTACTTGTAAGATGGATTATATTATGCATCTCTTTATTTTAAAGTAATTTTGTTTCGTTTGGGGTTTTGGGCTGCACCAGGTGTGCTAGGGCGTACTCCTGGCTCTGTGCTCAGGGTTCACTCTGGTCAGTGCTGGGAAATCACAAGCAGTGCCAGGGATTGAACCAGGATTACTGTAAGCAAGGGAAGCGGCTTAGCATGGTACAATCTCTCTGGGCCTCTCATCTCTATTAATTCGGGGGCTGGAGAAATAACACAGCGAGTAAGATGCTTGCCAATGCCAGTTCTCTCCTGCTGCCTTATATGATCCCCAGAGCACTGCCAGGAGTGATCCCTGAGCACCGAGTCAGGAGTAAGTCCTGAGCACTGCTAGATGTGGTCCCTAAACAACCCCACCACCACCACCCCCCGCCGCCCTCCCAAATCCATTTTGACGTGTCAGTCATAAGCTGTCACAGACATGTCCACAGGAGATCCCTAAAGGGCAGGAGGCATGGATCAGCCCAAGATGGGCTTTGAGGGGAGGCCCAGGGTGTGGAGAATGGGGCTCAGCGTGGCCTAGAGACAGGTGGACGGGACCTGCAGTCAGTTGAGGCCCAGATCTCCCTCCCTCTAGTCTCCTCGCCTGCTGCTCGTGCTCTTGGGGGTGTTATTTTTTTTTAATTTTTTTATTTTTTAATGAATCACCGTGAGGTACAGTTACAGACTGACAAACTTTCATGCTTCCATTTCAGTCATGCAATGATCGAGTACCCATCCCATCGAGTACATCGAGTACCAGTGCCCGTTCTTCATCACCAATGTTCCCAGTATCCCTCCCATCCCCCCATCCCCAACCACCCGAGCCTCTGTGAAAGGCACATTCCCTTTTTCTCTCTCCTTTAGGGTGTTGTGGTCTGCAATACAACTATTAAGTGGCCATCATGTTCGGTCTATAGTCTACTTTCGGCATCCATCCTCCATTCCGCATGGGCCCTGCAAACACCCATTACTTGGTGGTCCCTTCTCTATCTGAGCTGCCTTATTCACCCAGCATGTGACCGGCTTCCATGCTGTGGAGCAAACCTCCTGGAACTTATCTCTACTATTCTTGGATGTTAGTCTCATCCTTGGGGGGAGGGGTGTTTGAGAGTGTATTCATCTCTCTGAACAACGTGAAATCTGGGAGTTCTGAGTTCTTTTTCTTTTAGGGGGAGTTTGGATTGGTTTGAGGGCCACATTCGGTGGGTCTCAGGGTTTACTCCGGGCTCTGTGTTTAGGAATGACTCCTGGCGGTGCCCAGGGGACCATATAGGATGCTGAGGACAGAACCCAGGTTGGCCATGTGCGAGGTAAGCGCCGTGCCCGCCATACTACGCTCTGGCCCCCAGGAGCCTTATGCCATTCCATCCATTTGTTCTGCGGTCTGCTCTCTTCCTCTGGCTCCCTTAGATGCTGACCTGTCAAGCTGTACCCAATTTTTTTTCCCCCTCTGGTTTTGCAGTTTGTTTTTGGAGTTTGTGTCTGTTTTCCATGAACCCTAATCACTGTCAAGTTTCAAAGCTTCTCCCAATGCCCGTCTCTCTGTCTCCCGAGTACCCATCCCTCTACCAGTGCCCGTTCTTCATCACCAATGTTCCCAGTATCCCTCCCATCCCCCCGCCACCTGGGTGCCGTCTCACTGTCTCCCCAGAGAAAGGGCTTTTGGGGCTTCTGACCAGCAGTGCTGGGTGCCTGTCCCCCTGTTCCCACCTCCCCAGCCATCCCTGTCATTCGACCAGTGCTCACTTGAGAAGTTCTGCCTAGCCAAGGGTGTCATACAGTCGCCTCTGAAACAAGATTGCCCATGTACATTCAAAGAATAGTGTAGCTCGAGGCAGAATTTTGCAGTGGAAATTCCTCCAGAATGTGTGACCATAACTCATCACTGTGAGAAAAGGGAGTTGGAAGCCCTTCTCTTGAAACTTTTCACGATCACGATCATCCTGTTGTTCGTCGATTGCCTCGAGCAGGCACCAGTAACGTCTCCTTCTTCCTAGCTCTGAGATTTTAAAAGAGCCATTTTAATGCTCTTTCAGGGTTAGGAGAATGGGACCCATCATTGTTACTGGTATTTGGCATATCGAGTATGACACGGGAAGTTTGCCAGACTCTGCCATGCGGGCAGAATACTTTTGGTAGCCTGCCAGGTTCTCCAAAGGAAAAAAGAGATAATAAGATGTCGCGCAGCTGCATTTGCGGCCGTGCGCTTCCGGGAGCTGGATTTTATAGTCTCTGTGTCTTGGCAGTTGATGGGACCAACCTGGCGCTGGCGACAGCTGGTGGGTGTGACGCCTACCTACTGGAAGATGGGGGTTCTGGGTGGAGAAGGTCCAGTTTCAATCCGAGTAGGCTTGGAAACCTCAGCTCTGGGACCGGCACCCTGGGTTCCTCTGCCAGTTCTTTCATGCATGAGGCTTGTCCGGACGTGTGGAGAGTGGTCCCAGCATGGCCGTGGCTGGCTCTGGAGGTCCTCAGCTGCTGGCGCTCTGCTGGGGGGGGGGGGGAGGAAAACTCAACCCGCCCCCCTCCAAGGGGCCCCGGTGAGGACAACCAGGCGCAGGGGCAGGAGACTTTGCACCTTTTTGAAACTTTTATTTATTTATATTGGTTTGAGGGCCACACCCGGCACTGCTCAGGGATTATTCCTGGCTCTGTGCTCAGGGCTCACTCCTGGTAGTGGGTGCCTGGGGGAGCATATGGGATCAAACTTTGCTTGGCTATCACTCCAGCCCTTACTCTGGAAACTTCTAGTATCTTCTTTATGATCCTAAGTTAGGTGTGTGTGGTCTATTGCAGCGATCTGCAGTCAGTCTGCAAGTGTGGAAAGGTTTGCCACCATGGATTAAACTGCCAGCTTTTGGACCCTTTCTTGCTGGGAATCTGCAGTTGTAAGAAGGTTGGGAGCTGGAGAGATAGTGCAGAGGGTCAGGTGCTTCCCTTGAGTGGGGCTGACTCAGGTTTGATTCCTGGCACCATATATAGTTCCTGAGCACTGCTGGGAGTGACACGTGAGCACAGAACCACAGAACCAAGAATAAGTCCTGAGCACTTCTAGGTATGGCCCCAAACAAACAAACAAACAAAAAAAAAACAGAAGGAGAAGAAAGGAGAGAAGAACAAAAAGAAGGAGAAGGAGGAGGAGAAGGAGGAATAGGAGAAGGAGGAGTTGGAGGAGGCAGAGGAGGAGGAAGAAGAGGAGGAGGAATAGAAGGAGGAGGAGTTAGAGGAGGTGGAGGAGGAGGAGGAAGAGGAGTAGGAGGAGGAAGAAGAAGAAGAAGAAGAAGAAGAAGAAGAAGAAGAAGAAGAAGAAGAAGAAAAGGAGGAGGAGGAGGAAGGGGAGGAGGAGGAGGAGAAAAGAAGGAGGAGGAGGAAGAGGAGGAGGAGGAGGCAGGGGATTGAAAAGATCTTGGCCTGTTCTTGTGCTGGACATTTGCTGATCAGGCCTCTCTGCGTGTCCTTCAGTGCCAGAAAACCTTAAATTCTGTTTTCCTCCCATTTTCTCAGGAATTCTGGAGTCACTCAGATGTTGGCTCTTCATTGCTCATCCATTTTTCTCTTCCTCACTTTCCATCCCTGACACTTTTATTTCCCTCTCCCCTTCCCTTGTTTCTGTGCCGCCCCCGGGCTTGCACACCTGCAGCTGATATGCTCACGGGGGTGCCACCGGAATCTCACTTGGCACAGGGGGTGGAGCTGGGGAGGGGCCCACGATCTCCAGGCACAGGCGTTCCTATTGTCCCCGTTGTCTGACTCTCTTGGGGGGTGGGGGGTGGGGGGTGTGTTGAGGGTTCTCAAGTGCTACTGGAGGGACGGGCTCGGGTCTCAGGGGCGATTATCAGCCTACCCCCAGGCTAGCGGGGATGCTGTTGGGCCCCACTATGCGGGTTACCCGAGCCACCGCTGCTAGTGCTCAGGGACCATGTGGTGCTGGGGACCGGACCCAGGTCCCATAGTTACTGCTGGACTGTCTCCCCACACCCCATCTACTGGACTCTCCCCCTCCTTGTCAGGGACCCCAGACCTGTGGCAGTCAGGAACCCCCTCAAGCAGATGCTATGCCAGGGATTTATCCCACTGACTGGGCCCTTCCTCAGCCACTGGGCTGCCTTCTGGACCCTTCCTCACTGGGGAATCCTCAAGAGCAGAGCTGCCGAGATCACCCCAGCCTCGGTGGGTGGCACTGAGGTTTGAACTCATAACTCTGTGCTTGCCAGGCAAGAGTTTTAGAGTATTAAGACATCTTCTGGGTCCTCATCTCTGACTTTTTTTTTTAGGTAGAGCAGAGGCTCCTTCCAGAGTGCTCAGGGAACCATGCAATGCAGGGAACTGAACAAACTCGGCCACCCCCTGGATGTGCAGAGCACACATTCACCTGGATGTGCAGAGCACACATTCAGTCCTTTGGACCATCTTCTCGGACAAGCTCTGACCTTTTATTTATTTATTTTGTCCTTTTGGACCACACTCAGTGATGCTCAGGGCTTACTCCTGGCTCTGTACTCAAGCATCACTCCTGGTGGTGCTCGGGAAACCATATGGGATGCCCAGGATCGAACCCTGGGCTGGACGCCTGCAAGGCAAATGCCCTTCTCCCTGTGCTATTGCTCCGGCTCCAGCTCTGACCTTTTATTCAATTTCATCTGTTGACACTTCTCTTGGTTTTTCATTTCTGCTATCATGTTTTTTTCAAAGCGGGCTGATTTTTTTTTTTTTGTCCTCAGCTGCTCCTTGTTAAAAAATAATATCCTTTTTGGTTTCCTGGTTACATTCTGTTTTGAGTCTCCGAGGAGATGCATGATATGGTCAAGTTACTGTCTGCTGCAATGTCTGTGAACTTTTTTTTTTTCCACGTGGCTGTCTGGGCTTCTCCTGGGTGGTTGGAAGCTCCTCTCCTGAGTCCAGGCACTTCCTGTCTGGCTGCTTGTGCATGAGCACTGGTGCCAGGAGCCAGCTGGATGTCCTGACAAGTAGCGGGTAAGTGGACTTAAGGATGCCTAGAGACGCTCTAGAATGTGCCTTGGGTTCCCCAGGGGATTCCTCCAGCCTGGCTGTAAGGCGCTGGCTGCAGACATCCTGGGAGCTGAGTGAGAAAGCCGGCCGGGGAGGAGGGGAGGGGAAGGGGGGGGAAGGAGGAGCAGGAATGTCGCAGCTTCCCACATCAATTTAACTTACCCACTTCTCTCTTCCCACAGCTGTCCTGGAGGACCCTGGGGCTGGTGTAACCCCGAGGCACAGCTTTTCCCAAGCCAGCCCCTCTCAGACGGCTGCTGTGCACTGCTTGTCATTCTTCTCTGCTGCTTAGGCTGTTGGTGGGCTTGGGGGGGGGGGCCCTCAGTGCCAGGAGATGAGACCCGGACTTTCTGCAAACCAAGCCTTCCCTCAGCCTGTGAGTCATCTCTCTACCTTCCCTCATTCACCAGAACCATCCCCCAACTCCCAGGCCCTTCCGTTGCTGAGTGTCTGCACTTACCAGAGCAATTGCCGTTGCGCCTTCATGTTCCCGGCTTTAGTTTAGACTCAACTGTTCGTGTCCACTGGGGCAGTCCCACTGGCCCACCGACTCACCTCTTTTTTTTTTTTAAAGAAGCCAATTTATTTTATTTTATTTTTCTTTTTTGGGTCACACCCAGCAATGCTCAGGGGTTACTACTGGCTTTGCACTCAGGAATTATTCCTGGCAGTGCTTGGGGGAACATATGGGATGCCAGGGATCGAACCCGGGTCAGCCGCATGCAAGGCAAACGCCCTACCTGCTGTGCTATTGCTTCGGCCCCACTGACTCACCTCTTATGGACCCCTGGGGCTAGAGGCAGGAACTAGAGGATGACACGCTGCTCGAACCCTGCCAGAGATGGACGCCGGGTCAGGGTATACTGGGCATGCACCCTTGCCATTGTGCTATTGCCCGCCTAGAGATGGGCTTCATTTTTTTTTTCAGACTTCACTGCAAAATGCCTGAAACATTTTGTTTCCCCCCAATTTTTTTTTTTTGCATCACACTCAGTGATGCACAGGGGTTACTCCTGGCTCTGCACTCAGGAATTACTCCTGGTGGTGCTTGGGGAACCGTATGGGATGCCAGGGATTGAACCCAGGTCGGCCACGGGCAAGGCAAATGCCCTACCTCCTGTGCTATCGCTTTTCTTCTTGAGTGGGCCCAGTAACGTCTCCATTGGGAGACTTTGTTGTTACTGTGTTTGGCATATCGAATACGTCACGGGTAGCTTGCCAGGCTTTGCCGTGCGGGCGACATACTCTCAGTAGCTTGCCGGGCTCTCCGAGAGGGTTTGAGGAATCGAACTTGGGTTGGCTATGTTGGCTGTGTGCAAAGCAAACACCCTACCCCCTGTTTCCCAAGATCTTCACTGGTTCTCTTTTCTTCATTATGGGTGAGGAGGCATCTGAGTCTCCCTCAGACACAACAAGGGGGTTCACCCCACACCAGGGACAGAGAAAGCTGGTCCTCCCCGGAGCGGAAGTGCTTTTCTTGTCATTCACTAAACTTACCTGAGCTTGTGTTTATTTATTTATTTTGGCTTGTAGACCACACCTGGCAGTGTCCAGGGCTTACTCTTGGCTCTGCACTCAGGGAATCACTCAGGGAACTACAGGAGGCCAGGATCAAAGTCCAGTCAGCTGCGACCACCTTGTACAAGGCAAGTGCCCTACCTGCTGTCCAGGCTCCTGCCCTTCACCTGCACTTTTGGACTCCAATACAGCCTCAGTGCAGGGTCAGAATCTGGGTGTGCATGACTCCATATTTGGAAAGCAGTGCCCACCCACAGCTTTGCCACCCAGGCTGGCAAGGACCAGCGGGTCTGCCATCCTCGGGGTGAACTGAAGGAAAAAACAAACAAACATTGTTTTTTGTTTTTTAGGGGGCCACACCCGGCACTGCTGAGGGCTTACTGCTGGCAGGCTCAGACAACCATATGTGTGTGGTGCGGGGGGATCTAACCCTGGTTAGACATGTGCAAAACAAGTGCCCGGCCGGCTGGAGGCTGGATTCTTGCTGAGGCCCAGGAAACTTCTAGCTAGCCACACAAGAGCTGCATGCGGGTGGGCGGGGGTGTGGAGACAGCCCTGGGGCCTCTGGGCGGGGCTGGCCGCGGGGATGGAGAGGCTGTGGGTGGCTGAGCGCGATGCCCACGTCGTGCCCAGCGCCCTCTGCCCAGCTCAGTCTTCCTGTCTGTTGGCGTCAAGACCCTAGGTGCAGGGGCGGGAGCGATTGGTACAACGGGAGTAGGGGAGCGTTTGCTCTCTGCACGGGGCTCACCCAGGCTCTATCCTCAGCCTCCCAGACGGTGCCCCGAGCCCTGTCAAGAGTGACCCCTGAGCGGAGAGCCGGGAGTAAGCCCCGACTATCCCCAGGTGTGGCCCCCGAACAAGACAACGAGCAAACAAAAGAGTGCGTGCAAACACGTGCAGGACCAGCGGAAGGCGGGGCCGGCTTCGTGCTCGCGGCCTTCCGCGCCGCCCGGGCTGGACGTGGGCATCGGGGGCCACAGTCAGCGGCCCGGCCAGGCACACGCCTGCACCTCGGGGGTCCCCGCCGGCCCCTCGGTCCCTGCCCACCTCGCAGGCCCGGCAGCCGCCGCCGCCACCGCCGCCACCGCCGCGCGGGCTGGCCGGGCGGCCAGCGGGGGGCGCCGGCGGTCACCCTGGCCGCGGCCTCGGCCCGCCCCGCCCGTCCCGCCCGCCGCGGCGCGGACACCCGGACGGCGGGATCCGGAGCGGCGGCGGGAGCGGGAGCGGCGGGACCCGGACGGCGGCGGGACCCGGAGCGGCGGCAGGTGAGCGGGCCGGGGCGGGAGCGGCGGGACCGGGATGGGCAGCACGTCCGCTGGGGGACTCCCCGGCCTCGCGGGTGGTGTGTGTGTGTGTGTGTGTGTGTGTGTGTGTGTGTGTGTGTGTGTGTGTGTGTGTGTGTGTGTGTGTGTGTGACTGCTGTGAGTGCGTGACTGTGTGTGTGTCTGTGTCTCTGTGTGTGAGTGTGTGACTGCTGTGAGTGCGTGACTGTGTGTGTGTGAGTGTGTGTCGGTGGGCCCAGGGGTTGAGGGTGGGGGAGAGGCTCCGAGCGCCCCGGCACTTGGGCAAGGGCTGGGACTCCTCAGACCTTTGCTCCGCCGGCCTCCGTGCAGCAGAGTGGCCAGTTCTCCCCATGTGAAGACTGAGACTTGGCCAGGGGACAGGGAGGGGGCCCGGACTGGATGTGGACAGGACAGGGAACAGCGGACAGGGACGGGTGGGGGGCAGGGGAGACCGGGAGGGCACAGGGCCAGGTACCAGGGTAGGGAGGGGATGCAGACAGTGCTCCTGGCCCTGGGCTATGGGAAAGGGGCTGGTTTGGCTGGTTTCTTCCACCAGGATAGAGAGAGAGAGTGTGTGTGTGTGTGTACTGTATGTGTGTACTGTGTGTGTACTTCCTAGGCTGGAGAGTGTGTTGTGTGTGTGCATGTGTGTGTACCCCCTAGACTGGGTTGTGTGTATGTTTGTGTGTACCCCCTAGACTGGGTTGTGTGTGTGTGTGCTTGCTCCCTAGTCTGGATCACATGTGCGTGTGTGTTTACACTAGACTGATAGTATATGGATATATGTGTGTGTGTGTATACCTTAGATTGATATTGTGTGTATGTGTGTGTACCCTAGACTGATAGTGTGTGTATATGTGTGTGTGCACACCTAGACAAATTACGTGTGTGCATGCGCATGCCCTACACTCTGTGTGTGTGTGTACTTCCTAGGCTGGAGAGTGTGTTTGTGTGTGTGTGCATGTGTGTGTACCCCCTAGACTGGGTTGTGTGTGTGCGTGCTTGATCCCTAGATTGGATCACATGTGTGTGTGTTTACACTAGACTGATAGTATGTGGATATACGTATGTGTGTGTGTGTGTGTACCTTAGATTGATATTGTGTGTATGTGTGTGTGTTCCCTAGACTGATAGTGTGTGTATGTGTGTGTGCACACCTAGACTAAATTACGTGTGTGCACGCGCATGCCCTACACTCTGTGTGTGTGCACATGTGTGCATGCCCTAGACTGAATAACGTGTGCATGTGTGCATATGCATGCCCTAGACTGGATAGGGGGTGTGTGTGTGTGAGAGAGAGAGAGTGTGAAGGGTGTGTTTACTGCCAGAGCCACAGTGGATCTCCCTGTCCAGAGAGTGCAGAGAGAGCAAGTGAGGAGTTGGCCGGGCCTGGCTCCCCTGCGGGGTCCTGGCATCTCATCTTTCACCTGAAGGCAGTTGGAGTGGGGGTGGGCAGGGGTGTTCCTCTGCTCCTCTGTGTGCCTTGGGGGTACTCCTGCTCCTCCCTCCAAGGCCACGATGCCACCCCGGAGCCCCTGGGCATATCCATGGAGCCTTCGCCGGGGAGGAGCACAGGTGCCCAGTGAGGGGGCTGCCGCCAGTCAGAATCATTGCCTTGCTGACAAAACCTAGGCCAGAGTGAAGGCCAGCACTGTGAGACAGCAAGCACTGGCCACGGTGGGCTCTGGGACCCTGGGGGCTGGGGCCTCAATAGCTCTGAGAGTGTGGGGCACGTTCCCTGTGGGCTGGGCCTGCCTCAGACCTGAGGGAGGTGAGGAGGCCCTGAGTCTCGGGGCGGAGGCACACCGCCTGCACATGGGTGCTGTGTTCTAGGCTGAGTCCCTGATGCTGAGTTCTGGAGTTCTGTCTCCTCAGCACCTGTACAGGCTTTCTCCATGCCCTTGTCCTGTCCAGAGTCCAGAGTGCTTGTCTGAGGCCGCTGATGGAGACAGAGGCGGGGCAGCCTCTGCCCTCTGAGGCCAGGGTCATGGCTCTTGACCATTGGAACCCTTTGATGGAGAGTGTTGCAGGTCAGACAGGTCTTCACAGCCCTTTGAAGACAGGTCTGGAGCTGGGAAGTGGGGGGTGGCTGTGGCCGGTGGTGTCCAGGCGGGAGTCCCTGGCAGGTTCTCTGCCCTCCAAAGTCCACTGGTCAACAGGGAAGGCTGAGGGAGTCCAGCCCATCTGTGGAGAGATGTCCCCACAGTACACGGCAATGTGTGGTGGGCAGAGGAGGTGATGGGCTGAGATGGGTTTCCTTTGACATGTCTTTGGGGAAACTTGTGGAGAAAACATGTTCTTGTTTTTCTGTCTTTTGTTTTTGTTTTGTTTCTTTTTTAAAAATTTTGTTTTTAATTTTTGGGGCCACACCATGGCACCTTGGCTTTGCACACGGGAATCACTCCCTGCAGTGCTCAAAGGACCATATGGGAGGCCAGGGAGAGAACCTGGGTCAGCCGCATGCAAGGCAAGTGCCCTCTCTGCTGTGCTATTGCTCCAGTCCCTGTTCTTCATTTTTTTATGCTTTCTCAACTGTAAGAAGGAAGGAAAGCAAACTTTGTGAGGTTTGGGGATGTGGCTGAGTGGGAAGTGGGACAGCTCAGGCCTTGCCTGTGTGGGGCTCTGGGTTCCAGCCCTACCACTGGAGGGAAAAAAAAAAAAGAAGCAAAACTTGATTCTTTTTCTGTTTGTTGTGGAAAATTTTAAGATCTTCTATTGCTCATGAGCTGTGAAATTGGGTTTGCAGGTGCGGGCTGGACACTGATGCAGTTTATTAATTGTTATTACCACATGTTGGATTTTGGGCCACAGCAGCTGTGCTCAGGACAACACAGGAATCACTCTTCACTGGCTCAGGGAACCACACAGGGATCTGGAGATTAAACCTGGATTGGCGAATGCAGTACAAGCACCCTCCCCTCTGTACTATTCTCTGGCCTCGATGCAGATTACTAGGGCACTCAGGTGGAAAGTGCAGGATCGTGAGGTGTCTCAGCCCACGTTCTCCTCAGACCTCAAACATGGGGCCCACAGTGCAGGTGGGAGACCCCATCACTGGCCAGCGGCAGAGCATGTGGTGGGCAGCGTCACCTGCCCTGAGAGTCTGTGGCACCTCTGTCTCCTTTCTGGTGGAGAGTTGCTGGGGGTTGTCTGGCAGACACCCGGGAATGATGGGTGAGGGGGCCCCATTTGGGAAGGGAGCCAGACTGGGATGCAAGTTCTTCCCCTTTGGGAACCAAAGTGGTTTTTCAGGCTGCTGTGGCCAGTCCTAGGTAGGATTTGGGGGTCAGGGTCCCAGGCCCCCTAGGACTGGGTGATCCCACATCCTCCCCCTGGGGAGGCTCTTCTCAGCTCCCTCTTCTATATATCCCAGACTGAACGAGCCCCTCAAACGCCCCGTGCTCCGCCTCTCTCTCCCAGCCCGCAAGCTCGCTGTCCTTTCTGCCAGCCTTTCCTCCCCAGTGGCCTGGCTCTCCGTGCTCTACTCGGAGGCTTTCCATGCTGGGCTCAGCAGAAAGGCACTGAGACCCCAGGTCTACACCAGAAGTAAAAAGCTGGGCTTGATGGGTGCGGAGAGAGAGCACCAGAGACCCAGCACAGGCTTTGCAGGCATCAGGCCCAGGGTTTGTCCACAGCGCCACCTCTGGGGGCAATCCCCGAGCACTGAGTAGTAGCCTCTGAGCATCTCTGAGAGTGTTCCAAGGCCCCCAACTCCCCAAAAGAAGGAAAGAAAGAAAGAAACAAAGAAGAAAGGAAGGAAGGAGGGAGAGAAGGAAGGAGGGAAGGAAGGAAGGAAGGAAGGAAGGAAGGAAGGCGGGTGGGGGGAAGGAGGGAAGGAGGGAGGGAGGGAGGGAAGGAAGGAAGGAAGGAAGGAAGGAAGGGCAAGGGAAGGAAGGACAAAAGGAAAGAAAGAGAAAGAGAGAAAGAAAAGGAAAGAAAAGAAAGAAAGAAAGAAAGAAAGAAAGAAAAAGAAAAGCAAAAAAAGGAAGGAAGGAAGGAAGGAAGGAAGGAAGAAAGAGAAAGAAAAGAAAAGAAAGAAAAGGAAGGAAGGAAAGAAGGAAGAAAGAAAGAGAAAGAAAAGAAAAGAAAGAAAGAAAAGGAAGAAAGAAAGAAAGAAAGAAAGAGAGAAAGAAAGACTGAGCTTTATTCCATGGTGGATGGTGACCCCGGGGGTCCTTCCTCCTCAGTTCTGGTGGTCTGTGCCAGCCTCAGGCCTGAGGACCTTGGTGTCCACCGCCTTGCTTTCTGGACAGTATGGGGGGTCAGAGGGAAAGACAGGCACACTCGCCCCCTCCCCAGCCCAGCCTGCCCCTTGGCTTCTATAAAGGGGGCTAGAGGGGGCCTCCCAGACCAGGTGGCAAACAAGTACCCGGGCCAGTCCCAGCAGGTCTGTGCCAGCAGGGAGTGCCCATGGGCTGCTCATTCCGGTCAGCAGCTGCTGCGGCCACAGTGTGTGTGGAGGAAGCGTGTTTAGACCCCGCAGCCAAGGTTGTGTCGCGCCGGCCCTTAGACCAGAGGAGAAGGACACGGACTCTGCGGGGTCCCCGGGGCTGGAGGCCTGGCGCCGCATTTCCTGCCGGTGTGGCAGTGGGCGAGCTCCTCTCCCTCTCTGAGCTCCGAGTCTCCTCTGTGATGTGGAGAGCGACTTATCTCTGAGGCCAGGGGGCAGGTCCCGATATAAAGGGCCAGACCCGTGAGAGTCCACGGTGGGATGTGAGCAGCCCAGGCCAGGAGAAACGAGCCAGGGTGCTCCCGGGTGGGGGGAGCTGCTGCTGAGGGCGGTGCCCGCATCTACTCTCATGTTGCCTCACTATTAAATGACAGGGTGGCCGTGTGTCTGTGGGCAGGAGAGTTTGGGGTGATGGGGCATAGTGTGAGCACCCCACTCTCACTTATTAAAGAAAAACAAGGACTGGAATGATAGGAAGTACAGCGGGTAGGGCACTTGCCGTGCACACGGCCGACCCGGGTTCAATCCCAGGCATCCAATATGCTTCCCAGGGACCTCCCGGAGTGATCCCCGAATGCCCCCAGGTATGGCCCAAAAACTAGAAAAGAAACATAAAATAAACATATAGGCATACTTTAAAAGATGGGGAAATTTGGCAAAAGACAACAAAAAAAGTATAGGAGAGTTCTTTCCACTTTTTGGTAACTTTTGAATTTTTTTTTTTCAGAAAAATCAGAGCTTTTCGGTGGGTCCCACGGGTGACTTATGTGAAGCAGGGAGGAGAAAGATGGTCACTTTCTCCCCATCTGCCTCTGCCACCCGGGACCCAGGGTTACTGGGTTCTTGTCTCGCCTTGCAGAAAGGAATTTCAGGAGTAGACAAGCAGTTAAGTAAATAGATTTTATTTGGAAGGTTTTTGAAGTTGTGGAGGGGGAGAGAAAGAGAGAGAAAGAGAGAGAGAGAGAGAGAGAGAGAGAGAGAGAGAGAGAGAGATGCTTAAGAGAGAACGAGGACTTCTCCAAGGGTGGAGAGAGCCCCTAGACACATCCCAGCATTAGACAGGAAAACATGAAAGTACACATCTCGAGGGGAGATGCGGGCGACACATGTGCTCGGCCACCACATGTGCTTGGCCACCTGGACGCAGGCAGCACATGGTCTCGGGCAGCATCTGTGCCCGAACTCTTTTGAATTTTTGAAGTTCTTTTAAAATAGTAGCTTTTCAAAAATCATGTCTAGCTAATGCTTTCAGTCTTGGAGAACAGTAGCTGGCGCTGGGTGAAGGTTAGCTCTTACTGTTGCTTTCGTTATCGGTGGGAGGGTGCAGTGTCCGTTATCTCCTTGTCCCAGAAGCCCTGGGCTGTTGCTCCACTTTGCAGATGCTGCTGTCGAAGCCCAGAGAGGCCAAGCGTCTTGCTCAGGGCGGCACAGCAGCGGGTTCAGGTCCCCGGAGCGAGAGTCCTGCTCGGCATTGACGCTGGGCTCATTCCAAACATCTGAGCAGCAGGAGCTTTTCCATAAGCGCGATTTCGAGTTTCCCTTGCTGACTCAGAGGCCTGCAGCACTGGCCGCATTCCTGTGTGGGGGCCGCTTCTCTGCTCGGTCCTGCCCGCAGCCAGACTCACCAGTGGACGCTGCTGTGATTTCCCCCGTCCTGTCTGGCCTCCATCTGGAGGCTTCCAGTTTACTGTCCTGCCCAGTACTGTGCCTCCTACCTGCCCCCCCATGCCTTTTTCTTTTTCTTCTTTTTTTTTCCCCTTTTTGGGTCACACCCGGCGATGCACAGGGGTTACTCCTGGCTCTGCACTCAGGAATTACTCCTGGCGGTGCTCAGGGATGCTGGGAATCGAACCCGGGTCAGCCGTGTGCAAGGCCAACGCCCTACCTGTTGTGCTATCGCTCCAGCCTCCCCTACCCCCCATGCCTTTTTCACCTTTGCACCTCCCCGACTCAGCCTGAACAAGAGCCCTGATAAGGCTGGAGAGAGGAGGTAGAGAGGGGGGGTGCAGGGGGAGGGGAGGGCTGGGGGCTGGAAGAAGGAGGAGAAGGAGGAGGAGGAGGAGGAGGAGGAGGAGGAGGAGGAGGAGGAGGAGGAACCTTTACCTGGGGCTCTGGGCAGCTCTCCAGTCCTGCTGCATCTCTGCCCCCCCACCCCAGTCCCATCTGTGACTCTGAATCGTAACCCCGGCCCTTCCGATGGGCTTCTCAGTGGTTTGTCAACCGTCCCTTTGAGGGGGGTGATGGAGGCGTTCCGGGAGGGGCCCCAGTCTTGGTTTGATGTGTCGGTGCCTGGAGGCCGGCTCTCAGCCCTCCGGAGCCTGTGGGCCCCCTCTTCTCTGGGACAGGGGGTGAATCCCTGCAGGGAACAGTGCGCATAGACCCTCTCGGTGCCCAGCTCCCCGCCACTGGCTGGTGGCTGCGCTGGCTTCCTGGAGGTGGAGGGGTGAGCAGGTGCTGGACACGGGCCTGCCTGTGGGGGAGAAGGTGGGGGCGGGGGTCACGGCTGGGCGGGTGCAGCCTTTGGAGAGGTGTGTCAGGTCCCCCATCTACAAGCGGGGAGATGGACTCCACGAAGAAGGTCTCAGGAGCTCCGCCTGGGGGCGGCACTGTCTGGCAGCAGGGGAAACTGAGGCTCAGGGTGGCCATGGGGCCCTCTGTGGTTCACCTGCCAGGGGCTCCGAGCTGCAGGGGTGGGGAGGCGGGGAAGGAGCGAGTCAGCTGGTGGACAGACTTCTCAGGAAACCTCAGGCATCTGCATCTGGTGAAAAGGCAGAAGCACGAGCCCTGAAGTGGGGGCCGGAAGCTGGGCTCTCACGTGGGCTTCGGTCGTGGACACGTGGCAGGAAGCACACTGGGCCGCCCAGTGCTCCTCCAAGGGAAGTTCTGTGGGTTCAGGGTCTCCCCCCGGCTTTGGGAGGGGACCGTGGAGGTTCTCGGGAGTCGGGCCCGCCTGTCTCGCCCCCCGCCGCCTGCCCGCTCACTCGAGGTGGTTTCTCTGGGACAGGCTACAGCACGTCCTTGCTCCACTCTGGTGCCCGCAGACTGGACGCGCGTCTGGGGGTGCCTGCCACCCCAGTAAGCTGTGGTTAGAGGTGAGACGGGAGGACTCCCAGGGGAGTTTGGCAGATGCAGGGGGGTGGCGGAGAGGGCGTGGGCAGGCCCTGGGGTCACTGTGCTGGGGGTGAGGCTAGGTGTTGTGGCGGTTGGGGGGGAACCTGGGGGTGTGTCCCAGCTCTGCCACTGTCCCTCTCCACCCCCCTTACCCCCCACCCCTGCACATTCCTCATCAGCAGGGAGGGTTGAAACTGGCCCTTTGCTGTGAGACCAAAGTAGCCTATGCCAGAGCCCTCGTGGGACAGTGTCTCGGCTCAGGCCACATGCACAGGAGGCCAGGGAGTGAGTCCGCCCTCCCCGCTGACCGGCCCTGAGTGGGCCGGGTGACCAGTCCAGGCCTGGGTGACCTCGCACCCTCCGCTCCCACATGGCCCTGCAGCCTCCTATCACTTCATCTGGCCAGCTCAAAGCTGCCTCCCAGATAGATAAGGGCTGGAAGGAAGGGAGGGCAGACGGTGTTCATGCCCCACCCAGAACTCAGTGTGCCTCTCAGGGCAGCATCCAGTGTGTCCACACTGCCGCCAGCCACGCTGCCAGACGAGCCTTTTAGTGCCTGGAATCAGCATCGGAGTGAGGGCTGCACCAGGACTGGCCGTTTGTCCCTCCTGCCCTCCCTTCTTCCCCTCCTTCCTGCCTCCCTCCTTCTTTCTTCCCTCCTTCCTTCCTCCCTCCCTTCATTCCTTCCTTCCTTCCTCCCTTGCTCCCTCTCTCCCTGCCTCCTCTCTCCCTCCCTCCCTCCCTTTCATTTTTTCCTTCCTCCCTCCCTCCCTCCCTCCCTCCCTCCCTCCCTCCCTCCCTCCCTCATCCAGCAGTGCTCATGGATTACTTCTGGCTGTGCTGGGCATTGAACTGGGATTGGCAGCATGCAAGGCAAACACTGAACTAACCTCTGAAGATCTCTCTGGCGCCCGGAGATTTGTTTTCAGTCCATAACCCAGTGACCGTTTGGGCAGGGGGCTACTCCTGACTCAGTACTGGGGTGTCTTTCACAGCGGTGCTTGGGACAGGGGTTCATACCACACAGTGCTTGATGTGCTTTCTCCTCAGCCCAGGAAGCTTGATCTAAGTCACTTTTGGGGTGGGGGGGCGGGGGTGATGGCGGAGGGGGAAGTCCACACCCGGCAATGCCCAGGGCTGACCTATGGCTCTGCATTGAAGAATCACTCGTGGCAGTGCTTGGGGGACCCTCCGGGATGCTGGGGATGGAACCTGGGTCGGCTGCATGAAAAACAAAAGCCTGCTGACACCCCCCTTCGCCCCCTCCCCCCCCCATCCCTCCAGGCCCTGATCTAAGTGAGTTTTGATGTTTTCCCAGGTAGGGGTCTGCAAAGCTCTGCTGGGGTGAGGTGGGGGGTGGGAACTGGAGCCTTGCTGCTTATTGCTGGCTGTGAGGTGAACCCCCGCCCCCCTCCCCCCCCCCCCCCCCCCCCCCCCGCCCCTGCTGAGCAGCACGGAGCCTGCCTCTTTGTCAGTGAAAACTGCGTACAGCCAGCAGGGGGAGGATGAATATGAAATGGAAGCCGCCAAATTCCATCCCCGAGCCACCCAGCCCAAGACGTGGGACGGCATCCTTCCAGATTTTCTGGCCCGTCAAAAACAAGGGACGCGCCTCTGTAGCCGTGGGTGGAAGTGGGTCCCCTCCCCCCCCCAACAGCACACACCCCGAAAGCTGTTGCTTATGCTCCGTGCATGGCATCTATCGGGAGGGGCGGGCACTTCCTCTCTGCTGCCCCTGACCCGTTCACACCGGCTGGGTGTGGGGCGCTCTGCCGGCGCGCGGGCGGGCCCCGCTGCCAAGGTTTGCAAAGGAAGTCGGGACTTAGGGCTGGCAGGACAGCTGCTTCCACATCTGTTCCGTGAGGCTCCATCGCTGTTGCTCAATGCACCGTGACCCCGGCTGTCCCTTCCCTTCCCCAGTGCCCAGCAGTGGCAGAGACCTGAGCTTCCCCCGTGGGGCTCCCACCCTGGGGCCTTGCACCAGCAGCAGCTGTGGTTCTTTCTGTCCCTACCTCGGGGGGCCGTGACGGCAAAGCGCAGGGGAGGCTAGTGCCTCAGGACAAGTGTTTGGAGGAGACACTTGGCCATCCCCCCCACCCTGAGGCCACCGCGAGGGGCGTCTGACCTCCCTCTCCGCTGAGGCCCCTTGTGCGCTGACCGCTGCCCACAGTCGCCTGACCTCAGGACGCCCCTTCTCTGGAAGCCTGATTCTTGCGGGGTGACCGAGGAGCTCATCTGCTCCCTGGGGGACTCGGCGCTGTCTGGGCTGGCAGCTGGGAAGGGAGGAAGGCGGGGGTGGGGGGCTGGCGGCGTGGATGCATGATGCATGGGAATGTCTCCCCCAGGGTTAGGGGGGGTGTTAGTGACCACGCCCCTGGGCCCCGGCCTGCGTCATCGGGGCTCTCTCCGTGGGAATCACAGTTTGGCCCTTTCAGCCTGGAACGCTGAAGCTGGCCAGGAGTGGGAGTGGGGGGTGGGGGTGGGGGCTGGTACATCTGGGGTCAGTCCTGAGCCGGTGAGGTGTGCATGACGGGGATTCAGCTCTAGTCATCGTCACCAGTTGCCCTGAGTGGGCACGGGGTTTCTGCCTGAGTTTTCGCTGGGGAATCGGGGTGCGGATCCCCGGCGGAAGTGCCTGGCCGCTGAGGTGGGTCTGGGGCTGGTGGGCTGGGGTGCCGGAGGGAGGCCGCTGGCCCTCCCTGGTCGAGGCTGCAGGGACGCTCCTAGGAAGGCTGGGTGGCAGGCGCAGGAGACCTCGGTGCCCTGTGTGTGAGTGGCTGCCGGCACGAGGGCTGGGAGCCAGGCCGCTGCTGGACTGTCGCTTGTGGCCTTGGAAGTCACGTGTGAGGTATCTGCAGTGTTCGCTGGGTCAGCTGGGCAGGATGCAGGGGGACGGTCTTGGAGGCTGATCACCACGAGGCAGAGGGGTCCCTGCAGCCCCCCCACTCTATACGGCCAGCTTTCCCTCCTTCAGAGCCTCCTGGAGAGATTGCTCCGGAAGAGAATTTTCTCTGGATTGCTGTGTGTGTGTGTGTGTGTGTGCGCTTTGAGTCACACCCGGCAGTGCTCAAGGGTTCCTCCTGGCTCTGCGCTCTGGAATCACTCCTGACAGTGATTCTGGGGACCATCTGGGGGTGCCAGGGGTCAAAGCCAAGTCAGCCATGTGCACGGCAAATGCCGGACCGGCTGGACTATAGCTCCAGCCCTTGCTGGACTACTTTGAGTCAGCCCTAGGCTGGCTCCTTAATCACCGGCAGGCCCTGGGGAGGAGGGGGAGAGGGGTGGGTGGAGGAAAGGGGAGAGGGGGGCTGGTTCCCCACAGAAATGAGGAGCAGATCCAGGCAGGAGTGGAAACAGTATTACAGCGCTATCTTCCTGGGGAGGCCTGAGGCTTGGTGGCTCAAAGGATGTCCTGATGCCGGCATCAACGAGGGCTTTCTGGAGGAGGGAGCATTGGTCCTTGTCCTCAGCCAAGGCATGCAAGCGTTGTGGGAATTGAAAAGGGAAGGGGAGTTGGTTCAAGAGTGGGGGAGTCCAGAGGAGACGCGAGGCCCTGATCCCGAAATCCCAGCTCGGCCGTGGAAGGTCAGGCCCGCAAAGGCCCGCTGTGGTCGCCAGCTGGCGTGGTGTCCCGCCTGGTGTCCCGCCCTGGGCGCCCGGTGGAGGGGCCCAAGGCTCTGACTTGGGTCCCAACTGCGGACTCTCAGTTACCTCCCTGTTTGCTCAGGTCCCACTCAGGGCTTTGCGGGGGCAGGACACGAGGTGACTGCTGGACACCCCATTCCCCTCCTCCCGGGACCCTCCTCGAGCCCCGAGGTGCCAGTGGCCGTGGGGCTCTCTGGATGGGGGGGGGCACCCAGCGCCTGGGTTGGGGGCCACGCTCAGGTGTCGCTCGTGGCTATCCCTTCACAGCGCTGCCCGCTGGCTTTCCCGTCCTGTCCATGGCTCATGGCCTTGCCTGTAGGTAGCCACCTGCTCCTGCACCAGGGGACAGGCCTCGTGCCCCTCCAAAGAGGCCCTGAGCCTTGCCTTGGGCGTGGGTCTCTGTCCCCTGAGCTGCGGGCCTCTGTCCCCGCCGTGGATGCTCCTCTTGGTTTCTGTGCCACGGTGACACCCTCAGTGATGACTCCAAGTCCCACTTGTGGGTAAGAGGCTCAGAGAGGTCCTGCTGGCGGGGGAGAGGATAGGGGCTGGGAGAGGGGGGCGGGGGGGGTGGAGGGTCACCTGGTGGAGGGTCACCTGGCTCAAACTACTGGAAGCCGGAAATTGGGTCTCAGCTGGCTGAGGGTGTGGAGTGAGGAGAGGGGCAGAGTTTGGGATTTCGGGGGTGGCTATTGAGGAGGGCGAGTGGGCAGCCTGTGCTGAGTCCCAGGGGCTCCTGGTCCCCAGTCTGTCATCCCCCACCGCAGAACTGTCACTACTGGGGTGAAAGGTAGAACCAGGCCCCAGGCTCTTGGCACCCAGGGGCTCTCCCCACTCAGGCTCTTGGCACCCAGGGGCTCTCCCCACTCAGCCGTCTGAGCTTCTGATTCCTGCCTTCTAGCACTTCCTATCCGGCTACCTCGTTTTAAGCACTCTGCCCTTCCAACAGGGAAACTGAGGTCCGGCCTAGGATCTAGGTGTGGTGGGGGGTAGGTCCCTGCCCCATGGCGAGGGAGGGGCTGGACTGGGTCCAGATTTTGGAATTGGAGCCGCCACGCAGCTGGGATGGAGACCTGGGAGGGCCCTGGGCGCTCAGACGGTCCCAGAGGGTGGCTGACAAGCCTCCCTCCACACAGCCTAGAGGGGAAACTGAGGCTCTGTGCGTGGGGGGGCTTCGTGCTAGGCTCCGTGCCAGGTTCAGATTGCTCATTAAGGACACACGTGCTACTGGGAGCTCCCAGGCCAGGCTTCTAATGGGCCCGCTTTGATGCTTGTTATATTTTCACTTAAAAGAAAAAAATTATTCCGCTGAAAGCATCCAATTTCCATGAAGTCACCAGAGCCAGGGGCTGGCGTGGCGCCTCCCTGCTGTTGAGGAGAGGGGTCCCAGCGGGAGGGGCCGGGGCTCTCTGCACGGCCACCCAGGCAGGAAGTGGTGGCGCCTGCTCTGAGTTCAGCAGGTAGCCCTGAGGGCCACCCCCCCCCAGCACTTGTGGGAGCCAGGATGGGGCCCGGGAGGGCTGGCTGAGGACCCTGCAGCCAAGGGCCCTGGAGCAGAGCCCGGTAAGAAGGGAGTGGACAGCGCCACGCCACGCCACGGGGCCTGGGGGCTGGGGCGAGGGGGGGAAGGGAGGGCCTTGGCCCGGCCTGGGAGTGGCTGCGTGGGTCTGGGCTGGGAGCAGGGAAGCTCGAGGGCCCTCGGGGACCGCCGGCAGGTGGGGCGGCTTCTGGACCCAGGACCAGCTGGCGGGAAGGTGCAGTCAGGGCTGACGGGCCTGGGCCTGGCCGCCTGCGTTTCTCGTCAAGGCTGTAATTTCATTGACAGCTGCGCTGTGCTTCTCCGACCCGATGGGAAGAGAGATTAGTGAAGGCAGAGCGGTGGAGCTTGCTCTGTGAGACTAAGAGATAAACGGGGTGCAGAGACAGCACAGGGCTAGACTCGGCACTTTGGGGCTCCTGCTCCCCCACCCCGGCTGGCAGGGGAACAACCCTGCACCTCAACGCCCACCAAGCAGCAGCAAGTCCTTAGGCTGTCCCACTGAGTGAGCGGCTTGGCTGGGAGGTCCCCCCATCACTCCGTCCCCCCACCCCCAAACAAACAAACAAACAAATGTGATCTGTGCCCAAGGGTGGAACAAGTAAGCCTCTGGGAAATGACCTACCTAGTCCTGTCCTCACTCCTTGGGGCCCAGGGACCAACTGAGGGGGGCCTTCTGGATCTTTCCATGAGTTCATCCAAACATTTGCACCCTGAAACAGGTAGAGCAGGTGTCTTTTGGTCAGGTCATGGGGCTTAAGATGCCGAGATGGGGTGCCCTGCTCCCCACCAGCCTGTGGGGCAGGGACCAGATGGCGGGAGGGCTGAGGATGGCTGCTTCTCTCACACCAGGGTGCCCCTGGTGTTCTGTGTGGAGACAAATGTGTTAAAATTGTGTGGAGACCTTGTCTTCATTGCCTTAAACTGTGTGGAGTAGTGAGTTGAGGTGAACAGGGAAGTAATACTACTGGATTTTTATTGCCTTCTCATTCACTCCCATCTTCCCTATACTGTGTTTGGAATTGATCATTAAAAGAAAAAAAAATTCCCCCAGAGGGAAAAATAACATCTAAGCGGGACATTGAGTCTGTGGCTGAGTGAGCAGCTCTCGGCCGTCAGGAAGCCTCTGAAGTGAAAGAGTTGACAGGAGGAAGTGCAGCTGTGCGGGTGGGGCCCGGGCTGGGTGCGAGTCCTTCCTCTCCACCCGCAGGGCTCCGCCTCCCAGGGCAGGTCCCCACCCAGGCTCCCTGGACTCGGCCTGTGGCTCTCAGGTGTGCACCCCGAAAGTCTCGGTGGCATCTGAGTGGCATGAAGTGACTCAGATTCGTGAGTGTGGGGCAGGGTGGGGGAGACAGGGCCGCTGTGCGGGGAGGGGATGTGGGGGATGAGTGTCCCTTGCAGCCCCGAGGGTGGCACATGTGACCCCCCTCCACTCAGTGAGCTGCGGGGCAGGGGCGGGGGACACCAGTCGGGCCCAGGCTGCTTCTCACGGGAGACTGAGGCCCACTCTGATGGAGCTTCGGGCATATGCACCCTTATAGTTTGTCGCTGTTGGCCTCACCCCTTCCTTGCCCGCAGGGCTGCGGGCCCCTGGAGCAGAGCTTGGGGTGCAGGGGGCAGTCCTGCTGTATCTGGGGGAGAGCACACATCTGAGTGCACAGAACAGACTGGCAGGGGCTCTGGGCGGGGGGCCTCGTGGCAGAGGTGAGGAGTCCAGCTCCCCTCATGGGAGCCACAACCATGCTGAACCCCTGTCTGCAGACACGGCGGGTGGCATGGCCCTGGTCCCAGCTGGGAGGCAGGTGACGGGGGCTGGGGAATCGCTTCCCTGTCTCTCTGTGTGTCTCTGCCTGTCTCTGTCTCTCTATCTGTCTCTCTCTCGTCTGTCTCTGTCTCTATCTCTTTGTCTCTCTTACTCTATCCTCTCTGTCTCTCTCTATCTTTATCTCTCTCTGCCTCTCTATCTCTGTCTCTCTCTGTTTCTGTCTCTGTCTATCTTTATCTCTATATCTCTCTGTTTCTGTCTCTCTGTCTCTCTCTGTCTCTATCTCTGTCTCTCTGTCTCTTTGTCTCTCTGTCTTTCTGTCTCTATCTCTGTCTGTCTCTATCTCTGTCTGTCTGTCTCTGTCTCTCTGTTTCTGTGTCTATCTCTCTGTTTCTCTCTCTCTGTCTCTGTCTTTCTCTATCTCTGTCTCTCTCTTTGTCTCTGTGTCTCTCTGTCTCTATCTCTGTCTGCCTGTCTCTCTCTGTCTGTTTCTCTCTGTTTCTATCTCTCTGTCTCTCTTTGTCTCTGTCTCTCTCTGTCTCTATCTCTGTCTCTCTCCCACTCTCCCACACTCTGCTGTGCTATACTCAGGGCCAACTCCTGACTGACGTTGGGGTTCATTCCTGGAGGGTTCGGGGATCTCCTGGGGTGCTGGGCATTGGCAAGCACCTTCAACCTGTCCTATCTCTCTGATTGTCGGTTTCCGTGACTTTGCCGTCCACCTTTGGCTGGGGTCACGCACGGGTGCCGCTCAGCTGTCCCTCCCTCACCTGTCCTGGAGGCACCAACAGTGCTGCCCCTGTCCAGGCCCCACTTGCCTGCTGGGGACAGCCCCACCTGAGGGAGTGGGCAGGGGGTCTGCGCAGCGGGGCGGGGGCTCTGATGATGCTGCCTGGGGCCCGGGGCCCCCTTTGAAAGGTCTGGGGTGCCAGGAGCTGGGGGTTGGCTGGGCCCAGAGTGAGACCACCGGGCACCATCTTCTGGGTGGAGGGCAGTGGGTCAGTGGGGGGAGCTGGCGCCTGCCCACAACGTGAGGGGAACATGTGATTGCCTCTGCTCAATGGGCTGCTCAGGGTCCCAGTGGGGAGGTGCACACGCAGCCCCCTGGGCCCTGCCGCCCCCTCTGCAGGGGGACTATCAAGTCGCATGTTTGGGGAGCTCCTCTGCCCGGGGCGGGAGGTGGCCATTCTGAGATGGAGGAGGCCTATCACACTCCGTTCCTCAGTTTCCCCACCTGTCCAGTGGCCGAGCTACTGGAAGCTTCTGGAAGAGGAAATGCAGGCTCTTGAGACCCGCCAGAGTGGGCTGGTGCTTCCTGGCAGTTCCCCTGCAGTCGGGCGTGGGGGCCCTGCCTGCCCTCTGCCCTTCCCTCATGCTGGATGCGTTTGCAGTCTACACTCGCCCACCTGTGGAGGGTGGCAGGGTGCCCCACCCCCAGTGGCCAGGGGCATCTGGCTGGGCCTGCTGCAGCCCACGAGCTCCCCAGCGCCCACATCCTGGCTGGGGTTGCCCAATGCCTGGCGAGACCTGCTGGGCTGGACCACCTTCCACCCCCCCCCCTCTCTGTAGGCGGGTGGGGGGCCTGAGCCCCACTGGAGTGTGTCCAGCTCCTTTCTTGGGGCTCCTGAGAACTGACTCTGAGCTGTGCAGGGGGCACAGGCCTGTGGGGACCCTGGAACACTGATATGGGGGGTAGCTGAGGTGTGAGGGTGTCCCAGCTCCTCATGCTGAGGACAGGTGGGCATGTCCTGTGTGATGACAGCTTTGAGCCTCTCCTCCTCCTGGTTCCTGCTCCCCCTCCTGCTCCCGCCGGCTCAGAGACTCCCCGCCCCCCTGCCTGGGCGCGACTCACCCCTGCAGTCTCCTTTGGTGTGTGGGGCGGTTGCTCCCCTCTCCTGAGTCTTCCACTGGGCAGCCCCCTTCCCCTCGCCTCTGCAGGGAGCTGGGAAGGGGTGCACCCTCCTCTCCACCCCTGTAAGCCTGTGTCTGTCCCCGACTCCCGGTAACCAGGGGAGGACTAGCAGGAGGAAGGGACAGTGGACGTGGCTGCCCCTGTCCTCAGGGCTGGTCCCGGCTCCTGCCCGCTTCAGAGTGCCTGATCTGAGCTGGGACGAGGGAGTGCTGGGTAGGCTTGATTTTGGAGAAACGGAAGGCCTGCCTCCCTCCTCTCTTGGGACCCCAGGTATATGCCTAGGGTCTCTGTGCCCTGAGGTCCAGGCCCGTGGCTCCTTGGGGTCCGTCCCCGCCCCTGCAAGGGCTCAGGTGCACCAGCTCAGGGCAGCTGAAGGCCCCCTGGCTCCTGTGTTAGGGACCCTGGGGACAGCGACCCTCTGTGCAGAGGGGGGCTGGGACCTCAGGCCTCCATCTTGCCTTCTGTGCAGTGTGGCGGGACACTGCCCTCCAGGCTGAGCCTTCAGGACTATGTGTCGTCTCCCCCACTGCTGAGGGACAGGAAGCTCTTTGAAGTGGGCTGGAGACCTTACTCGAAGGGGACCAGGTCGCCTGCTTTGTAACCCAGACTCTGCAACCACAGCTCCAGATCCCCCCCCCCCCCCCAGGGGACAAGAGGCCTCTGGCCTCTGCTGCTTTCTGGGGCTTCAAGTCTGGCCCCCCCAGGCCCGCCCATGTCAAGGGGACACTGGCTGCTCAGCTGAGTCCTGAGGTCCAGGGACGAGCCCGGGCCAGCAGTCTCTGGGTGACCGGAGCGAGCATTCTGCAAGGGACTGCCAAGTGCTGCCTCCCACCTGACACCCCTTGCTCTCTCCTCTTCTTGTGGCTCGGGGGACGGGGCTAGGACCTGTCCCCAGGAAACAGCATGGCAAGGATAGCCCCATCCACGTCTCATGCTCAGATTCATAATAAGGACGTTTCCAGCAGCAATGGGGCCATTCTCAGGACAGGCCACCAGCGGGGGACCCTCTTGTCTCTGTCCCTCAGTGTGGAGCCTCACCTCAGGGGCAGGTGACCTACTAGGACTGTCAGCTGCGTGGGGTCTGTTCGACTTGGGCTGAGGAGGAGGGGGATGGGGGGTGTGTCCCTCTAGGCGCCAGGCCCTGTGGCTCCTCGTAGCTGGCACGGTGGGACCAGCAGGGCCGGGGGACAGTGTGGTACGCCCAGATAGGGCCAGGTCAGCAGCTCTGTGTGGCCAGGGGAGGGGCAGGTACCGGAAACCAAGACCAGCAGCCTTCCTGGAGGAGGTGACCTCCAAGGCTCTGAAGGGTGATCAGGAGTTGGGGTGTGGAGTTGTGGGCGGTGGGGGGGGGGGGGAGGGGGGGTTGGCAGGCGTGGTTTTAGGCTGCCAGAGCCTGGAGACACAGGGTGGAGCTTGTTTGGGGAACTGAAGCCAAGCCAGACACGCAATCCTGGGGAGCACTGTGAGTCCTGGAGAAGTTTTGACCAAGAGGTGAGTGGGAAAGGATGGAGAGTGCGACTCAGTCTTCTTGGGAGGTGCATCGGGTGCAGGGAACTTGGGTGGACCATCCAAGGTCCCCCACCTTGGGTTTAGGGGGCGTGGGGCTGCTTGAATCGGGCCTCCATCAGAGTGACTTCCTGCGCCTGGCCTGGCTCAGAAGCAGGGTTTGTGGCAGGGGAGGGAGGGGGGATGAGGAAGGGGGGTTGGCACCAGGAGGTGGCTTGTGGTGGGGATCCTGAGCCCTCTCCTGTGTGACTGAGAGGAAGTCAGCTGGGTGGGGGCGAGGGGGCTGGAGAGGGAGCGGCCCAGCAGGCTGACACCCCTGAGAAGGGCACTTCCGGGCTCAGGCCTGGGCTGGAGGCAGCCCCTTCCCGTTCTTGGAAATCCCGGGGACCTACCTGGGGTCTCAGCAGCTTGTGTTAGGGCCGGGCACTCTGTTGTCGGTGCCAGGGGAGCCTTTGGCCCAGGCAGTGGCTTTGGGGGTCCCAGGCTGGCGTCTTGCTGGGTCCTGGTGCCCAGCCTGCTCACTGGCTTCTGGGCCTCTCACCCTCTACTGATCTTCACTGCTCCTCAAGCCGTCAGACTCAGGCAGGGTGAGAGGCGAGCCTAGACTCAGGGCCCTGATGTTCTGCCCCTGCACGGTTTCCTTAGGCAGAGGGGGAAACTGAGGCTGGCACGTTGGCCTGCCTGCACAGCTGGGCTGTGCCTTTCTGATGGAGCTTTTCTCTGAGCCTGCCTCCTGCACGGGGCTTCCGTAGCAGATAACTGCGCGGGCCAGGGTCTGTGTGCCCAGCTGTAGACACAGGCTCTGCCCACACGTTCGTGCCCTCTGCCCATCTTCCCAGGCCCTGTGTCTCTCCTGCTTCCCAAGAGTCAGGGAGGGTGGGGAGCTAGATCTACAGGCCAGTTGCGTGGACCAGCCTGCCCATGAGGCCTCCAGAGGCAGCCCGGGCTGGGGCCGCTCCGAGCTACACCCACAGAGCCGGGAAGCTGAGGGCTGCCGAGTGCTGTTGCACAAATTCCTGCAAGGTCGGGAAAGTTTTGATTTATTTCTGATTTCATTTTGTAGCTTGCCGGGCTCTCCAAGAGGGGCAGAGGAATCAAACCGGGCTCGGCTGGGCTGGCTGCGCGCAAGGCAAACGCCCTACCGCTCTGCTATCGC
This sequence comes from Sorex fumeus, assembly GCF_029834395.1. Taxonomy (NCBI): domain Eukaryota; kingdom Metazoa; phylum Chordata; class Mammalia; order Eulipotyphla; family Soricidae; genus Sorex; species Sorex fumeus. The sequence goes on from NW_026606179.1 coordinate 32,421,954, forward strand.
TGCGAGATTATCTCGCCCGCACGGCAAAGCCTGGCAAGCTACCCGTGAGGTATTCAATATGCCAAACACAGTAACAACAAGTCTCACAATAGAGACGTTACTGGGCCCGCTCAAGCAAATCGATGAACAACGGGAGGACAGTGCTTGTTTGTTTTCATTTTGTAATAAAGGACTGTGGTTTACAACGGTATTGATAGTTGAGTTTTAGGCACTGTAGCACTGTCCTCCCATTGATCATCGATTTACTTGAGCCGGCACCAGTAATGTCTCAGAACAAATTGTGAGCCTTTTCGTTACAGTTTTAGTTTTAGGCATATACATTTTTGGTTGTTGTTACTTTAGTTGTTACTGTTTGAATTTAGGCATATAATTTTTTTTTTCTTTTTGGGTCATACCTGGTGATGCACAGGGGTTACTCCTGGCTCATATACTCAGGAATTACTCCTGGCGATACTTGGGGGACCATATGGGATGCTGGGAATCGAACCCGGTCGGTCGCGTGCAAGGCAAACGCCCTACCCACTGTGCAATTGCTCCAGCCCCAGGAGTAAAATATTTCAACACCAATCCCACCACCAGTGTCAGCTTCCCTCCACCAGTGTTCCCAAACCCTCCCCCAACCTCTTCCCCATCCCCACCCGTCAACTTGACAGGCACATGACAAAGTTTCAGTGGTTACAGCTTAGATCTTATTTATGATGATTCTTTTTTTTTTCCCCTCTCTCTCTTGGCGGGGTGGGGAGCACACACTGATTGTGCCCGGAACTGACTTCTGGCTCTGCACTCAGGAACTGCTCCTGGCTGGCTCGGGGGACCATTTGGCGTGCCGGGGTTCATCCTGGGTGGGCTGTGTGCAAGGCAAGTGTGTCACTTGCTGTACTATCTTTGGCCCTGTGAGTATTCTTATTTTTCATATTCTGGGGTTTTGTTTGCTTTGCAGTGCATGGCCCCTCTGCTGGGGTGAGTTATGGCCGTTATGCGCGCACACGTACACACACACACACACACACACGCACAGAGTAAGCCTGAAGCACATTTTCCAAGTTGGTATGTCATGTTTGTCTCTAGTTTGCCCTGGGAGTTGTGTGTGTGTGTCTTCTTTATTTTTCAAGTTGCTCATTTAACCATTTTTATGTGTGGTGCTGGGGATCAAACCCAGGATTTCATCAGACGAGGCATGTGCTTTGCCGCCGAGCCACTTCCCCAGCCCCTTGTTGCAATGTGAGGTTCCGAAGGTGGGTGGGGTTCAGGTAGAGCGACACACCTAATGAGTTTGGAGACACAGGTTGCCTGCTGACTCCGCCCGCCTATCCCTGTTTCTCAAAGCCCCTCCCACTCCATCGTTGTTGTTTATTGTTTTTGGGGGTGGGGGGATCCATACCCAGTGGTGCTCAGGGGTGACTCCTAGCTGTGCTCCGGGTTCACTCCTGACGGTGTTCATGGACCCTGGCTGGCTCTACGTAAGGCCAGTGTCTTAATCCCTTCTGTCTCTCTGACCCACTATTTGTTAATTTTTCATTGTTTGCTTTTGAGCCACACCTAGCAGTGCTTAGGGGTTACTCTGGTTCTACACTTAGGAATTACACCAGGTGGTGCTGGGGGACCATACGGGAAGCCAGGGATCGAACGCAGGTTGGCTGCGTGCAAGGCAAACACCCTACTGACTGTATTATCACTTTGGTCCCTATTTAAAAACAAAAACCAAAGTAACAAAAACTAAAAAAAAAAAAACCAAAGAAACAAACAAACAAAAACACTGCTACTAACAGGAGAAGTTGGAGAGAGAGCTGAAAATACTGAGCACTTGCTTTGTACCCCCAATGGACAGACAGGGGTGGCCCCCAAACCAATCCTGCAAACAAAAAAGAACCCTACACAGGGCCTAACCTTTTGGAACAATTTTAAGTATGCGGTCATCTGCTTTCCTAAGGCGCTTTTTGTACAGATCTCAAATTTTCTGTTAAAAGCCTTTTTTTTTTTTTTTGGTTTGCTGGAGGCCACACTTGGTAGTGCTCAGGGCTCCTGGCTTGGTGGTTAGAGGTCACCCCGGGTGATGTTTGGGGGACCCTTGTGGGATCAAACCCTGGTCTGTCGTGTGCAAGGCAAGCGCTCTGCTGGCTATACTCTCCCTTTAGCCCCGCTAAAAGCCTTTCTTTAAAAAAAAGAATTGAACAAGCTACTTTGTAACCATAAAAATAGAAACCGAAAATGGGGAGAAGTTCTATGTGCTCACTCTGCTGAAGCGTCCGTTTTGGTTTCTCTGTCCTGGCTCAGTCCTAACCCGCCACAGGCATCCGCCGAGCCTGGAGGACTGGCAGGAGGCTGCCCTCAGGGTTTCGGGCAGAGTCACAGCGTTCTACCCTAAGCTGGTTCCACCAGAGTCCCGGGCTCCAGGCTGGGTGACGCGTTGGACTTTGCTTTGTGATTCTGAGTAAACTCAGTGAACAGGCTCCCTGTCAGAGTGTGGAGGAGGGACTCAGCTGGCCTAGAAAGTGTTCCTGCATCGCTGATGACCCTCCCTGGGGATGTCAACCTCTGGCCCCCCCACATCCGGCCAGCACAGATGTGAGGGTGTTTTGCTCTTCGCCAGCCTTGGAGGCAAAGGTGAAAGGTGTCTCTGGCCAGAATGGGACCTTTCTCTGGTCATGAAGCAGCCACTTTTTCTTTTTTTTCTTTTTTTTTATGTATTCAGCCATTGATTAAGCTGATTGAATTGGGCATGAACTCCACATTACTTTTTTTTTTTAATTAAGTATGTTGAGTTTCTTTTATTATTATTTTTAAAAAATCACTGTGAGATACAATCTCACAGTCACAAAGCTTTCCTGTTTGAGTTTTGGTCATACAATGATCAATCCCCAACCCTCCACCAGTGCACATCTTCCACCACCAACGTCCCCAGTATCCCACCCCCACCTCCTACCTCTCCCCCTGCCTCTATGGCAGACAATCTCCTCCATACTCTCTTTCGTATTGCTTGTTATGAATAGATGTTCATAACATCTTGTTAGAATAGATGCTGCGTGGCGTGGCTGTGAGAGCAATGCATGCTCCTGGAATTCTAAAATTTTAGATAATCAGGGTCTGGAGAAATCTTGGCAGCAAGCTAAGCTGCTTGTTTGGAGGTTCTATTGTGTGTCTCTGGATCATGGCCGTTAAGGAGCTTAAGTAGCAGCTGGGGACAGTTTGTGGGTGTGACCTCTAGGGTACCAAGGGGATGGGGGGATGAGAAGGACAGGCCCATCCCCTATCCCTTGAGATCTGGAGTTTGCTGTCACTGAATCCGTGTACCTGCACTTCTCATTGGGTTCTGGAAGTTGGCGACCACTGGGGTTTTGCAGGGGTCAGCTGGAGGAACGATGCCTGCCCCCATCTGAGACACCCTGGTGAAGTTGGCCTGGCTTAAAGTCCGGAGGCATCTCTGTAGCGAGCTGCTCGGTTCAGAGATTCTTTCGTGTGTCTCTGGATCATGGCCGTTAGGGAAGGCAGCCACTTCTTTCCCCTGCCCACTGCCTTTTCACACTCTTCCCCCACTTTTTCCTTTTCACAGGAGGGACTTGCTTAGTTGCAAACATCTCCCTGATCTTAACCTTTGGAGTTGGCTAGTTCCTTTGGGGGTTAGGGATTATTTTATAATTATTATTCTATTGGCTAGTTTTGATTGATAGTTTCTTGTGTGTGTGTGTGTGTGTGTGTGTGTGTGTGTGTGTGTGGGTGTGTGTTGTGTGGTGGGGGGAGGTGGACAGGAGGATGCCCAAGCAGTGTTCTGAGTCCTGCGACCACTCCTTGCGAGCCTCAGGCCTCGTGATGCCGGGGGTCAGCAGGGTCACTCCTGGTGGCACATGGAGGGTGACGCAGAACAGGGTGCTGAACTGGGCGCTGAACTTGGGGTGACGGGTGTGGCCCTGGTTCCTGAGCTGTGTTCCTGCTTCTGGTAGTCCTGACCATGCAGCATTTCTTCTCTCGTTTCATTGGGTGGATCTGTCTTTCCATTCTGGCATTTGGGTTTTGGGTTTGGGCTTGGGGGTTGGGCTTTTGTCTTAAGTTTCTAGAAAGGACTTAACTTTCCCTTTGTGGCTCCTCCCTCTCTCTCTCTCTGGAAATCGTCCCGGAGGAAAGGATGGCTCAGCTTTCACTCCCTATTTGGGGCCTCACTGTCTTCTTAGCACTGTGACACCGTACGCCAATGGTGATTCACACCTGAATGTGGTTCTGTGAACTGTGGAGGTAATGGGTGGATGGGTGGATGGGTGGAACCTTGAACTGCTGCCATCTGTGTCCCCAGCTCCCAAACCGTCCTCTCCGCCCTACTCCTGCCCCATTCTTTTTTTTTTTTCCATTAATGTGACTTATTTTCTTTCACGAATAAACTTTTGGACAAATATTCTTTCATTGAATGTATATCTGCTTGTGAATTTATTTCTTACTGAATTATTTCTGACCTTATTCTTGGTCCTTATTTTTTAAAAAATTTTAAAAAATATTTATTTATTTTTTTAATTAGTGAGACATCATGAGGTACAGTTGCAGACTTACAAATTTTTGTGCTTGGGTTTCAATTATACAATGATCAAATACCCATCCCTCCACCAGTGCCCATTTTCCACCACCATGGGTCCCAGTATCCCTCCCACCCCCATCTCCTTCATCCCACCCTGCCTCTGTGGCAGGGCATTCCCTTTTGTTCTCTCTCTCTTATTGGGTGTTGTGGTTTGCAAAAGAGGCAATGGGTGACAATCATGTTTGGCCTATAGTCTACTTTCAGCATGCTTCTCCCAACCTGGGAGGATCCTCCCAACACCTTTATTTGGTGTTCCCTTCTCTATCTGAGCTCCGTTTTCCCCTAGCATGTGTGGTTGGCCTCCAAGCCATGGAGTAAAATTCCTGGTACTAATCTCGGTCTGCCCCATTCTTACCCCACTGTCGCCGCTGCTCCCAACGCCGAGCAAAGTAGGAGGTCAGTGGGGATCCACTGCACTCTGCAGAACTAGGACCATGCAGGGTCCCCAAAGGCCAGTGACACTTCCCCTTCCTGTTCTTCCTGTCAAGGCGAAAGGGATCAGAGATGGGCTGAATCTGTCCATAAAAGTGTTTCATTCTAAAGGAGAAATGTAGGGAGGGTAATGCTAAAGGAGTGAATCAGTCATGGTAGAATTTCAGGCTGGAGTGTGTGTGTGTGTGTGTGTGTGTGTGTGTGTGTGATGGGTGGGGAGGGTTATTATTATTCATTATTCATTACTGGAGACAGTGTCTCTTCAGCCAGTGAGCCGTGTGATTGCTTGGTCAGTTGCTGACAGGGTTGCATAGGACAGGGCCTATGCAGACGGCGGGCTCTGCAGGCAATGCAGAGGGGGTGCTGAGGTGTTTGTCCTCCAGGAGCTGTGCAGAAAGATCCCCCTGCCCCTCCCCATCATCACTCAGCTGGAGCCTGGCACACAGAAGAAGTCAGTCAGTGCACATTGGATGAAGGGATGGGTGGACATTCCCCAGATTCATTACCCATTTCTCTTCCTCTGTCGCTAGAGCCTTGGAGTTAACGATATTAATGTAGATGTTTTTAAACGAGAGTTTAACTGGGATAATACTTGATCTGAGGGAATGGGAGATTTCAGAGATGCAGAATAATTTCTATCCTAGCCCTAGAATCGACTCTCTGGAACTAGGTAACAATAGATTGTCCTTTTTTTTTTTTTTTTGCTTTTTGGGTCACACCCGGCTATGCACAGGGATTACTCCTGGCTCTGCACTCAGGAATCACTCCTGGTGGTGCTCAGGGGACCATATGGGATGCTGGGAATCGAACTCGGGTTGGCTGCGTGCAAAGCAAACGCCCAGCCTGCTGTGCTATTGCTCCAGCCCCTAGATTGTCCTTTTTAACTGTTATTTCCAGTTCTTTAACTTTTTAGCTCCATTCTCTTCCTTCCTTCCTTCCTTCCTTCCTTCCTTCCTTCCTTCCTTCCTTCTTCCTTCCTTCCTTCCTTCCTTCCTTCCTTCCTTCCTTCCTTCCTTCCTTCCTCTTTTCTTCTTTCCTCCTTTTTTCTTCCTCCTGCCCTTCCAACCACTAACCCATCCAACCATACATCGATCCATTTTCCCACTAATCCTTCTTTCCACTCACCTGCCCACCCACCCACCCATCCATTCATTTATCCACACTAATCCTTATTTCCATCCTTCCACCCACCCATTACTTCAACAAGCATTTTAATTTGTTTGGGGGCCATGCATGGTGGTGCCTAGGTTACTCCTGACTTGGTGCTTAGGGTTTGCTCCCAGTGGTGCTCAGAGGACCATGTCGTACTGGGGATTGAACTAGGGGCTCCTATATGCAAAACAAACCACTGAGCCAACTCCTTGCTGCCCCCCACCCCCTCCTCCCCCATAGCACTCATGAGGCCCCAGCTGCAGGACCCGGACACAAGCCCTGCCACAGGAGTGGGGCAGATGCTGGAACCTTACCTGGGAGAGAGGGCCCAGGTGGGGCGGGGGGGGGGGGGGTGGAGTCCTGGCTCCAGGTGAGCAAAGGGTGGGCAGGCCTGAGGGTTGCTGGCTCTGGGGGCAGCCGAGGGAGAGTGTGTATGCTAGTAAAACCAATGACGTGTCCCACCTGCCTCCTGCATGCCACCAGGGTCTCCTTGAGCCCAGGGCAAGGGAAAAAGTTGCCTCTGTCCCAGCCCTCAGAGCGAGCCCAGCGAGGGCCCTCGCTTCCCTTCGGGCCTGCCAGCCCCACCCCACCCCAACGCCTCCACTTCCGCTTTTGGTCGCCCAGGCTCCAGGCCCTGAGCGGGGTGGGGTGGGGGAGGGCCCCAGGGCTGGAGCGGAGGGAGCCAGGCTGGTGGCGGAGGTGAGGAAGTGGGTGCCCCGTGGGCCTGCGAGGCTCAGGCTGGTGGTAGCTGCCCAGCTATCTGCTGAGGAGGGGCATTTCCTACCCCCGTGCTCTGTCACCTGCTTCTGCTTTCGTCTGTTCTTACGTGAGCACAGTCCTGCTGCTGTGTGGGGACCGGGCGACAGGGTGGGCGAGAGCTCGGGGTGTGGTGGAGGGGGGGCGGGGGGCCCTGGAGGTCAAAGCCCTCAGATTCCACAGGACTGCCAGGGTAGGGTCCACTTGAGCCCTGATCTCTGCCTGGGCTTGGAGCGGGCAGGGCAGGAAGGGGTTGAGGAGTTCGGGTGTTTGGCTCTCACCCCGGAGAGAGACGGGCAGGAAGGGAGTGAGGCAAAGAGGTCTGGGTTCAGATCCTGCTCTCGTCTTCAGTGCGTGAGTGTGATTGATGGGACCTCGCTGAGCCCCCCGCGCCCAAGTCTGTAGAACAGATGCAGGGGGCAGGCCCACCCACAGGGTGAAGCCACTGCCCCAGGCTTGCAGAAGCGAGTCCTAACTCACTGGGCCCTGCCAACTCTGGGACTGTCAGTTACAGGAGGGAGCTAGGTCATGTCATACCCATTTCTTCCTGAGCATGTGTCTGGGAGGAGTGTGTGTGTGTGTGTGTGTGTGTGTGAGAGAGAGAGAGAGAGAGAGAGAGAGAGAAAGAGAGAGAGAGAGAGAGAGAGAGAGAGAAAGAGAGAGAGAGGGAGAGAGAGAGGGAGAGAGGGAGGGAGGCGCCGTCCACGTCCACTGCAGCAGGTGTGGTCAGCTGTGGGACTTGGCTTTCCCACTGTCTCTGATGCTGGCTGGGCCTGGGACCCAGTGGCTGGGCTGAGTGAGGGGTTTCCATCCCTGGCCTGGCCCCAGACTAATTCTGCCTGCAGCCAATGGGGTCACTGCTAAGCAAGGAGGGTCTTCCAGATCCCAGATTCCACCCACCGTGACCTGCAGACCCCCTGGATCTGGGGCTCGGTGGCGAAGAGCTTTGGACACTTGGCGGCAGGGAAGGTTGTGTTCGTTGGTGGCTCCCCACCCCAGTGCTGGCTCCGTCCTCAGCTGGGCTCCTGGGAGAGCTGTTCTTCCCAGGCTCAGCCGGACACTGAGGAACCCCTGTATGTCCACTCCACAGCAGGCACTGGCCTGGGAAAGCAGCCAGGGGCCGAGCAGGGGAGGCCGTGTCTTCTCCCCCTGACTGGGCATGGGTGGGGGAGGGGCCCTCTACTGAGCAGGGCTGCTTGTGTTGCTCCCCCGACTGCCTGTGAAGAAGGAGAGGAAAGCCCTGGTACCCCCCCCCCCCCATGCCCACTCTGCTCTTGGAGTCTGGTTCCATTTGTTCTATTTTATTTTTTGGCTTTGGGCCCACATCTGGCAGTGCTTGAGGGATACTCCCTGCTTTGTGCTCGGGGCCCCTCCTGGTATTGCCCAGGAATCATGCAGTGCTGAGAAGCAAAACTGAGAGCTCAGATAATGCAGGGGAGGACTGAGCCTGGCAGTGCCCATTGTCTACCTCTTCTCCTGCCCGCCACTGCCTGGAGGTCTGCGTAGTGAGGAGAGATTCCTCAGCTCAGGTCCTGGCCAGCTCTGTGCTCCTGAGGGCAGGCTGGCCGGTGTTTGAGGATGATGAGGGCTCCATGTGTGCATGCAAACGTATGAATGTTGGTGTGCATGTGCACATCTACACATGTGTGTATGAACACACTGGTAGGTGTGCCTTATGTGTGTACACAGTATATGTGAGTACTCTTATGTGCTGTGTGCTTATATGTGTATGTGTACGCATGTGCATATGTATATATGTGTGTGCATGTGTCTGTGTACATGTATATGAGTGTACAAATGTGTGTGTATGTGTGGGTGCATGCATGGGCATGGGTGATGCATGGGTGAGTGTGTGTATGAATTAGTGTGCCTGCATGTGTGCATGGGTGAATGTGTGCATGGGTGAGTGTGTGCCTGCATGTGTGCATGGGTGAGTGTGTGCATGGGTGGGTGTGCCTGCATGTGTGCATGGGTGTGTGCATGTATGTGTGCATGGGTGTGTACATGCACGTGTGGGTGGGTGAGGGTGCCTGCATGTGTGCATGGATGAGTGTGTGCACGCATGTGTGTGTGGGTGAGTGTGTGGACACAGTCTCACCAAAGCGCCACCACAGTTCTGGCCTGGGGACTTTGTTGGGGAGCTGCCGCTGCTGAGGAGGCATAAGCCCGAGTGGGAAGCCTGCTGTCAGTCTCTGCCCTTACCTAGTGCTCCAGCTGTGTAGGGTCGGGGAGGCCACTTGGCCTCTCTGAGCTGTTCTGCCTCTGTGAAATGGGCCAACACTTTGGTCTCAGCAGGCTACGAGAAGAGTGGGTATGTGGGGTGGGAGCAATAGAATAGAGTGGGTACGGTGCTTACCTTGCACGTGGCCCACGCTGGTTCGGTCTCCCACACCCTTATGGCCCCCAGACCCCCTCCAGGAGTCATCTCTGAGCATGGAGACTGGAGTTACCCCTGAGTTTGTTTCCTGGGTGTGGCCCCCAAACAAGAACAAGCAAACCTGAGTATGTGTGTGATGACATCACTGGTCAGGGTGCAGAGAGCTGCATTGGGCTTCCCTGGACTGGGGTTGTTTAGTTTGGGGGTCCTTTTATCACTGATCCGGGCTCCTCTGGGCCGTGCTCAGAAAGTGCGTCATGTGAAATGAAGACTTTAGATTATGAATGGGGCGCCAGTTAGTGACAGAAGCCCTGGAACGGGGGCGAGATTTGCTGCCAGACTCTCATGTCACCCGGAACCAGACTTGGGGCTGGTTAAGTGCTTTGTGCACTGGGACAATCTGTGGGTTCCAAGTTAAATAGGTGCCTCTGCGGAGCTTTCCTTAGATGCAGGGACACTGGTCCCTGCTCTTCTGGCTTTGGGGGCACAGGAGTTTGCCCGTCTGCCTTGTCCTCTCCTTGGCTTTTTGGCTGGGCCTGGCCCGAACCTTTCTTTTTTTTTTTTTTCTTTTTGGGTCACACCTGGTGATGCACAGGGATTCCTCCTGGCTCTGCACTCAGGAATTACTCCTGGCGGTGCTCAGGGGACCATATGGGATGCTGGGAATCGAACCCGGGTTGGCCGCATGCAAGGCAAATGCCCTTCCTGTTGTGCTGTTGCTCCAGCCCCTGGCCCGAGCCTTTCGTGCCATCTGTTCTCCTGCCCTGTTACCTGCCCTGTCCGGGTTCCATCCTCCAGGAGGCCTAGAGAGTGTCTGGGGCCTCGGGTGCCCTGTCCAAGTTGCTCCCCTGACTGACATCGGAGCCCTAAGAATGGCACAGCTGCCCCTCTGCACCCCAGCCCCTCATTGAGGTTTTGCCCTTTTTTCCTTTAAGAGGCCTCCCCCACACCCTCATCCCACACCTTCTCTTCCTGTTGCTGCTGTGAGTGTTGAAGTGAGCGGGGAGGAGGAACACAGTTGGCTGTAGACTTGGCACACTTGCAGATCCTGAAACACACTTCAGTGGTGGCACGGAAACATACTGGATTGTGGTGAGCCAGAGACTCTAAACCGCGGCCATAGGGCCTGGCCTGGGCGTGTGGGTGGTGGCAGTGGGGTGAGGGTGTGGGAGGAACAACGTGTGGTCCCCGGCCTGGCAGGCCCATGACCACAGAACCATCCCAAGCCCCCTTTGTTGGTGCCTTTCTCTCTTTGGGGGGGATGGGAATCCCAGGAAGAGAGAGTCCTAGCCTGAAGCCGGCATAGGAGGGCCGGCGTGGCAAAGATCTGGTGAAAGCCTGGGGGTGAATAATGGGGGGGTGTCAGGAGGAGAACAGAGGGCTCCACCCTCACATACAGCCAAGTGAGAACAATGCTGGATTCTTGAGTGCAGTGCCGAGGCCACTGGAGTGGGCAGACAGAAGGGAGGATAGGATCAGGGTGGTGGACGTGGTGTGGTGTGAGACTGTACCCTAAAAAAAGCAGTGGGGAGCCAGTTCACCTGGCTGAGCACAGGCTTGGTATGCAAGAGGCCTGGATTTCATCCGTGGCACTCCCCCCTCACCCCCATCCAACAGCTCCCACGGCGAGTAGCCCCTGAGCACTGCAATTGTTGCAGACGTCTGACCGAGAATCAGACACAGGCACTCGAGAGATTAGAGGGAGAACCAGCTTTAATTGCACCTGTGGACTTGATCTGGCTAACGCCCAGTTTAGTTGAATGCGGTTCCCACGAAGCTTGTCTAGGTGAGAGACAGGATACACGGATTCTGTGGGAACAGTTTTCTTATCATACACAATGGGGGCTTAGCAGACGTAGTGCTCCGTATAGTCAGTGATTAATACATTCATTTTAGGTTCTGCAGAGACATCTACTGATTGTTTCTGTGAGCCTGTTCCCTTCCTGCTCAAGCAACCAGATAGATCTGGCTCTTCTGCTCTGCTCCAGTCATAACTTCGTGATCCATATATGGCCTGTTCACCTTTGCCCAGTCCCTAGAATGGGTCACTCAGGTCCTGCCTCTAGTTTTCCTGCTTTTGCTCCCAATTTTCCGGCTACACTATGATTCTCTACTCTGAGGTTCAGGCTTCTTTTCTACAGCAGATATGGAAAATACTGAATCTTTGCCAGAGGACCCCCTCTTCTGGGGGTCCTCATTAACCGTGGTCAGGGAGCCTGGGGGTCACTCCCAGCCATCCTTGGCGCAGCTCTGATGACTGGGTGGTTCATTTCTCGGTCTCAGTGTTGTGGGCTGGCTTGGGACCTGGCCTTGTTGGGGCACCCCAGATCAAACCTGGGGCCTTTGTGAACACATGGAAGTTTCACATAATGGAGTAGCAAGACGCGGGGTCTGGTGAGATAGATGTAGGGGTCCAAGGGACAGAAGTCAGTCCAAGGCCCTAGCCGTCGAGTGAGTGGGGTTTTCATGCAGCAGTTTGTGGACAGACTTTGCCTCCACGGTCCCCAGATATATGCCAAAGGCAGCGACATGAGGATCCCCCAGGAGAGGCTGGTGGCATCACCCAGGGCTAATCAGATATCCATCTGGGGACCAGAGAGATGGCAAAGTGGACAAGGTCCTGTACCGCACCTGTTCCCTTGGGCACTGCCAGGAGATATCCTTGAGTACTGAGCCAGAAGTCAACCAAGAGCACTGCCAGGCAGGCGTGCCACCTCCCCATAACAAAACCACAAAGGAAGCCATGAACCTTGATCCCTGCCCCACACTCCCCCATGCACGCAGAGGGCTTCCCATGTGGAAGTCAAACTCACACCTTTATTCTTCTCTTTTCGGGTATGGGATGGGGGTGTTGGGTCACACCAGCAGTGCTCAGGAATTGCTCCCAGCTCTGTGCTCAGGAAAGATCCCTGCTTGGTGCTTAAGGGAAACATAGGCAGTGTCAGGGACTGAACCAGGACCCACCATAGTGGCTGCATGCAAGTGCCTTAGCTCACGCACTGACTCTCCACTCCAAACACAAACCTCACTGACCCAAGCAGCCACCATCCCATGGAAGTTTCTGGATGAAAGGAGCACCATTCCTCTGTGTCACCTCATCTGGGAGTCATGAGCATGTGCGGCTGGTGACACTTTGTGACTGTGATGGAGGGACTGTATTTGACTTGTTTTTTTTTTTAAGTTTTTTTAAGTTTTGGGGCCACACCCTACTATGCTCAGGGCTGACTCCTGGCTCTGTGCTCAGGGGTCACTCTTGGGGGGATCATCCGTGGTGTTGGGGATCAAGCCTGAGTCGGACATGTTCAAGGCGAGCTTCCTACCTGCTAGACTATCTCTCTTCCCCCTACTTACTGGGGCCACATCCTGTGGTACTCAAGGTCCACTCTTGTGCTTGGGAGTTGCTCCCGGTGATGCTTGGGGGTTGCTCCTGGGGAGCCTCCCAATATGTGCAGTGTGCTTTATATGCTCTCAGTTCCTGAGCTACTTCTCCAGCCCAGGGACCAAGTCTAGAGTTTGTTCTTTAATCAATTGACATTTTATTTCATTTGTTTTGTTTGGGCTGGAGCGATAGCACAGCGGGTAGGGCATTTGCCTTGCATGTGGCCGACCTGGCCAACCCGAGTTCAATTCCTCTGCCCTTCTCGGAGAGCCCGGCAAACTACCGAGAGTATCTCACCTGCACGGCAAAGCCTGGCAAGCTACCTGTGACATATTTGATATGCCAAACACAGTAACAAGTCTCGCAGTGGAGACGTTACTGGGCCCGCTCGAGTAAATCGATGAACAATGGGAGGACAGTGCTACAGTGCAGTGTTTTGTTTGGGGGCCATACCCTGGCGGTGCTCAGGCCTTGCTCTTGGCTCTGTGATCAGGGATCACTCCTGATGAGGACTGAACCCAAGTTGACCATGTGCAAGGCAAGCACCCTATCTGTTGAATTATCACTCCCACCCGACATCTCATTCTGAGTAATCCTGTGTGGTTAGCAGCTCCTGCATTGGAAATGTGTTTCTAACAAACTCTTTGGTGGGAAGATTTGATTCATTTGGGGGGAAGGTTCCCCTACTGGTGCTCAGGGATCCTGGAGGTCTCGGCCCAGCAGTGGGTCCTGATGGTTTGGGTGCTTGGACCCAGTCCTGGGTTATCGCTGGACTCAGCAATTCTGAGGGCTCTACTCTCCCTAGCTATGCTTGGGGGCCTGGTGTGAGGACCTTGCCTGCTGGGGACACACACGTCCGTCCTTTTAACTCCCTCCCTGCCCCTTCTTTCAAAAGACATTTTGTGTCAGCCGCACTGCTGGTGGGACTGAGGAGGCAGGTGGTGGCCAGGGTTGAACTCAGGGCCTTGCAGATGCAGACATGTGCCCTTCTGCCCTAGCAAACTTTTCCACAGTCTAAAAAAGCTTAGGAGAGGGACAGACATAAGAAAGACTGCACTCATCTGTGGAATATAAAGTAACAGGATGGGGGACTAGGACCCAAGGATAGTAGAGATAAGGACCAGGAGGATCGCTTCACGGCTTGGAAGCTGGCCTCACTCACATGCTGGGGGAAAAGGCAGCTCAGATAGAGAAGGGACCACCAAGTAAAGGATGCTTGGAGGGCTCGCTCGGGATGGGAGATGCGTGCTGAAAGTAGAGTATAGACCAAACATGATGGCCACTTAATACCTCATTGCGGACTGCAACACCCTAAAGGAGAGAGAGAGAGAGAGAGAGAGAGAGAGAGAGAGAGAGAGAGAGAGAGAGAGAGAGAGAGAGAGAGAGAGACAAAGAGAGTAAGAAGGAAGAGGGGGTATGGGGGTGGGTGGGAGGGATACTAGGAACATTGGTGGTGGAGAAAGGGCATTGATGGTGGAGAATGGGTACTTGATTGTTGTATGACTGAAATGTAAGCACGAAAGTTTGTAAGTCTGTAACTGTATCTCACAGTGATTCATTAAAAAATCACTGTCACTGTCTTCCTGTTGTTCATCGATTTGCTCAAACGGGCCCAGTAATGTCTCCATTGTGAGACTTGTTACTGTGTTTGACATATCGAATACACCACAGGGAGCTTGCCAGGCTTTGCCGTGTGGGTGAGATACTCTTGGTAGCTTGCCAGGCTCTTCGAGAGGGGCAGAGGAATCGAACTCGGGTAGGCGGTGTTGGCTGCGTGCAAGGCAAATGCCCTACCTGCTGTGCTACCACTCCAGCCCCATTAAAAAAAAATAATAAAAAAGGTTAGATTTGGATCAAAGCTCGTCAATCAGGTTCAGGTTCCTGCACCCCCACCCCCTCCCCCATCGAGGGCTACTCATCCCTGACGTGTCCGTCCTTCTGTCTCCACAGAGCAGACGAGCTGTGTGTCTCTCCAGTCAGACGTGTGTGCTGAGGATGGAGTCAGTGGTGCAGTGAGCAAGGCCCAGCAGCTGGCCCGGAGCAGTGCCCATGGGGACCCGGCCGGCCCCCTCCTCCCTGCTGGGCAGGCTCAGAGAGGCCAGAGGCCCCCGGGGGAGGACCTCGGCAGACAGATGCCCCCCAGGCCGCGGGGTCTTCTGACAAGGCCTGCCGGGGGGCGTGCCAAGGGCAGAGGATGCCAGCCAAGGGGCGATACTTCCTCAACGAGGGGGAGGGCGGCCCCGACCAGGATGCGCTCTATGAGAAGTACCGGCTCACTGGCCAGCACGGGCCGCTGCTGCTCACGCTGCTGCTGGTGGCAGCCACTGCCTGCATTGCCCTCATCATCATCACCTTCACCCACCAGGTGAGCAGGGTGGCCGGGAACCTCACATCTGGCCCTGGGTGCCGGTGGCCTCGGCTGGCTACGCTCTCATCCGGGCTGCTAGGAGACAGGGGGTCTGGTTTAATTTCCTGTCCAAGTCGGGAAGGCTTCAGAGGGCCCACCAGCAGGGCCACCGACAGGTTTTCCTCCATCCCACCAAGAGTTTGGATCGTGGGTGGGTTCAGACAAGGACGGCCAGGAGACTTGGCGCCCACATCCATGGTGGATGCCATCAGTCAGTGCCCACAAGTCTTCTCCTGAAGGTGCCCTCTGGATGTGGTGTCACTCACATCTAACCAGACATGCCCTGGTGCAGCCCAGAGGCTGCTGGGCACTGGAGATGTGGCCAGTGGCCAGTGTGACTGAAGAACTGGATTTTCACTGTATTATGTTTGCTTGTTTGAGGGCCACACCTAGCAGTGCTCAGGGGTTACTTTTTTTTCCCCTCTTTTTGAGTCATACCTTATTATCTCATTCCTACTTTGGACAGACTGGCAGGCTACCGTATGTAGCCTGCCCACACGGCAGAGTCTGGCAAACTCCCCGTGGCGTACCCAATATGCCAAATACCAGTAACAATGATGGGTCTCATTCTCCTAAAGAGCCTTGAATATAATCTCAGGGCTAGGATGAAGGAGACGTTACTGGGGCCTGCTCGAGGCAATCAACGAATAACAGGATGATTTGTGATTTGTGATTTTGAGTCATACCCGGCGATGCCTAGGGGTTACTCCTGGCTCATGCATTCAGGAATTACTCCTGATGGTGCTTGGGGGACCATATGGGATGCTGGGAATCGAACTCGGGTTGGCCTCATGCAAGGCAAATGCCTCCCCACTGTGCTATCACTCCAGCCCCTTGGGTTACTTGGCTCTGAGCGCAGGGGTCACTCCTGGCAGGCTCAGGGAAGCCCATGGGGAGCCGGGAATGGAAGCTGGGTCTGCTATGTACAAGGCAGGCAAGCGCCCTCCCTGCTGTGCTATCACGGCAGGCCCTTCACTGTATCCTTGATGATGGCCACTGTGATTTTGAGCAGCCGCGCGTGGTTTGTGGCAGCTGCTGGGGAGGGTAGAGATCAGGAAGGAAAGCTCAGAGGCCGCGGGGCTGCCCAGAGCCGTGTGAGAAGTGGCAGAGCTTGTGGGAGATCCTGCAATCCTGTGCCTTCGTGGACGCAGACTTCAGGGAAGCTGCTTCCTCGCTCCTGCCTGCTGCCCCCTGGGTCTGCCTCTCTGCTCCTGGGGCTTTGGGGATCCTGAGCAAACCAGGCGCTCTTCCCGCTATGCCCGGCAGCACCGCCCCCTGCACCTTTGCTCGGCTCCTCCCGTGTGAAGGGCTTGAGCATTGTCGCCTCATGAACCTGTGTCTGTCTGCTCTTTAACAGCTGGGGGTGTGCGGCCTGGGTTCAGCCCTTAGCACCATCTGGGACCCTGAACTCTATTGTGAGTGACCCCCAAGCACTGTCAGCTCTCTCTCTCTCTCTCTCTCTCTCTCTCTCTCTCTCTCTCTCTCTCTCTCTCTCTCTCACACACACACACACACATACACACACACACACTCTGTGTCTCTCTCACACACAAATACTCCCACATACACACTGTCACCTATACATTCTCATACATACATGCACACTCTGACACACACACACTCACATAAACACACACACTCTCACACTCACATACACTCACACTCATACACTCACACTTACATACTCACACGTGATCTCTCTCACACACACTCATTCTCTTTCACATATACTCTCTCACACACACACTCACACACTCTCACTCTCTCTCTCACACACACACACACACTCTCACGCACATTCACACACACACACTTTCTCTCATACACAACAATCTCTCTCTCTGTTTCTCTCTCACCCCCGCAAGGCTTTGCAAGCTCTGCTACTGGGTCCTGCACCTCTCTCCTGCAGTCCAGAGCACCCTGGGAACTGGGGGACCTCAGGGTAAGGGGGCGGGAGAGCCAGCATCACAGAGTTGGGCTGTGAGAGAGGTTTGGGGAAGGGAGCCCCGACCCTTAGCAATCCAGGCAGGCTTTCTGGAGGAGGCGGAGCCCACTGGGGAAATCAGTCATTTCTGTGTCCGTTTGTCCCTCTCAGGACCCCTCTGGACACCCCTCTGTCCTGGGGATGGCTTTTGTGACCCTGGCTGTGTGCCTGGTTCTCTCCGTGCTGGTGTATGTCGAGTGCCTTGTCCGGCGTTGGCTCCGGGCTTCGGCACTGCTCATCTGGGCCTGCCTCCTGGCGCTGGGCTACGCGCTACTCTTCAGCTTCCGGACCAGAGAGGCTTGTGCCTGGGAGCAGG
The DNA here is from genome assembly GCF_029834395.1 of Sorex fumeus. NCBI lineage: Eukaryota > Metazoa > Chordata > Mammalia > Eulipotyphla > Soricidae > Sorex > Sorex fumeus. The sequence goes on from NW_026606179.1 coordinate 32,439,318, forward strand.
TAATAGGGTGGGGGGTCCCGGTGCCCACTGCCAGCCTGGCCCTCCTGCCCGCTGCAGGCCGGTCCCTCTGCAGAGCAGGCTATGGTGGGGGCGCTGGCCTTGGGTCCTTCATGTTCCATGAGTCAGAGGTGGGGGCCAGGGGGGCTGCTCTCGTTCTTCGGCATTTGTGTCAGCGAGGACCAGGGAGAGCCTGCACTCGGCTGTGTGGCTGTGACATTTCTAGGTGCACCCTGGCTTGGTGACAAGGACTCATCTCTGCTCAGGGAGGGAAAGAGGCACGGACTGTCTGGCCAGGGAAGGCGGCCTTGGCGGGTCCTTCTCGGGGCGCCAGCAGCAAGGCCAGGCCCTACTTCCTGCTTGACTCCTCCTGGTGCTCATCTTCAGGCGACTGCTCCCACGGGGTGGGGGGTGGGTGGGGCGGGCAGAGGTGGCAGCTGTAACCCACGCTGGCACCCGGGACCCCCACCCCTGGCTGGAGCAGAGCCTTATCCACCAGCTGAAGACACAGCAGCCCCTGGAGGGACAGTCCCAGGCAGAAAGGGTGGCACCCTCCAGGGATGGGACTGGGAGGCTGGTGGGGGCTACAGGCTGGAGGCTGGGGAGGGGCTGTTCCGAGAAGGTGGGGGTCCGCCAGCGCAGTCTCTCTGGGCGTAGAGGGCGGCGTGGCGCTCCCCAAGCCTCCATCCTGGGCTTCCCGCCCGGGCCCCAGATCTGCAGGAGGAAACAGTGACTCATGCTGGCCTGGGCTCCACTCTCTTTTCTAGCCCAGGCTCACTGGGCCTCAGCATGTGGGGGGCAGGGATCCCCCCAACACAGACGTTGCTAGTGAATGGCTCTGACTATTCAAGGGTTGGGGATTTGGACATCGGAGACGGCGCCCAGAAAGACAGGGGTTGCAGGGCTCTGAGCCCAGTTGCATCCCGACTGTGTCCACAGTGGGGTGGAGGTGGGCATCCGTGAGCCTCACTGTGCACGCCCTCCCCACCTCCCAAGGTGCCTTACTTCCTGTTCGTGGTCTTCGTGGTATACACGCTGCTGCCCTTCAGCATGGCCGGAGCCGTGGCGGTTGGGGTCATCTCGGGCATCTCTCACCTCCTGGTGATCGCCGTGCTCAGGGGCAGCTCCACTGGGCCGAGCGCCGACCTGGGGCTGCAGGTGAGCTGTTGGTGGGTCTGGTGGGGCGGAGGACGCAGGCAGGCTGCCAGCCGGGTCCCCTCCCTGCCCTCACTGGGCAGCCCCTGCCCTCCTTCCTGGCTCAAGGTTCTCCCTGAGTTTCCTTCCCGAGGTCCCCGCCCGATGTCCCTCCACCCTGCTCCATCCAGACAGGACCTTGTCTGTGTCTGAGTTGAGGGAGTGACACCTCATCAGCCGCTGACTCAGAGCCACTTTCTGACCACTGACCTTGGGCTCTGGGTTCGGGGAGGTGCCACTCCTGCCCCTGTCCCCCACCCCTAATTGAGCTATTTCCCTGGCCTCTGTGAGCTGGTCCCATTGGCTAAGGATGACTCAGTAGGAGATCAGCATCTGTCGGGGGCCTCAGTTTCCCTGCCTGCCCCAAGATGGATGCCAGCCCAGAGGGCTGGAGGGACTTGGGGATGGGACATGCCCTCACCAGCTCACCAGGGGCCTACTGACACCGCCTTGGCCCCCAGCTGCTGGCCAATGCTGTCATCTTCCTGGGCGGGAACCTGACGGGCGCCTTCCACAAGCACCAGCTGCAGGACGCCTCGCGCGATCTTTTCACCTACACGGTCAAGTGCATCCAGATCCGCAGGAAGCTGCGCATCGAGAAGCGCCAGCAGGTGGGCACGGGCTGAACGCAGCCCCCGCCCTGCTCCTTTCTCGAGGGACACTAGGTGCTTGTTGGGTGGTCCGTGCAGCTCACCCCTGGTGGCCGGCGGGCGTGGGGGCAGGGCTAGCGCAGCAGCAGTGGTGGAGGCCCCCCCACCAACTCCGTGTGGAGTCGGGCCGGCCTGACCCTGATGGCCCCGCATGCCGACGCCCCTTGCGTGCAGGAGAACCTGCTGCTGTCGGTGCTGCCAGCCCACATCTCCATGGGCATGAAACTGACCATCATAGAGCGGCTCAAGGAGCGTGGGGACCGCCGCCACATGCCGGACAACAACTTCCACAGCCTCTACGTCAAGCGGCACCAGAACGTCAGGTGGGCAGGGCAGGGTAGGGCCTGGGGCTAGGGGCAGGCCGGGGGCCAGTGGGCAGAGCATTGTCCGGGTGGCAGGATCCTTCGGGGCAGGCAGGACCTGCATCCAGTGGGCGGGGTCTTTCGCAGTGGGCGGGGCCTGTGCGTGGCAGGCGTGGCCTGTGGTCAGTGGGCGTGGCCCCTGGTAGTGAGAGCACATCTGTGGTGGGTGGTGCCTTTTCTGGTGGGCGTGGCCTGTAGTCAGTGGGTGTTGCCTCATTGGTGAGCAGTCTGTAGTGGGTGGTGCCCTTTCTGGTGGGCGGAGCCCGGGTCCTGTTGGTGGAGCATGATCTGGTGGGCGGGGCCTGTGTCCAGTGGGCGAAGCCTGGTGTCTGGTGAATGGAACCTGTGTGTGGTGGGCGGAGCCTGTGTCTGATGGGCGGAGCCTGGGTGTGCAGTGTTTCAGAGAAGTGGCCCATCAACTTCCCAGGATCCTAGTTGGGGTAAATCCAGTCCTCTTCCTGGGACTCAGTGTCCCCGTTTGTTTCCCTAGTGAGCGGGATTAGATCTGTTTGGTATTGGAGAAGATGTAGCCCCTCAAATCGTAAGGTCTTGCGTACTTAAGGGATTGTAAAAAACAAACGGGCCTTTTAGATGATTCTCAGAGGGGTGTTGTTTCTCCCAAAGGGACTTGGTAACTGCCAAGTGCCCCAATGCTGACAGCTGTCTGTGGCTGTTTGAACAGGGGTCTTCTTTGAGTGTGCCCACCTCAGAGGAGACCACCCTGTCCTTTTTGAGGCTCAGCTCCCCTGTCACTTACACCCCCGCTGAGCCCACTCCCTTCCCTCTGGGCTGGGATGGTCCAGATTCACTCCCCACCCCGCTCCAGTCCCCCTCAGTCCAGCGTCCGTGCTCTGACCCTCCCGCTGTCCCCCACTGTACCCCAGCATCCTCTACGCTGACATTGTGGGCTTCACCAGGCTGGCCAGTGACTGCTCCCCCAAAGAGCTGGTGGTGGTCCTGAATGAACTCTTCGGCAAGTTTGACCAGATCGCCAAGGTGAGCACTTGGTCCATGCCAGCCCTGTCCTCTGCTGAGGAGGGGTAAGGCTCCTCCCTCTGCTCTCCCCTGAGTCGCAGGAGTAAGCCAGGAGACTGAGGCTCAGGCAGCCCTGGCTGAGAAAAGAGCCGGACAGCTGGAGCCAGAGCCTGTGTCAGGGGTCCCCACCACATTCCAGGCAGTAGCTGTGTGCTTGCAAGGCAGTGGTGGTGGTGGGGCCCACAGGAAGAGTGGACAGGTTTAGTGTGGGGGGGGGGCAGTGTCCTGCCCAAACATCAGGCTAGGTGGACACCAGACCTAGTGGGCCGGGAGAAAGGGTGACTGAAGTAGGATGAAACCGTGGTTCTAGGAGGGAAACCAGCTTTTGGGGAGTCTGCAGGAAGAAGGAGGGGTGAGGTAGAAAGGGGGATGGGATTGGGATCTCCTTCCTCCTCCCTCCACTCCCACCCACCCACACACACCGGCCCCTGAGTGTCCTTGATGCTACAGTCAGTCATCAAAAGATCCAGGACTGGAGTGGTAGCACAGCAGGTAGGGCGTTTGCCTTGCATGCGGCTGACCTGGGTTCGATTCCCAGCATCCTATATGGTCCCCAGAGCACCGCCAGGAGTAATTCCTGAGTGCATGAGCCAGGAGTAAACCCTGTGCATTGCCAGGTGTGACCCCCCCCCCAAAAAAAAAAGATTGGCCAAACTCAATCAACTGAAAAATTGAGCATCCTTAGCAGTCGCCCAGTTCCCATACCCCCTGGGCATTTTCCTGCAGGACCCCAACCTCCGTCCATACCCCCAAGCCCCGCTGGGGTGCCCCCTCATAGCATATGCATCTCCCAGTCTCCCGGCGAGATGTGGTCCCTCATCTCGTGTGGCTGACCCTTGGTTGAAACGTCTGCCCCCTCTGTTCTCGGCTCCCCACTTACTCCTCTGAGGCTGTCCCCAGGGCTTGGGATATTCTCCTGCTGGTGCTGCCCCCTCTGGTTGCTCCCACTTCATTTGGGTCCTTGCTCAGAGGTTACCTCCAACCCGTCCCATGGCCAGTTTTCTCCGGGCCCCACTCAAAGTGGGTGTCTGGAGATGTTGGTCTGGCTGGTATGTGAGCTACGTGGCCGCGGGGAACTGGTCTGTTACTGCCAAGCCCTGGGCAAGGGCCCAGACATCCCAGACTCAGGCAGCCGGCCTGGACCCCGGGCACTAGCGCCTCTCCTGACAGGATGCCATGTGTCCCAGGCCTCCACCAGGCCAGCAAACAGCTGGAGGGCCTGGTACCCTAGGAGAAAGCCCCTCCTTACCACCAGGAAGAGTCATGGGGGCAGGGGTGGTCCCCAAGGCCTATCTGATCTGACCTGGCCTCTTCCCACTCCCTCAGGCCAACGAGTGTATGCGGATCAAGATCCTGGGGGACTGCTACTACTGCGTGTCAGGGCTGCCTGTGTCCCTGCCCACTCACGCCCGCAACTGTGTGAAGATGGGGCTGGACATGTGCGAGGCCATCAAGTAGGTCCCGTGCTTGTTCCAGGGACCCCGTGGGGATGCACTGTCTGTGCTTTGCAGAGGGGCTGGGGGCAGGTGCTGGCCTGAGTCCTGCCGCGCCCCCTCACCCCCCAGTCCAGACTCTAAGTTCCTGAAGTGCGGCGTGGGGTGTGGGAGTGGCCGTTGGGCAGGTTCTGGGGGGTGTCTCAGGCCCCACTTCAAGGCTCAGTGGTGCCCTGCTGGGTGGGGTAGGGGTGGGGACTGTCCCCTAGGGCCCCCCAGGCAGTGCTGCCCAGACCCCCTCCGGTGGCACCTCCTCCCAGCCCGCTCCCTGCAGGACACCCTCACTGTCTGCACAGCTGGGGGAGCCCCCCGTGGTGGCCCAGCCCTCCAGAGTTGGGGACACAGCCTGCTCCTTTGCCCCTGTTTGGTGGTGACTCGTGTCCTGGGAAGCTCTAACTTCGCCCTGAATGCTCTGGGCAGCTGTTTCCCGAAGGAGGGGGTAGAAAATCCCCAGAGACCCTCAGATTATTCCCTGCTGGGGTGGGGGTTAGGTCCCTCACTGCCGAAAGCCTTTTCAGGACCCCCTACCCCCACCCCCCCGCCAGCTGGGCTGTCCCATCCGTGGCAGATGGTGCAGAGCTGAGGTGCTGGCCCTGGTGGCGTGGCTGGGAAGTGCCCCCGTGGGCTGGGCCCCGCATGTGGTCTGTGGCTCCGGTCATGTGGAGTGACACGGCTGTGCTCAGGCAGGTGCGGGAGGCCACGGGTGTGGACATCAGCATGCGTGTGGGCATCCACTCTGGCAACGTGCTGTGTGGCGTCATCGGGCTGCGCAAGTGGCAGTATGATGTGTGGTCGCATGATGTGTCCCTGGCCAACAGGATGGAGGCGGCCGGAGTGCCGGGGTGAGTCCAGGATGGGGGGGTCAGTGGCCAGGGCCCTCTCCAGGTGGGGGTGGTCAGAGGCTTGGCCACTTTCTGTCTGGGGGTCAGAGGGGACCAGGAGGAAGTTGGGGGTGGGCCATGGGGGCGCCTGCTGGGTAGAGGACCCTGGCCGGGTGGGGGCGCTACTCTCTGACTCGGTTTCCCTCAGGCGGGTGCACATCACCGAGGCCACCCTGAACCACCTGGACAAGGCCTATGAGGTGGAGGATGGTCACGGGCAGCAGCGGGACCCCTACCTGAGAGAGATGAACATCCGTACCTACCTGGTCATCGACCCCCGGGTACGCAGGCCGGGCCAGGGCCACGGAGTGGGGGTGTATGGGGTCTTACTCGAGCAGCTGCTCTCCCTTTGGGGCTGAGCAGCTCTGCCCCTGGGGGTGCCGTGGGCCCCCCGCCCCCATGGGAGGACATGCACCCTGGTGGGGGGTGCAGCAAGGTGTACCCCACTCCCTCGAAAAGATCTCATGGGGGTCCCACTCAGACTCTCAAGAGATGCTTTCCAGAGCACCAGTGACATGTGGGCGGCCAGGAAGGGGTGTGTGTGGGGGGGTCTGTGCCCTGCCCTTTGTCCTGTGGGCCCCGCCGCTGGCCACCGTCCCAGCAGGCTGCTCCATCAGTATGAGCTGTGGGCACGTCCTTTTCGGGGCTCACTCAGGAATGTGCCCCCAGCACTCTTTCCCGCTCTGCTCGGAACGGGGCTCTGGTCAGCTACTGTCTGGGGGCAGGGGAGGGGGGAGGAGCGGGGATGGCTGGTCTGGGAGCTGCTCCCCAGGGTCCCGGCCTCAGGGCTTCTCGGGAACTCCAGGGCCCCCAGGGGCTGGAGTACAGCCCAGTCCCATGCCCCGACCTCCCTGCAGACCCTGCCCGCTTCTGACCCCCTCTTTTCTCCGGGGGCTCGTCTCCCTGCTGTCCCACTGCCCGCCCCACCCCCACCTCAGCCCTCCGCAGGACCCTCCCACCACACTTCTCCCCTGTCCCCCTGACCTGCTCTCGCCTCATTTTGTTGGTGGTGGCCTCATTTTGTCAGTGCGAGCTCAGCGTGGGCAGGCTGGAGGCGGGGGCTCTTCCCCAGGCTGTACCCAGGCCGAGAGGGTATTCAGCTGGCTAGTGAGGGAAGCGGGCAGAATCCTGCCCTGGGGGACAGCTGGCACCATGCAGGCCCCTCCAGAGGTGCCCGTGGATATGCTCTTTGCACAAACAGTGCCGGAGCTGAGGGCCTGCCCGTTCCTGGCGTCACCTGCCGCTTCCCTGGGGAGGACCCAGACCCTTGGGCCAGGAGGGGGCTACCCTGGACCCTCCCTGAGCTGCTTCCCCAGTGTCCGGGCAGAGATGCTTCAGGCCCCACACAGCCCAGCTGGGACTGCCTGGGCCCAACCTTTCCCACCTTTTCCCTGTCCATACACTCCCTTCGGGTGGCCACAGGGCTTGTTGCTTCTCTGGCACAGCAGCGACACAGACTCACCTTAGTTATATTGTGTGTCTGTGTGTGTCTGTGTTTGTGCATGAATGTGCACAAATGTGTGTGTGCCGCTGCACCCCCAGTCTCCTGGAGGCTGGATTCCCTGCCCTCTTTTTGGCAGGGTATGGGCCTGAATACATGCCCTCCTGAAAGGGTCGGAAGTTTCTGGGAAGTTGCTTGAAGGCTCAACTGGGGTCTGGGTGCTGGTCCATGTGGGTACCCCAGGGTCGCTGTTTTCCAAACAGACCAGGTAGAGCGGGGTGGCTCTGGTTGCCTTGGGGATCTCTCCCTTCCAGTTCAGGCTTTCCTCCCCCCCGACTTTTTTTCTTTTTGGGTCACACCTGGAGATGCACAGGGGTTACTCCTGGCTCTGCACTCAGGAATTACTCCTGGTGGTGCTCAGGGGACCATATGGGATGCTGGGAATCGATCCTGGGTCAGGTTTGTGCAAGGCAAACACTGTTCCCACTGTGCTATCACTCCAGCCCCTGTGCTCATTGCTCTTAAGTGATGGGGGAGCAGGGCTGCCTGGGCTGTGCCCCTCGCTCAGCACACCATTCCACATCAAGGGGCAAGGGGTGAGGCTTCAGGGGCTACCGAATGGGCACCCTGGAATATTGCCCCTGGGGGTGCATCTGTGGGCAGGGCCTGGGCCCGTAGACCCCAGGGGTGTCGTCTAGTTCCAAGGAGTCTCGGTGGCCTTGGGACTTCGGGCTTATTTCCTGGCTGTATTGGGGGTCTGGGGGCCACGCCTAGGGGCTTCCCCACACAGGGACTGGGGAGCCAGGCCTGGTCCCGAGGGGCGGCATTTGCTCCCCGTGCCGGCCGGCGGGTGCAACAGTTGCGTCTGTGCCCGCAGAGCCAGCAGCCGCCCCCGCCCAGCCAGCACCTGGCCAAGCCCAAGGGAGATGCCACCCTGAAGATGCGGGCGTCCGTGCGCATGACGCGCTACCTGGAGTCCTGGGGTGCCGCGCGGCCTTTCGCACACCTCAGCCACCGTGAGAGCGTGAGCAGCACCGAGACGCTGGTGCCCAATGGGCGGAGGGCCAAGGTAGGGCCCTGCCCCCGGGATCAGGCCTCGCTGTCTCCATCTGTGAAACGGGCGGGCGCCCTCTGCACCTCCGCCTGCCCCGAGCCTGGGGGAGTGAGCGTTTGGAGGATGTCCCCCCCACCCCAGGTGGCTGCGGGGTCCCTGCTCTTGGCTCCCCAGCAGAGAGGTCAGGCCTCGCTCAGGCTCCCTGTAGCTTGGATGTCCCCGACACCCTTTCTCGAGGTGCTGGGGGCTGCAGACTCCCCACCTGTGTCCTCATCTCCTTGCAGGCCGTTCCCCTGCGGCGCCACCGGACCCCTGACAGGTACGTGTGACATCCTCCATCTCTCTCCTAAGCTAGGCCTTGCTTCCTATTCAAACTCTGCTTTGCCCCCGCCGACCCCCCTTTTCCTCAAGGCAGGCTGCCTGGACCAGCCCTGAGCATGGCATGTGGCATGCGTGGGTTTGGGGGGACCAAATGTTTCTCGCAGTAGCACTCAGCGATGCACCCGCGGTGTGCACACATCTGTCGGGGCTGGTGATGAGGGGGTGCTGGGCTCAGTGCTGGCTCTGGGCCACTGGGGGCCATCCCCTGCTTCCTGCTGGCCAGTGCTGCTGAGCCTTCACTTGCCCTCTCTGGGCTGGTCAGAGTCGGGGACCCTGGCCCTGGGGTGACCCAGCGGTGGGCTCTGATTCCAGGAGCGCGTCTCCCAGGGGGCGGGCGGAGGACGACGCCTCTGACGAGGAGATGCTGTCAGCCATTGAGGGGCTCAGCTCCACGAGGTGAGGGTCCGCCCCTCCCCCCACTGCTCCTCCCACCCCTCCCCGTCCAGGATGCCCCATGTGCCACCTGCCTTCCCTCGTGGTGCCTCCTGCCACCCGCTGCCCCACCAGGATGCCCCCAGCCCCCACTGCCTGTCCACAGGCCCTGCTGCTCTCGCTCCGACGACTTTTCCCGCTGTGGGTCCATCTTCCAGGAGCCAGGCTTCGAGCGAGAGGTAAGGCTCTGCCTTGGAGCTGGGTGGGGTTCCCTGGAGGCCTGGGCTCAGGGGGGCTGTGGGTGCTCACACCAGCCAGTTCTCCCCGGCCCCACCGTGTAGCTGACATGCTGGGGTGGGCTCGGGTGCTGAGGCACCTCACACCCCCAAATCCTCATCCCTCCAAATCTTTGCACCCCTCAATCCTCGTGCCTCCCCTGAGTCCTCATGCTCATGTCAACTCATCAGGGTCTTCCCTAGGGGGCAGGGGCACCCGGCTGAGTCTGGGGCTTGGGGACCCTCTGGGCCTGAGGCTGGCTTAGTGAGGGGTCCCCAGACACCTCCAGGAGTGAGGGCCTGCCCGGGGCAGTCTTGAGGAGCCCTGACTTTCTTCCCCGAACTGGAGGCAGCCCCTCATGTCCCTCTGTGCTCCCCAGTACCGCCTGGTGCCCATACCCCGGGTCCGTCTCTACTTCGCTTGTGCTGGCGTTGTCTTCACTTGCATCCTGCTCGTCCATGCCCTGCAGATGCCCAGGTCAGTGGGTGGCATGATGGCATAGCCCTCAGGGCTGGGAACAGGAATCACCTGGGGGGATCAGTGGAGTGAGGGGCCAGTTGTAAGGGGTTGTGTGAGAGTCCACTCAGGGCCTGATGGGGCTGCCTCGTTCTTTTTTTTTTTTTTTTTTTGCTTTTTGGGTCTTGCCCGGTGATGCTCAGGGGTGACTCCTGGCTCTGCACTCAGGAATTACTCCTGGCGGTGCTCGGGGGACCATATGGGATGCCGGGGATCGAACCCGGGTCAGCCGCGTGCAGGGCAAATGCCCTACCTGCTGTGCTATCACTCCAGCCCTGGTGCCTAGTCCTTGATTGACCTTCTGCAGGCTCTGTCCAGCTGCATCTCCTGTCACCTGTGTTTGGCCCTGGGAGGGCCTGGGGCCCAGTCTTGCCCCTGTGGTGGGAGTGTGACTGTGTGGGGAAGGGCTGCCGTGGGGTGGAGGCTGGGGAGGGTGGGGGTCAGAAGGTGCTAAAGAGAGAAGACTGGGCTTGCGTAGCCCCAGGGAGAAGCTGGGGCAGCTGTGTTCTCGCTACCTGGGATGAGAGCGGGACCAGGCATGGCTCAGGCTGTGCTGAGTCTCAGGTGCCATCAGGAAGGGGCAGAAGGTGATGGAGCCAGAGAATGGGGAGGCGGGCAGGGGGTGCCCCTGCTGGATCTGTCTCTCCTCCCCCCAGGAAGGCAGCTCTGGGGGTCTCCTTTGGGCTGGTGGCCTGCGTGCTGGCACTGGCACTGGGCCTGTGCTTTGCCGACGAGTTTCTGGTGAGTGGGGGCTGCCCACCGCGGGGCCCCTCCCGGGTGCCCGCACAGATGCTGTTCTGGGGGCTGCTCGGGTGCAGCCCAGGGGTGGCCCTGCCTGTCTGAGTGGCCCTGCGCACAGGGTGGTCCCCCTGGGTGGGGACCTCGGGCCGGCTCTCCCTCAGTCCCTGACCATCACCCCGCCATCCGTGGCCCCGCAGAGGTGCTGGCCCGCCTGGACGATGCTGCGTGCCCTGTCCGAGAGCGTGGAAACACAGCCCCTGCTGCGCCTGTGCCTGGCCGTGCTGACCACG